>NC_137794.1:92747765-93947765 GCF_963383645.1 Muscardinus avellanarius
ATTCTGCAGACAATCCCAAGGCCTTACCACTTTACAAATGAGGAAACCAATGCTAACAAAGATTAAAATACGTGCACAATATGAGTCAGAACTGAGAATAAGACCCAACTCTAACTGCAAAGTCCTTGCAATGCCCATCTGCATGTATTGTTAAAAGGCTAGATTTAAACCGCAAGGTAATAGTTTTAAAGTGACAGGCAAGACACTCACCGCGATAGATTGTATAGCCAAGACTTGTACTTCTAGGTAAATTATGGAGCTTTTAAATGCAGTTCTAATGGTCTAAAATTTTCATGAAGCCAGCTAAAGGCATCAGTAAAATGAGGGCTTATGTGTCCACATACACTCTATACACACCAGTGTATACTGTTTTGTGGAACAGAACTTGAATGCCCCTGCCAAGTACTTATTTCAAATATAGAGCTATTCTTCTGGAGTAATGAAAAACAAAACAAAATAGATTGTGTCTGCAGACTACATGTATGTGATCTGGCTGATGTGGCAAATATGTAATAATTTGTTTAACTTTCATAATGATCTTCCATCTTTGTCATCTATTGGTCTAGTAGCATGACTAACAACTTCGTATACCCCAAGTCAGCCAAATGACTTTCATCAGCACTTCAGAGAACACTGATATTGAAGCAGCACAAAGTGTAAGACAGTATTAACTTTTCAGTTTTCAATCTTGTTTAAGCAAAAGCTCATATTAAGTCATGTTGTAGAAACACACATCTCTTGCCTTCTTTTTCTGCCAACTTCCCTTTTCTCTCTCCATTCCCCAATTTTCCTACCCTCACTGCCTTTCTAGAACTACAACTTTTAACACGCACTTGGCTTTTGTGTCAGAGCAATATAAGGAAGGGCCATGTTGACCGTGTCTATATTGCTTGTAAAATTGCTATTGGGAACTTTAAGGAGCTCACTGTCCCTTATATAAAGATCATTTTGACAAATTCATCTTTAACTTGGGAAGAGGAAAGTTTGTCTCTGTTGACGAACTGGCGTGCTTTCTTTTTGTAGGAAATGATAGCCCTGTAATCCGTCATGGTGTCTTTTAGGCTGTTAGAAAACAACGAACAAGAGCGTGGCCCAGTCACAGCGCTGTTGCTCAGGTAGGCGTTCCTGTGTACATCGTCCACTGGCATATTTCACTTGAAAGGTTTTATTCTTGCTATAGTTATGCATTTTTCAAACTTGTCACCAGTTATTTTTTTTGAATATAGGTTAGGATGCAAATGAGTTAACAGAATTACATGTCATTCCAGGTATGTGTGTGTATGTGTGTGCATGTGTGGTGTATGTGAAAGAGAGAAAGACAGAGACAGAGACAGACACACAGATAGACAGACAGACAGGAGAGCAGGAGAAAGGAAAGATTTCACTAAAATTCACAAATTATTTTGTTGCTTTATACCATGCAATCATAAAATGATTCTAACTCCATGGGGAACATAACATTGTGCTAAATATATACAGAAGGAAATATAACAAAAATATGGATTTATGAGATGGAAGGACATAGAATACATTTGCACTGGGAAAGTACAAATGCTGCTTTAAAATTTCCAGGCCATTATTGGTTATAGAAAAGAGAGATCGAAGGGTTCTGCCAGCCTATTACTTTAATATCTAGATCACGTTTTTCTGAGTAGAGTTTCAATTAAATTTTGCAAAGCAAGATTTGTTTATTTTTATTCCTCCTTGTTTCCAAAAGGATTTGGGACACTTACCGAAATAAGAACTTAATATGAATTAAATATATGTAATTAATAATAAAATTTATGTTTGTATGAATAAAGCCAAGGGTTTAATGGATCTTTAGCCTATTGGTGTTATTACTTCTAAGGTTAGCATGAACATTTAAGAAAGGGAACTACCTCTGTTTATTTGCTAATTTAATGCAAAGTTTGACTAAAGATGATTATTATTGTGATCGTCCAAAAGAAAAACTTTTGGTGGTAAATGTCATATATGAATTTTGTTGTCGGGCGTGGTGGCGCACGCTTGTAATCCCAGCATTCGGGAGGCTGAGACCGGAGGATCAGGGTTCACGGACAGCCTCAGCTACTTAGTGAGGCCCCCTGCACCCAGTGAGACCCTGTTTCAAAATAAAGAATAAAAAATAGGGCAGGGAATGTAGCTCAGAGGTCGAATGATGCCCCTGGGTTTTATCCCCATACCAGCAAAAAAAAAAAAAAAAAAAAAAAAAAAAGAAGATGCAGGCTCCTGGTTTATGCCACTTTATGATTAACTGAGGGTCAACTCTGTTTGATGTGAAACCAGGTTCTGCAAGGGGCTGGCATTTGGAGAATGTATTTGCACCTGTGCATAATTTCACTGAACTTTTTGGAGTTTGCTCAGTGAAGTCTGCCTGTCTTCCAACCTTCTTTGCAGCACACCTCTCCATTTCAGCACATCCTTCTTACCTCTGGTTTAACTCTAGGGATGGTGCCTCATCCTCTCTTACTACCTTGAATTTTGTAGGTAACATATTTTGGGAAAAAGATAACATAAATAACATCAGTTTTAATAATTATTGTGTGCCCACACACTGCATACTTTCTTTTTTAATAATAATGTATTCTAGCTGGACATGTGGTACATGCCTATCATCCCAGTACTTGGGAGGCTGAGAGGATTTTGGTTTGAAACCAGCCTCAGCAACTTAGTGAAACTCTCAGCAAACTAGTGATATTTTATTTAAAAAAAGGGGGCACATGGTACTACTACTACTACTACTACTACTACTACTACTACTAATAATAATAATAATAATAAAGTATTTTATAACTAGGTTTGACCAAGATAAGTTTTCCAAAACTCTATCTTGCTCTTATGACATATTCTCAATTTTCACCAAAGTGGCAAATATTATTTTTTCTTCTGGAGTTGAAATAAAGTATTAAAAGTATTTTTAAAATGTATATATCAATTATGCCTTTTATCTTTAGAAAACTATTAACTTTTTTTTCTTTCACTGACTTCACTGCCTCACAGTCCAATCAACCTACCTGTACTTGTTTTTCATGGTTCACTGTGCAGGTATGAGCAATGATTTCCTTCATCAACCATCCACCTTAAAATTGTTTTGCTTATTAGTCAGTATAAATTGTCTACCCAAACATAACATATCAGCATGGAAGGATTTATTGCTCAATTTCACTCTGCTAGTTTTTCCCTTGTCCGGTACAGAAGTACACAAATACTGATGCCTGATGCACAATAGAATAAAAACAGGCTGGGTTTCCATAGAATTCCATGTTCTCTCCAATTTGGCAACCTCCTTCTTTTATGGACTTATCTCCTATTTACTCCCAACATGAATCATTCTCTCTGCTTCTTCAGTATGCTCCGTAAGCCTATATTATCTTTCATAAATGTATTTCTTCCATTACTATCTTCTCAATACTTCCCTCAATTTATTTATATAGAAGTAAAACTGTTCCTGATTGTTTTCCTATAACCCAGTTTGGACCACTTATGAAACTTGTTACTTGAAGCTTCATGATTGATTTTACATGTTTGTGTACTCAGCTTATACTCCTAAATGGTTTATAACAGGAGATAGTAAAAAGAGTAAGATGAAATTCCTATATTTTAAAGCTTACAAGGTACTGACACATACTTAGGTAAAAGTGTGTAATGTTCTCAAAACTATAGGAATGAGAATTTCAAATTATTAATGAGGCCCAGAAAAGTATCATGGTTGTTACAGATTGTCTTTTTTTTTTTTTCCCCCCCCTTGGTACTAGAGATTCAATTCAGGGACAATCTACTTCTGAGTTACACCCTAACCCTATTTTATTTTATTTTATTCTTTTAATTTTGAAACAGGGTCTCACTAAGGTGCTGAGAGCCACACTAAGTTCCTGAGGCTGGCTGAGAACCTGCCATCCTTCTGTCTCAGCCCCCTAAGTATTGGTATTACAGGTGTATGCTGCCACCATGCCTTGATATCACAGATTGTCTTTATGAAGATGATATCTAAGTAGAAACCTAAAGAGTTGTTTGGTAGGAGGAAAAGCATTAGTAACGGGAATTAAATTTTAGAGAGGAAGAAAACTGCATGATGTATTTCGAGTGTCGACTACCAACAGTTCCTTATTCAGAATTCCAAAATCCCAAATAATGTAAAACTAAAATTTTGTTTTCTTAACTCAGTCCATGCTGATCCTGACCTGACCTGATCTCAGTTGTCAGGAAAACTTCACTGGAAGTGTCAGGAGATAAATAACTGTGTTGTGACTGTACTGATGTTTTTGATATGGTACTATCTCAGACTTCTGATTATTTAAAGTTGCACCAAATGATTTCAGATGTCTGAAAAATTCTGAATTCTAAAATACATCTGTCTCTATCACTGTTGGATATGGAGTTGTGGAAATATAGGAAGAAATTCTAATGGATGTTAAGGTGGAGTGAGAAAGAGGAAACTGGAAAGATAATTTGTGCTATTGTATTTCTAAACTAGTCAGTTTGGACTTGAATCTACAAACAGGAGAAAGAGTGTGTGTGAAAGGCCCAGCTAATCATGATTCCCAAGGCCTGTGTCTTCGATTATTATCTTACACTTTAGCAAGAGCATCATCTGTTCTGGGCTTTTGCTGTCTTCACAGGTAAGACTGACTGGTTGCCCCCTTTTGTTCATGGTTTTCCTCAGAAGATTATTGTAATGTGTCACTCATACTATTTGCATAGCTTGTTTCTCTATTTAATTAAAAAGCAAACTACATCAAGAGACCATTTATTACAACCCATTCAGCTGCTCTTGTTTATTAATTTATTTATATACTATGTATTTATTTAGAATATCTTATTTGTGTATTGGCTTGCTTATAACTCTCCTTGTTCCAGAAAGATTTAAGACAGCTGGGGCTATCTCTCAGTAATTTTGTATGGAATTCATTACTTAAAATGAATTCTGCCTCAATTTTGTTATTACCAAGTGCCAGGGTTTGTTCTAAATGCTTTACAAAAAAATTACAAAATTTACCTCATCTAATCCTCATAGCAATTTTAGGAGATTGATAATATTATGATACCAATTTATAAGGTGAGGGACTGACTCCGAGAGTTCAATGAACTTTCTTAGAACCATAGAGTTGGTAGACAATAAAGCTCTATTATTTCATCTTACCCCCAAGCTCTACTGCCTCCTGGAGCATACACTCTGCATTCCCTGCCTAGCAACGTGTCTTGCACATAATATGTTGTCAAGGTATATTTCTTAACTGGGCATTGTGGTGCACACCTTTCCTCCCAGTATTTAAGAGGCTGAGACAGGAAGATTGGAAGTTTGAGGACAGCCTCAGCAATGAAGCGAAATTCTCACTTAGAGAGATCCTGTTTCAAAACAAAAAATAAAAAGGGCTGGAGTGTAGCTCAGAGGTAGAATGCCCCCAGGTTCGATCCTAGCACCACTAGTACTACTAGTAATAATGATAATAATAATAATAATAATAATAATAATAATAATAATAATAATAATATATATGCTGATAGATTAGATGAAGCAAATTTGATATTTTAAAATGATAAAGAACCTGAATTTGCAAAGGTGATCTTCTTCTTTCAGGCAGGTTACCCAAATAAAATGCTACCCTGGGGGGGCATCCATTAAAATGGTGAGAGTAGAACATTCAGGTGTGTGTGTGTGTGTGTGTGTGTGTGTGTGTGTGTGTGTGTTGTACTATATGTCAGTATACAGTACATATAAATACATGTAAATGTATAAACTCAATTTTATTTTGTTTTGTTTTGCATTTGTGGTACTGGGGATTGAACCTAGGGGCATTCTACCTCCAAGTTACATTCACAGTCCTATTTTTTTTTTATTCTTTATTTTGAAACAGGGCCTCACTAAGTAGCTGAGGCTGGCTGCAAACCTGTGATCCTCCTGTTCTCAGCCTCCAAAGTACTGATATTACAAGTGTATGCCACTGCACTCAGACCTCAATTATTTTTAAATACATAAAACAAGCTCATTGTAAAAAGTTAAAAAAACACAGAAAAAATGAAAGTCCCCCCCACCTGCCAGTTTTCTCCTGATTCTGTTTCCCAGAGTCCTTTGGACACTCTGAGCAGCTGGTTGGTCTACACTGACATATGGTTTGACGTGTACATTGACTCACAAATGCTGTACATAAAACTGTTGATATAAGTGTCTATAGTCATCCTAGGACAGCTGATCTAATAAAATTTGCTCAGATATAAAAATTACAGCTCCCATGGCTATTACACATTTAAAAGTTTTCTAGCAAGAAACACTCAGGGTGTTTTCCATTGGCAAAAGTGCAATATCCACATAACTCCTGCATTAAAAGAAATCACTTGGATGAAACACGTTGCATGACAAGATATTGTGGGGCCTTGGGGTAGTTTGTTTTCATTTATTATTTATTTTAGGGCTGTTTTTCTTTCTATGGAACTGAAAATCAAATCCAGTGCCCACTAGACAAGTGCCTTACCACTAAGCTATCCCTCCACCCATCCTTTCATTTTATGACTTTTTTGTTTTTGTTTTCTTTTGGTACTGGGACTCGAACCCGGGGTATTTTATCTCTGATCTATACCCTCAATTCTATTTTATTTTTTATTTTGAAACAGGATTTTGCTAAATTGCTGAGGCTAGCCTCCAGCCTGAGATTCTCCTGTCTCAGCCTCCCAAGTCCTAGGATTATAGAAGTGCATCACTATGCTTGGGTAATGTAGGATATATTTAATCATCTACAAGAAATAATAGAGAAATTTAAATTTACAGGTGATGCTAAGTTGGAAAATGTTAAGAACATCCATGAGGACAGATATTTCAAGAATTTAGAAATATATGAAAGAAGTAGGAAAATAGCATTTAGATTGCAAAAAATTTAAGTGAACGTGCTCCAGGCTTATTAATGAGCACACCACTTACTCATAGGAAGTAGAAGAGGCGTGATAACTTCTGCTTCGTATAATGCTGTATGGCTGTAAAACTAACATCACACGGATAGATGTCAATGTGCCTTGGAAGTCTCTTAGAACAATTAATTGCATAAATTATCTACTGTTCTTTTTAGATCATTCTGTTATTTCATTCTAAAGAAAGAGCTGGAAGAAAACTACCACTTATAAACCTACTCTTGATTGGCATTTTATTTACATGGATTATCTCATAAAATTCTCTTAATAACTGTGTGAAGAAGCTACAATATTTATATTTTTGTTTCAGTTTATATCTGAATTTGACTACTTATTTTCTGACATCTGCTATAACATTTTTCCTAAAACCTAACTTGTGTGTGAATTCGCATTGAAATATTTATATATTTAAGTGAAAAACCGAACAAATTTTGATTTTAGTTCAACATTAAGAATTAAAGTGCAATGTTACACTAGTTACCACTCATAAACAAGGGAGTGATTCCTAAATGAGCCCAATTATGCAAAGAGAACCTAAAGAGTGGTGCTGATGAACCACTGTAATTATGACATGTGCCCATAGTTTGTTGCTGTGTCCATGGCAGGCATTTGTGAAATATCTATTCATCAGGCAATACTTAGTGAGAATGTGTTTAGCCATTATAACAAGGTATATGCAAATGAGCTTCCCATGAGACTTTGCAACAAACATTTAATTAGCTATACAAAGAAACAGTAAATATACAAACACGTTACAGGAAATTGGCTGGTGTGTATTGCTAATTTTGTGCATATGATCCTAAATAGCACCATTTAACAGCATATGTCTTTATCATATGCCCATCAGTGAAAATATGCCATTTTACTTGAATTTCAACTTAGTTGAACTTTTTATATCTTCCCTATTCTTTATGTAAAATCGTCAATCTATTGAGTAACATAATTGGGGTATTTTGCTCTAATTTCTATAACATGCTTGAGCCAGTCATGTGGAAAGCATTGCATTGGTAAATAAGAACAATAAAATATCAAAACAAATACATATTTATCAAGTTGCTATGGAAAGAAGCTTACAGAGTAGTATAAATTAGTGAATATAGTGAAAAACATTTTATCATTTTATATGCATAACATTACTGATCTATATTTGAAACAAACTATATTTGTTCAAAATATTTTTGTTAAACTTTTTAGTTTTTTATTTGCCCCCTGATGTAGGCACATTTGTTTTCTTAAAAAAAAAGACATTTACAGTTTGATTTCCTACAGAGAAAAGAAAATTTATTTTTAAAACTTTTTTAAAATAAAAATCATTGACATTTACAGTTTGATTTCCTACAAAGTGAAGTAAATTCTTCCGTGAATCTGTCTTTAGACATTCCTATTTTGTATTTTCCTGCTTTGAAGCACAATGATATTCTGTAGAAATAAATTCAGATTGATAGTTGAATTTTACATTTGTGTAATCATCATACATTTTTAAATCTAAAACACCTTTTAATATCTATAATTCAATTCTATGTTTATAATTTATATGTATATGGAGTGATATGTGGAGATAACAAACTGCATTATTGTGTATCTCATAATATAATAAGATACTTAAAAACACATTAAAATAGTCTTTTTTAAGGATTTTAAGAGTAATTACAAGTTATAACAAGAAAAGCCGCTCACAATCTTAAGCAAGTCTACTGGTTGTATTAACTTTCAGCTTTGTATGATTTAGAAATACTTTTATTAATTTCTTTTTTAAAATTAAACAAGTCATTATATTTTTAGCTAATCAAGAGGAGTTTCTAGGTATAGCAGCTGACCAGCCAGCCTCCCCAACACCATTTGCATCTCTGAAGCCCCCAAGGACAGAAAAGAGTCTTTTAATTGGTGATTCAACTTTAGTAGAAACATGCATTTAGGAAATGAGGACTACACTGTTGTCTTCACACCAGGCAAACCAGTTTCTGTTGTCATGGTGATCCTCTATAGTATGCTAGAGCCAGTGATGTGGAAAGCAAGATGGCTTCCTCGTTTATTTTGCATTAAAGAAAGTTGCAGATATTAGCACATGATTATTGAATTTGCAAAGGTATGGTTCTGATGCTAATACGAATAAGTTTAAAATAAAATTGCTCTGGATAAAATTTAACTGTTTCAAACACAGCTAAAATTATTCATGGTTTTCACAAAGTAAAGAAATTATTTTCTTTCTTTTAAATGTAAATGTTTTTTAAAAAAAACAAAAACAAAAAAATGCTGCCTTCCTATTGAGCTATGCTTCAAGGAGCAGGTCAGATTTCAGTTCATGTATGATTTCTATTTATTTTGGATTAGCATGAGGGTTAGAGAATGACACATGTTATATGTAGGCTTTATTGTGTAAAAATAAGCTGCTTGAGCAATTTCAATACTTGTAAAGGAGCTCTATATCTGAAAGAGATTCTGAGTTTTCAGAATGGAGGCCAATACAATTTTTTTAAATGCAAAAAAAATATATATTTTAGTCATCTAAGATGCAAAAGAAGCTTCTTGTTACTTGGAGACGAATTTTTAATCTCCAATTTAAACATGATATAGGAAACAATGTGAATGGTCTCTTAATAACCTTTTGAACATAAAGCAATCTTTCCATTTTTGTCCATTCAGCTTATTCATTCATCTTTCAATAAAACAGAACTGAGACAATCTCAAAAAATATTTCATAAGCATTAAGAAAAAACAGATGGAAGATAAAGATACAAATTCTTTACAATGATGGAATTTTTTAATACTATTGTGTTATGAAAACAAGCACTTAGAAAGATATAGAGGCAAATTCTTCTCTTAAATTACAACATATATTACTAAAATTGATAAGAACATATTACGTTGCAAAATACAGACTAACAATAATAAACTTGTTCGCTTTTTCGGTTATACTTTTAGAAAAGTGATGGTTAAATTAGGCTTTCTGTATTGAGCTGGTCCTTATATTATCATTTTGAAGAATAGCCATAGCAGTCCATCAAAACATTGATATCAATAACTGTTAAACTTCAAACACAGCATTTTCCAAGCTATTCTTTGAGGTACTTGTGTTTTAGGCAATGCTTATATGCTTTCTGTGATCAAAGAGTTTTACAGTCCAATTAGTTTGGAAAAACTTGCATTTTTATCACCCTTTTGGTGACTCAAAATAGACTTAACATATTAAGGCCACAAAGAAGTTCTATGGTAAAGAAATCTGTTTAACCTAGGGTTTCCAAAGCCTTTTAACCACGGATATTTTTTCTTTATTTCGCATAATATTTAATTACATCTGTGTCACACTAGTGGTTGTGGAAACACAATTGGGAACCCTGGTTTTAATAGCAGGGATCCTGATGCCACCGATGTTCTCATTCTGCTTTCCTAACCATGGTGATCTTCCTTTAAATTTAGCACAGTCTTAACATCTGTCATCCTGACCACTGAGGATACTAGATAATGCTTAGCGCTGTGAGTGTGAATAAAAGTTCTACACACTGAGGCTGTAGCCTGCTCTCAAGTTCTGCATGCTCATTTTCACCCTTCTTACCATCTTTACGAACTCCTAGGAAGCTGTGGTGGCAAATGTTTTGTTAAAAAGTAAAAAGAAAGAAATAAAAAAAAAAAGAAAGGAAGAAAGGAAAACAGGCTCGAGGATATTTTTGTCCCACCATTCCTTTTATTTTAGCATCCCTGGCTATAATTACGGTGTTGCTCCTGGGCGAAGCAAAGCAAACTATGTAGAGGTAGATGGTTTTATTAGGAAAACAAAGCAGTAGAAAACCCTCTTAAATAGGAGTCGAGTAATAATTAGTAATAAATCTATATTGTGACAATGCTATAATGAGCTAATGTAATGACCCACGGTATTAAAGTTGTAAATATTTTGTGTGAAATTTATTAGCACGTAATATCCTAAAACAAAATTTGAGCATTTGGAATTGCAAAATAAACAAAGTTTATTGAGAACAGAATTAGCCGTGTTTTTGAAGCATCGTATGAAGATTTTTCTGGTTGGTTGTGTGTGTTTGTTGTTGATTAATAGCTTTACTCAAGGAGATGTTGTCTCTAGGCTGAATAAACTTGAATGTACAGTTTTTTACATCCTTGTTTTTTTTAAAGGAGAGAGGCAAACTGGCACTTAACTTTCTTTTGGTCCATTCTGATGTTTTCATTTTTTTTTTTGAAATAGCTCTTTAAACCTTTTTAACAATTAAATTTATGAAAAAGTGACATCCTCAGGGACAGTTGCCTGGGAAATGTATTAACTCTCTGAAGATGTCCCAGGATGTCAGGAGAGCACAGCGCTGGTCACTTTGGGCAGAAGACATGGGGGATCCCCAATGACATTACTTGGTAGGTCCAAGGATTCTTCCCTTTGCGTGACTTGTGAGCGCTAAAGCATAGACTAAGCACAAAAACATAAGGAAGATGGGAAACTAAGGTGATAAGATACACACAAGGACTAGAAAAAGTCTTAGGGAAATGGAGAAAAGGGCCAAAGTATAATCAGCAAGGCTATTGGTGACAGGACAGAGTGCGAGGCAACCAAGATAGGGAGGGATAATGGTTCACAGGCTGAGAGATAAGTGTTAACAGAAACAAATGGACTTCAGCTGGGAGAGAACTCCCTGGTCCTACATGTGTTTTTTTTTTTTTTTTTTTTTTTTTTTTTCTCTCTCTGAGCTCAGCACAGGCCAGGCACACAGGTGTCAATTTACTGTGCCTGGCCAGAGCAATTTTCTAGCTTTTGTGCTGGCATTTATTATCTCCCCTGTGAGTGTTGTCAGCACAGGTATTTCATATTAAACACCTTAATTACTATCATTTTTATCTATGGCTCATTTTAAGATTCAGGGAGAGAAAAATCTGAAAGAATTTTTCAACACCTGAGCAAAACTGACTTGTCCAGATGTAAAACCTTCAATACTTCATGCCCATTTAGATGTTCTTGCAAAAGTTTCTGTTTCTCTGATTTCAGCTTCAAGTTCCCTGCCTGCTGCAACATTGTTCTCTTTGTCAGATTCTGTATCTTTAGGATGTTACCAACACTTTTTTTTATTCTCCTAGGCCTATATGAATAAAACAGTCTTCTAAAGTGATGTTTGCTTTTACCATTAGCTGAATTTCCCTTTCGACTGTAAAATAAAATGGAGTAAAGAAGAAAGAAACCTTAAAAACCTTTCCCATTTTCCTCTAACATATGAACTTGGGGCCAGCTTGAATGTTGAGTTTTTTTTTTAAAAAAGCTTTTCCCCCTCCCCCCAAGCAACTCATGTTTCCCTAGCAGAGAGGAAAATGAGTTATGCACACAACTGCTCAAGGTGACCTCATCACATCAGAATCAGTGGGGGAGGGGAGGAATCATTTCGTATGAATAACCAGGAAGAGAGTTTTTGCAGGCAGTAGTTCAGAACGGAAACTCTTAACTGTGAATTACTGGGTTTTAGAAAAAAAGAAAAGAAAAAAAAAGAATATGTTGAGTTACATGTGGAGATAAAGTTGGAACAACTATGCTTCGTCTATTTAAATTGAGTTGAATATATTGCTTCTTTTAAGTTTGATTTTCCCAGATCATACAGAAAATGATCGACCACTGATTTTGTGAAACCTACCACTTAAAATCTGTAATTACTTTGCTTTACCACTTCTCCTTATTTATGAACAAAAAGAATATTTATTTCGCTTTTTTATATCCATGTCTAGTTTAACTGGGTGCTTCATACTGTCCTAACAAACTCAGTGTGGCTGTTGACTCAGCTTCACCTGAACGGAACATCCAACACAGGTCCAATTAAAAAAGGTTGAATGGCATCAATTCAAATCGGGAAAAATTACTCAGTCTATGGCAGAGGGAAGCAAGAGTTCTCCCAGGAAAATAGGTAAACTTAAAAAAACAGTGCCTCAGACTTCAATTCAGTGAAGGGTGTTTTTCAAACCTTTTAATTTAACTTGAATGCTTTGTATGTCAATGAAATGTGATATTCTTTTTAAGAGCATTAGGTTGAATATAAAGTAACTTTTAAAATCTCCAGAGAGACCTTTCATTAGTGGTTCTTTTTACAACATCTGGCTAGTAATTTTTAATAGGCTGAAATTAGTGTCTTTTTCTTTTCAATTTTCTATGCTAAAACTATTAGGAAGATTACCCTTGGTCTAGAAAACTAAACAAAACTCATAGCACACATCATTCTTAATGCATCCTTTGTAATATATGTGGAGTATAAATGTGGTTTTTTATGTCTTGAGGAAATTTGAATGCCAAACTGCAAGCAGCTTTCTCCATAGTGGCCAAAAAGAAGGGGGGGATATTACTAGTCTGAGAACACTAGCCAGTAGTGCTCTGTATTGCACTAATCACTGCATAAAACCATCCAAATTTACTTTTTTAGGAAGTTCCAGTCAAAAGCATAGAAAGAGAGAGCAAGCTGGGCAGTAATATTGACAGAGAGCTACAAACAGCTCAGAAATCATGGGACAATGGACCTCAGGAATATTTATTCAGCAGCCGCCACAGAGATGTTTAGTTGTAGCTGTAGAGGGTGGAAGCAGATATCAAGAAAAAGATGGAACCGATGAGTTATCATAACAATGAATCACTGGAGTCCAGCACAGTAATTGCAGGCTGGGAAGTACTCTGTGTTTACCATGTCTCCCAAGCATTTCTGTGGTTCCATAGGGTCAGATGAGTTTTAGCTAGTGGAATCTAAGCAGATATGTCCGATGGCAGCCTCTGAAAAGCTTCCTTCTAAGGCAGGGCTTCTGTAATGTGAGCCTCTTCACAGCTCTTTCCTGCCCCATTACTTAGATGGTAGATGCTGCAAGTTGGACCACTAGGATTGGATGATGAGAACTGAGGAGCTTGAATTCCTGATCCTGACCAGTACCATATAAGCTTTGGACCAATTATCCAGGTATGTGTTTGAGAAAAGCCTACATTTTCATTTCATTTATACCACCTCTCCCTTCCTCAACTCCATTCCATTTTTTTTTTACTCAACCATATCTAATAATAAGTAATAAATGTGGTTGAAGTACTGCTTATGAAAAACTACCCATTTGAATAAGGGAGGACATATACAGGTTGAGGAGTTATTTAATGAAGAAATTTTAAAAAAAAGGGCTCAAAAATAAAATGCAGCTTCCTACCTCTGAAAGTTTTCAAGTGAAGCTTTTATCTTAACTTAGGAGATGTTTCAAAAGGAAACATTAGTATTTTATCAGGATGTTGAACTAGATGATTACTCTGTGAATTTTTTATTATAATATAGATAATTACAATTGATGAATAAATTAAATTGTCTGCAACACTCACAGTCCATTATAAAACTATTACTCCTAAATATTTTAGTGAAGACAGATATCCTTGGCTGCTCCTTGCAAATAACTGAACATGTCTCTACCACATGACTTGTCTCTCTGGTCATGTAGTTTTTTTTTTTTGTTGTTGTTGTTCTTTTGGTGGTACTGGGGTTCCTGGAAGCCCTTCTACCTCTGGGATACACTCCCACGGGCTACACTCCCAGACCTATTTTTTAACTTTTTATTTGGAAACAGGGTCTCTTAAGCCAGCGTGGCTGGCTCCGAACCAGCGCGATCCTCCTGTCTCCGCCTCCCAAGCGTGGGGATTACAAGCGTGCGCCACCACACCCGGCATGGTCATGTAGTTTTGACTGTGGTCAAAATTTTAACTGTAGACAAAAATTTCCAGCATTAAAATAATATATAATATTTTCTTTCACTATAATTAAATATTTTTAAAAATCAATAACAAAAATTTGGAAAACTCTAAGGATTTGGGAATTAAATATTATACTCCTAAATAACTGATAGGATAAAGAATAAAAACATCATACTGAAAATTAGAAGATATTTAGAGCAAAATGATAATCAAAATATGATACATGAAAATGCATGAGGTACCGATAAAATAAGGTTTGGCAGAAAATTTATATATTATACTTTTATATTAGAAAAAAGTGTTTAAAATTAAAAAACTAAGCATCATTCTTAGCATGAAAATAAGCAAGTAAATCTAAAACTATGTTGAAAGAAAAAATAAAAATAAGATCACAGATTAATCAAATAGAAAACAAGAGGAAAGATTAATAAAATTAATGACATGGATTAATTTCTAATTAGATTGATAGAAAAAGAGAAAATCTGAGGTGATAGAAAATTTGCCAATATAAGGAATGAAGAAGGGGGCATCATTACAAATCCTACATACATAAGAAAGGCATGAATCATTTATCCCAGTACATGAGGGCAAAGAGAAAGTACAGTGATAGCTCAAAATAGAAAAATTTCTTGAAGAAAACAATTTACCAAAGATGATATAAGACAAAACAGAAAATCCAAATTAACCTAAATATATATTTTAAAATTATTTTTGTAGCTAAAATTTTTTCTAAGAAAAAATTCCAAGCTTAGAGTTTCACTGATGAATTCTATCAAACAATAATTCATAAAATATGCATACCAATCATATATTAAATTTTTTATAAAATCAAAGAGGAAGAGATATGTTCCAACTCATTGTATAGGAACAGATTACTTTTAAACTAAAAACAAAAATGGACTTTACAAGAAAGGAAAATACAGTTTAATATTTTTTCATATATACTTAACAAAAATCTTAGTACATTAAATCTAACAATATAAAAAGGATAAAATATTATCATCATGAGGAGTTTATTGTAGGAATAAAAAGTTTTTGAGTATTTGAATTTGGTTGCATTAAGCAATCACTGAAAAAAATTGAATCATTTCTTATATAAGAAAAAATATTTGATGAAATTCAATACCCACTTGTTAAAAAAGAGATAAATTTCTTGCCAAAGTGGGATTAAAAAAACTTTCTGAACATGATAAATGACATGTACAAGAACCATACAGTTAAAAGCATAGTTAATACTAATAGAGTGAATATGTTCCCTTTAATATGTAGAACAAGGAAATAATTATTATCCTCACTGCTTATATTCAGCTATGTAGTACAGGTCTTAGGCAATAAAATTTAAAAACAAATTATTTTTGTCTTTTTTAAATTTCTACATCGTTTTGTACACACAAAGTCTTAAAGAATCTAATAAAAGGACTGTAAATGACAAGTAAATTTAGCCATGTATATATATATGTGTGTGTATATATAGGTATATATGTATGAATGTGTATATGTGTGTATATGTAGGTACATACATACTAAATGTCTTATGTTTATTACATATAAAGAACACTAAGTTAATAATAGCAAAGGAAATTATCCATTATATTTAAAAAATGGGCAAAAGACTTAAAGAGATACTTTTCAACTGAGGATATACAAACAGCCAATTAGTACAGGAAGGGAAACAATATATGCTTTTTATCTGGGACGTTCAAATTAAAAAAATAAATACTATTGCTTACTCATTGTAATGACAAAATTTAAACTGACAAGACCACATATTTACAAAGATATCAAACTCTATTTTGTTGGGAATGGAATTTAAAATAGTACAACCACTTTGAAAACTTTTTGATAGTTTCTTATAAAATGAACAGTACAAGCAGAATAAAAATCCAGCAATTTTACTCTGAGATATATACTCTAAAGTATTGAAAATATATGAGTTTGCAAAAACTTGTACACAGATGTCACATTTATTCATTTTAGATCTTGGTAATTTCTTTCTGCTCTATTTTTTCTTGTTTGGTTCAATAAGATGCCAATTAAATTTATCAATCTTGTCAAGAAAACAGCTTTTGGTTTTGTTGATTTACTCTATTATTTTCCTGATTACGATCTCATCTGTAATTTTTATATTACCTTTCTTCTAATTTCATTAGGTTTAATTTGTTTCCTTTCTCTAGTTTCCTAAGATGGGAGTTTAGTTTATCATAGACACTTCCTCTTTTTTCATATATTGATTTAAAGATGTGCATTTTCCTCTCAGCACTGATCTTGCTATGCAAGATTGCATTTTGATGTCCATAAATTCTGGTGAGTTTGCATTTAGTTAAAAATATTTTTTAACCTTAGTGTGGTGGTGGACACTTGTAATCCTAGTACTTAGAAGGCTGAGACAGAAGAATAGCAGGTTCACAGTCAGCTTCAACTACTTAGTGAGGCTCCCCAAAACTTAGTGAGACCTTGTTTCTAAATGAAGAATAAAAAATAGGGCTAAGGAGATGGGCGTAGTGGCCCACACTTGTAATCCCAGTACATGGGAGGCTGAAACAGTGGAATCACAGGTTTGTGGCCAGCCTCAGCTACCTAGTGAGGCCTTCTGAAACTTAGTGAGACTCTGTTTTGAAAAAAAAAATAGGGTTAGGAGTATAACTCAGAGATAGAATACCCCTGGGTTCAATCCCCTGTGCCCCCCCGCCACAACACACACACACACACACACACACACACACACACACACACACACACACACAAATAGGTCTGGGGATGTATCTTGGAGATAGAATGCCCCTGGATTTTATGGTTTTATATATGATTATTTTAATGTTTCTGAAGGCTTTTTTTTAACCTATGGCTATGATGTTCAGTCCCTGAAATTTAGAAAATTAGTGAGCATGAGAAGAATGTATTGTTTTGTTGCTGATGATGGCATTCATCAAGTCAATTACATTCTTACTGATTTTTCTGCTTGCTTGATCTATCAATTTCTTACAAAAGACTGTTGAGGCCCTTAAATATAATATGGTCTTTTCTATTTTCCCTTTCTGTTTAATCAGATTTTTTTCACAACTTGATGTCTTGTTTTTAGTGTTATACACATTTACTATTATGTCTTTTTAGATAATTGACTGACTTATCATGGTAAGTTCCTCTTAACTCCTGATAATTTTTTTTTTCTGCTCTGGAATTTGTTTTGTATAAGACCTTTCTTTCTTTTGTTTTTCCTTCCTTCCTTCCTTCCTTCCTTCCTTCCTTCCTTCCTTCCTTCCTTTCTCTCTTTCTTTCTTTCTTTCTTTCTTTCTTTCTTTCTTTCTTTCTTTCTTTCTTTCTTTCTTTCTTTCTTTCTTTCTTTCTTTCTGGCCCTGGGGAAGCTATGACCGGCTGGCTGGCTGGCTGGCTGGCTGGCTGGCTGGCTGGCTGGCTGGCTTCCTTCCTTCCTTCCTTTCTTTCCTTGCGGGTCTGGGGATGGAACCCAGGGGTATTTGACCTCCAAGCTACAGCCCTGCCCTATTTTTTATTTTATTTTTTATTTTGAAACAGGGTCTCACTACATAGCTGCAGAGGGCCTCACTAAGTAGCTGAGGTTGTCCGCAAACCGCGATCCTCCGGTCTCAGCCTCTCAAATGCTGGGATTACAAGCGTTCGCCACCATACCAGGCTTATTTTTAAAAATTCTTTATTTTGAAACAGGGTCTCAGTGAGTTGCAAAGGATCTCACTAAGTAGCCAAGGTTGTCGGAAAACCTGAATCCTCCTGTCTCAGCATCCCAAATACTGGGATTTTAAGTGTGTGGCATCATGTCTGGCTAAGACTCATTTTTAAAAATCACTACTAAGATAGTATGTCTTTTTCCATCCATGTGCTTTTATCATCTCTACATATTTTAAATGGGTTTCTTATAGTCAACATATGGAGGATCTTAGACTTTTTTCTTTTCACTTTCTCTGATAATCTTTTTAGTTGACATATTTAGACTATTCATATTTAAATAAAATAATGCTATGTCTTGAAGTATATAGGCCATGATTTTGACTGTTTTCTATTTGTTGCTAGAGGTCTTTTCACATCTTCTCTGGCTTTGTGTATTTACTTACTTATTTTTAAAAATAAAATAAAGGCTTATAATAATTTTATTTAAAAATTGTTCAAATGTTGATTACTAGAACAAATATAGCATAAATTTAATAGATATGAGCCAAGATATCATCGGGAGTTATTTTTTAATAGGCAGACATTTATGTCTTCTAATTATCCTGATAAAGAAGAGATAAAGCTTGAGATGTAGTTCAGTGGTAGAGTATTTGCCTATCATATATGAGGCCCCAGGTTGATTTCCAATATGCATATATTTGATATGCTTTTATTGATACAGTATAGTCTCACATAATAATGTAAATCATGTTGATCTGACATACATGCACATAGAACTTGGTTCCCCCCTTTCTGGCTGCCTCTCCATCTTCCCCACTCCCCATTCAGAATACTGAGATTGCCATTGGTATTTTCACACATATACACATAGCCGATGGTAGTAATTTTTTCAATGAACCTCATTCTTCTCCCTCTCCTTCCCTTAGACCACCTCCTTGATTCCACTGAGATTTCCTCTCTATTATCTAGAGTCCTTCTTGTATCCTACTTATTCTTAGCTTCTGCATATGAGAGAACATATTTGACCCTTCACTTTTTGTGAGTGGCTAATCTTACTTAAAATAATGAATGTTCTCCAAGTCCTTCCTTTTTCTTGCATTTGTCAGTTTGACTATTATGTGGCATAGTGAATGAAAGGCTGAAAATAGAGTTAGGGAGTTTAGGAGGGAGGTAAAAACACCAACCGGGTTATCAGAGACCGCTGCTTTATCCGACCCAATCTGGCATCCTCCGGGGAGTCAGCCAGCCTTGGGGGAAGGGACCAATGGGCCATGGTCTGGAGAGTTAGCATAGTCCTGACCAGCAGGCTGAGTCACGTGGTGGATCTGAGGCACTGATGTTTTATAGGCATGCCAATTCTCTCACAACATCTGTAGTCTTGTGATCACATGTATGTCTTGTGGCACCTGTAGTCTTGTGATATCTCTGCTTCTGGCTTCTGGGGTCCTGCCCCCTGTTCCCACTGTGATATCACATGAAGGAGGGGAGACACCCGACTTATCAGTGAACTTCTCTGATCTTGTATAAAGGGGGGTTCTATACATTTCTTGTACCTGTGAATCAACCTCTTGTTTATATTTGGAAATTTTCTGATATTACTTTTTTGAAAAGATTGTTGCTCTCTTTGGTTTCACCTTCTATTTCCTCTCCTATGCCAAAGATCTCCTATGGAGATCTTTGCAATTCTGTGTTGTCAGGTTCTGTTATTGTGGTGTTGTGGAAGTTCATTGCTTCCCTATTTTTCCTCTTCATAATTTTAGAGGTTTGGTTCTGTTGCTTTTGATACATTTCTCTCACTCTTTAGGTGTCAGCTGGTGTATACAAAGGCAAGTTGTATTGAGTGAGGAGGGAAGTGAATTCATAAATGCAAGAATAGGGTAAAGCTTAAGATAGGATTGAACAGAATGAGAGTATGAATTTGGTAAGGTTGTATATGATAGAGATTAGAGATAGTGAATATGTAGTTGTATTCTAGTAACCAATGCAGAGTTTTTAGTATAGTAATATAAAGTGGATTTAGTACAAGACAAAGAAGAGAAAAGAAGTAAGGAAAAAGAAAAGGGATGGAGAGAAGAGAGTAGCTATGTACAAGGGAAGAATTTTGGGAGAGGATTTTGGAAGAGAGCAAACAATCATACACACACAAAAAATGCAAAAAACAAAAAACAAAACAAAACAACAAATTAATGCAACCTTGTAAATATATGAATATTCAATAGACTGAGCCTCTGAAGTCTCTCTGTGGAGATACCAAGTGCCTTCCTGCTGCAAGCCTAATTTTCTGAGTCTTTTTCAGTCTATGCAAATGGCCAGTAACAATGGGGCTGGATCTAGTGTTAAGCACAGGTCACCCTCCAGGCTTACACAGATGTGGAGTCTCTATCTCTCCCTGTCTCCCTAGGTGGTGGATGCCTCTGAGACCAAACTCAATGTAAGAGTCTCTGTTCTTCAGAGCTAGGGCTGGTCTGGTCTGACTTCTCCCCATTCATCACAATTGTGTGGTCTGTGGTAATCCTGGAGATCCTATTAGTTGGATCTAGTAGTTAAGCATAGGTCTCCCCTGACACTTTCCAGTGAGGCAGAGCCTGAATCTGTCTGAGCCTATGCCATGTCCAACAGCAGACTCCCCCATCCCCCACCTTCACTGTGATGAACCGCAAATTCTCAGACCCTGGGAGATTATTATGTGCAAGTCCCTGGGATGCCGCACTGGGCATTCTCCTGCAGGTATGGTGGCTTCACTTATAGTGTTGTTGAGCTCTGCTCTGGGTCTCTGGAGGGCTTGGTAAGCTTGGCTGCTTCTGCTACAAGTTGTATCCATTCATCCATCCATCCATCCATCCACATTTGAATAGATAAATGTTTCAGAATATACTCAGCAATAAAACATAAAACATTTTATGAAGAAAAAATATGAATATAGATATTTGTTAATATTCATCAAACTATTCTATATAATAGTATGCTTTATGTTATGTAAATAATCAATATAGTTGAGTATATATTTTGTAAAATATAACTTAAAATAGGGTTTTATATACTAACAGTAAATAATTTGCAAATTATATTTATTTCTTTTTCTTTTTTGTGGTACTGGGGGGGGGAAACCCAGAGGCTATCTACCTCTGGGATATACTTCCAGACCTATTTTATATGTTATTTGGAAACAGGGTCTCACTAAGTTGCTGAGAGCCTCACTAAGTAGCTGAGGCTGGCTTCGAACCTGTGCGATTCTCCTGTCTCAGCCTCCCAAGTGTGGGGATTACAGGCATGCGCCACCAAGCCCGACCTTTGAAAATTATATTTAAAAATGCATTACTAAAACATCTTTAAATAACACCTAATATCTTTGATCTATATATCTTTTTGTTTATAACAAGTTAATAGAATTCCTAGAATAAAGTGTAAGAAAAACTCTTAATTCATTTTAAACAGAAAGAGTTTCAGTAGAGGACAAAAAGGCCATATGAACCACCATGAAGAAAATATTGACAAGGACAATTTCATCAAAAAACACTATTAAAAATAAGAAAAGGCAAACTATAGAGAGGAAAAATCTGTTTGCAAAACAAAAATCTAAGAATACACTAGTATATAAAACATATTAAGAATGCCAAAGAATCAAGAAGTCAGACAACCCAATTAAAAAATCCACAAGAAATTCATGAAATATTTTACATAAGACAACATTATTTGACTGTCAAGCATATTAGAAGCTCTTCAACATCTTAAGTCATCATAGAAACTTAAATAATAGTCAAGGTGATGACTAAAATGGAAACAAACATATGAAAGTTCAGGCAGTACCTGCTATAAGCACTGACGTAGAAAAACTGGAACTCTAATGTTATCGGAGCTTAAATTGGTATGATTACTTTGAAAAACTCCTTGAAATTATATTGCTAAGGTTAATTATATTCACACCATGTGACTTAGCCATTTTTGTGGTGGTTGTTGCTGTACTGAATTGAACTCAGGGCATTCTACCTCTGAGATACACCTCCAACCCTATTTTTAATCATTTATTTTGAAACAGAGTCTCACTAAATTGTATAGAGCCTCATTAAATAGCTGAGGCTGGAGGCAAGCTTGCAATCTTCCTTTCTCAGCCTTCCAAGTACAGAGATTATAAGTGTTTGCCATCATATTTGGCTCTAACCATTTTTACTTTTAATATAATTCCAATGCAAATGTGTTTATATTTACACAAAAAACATGTGTAATGATGTTCTTGCCTCTGTCATTTCTAATGATTGAAAACTGGACTATAAATATCAAGATACTCTTAACAGTTGAATGGATGAATATCTTTTAGAACAATACATACAGTGGAATATGCCTCATGGATTTATCTCAAACAAATAATATTTTATCAAAGACATCAAACACAGAAAATATATTCTGCACAATTCTGTTCCAGTGAGGATCAAAGGCAGACCTAAATCCTGTGATAGTAATCAGAATATTGGCTACTTTTTAGGAAGAAGGCATGAAGAACCACTTTTTAAAAAGTTAATATACTGCTTGATATAGGTGGTATTACAGTGTTCATTTAATAAAAAAATTTAGGCTGTACATTAAAATTTATACCCTTATACTTCAATAAAAATGTTTACAAGTAATCACAATACTTGGTGTAGCCGAGACAGGAGGTTGAAAGTTTTGAGGCCAGTGTGTGGTAAATTAATGAAACTCTATTTCAAAATAAAAAATATAATAGGGCTACAGTATAGCTTTAACGTAGAATTCCTTGGGTTAAATTCCCAGTAGTAGCAAAAAAATTTATAAAATTAGTTTGCAAGATGCATAAACATACACATTTTTAAGGGGATTAAAGAATCTGATGGCGGAGTGGGAGAAAAGAGAGTACCCTAAGAATAGGATTATGAATGTGGACAGAAATTGAAAGAATTGTCCTAAAGACTTCAATTAACATTGGTTGCTTGTGTAGAGATAATTTAAAAATTTTTACACTCAACAGAATGAGCGAAGTTGCATGTTTTCAGAGAGGTGATAGCAATAATTTTTTAAATTCATGATCTTGGTCTTCCATGATGTTCAGAATTTGTGCTACTATATTTTGGAATGGTGTTTTTGAGAAATGCCTGACAGGTGCCTACTAAAACCAGTATGTCAACTTTCTGTCCACTAACATTAGTAACCAAAGTTCTTAATCCCTACGTATATAAATATTTTCCCACTTTCAAAGAACTACCATACTTCTCAGATTTGAGATTTGAGTAGCTGCCTTTTAAACTGAAGACATAATATATTGTCAAAGTCTTTTATGTTAAAGCAAAGCAGTACAATTAGATCAATATTAATCTTACCCCATATATACAACATGCTTACCTCTAAAGTCCTGATCAATTTTTTTCTTTCATTGTTGATTTTTTAAAATTGCTTCAGTCTATTTAAAAGCACAATGTGAGAAAGAGACAGTTCTATGGAGTACTGGAGCTCATAATATTTAAGTGTTAACAGATCTCCATGGTTTTCACTTTGTGAATTAGCATTATTAAGGGCATTTGATTATGATTGTGCTTAAAAGTAGCCGAGACATCTGAATGCCTTCACACAACAAAGCTGTCATTCTCACTCTTCTCAAAGTCTAATGCAAATCCAGGACTTCCCCTGAAAGTGGTGCACACACCACACGTTCTTCTCAAAGAACTCCTAACC
Organism: Muscardinus avellanarius; assembly: GCF_963383645.1. Classification (NCBI taxonomy): domain Eukaryota; kingdom Metazoa; phylum Chordata; class Mammalia; order Rodentia; family Gliridae; genus Muscardinus; species Muscardinus avellanarius. The sequence continues at coordinate 92,771,674 of NC_137794.1, forward strand.
CATCATTGCTTGATTTGGTTTGCTTGTTTTAATTTTAATTTTATTTAAAATTTGGTTCTGGGGATTGAACCCAGGGGCATTCTACCCCCAAACTATACCGCTGGCTCTTTTTATTAATTTTTGAAACATGGTCTTAATAAATTGCTGAGACTGGCCTCAAACCTTCAATCCTTCCGTCTCAGCCTCCCAAGTACTGAGATTACAGGTATGTGTCATCAGGCTCAGGTACTGTCAAAACTTGTACAAAAGGAGCAAGTATGTTTTTTTTTATATGAACATGTTTTTACCTTTTAAAAATGGCCACACATATTAAATAGAGAGTATATGAATATATATTCCGTATCTATTCCTTTTTCTTTCTGTTTTTATCTCATAGTCCTTAAACCTATTATCTCTTCTTTGGATTATATTTACTTAGCATGAATTTTTATTATTTTTTAAAATGCAGTGTTTTATGATCAATTCTCTTTCAAGATCTCTTATTTAGCAGCATTGATACATGTAAACAAAATACATTTATTTAAACAACAGAAAGGAGATAATGAGCTAATGTGTACAGGTGGCAATGACAGACTTTTGGAAGACTATAGAAAATAACAGTTTGTGGAAATTAGTTTTCTTTCAGCTAGGATGATTTACCAGAACATGCAAAATAATTTTATGATGAAGAGCTAAGCAAAATATTAGCCAGATCTTGAGTACTTGCATATCTGACAGCTCCTATTTTCAGATTTTATTGATGAAACCAAATCCACTAAATAATAAAGTATGTTAGAGCTTTTTGCAAATTAACATTTGATTTTACTCTCTCACAGCACCCAGAAAGAGTAAGAAAACATTTGTATAAATTCTGAGGACACTACAAAGATAAGGCTCAGAACAGGCCACAGTGGCACACACCTGTAATCCCAGAATTTGGGAGTCTAAGATAGGAGGATCATAGGTTCAAGGCCAGCCTCAGTAATTTAACAAGACCCTCAGCAATTTATCAGAATCCTATTTCAAAATAAAAATTAAAATTGGACTTGGGGGTAGTCTGGAGGTAGAGTGCTCTATGTTCAATTCTCAGTACCATAATATATAAATAAATTAATCTATTAATTAACAGATGAACAAGTAAATAAATAGAGCTGGGGCATAGCTTGGAGGTGGAATGCTTCTGGGTTCAATCCCCAACACACACACACACACACACACACACACACACACACACACAGAGAGAGATAGGGCTCAACTAGTCTTAGGCTTTATTTCTACCTGTCTTTAGAATACTTTGGAAGATTCTGAGCCATGATGTAAAATTGGTAATGTGGAAAATATATTTTTTCTTGGTTTTTCTCTGGGTGCTTATTCAGGCCTAAATTTCTGTTACATCCCACAGTGTACTGTGTAAGTATTAAGGTATCGTTGCCTCCAACATTAGGAAGGTAAATAAGAATTACTTTGAAGCTGTGCCATATCAACCCGACTGATTTATGCTACATTAATTGAATTATTTCTTATGGATATCTGGGTGCTTGAAAAAACTTCCATTTCAGATTTTGCTGAAGGAAAACAATCTGTCAAAAAACTCATTTGTGTTATATTCAAAGTCAAGAGTATGATCTCAAGGGAAGGTATTGAGAACAACTAGGGCAGTCACAATGACCTCATGTTTTTTTTAACTTAATAAAAAAATTTATAGATTAATAAATATTTATAGCTTTCATGGCATTCTCTTTTTCATTATTCAGAAAAGGAAACAGATTTGTAAACACCAGGTATGCTGCACAAGGTCACTCAATTATTAAAGTGTAGAACATAAGTCTTTGGCTTCTAGTCCCATATTTATTCTATTATAGTAACTTAAACAGTAGATTGAACAAATAGAAAGACAGAAGGAGAGTAGGAGGAAGACACAGAGCAATGAAAGGAAGAGAGAAAAAATAAAGAAAATGTGCAATCAGTTTCTACTTGCAGACATTAACTCTTAGCAGCTACAAAATACTGGGATCTAGCTTGTATAGACTATGATATCTCACTAAGACATCATTTTTAGCCTCAGAAGAAATCTAGAAATTAAATCATTTACATAAGAAAAAAATCAAAGACATAGAGAGATAAAAGTCTGTATTACCTAGTCTACATGACTAGTAACTGGCAGAGCTGAACTCAAGTCTTTTAAGTCTACCACTGTTGCATGCTACCTTGTTAGAATAGCATAGCAAAATGTGTGTGTGTGTGTGTGTGTGTGTGTGTGTTTGTGTGTGTGTGTGTGTGTGTGTGTGTGTGCATATATACATACAGACCTTCTGCTAGGGTGTGGACATGGTTCTGATGTCCCTTAGGGCTCATTTAATTGGAGGGTCTTCTCTGAGGTGGTATTATGAGGAAGTGCAGTGGAACCTTTAAGAGGTAGGACCCAGTGAGGGGTCCCCAGGTGCATACTTTCCAGGGGTAGTTCTTAGGCAGTGTCTTGAGTTCTCATAAGAGTGTTGTTATGAAAGGAGGCAGCCTGGGTCCATCAGCTGCTCGTATGTCTCTGTTCTCTGACTCTAGACGTAATATTCCTGCTTCTGTATATGCTCCTGCCATTGCTATTTACCATGAGGTAGCACAGCCAAGCGGTTGTCCTAGCCACAGATTCTGCACTATGCAATTTGGATTTTGAACATCTATAATTGTGAGTTAAATAAACCTGTTCTTTTTTCTTAGCCTGTCTCAGGTATTTTTGTTACAGAGACAATACACTGACTAATACACATTCTTAAACTAATACTAGTAGGAGAATGATGAGGCAATGACTTTATATGAGAAGCCTATAAATGTCAGTTTAAATATTAAAAACAGCACCAGGCATGGTGGCGCATGCTTGTAATCCCCGCGCTTGGGAGGCAGAGACAGGAGGATAGCGCAGGTTCAAAGCCAGCCGTGCTGGCTTAAGAGACCCTGTTTCCAAAAAATAAAAAAAAATTGGTCTGGGAGTGTAGCCCTGAGGTAGAAGGGCTTCCAGGCACCCCAGTATAACAAAAAATAAATAAATAAATAAAATAAATAAAATAAATATTAAAAACACTCTTCTAAAATGTACACTGATTATTTTTTATCATGTTACCTAATATTTAGCCCTACATATATTTAGAATGTCATTCATTCATTTTCTCGTGTACTCTATTTAATCCAAATATTTGTTCTATAGCTAATGTATGCAAATTTGTTAAAATAAAATATTAGATTCTTGTGACAAAATTAGTCTTATAAAAAGCCAAAATGTTTATAAAATTAATATAAATAAAGATGACTCATGTACTTAAAGATGGTATCAAGTTCAGAGACAATCAGAGAAGAATGGCTATAGCTTGAAAGTTTAGTTGTTTGTGAGTCATTAATAAAATATGCACAGGTGATTGTGAGAAACACATTTCAGGATGTCCAGTAGATGATTGAAACTATGGATAGTACCGAGCCCTATGTAGACTATGTTTTCCCCTATGCATATATATCTGTGAATTTGACAAATAAGGTAATTGGTAAATGACTAATGGGTGGGTAGCATATACAGTATGGATACCCTGGAAAAAGGACAAAGGGATGACATATATCCTGGGCCTGATAAAGTTAGGTGGCAAGACCACACTGCTCAGAGTTGGATACATTTTAAAACTGATGAATTGTTTATATCTGGATTTTCTCATTTAACTTTTTTTTTGTGTGTGTGCTACTGGGGTTCCTGGAAGCCCTTCTACCTCCGGGCTACACTCCCAGACCTATTGTTTTTTATACTTTTTTATTTGGAAACAGGGTCTCTTAAGCCAGCGCGGCTGGCTTCGGGCTTCGAACCTGCACGATCCTCCTGTCTCTGCCTCCCAAGTGCGGGGATTACAAGTGTGCGCCACCACGCCCGGCTAACATTTTCTGATTGTCATTAATCACAAGTAACTGAAGCCATAGAAAGTAAAACCACGAATAAGTAGGTGACTAACATAATTTAATTTAAAGCCACTCAAGAGATGTTCATGGCATGTTTTGTAAAGTGGACAGTAAAAATGGAGGAAAGGAGATAAATATGAGACATTGGAGTCCAGGAGGTGGAGTCCAGAGAGTTTAGAAACTGGTTATGAACGACAAGGAGGGGTGACTAGTCTGAGATGACAGAAATGCTCTGCATGATATGGTCCAGTAGAATGCACAGAGGTCAAAGGTAAGAAAAAATTAGACATGAGAGTAGAACATTAGTTTTGAGAACCTGTATTTTATATATTAATCAGAAAATCATGTCACTGAAATCAACAGGCACATTAATATTATTTTTGCACAAATAAGATACCTGGCTTTCCATCACAGGTCTGGTTCAAGACATCGCTACCATTTATGAGAATTCCTATTTCCTTGCCATTGTTCTTCTGTTGCTTCCAGAGTCTTTTTAACTCCATCTCGACAGTGTCTCAAATCTGTTTTCCTCTCTCCTTTCTGAATATTCCAAGATACTTTTTAGGTTGTGGGTGCCACGATCTCTAGATATACATATCGTGGTTTATTATCTGGTTACTGCTTATGTTTCATAGTGAAGGAAGGGCTCAGCCTCCAGGCAAGCATCAGTATTTCTTGTTTTCTCTGACACCTTGTAGTCCGTCCTGCTATGGAAGCAGCTCCCACTGGTTTTGCTCTCACTTTGTCACTGCTGGAGTCTCAGGCTATATTATTCCCCAGGGCTTCTGTGAACGCTGGGCAGGCTGTTCAAAGCTCAATTCTAGCTACTTTTCCTGGGCCACTATTTAAAGTAGAGCTGCTGAGCTGGCTTGGAACTGCTTTGTAGTGTTTCTCTGTCAATGAGTAGGGATTCAGCTCTGTCTCTGTGTGTTGGGTTCTTTCAGGGGATCTCCACTGTGGCACAGCCTGGATATCATGTCATTACACATGGTAAGCTTTACCCTGCCTAGTCTAACACTCTGAGGTCCCCATACAATAAGCTTTTTTATAACAGCTATTTGTACTACCTCTGCCATCCTTGGTCCATATTTTTGAAATTCAAAGTGCTAGACTTCATTTCATGTGAAAATTTGCTCCCCAAAGCCTCATAGACACACCCAGTTCTTTCCTTCTGCACTTGACACTTGGATTCTGTTTGTCTCCTCCTAGTGAAATAAGTTTGAACTCCAGTTACTGAAATCCTTCTCTAAGGATGGTGCTTAGCTTTCACAGAAAAAGTTTATGGTGGCAGTAAGATTGGAACAGAATGAGGTCATGTCTTCTTGTAAACATCTCATATTCCATATTCTTTTTTTTTTTTTTTGGTGGTACTGGGGTTCCTGGAAACCCTTCTACCTCTGGGCTACACTCAGAGACCTATTTTTATACTCTTCTTATTTGGAAACAGGGTCTCTTAAGCCAGTGCAGCTGGCTTCGAACCTGCACGATCCTCTTGTCTCCACCTCCCAAGCATGGGGATTACAAGCGTGTACCACCACGCCCGGCATATTCAATATTCTTAATCTCAAGGGGAATAATTTATTATTTTTATTATTTTTTAAACCTTTCTTTCTTTCTTTGTGGTCCTGGGTTTGCTGGAAGCCCTTCTACCTCCAGGCTACACTCCCAGACCTATTTTTATAGTTTTATTTGGAAACAGGGTCTCTTAAGCCAGCCCACGCGGCTGGCTTCGAACCTGCGCGATCCTCCTGTCTCCAGCTCCCAAGCGTGGGGATTACAAGCATGCACCACCACTCCCAGCAAGGGGAATAATTTATATAACATATTAACTAAATCTTAAAAAATATCACTTAAAATGATGCTGCCCTGAGTTGTCTCTTATTGTTTGTCTCTGTTATATTTCAAGTTTTATATGTAGAAAAAATGGAAATAATTTCTCTATCTATCTATCTATCTATCTCTCTCTCTATATATATATAATCTTTTTACATTTATAAAATAAATTGAGACAAGACCAATCAATGTCTTAGTTATCTCTGCTGAAAGTTGAAAGGCCATGCCTGGTGTACTTTATTGAGGTCCCATTAAAAAGCTAGTAGAAGTTAACATATAAAAGTCTAAGTACCTTGGAAAAATGAAGAAGCTTTTTTTTTAATTTACTTTTAAACATCATTCATTTTTTGGCAAGTGGAATAATTATCCTATTTAAGTATACCTAAGTGGAAAGGGGTAGAAGCCGGAGACTGAGGCAAAAGCCTAGTGACCTTGTACAAGTCTATAATTTAGTTAAGGATAAAAAAAAAAAAACTAAGTATATTATCTCTTTAAAACATCAATCTATACTTATATTAAAAATAAAAAACTCTATACAATATTATGTTTGCCTTCCCCCATCTACATAAACATCTCTATTTGCAAATGAAACTTGTGACCAGGCATCTTGGCCAACGCTGAGGCCGAGGATTCAAATGTCCTTGGGGCCCGGTAACTCTAGTTTGAAAATAATTTTAGATAATGCACAGAAATAGGCCCAGAGATGGGTGGGGAAAGGAGGGAGGCCATATCAATTGTTCCACATCTATCTTTTTGGCCTCTCTGTTTGACCTTCTCACTTGCTTTTCTATGGCCTTTTCCCTCTCTCCTTGTATATTCTCTCTTTCTATTTTCAGCTCTTGCTATTCCTTAGTTCTCAGTTTATACTCTCCTCTGCCACTCAAGAAGTCTATTGTGAGCAACGGTTCCTTTAGTGAAACTCCTGTGGCTTTTGCATCAAACTAAATCTAAGGGGACAAAAGGAAGCGAGGAATTCCTTAACTAGGACTACTTTAATGATAGTAAAAACAACTTCTACATGAGCATCAGAACTGAGAGAAGATGGTTTGGATATGAGAACTTCCACGAGTCACATTTGACATCATATCATTTATTTCCTTTCCTGGAATTGGAGACTTTTGCTTTATGGCCATTTTCTTCATAAATATTTAGACATTCCAACATTCACACTGATGAATTGTCCTTCTGGCTTTACTGGTTAAAGAGAGACATCTAATTCAGCACTTAACCTATAAAGGGTATATGTTTTCTTGTACATTTCGCCAGAAATCACCAAATGAACAGAATCTGTCAATTGACAAGACCTAGCAGAAAGCCTGGCTGGGGAAGAGCAGCGAATTGATATCTCAAGAACATTGCTCTTGCACAGTGTGCGGTGTTTATAAAAATATTATCAGCAGAGCACATTTTTAATCTAGTGAATATTTGGCAGCACTACTGAAATCCTTTCTAGCAGAGAATTCAGAATGGCTTTAAATAAACAGAGCCAGAAGCCAGGAAATGCAAACTTCAGCAGATTTACTGCAGTAAGTGATAGCTACCAAAAGGCTCTTATCCCTGGTTAGAGTTAAATAATTTACTCTTCACTACCATTAAATGCTTTAAAATTACCTCTGTGTATTTATGTGTGTGTGTGTGTGTGTGTGTGTGTGTGTGTGTGTGTGTGTGTGTGTGTTTATTCCAGTATAATTATTCCTTCTTGCCACTCTTGATGTTAAACCCTGAAAATGGGTCATGGTTCTTCCTAAGTTATTAGTTTACAATTTGCCCTCCGGTTAACTGCCTTTTCCTAGAGTGTCTTTAATTAATTAATAACCAGGCACCACTAAATAAAAAAGTTAGAATGGAGCCTTCAACCTGAAGGCATCTATGAAGTGATATAAAGCTTTGTTTTGTTTTTAGGTCAAGTTTAATAGTAAATCGTAACAGTGAACTCTTCTGCACACTTATCACTAGCTTATTTTTTCTATTTTCCACATACTTTATTAATTTATTTTTAAAGAAAATTAGATATCTAACACAGCCTTTCACATTTGTTCTACCTATATGGAGGTTTTACTGTTTTTTTTCTTATAAATTAAAAATACACATTTTATTTTATACTGAAGTAATGTCCACATCTTACTTTTCAAATAATCATTTTCCAGTTCATTGACTTAACTTTTATTCCACAGACTGCAACTATGTACCAGGAAGTCTATTAGGAGTGGGGATATATATATATATATATATATATATATATATATATATATATAATCTTTCACATCTATTTTAAGGATTTAATATATTCATTTATTTCAAACATATGTAACACTGCCTGGCATGTAGTTAGTACCTTAAATATAAACAATGTTATTACTATTATTCTTGTAATTTCTTAACTGAGGCCCGAAAACGATGCAATGGTTGATCCAATGTAATATATTCTTAGGATTAGGATCGTCCACTTAGTATTTTAAGTCAGAATTTTTACTATTATATGATACCTTTCCTGACTTATATTGAGATGAGCAAGGTGACTGCAATTATACTCATTTTTTTTTCTTTGCAGTATTGGGGATGGAACCCAGGGGTATTGTACCTCTGAGCTACACCACCCCAGCCCTATTTTTTAGTCTTTTATTTTTTTGAATCAGCGTCTCACTGAGTTGTGAAGGACCTCACTAAGTAGCTGAGGTTATCTGCGAACTGTGATCCTCATTTTATAGATGAAGAAAGCTTGGGTTTGAAGAGCTAAGTGACTATAGTTAGTGTTTCAGAGCTTCTAAGTCAACAAACTAGATTACAGCTTTGTATTAAAGAATCAGTGCTGGGCATGGTGGTGCACGCTTGTAATCCTAGTACTTGGGAGACTGTGACAAAAGGATCAGGCTTCATAGTCAGCCTCAGCCATTTAGCGAGACTCTCTAAAACTTAGTGAGACCCTGTTTCAAAATAAAAAATAACAAATTGGCTGTAGCTCAAAGGTAAAATGCCCTGGGTTCAATCCCAAGCACCACACACATACAAAAAAAATAAAGTATCCAGCCCAGTATGTTCACACTCTGATACCAGAAAATTCACATATACAAAGATGAATTTTAACCTGTATACTTGCTTAAATAGGATTGATTTAAAGGTGTGATATGTGTACATTGATTGCATTTATTTTTTCAGTTTATTGTTTAAAAATAAAAAGTTGAAAGTATCATTTAGTATGGATTAGCATGGGCAAAGCCCTGAGTTAATTCTCTGGTACCCCTCCATTAATAAAAAAAGATGTTGGGCCACTGTTATATTTTGGCAGCATTGGCCACATTAGTGGTGAAAATTTATTTAACACATTTCTAAATCCCAGAAATTTTGATATGGGACTAAGAACACTAGCACCATGGTCAACAAATGAGAATTTCTGTGTCAAGAAAGGAGATGAATTATTAGTCTTACAATTAAACTAATTGCCAAATGCATAATCCATACATATTTTGTGAAATACTTGGGATACTGGATTTACTCAGTTTTACTGAATAAGAAATATACTTGAACACATATGATGAGATATAGACTGCTATGCATTAGAATATTTAATGATGGGGAATTTAAAATATGGTTTTAACTCTTATGTTTTGAGCAATCTATTTTCCCCTTCTGAGAACTGAAATTCAGGCCTTTAGAGAGTCTAATCAAATTTATTTCAGATTTCACATGCTGGCAGAATGTTGTAAAAATTTATTCTGACCTATCAATATGATAAACATCCTGATTTTTATTACTTGATATGTCCTCCTTACAATCCCCATACTAGTCTATTAAAAATAAAGTTATTTTGGCATTAAATTAAGTTGTCATAATTCTTCTTTCAAGTGTGAAATCACACTGGGTTGCTTTATCTTTTTAATTAAGTGTTAATCAATAGACTTTATTCTATTTGAAGTGTTAAAGAAGCTTCTCTGAAGATACTAACATGAATACTTATTTGCCTTCCCCAGAAACATTATTTTTTAGTGGTCAACTGTGGCCATGTTTTATTGAACAATGGATTCATAGTGATGTGGGCAACTTGATATGTTTTATTAGGTCATTTTTTTCAAAGGAAGTAGTTATTCAGTCTGTTGAAAAAGTATTAAAAAAAAAAAAAGAAAGTTGGAGCTGGGCATGGTGGCACACGCTTGTAATCCCAGCATTTGGGAGGCTGAGATCTGAGGGTCTCAGTTCACGGACAGCCTCAGCTACTTAGTGAGGCCCTCTGCAACTTAGTGAGACCCTGTTTCAAAATAAAGAATACAAAATAGGGCAGGGGGTATAGTTTGGAGGTCGAATGCCCTTGGGTTTCATCCCCAGACCCCCCCCCCCACCAAATGTTCATAATGCCAAGCCTCTGATGAAGGTTTCTTTTCCTATGGTAATAGATTTCTTTTACTGAGTGTGTTAAATTAATGTTTATTTGCCATTGTTTATACACAATCTTGTAGCTTTTTTCTTTAAAGAAAGAAATCACCAATGTAAAAATGTGCTTTTAGGATATAATATGGCAACTGTAATTCCAAAAATGAGAAGCTTACATGGTATCTGAGTTTTCAGCACTGACTCTTATTTTCTTCGATGTTTTCTTTTAGGAACAATAGTCTGGTGATACCCATGGAAATTGCTAATAAATTCATAACTCTATAGCTCAGAAAAAGCTATCTTCTTCTCCGACATTGCTCTGTCATCTTTTCTTGGAGCAATTTTGAGACCTTTTAATATTCTTCTTTTAGATGGACCATATGCATCCTATCAAATATGCTAAAATGATCTTTTACCTAGATAGTATAAAATTGATAGGTAATTGCTACCTATGTAGAAGATACAGTTGACTAGTGAGCCTTGTATCACAATTCGTAAATCTTAATGTATTTAAAATTTGCTTTTGCAGTTTTCGTTCTGTTTCAGTCCAATATATTTTATTATGCTAAAACTTCAGGTATTTCTTTGAATCTCTGAAAAGTTATGGGGCAGCTGGGTGTAGTGATGCATGCCCATAATCCCAATAATTAGTAGGCAGAGATAGGATAATACCAGATTCAAGGCCAGCCTCCTCAAATTAGAGGCATTTCGATTCAAAATAAAAATAAAATTGGAGTGGAGGTGTGGCTCAGGGGTATGCTTTTGGGTTCAATCCTCAGTACTACATCCAAAAGAAGAAAAAAAAAGTTATAGGGCCCTTGCCTTGGGTTAGTAATGGTAATAACATTTTCTTTTTCTTTACCTTTTTGCCTCCACTTTAAATTTTAGACTCGTTTTTCCCATGACTTCCATAGGTTATTTTTTAAGTTGTCATCTTAATGACCATTGGCTCCCTGCCTGTTTTATTTTTGACAGCTCTGTCTACCTTTGCAGAACTTTTCTTCTTGTCACTTCTTTCAGGTCATACATGTTTTTTCTTCTGTATGTCCAGTTGTATTTTCTCCTCTTTTATCAGTATGAATAAATGGTGTTTGCTCAGGCATCATTTCACATGAGATAGAATGTATAAGGTATTTTCTTGAAGAGCCATCATCCTGATCATAAAATTTTCCCTGGTAAATCTATATAAAACATTTTTTTCATGTTAATTTGCTTTTAATATTTGTTGACATCTATTATAACTCTGACAATTTCTTCCTTTCTCATCCAGTAATCCAACACATAGGTCTTTAGGATATTAGACACTTAGTTCATAAATTTAAGTTAAAAGGTTTTAAAATGGAGAGTGTATTAGTTTGCTACTGTTGCCATAAGGAAATACTACAGACTAGATTTCTCTTTCTCCTCTTTCTCAAAGCTGGTGGACTGAGATCAGGGTGTCTGCAGGGTTGACTTCTTCTGAGGTCTTTCTCCTTGGCTTGATATAGTTCCTGTTCTGTGTTGGTATCCTAATCTTCTCTTCTCATGATGCCAATCAAACTGGCTTAGAACCTACCCCAATAACATCATCTAGCTTTCCTTACCTATTCAAACAGCCTGTTCCTAAATAAAAACACATTCCAAGGAAGAGGAGATTCAATATATGGGTTTTGGAGGGATGAAACTCAGCCCCTAAGGGTAATACCAGAGACCACAATATACACAAGATCCATACCACCCACGCTGACATTTATCACTAAGAGGTGAGAATTTAACCCTTACAGTGAACTCACTTTGATGAAGTAGATTTTCCTTTTATGTAAGACCAGACAATTTCCCCCTCGTTATAACCTATATTTTCATTAAAAGAAAATAATACGTCTTAGCATTTGGTTCTTAGCTCTGGTTTGAAAAATTCTCTCTTGCTTTGCCAACTTTTGCTGTTCAGTTCCCCAAATCATGGCAGGTCATCTGTTTTGGTTACAATGTCCAACCATGTGATCCACCCTCCTGCTCCTACACCCCCATGGTCCTACACATCACCCTTTCCCTGCTTTCCACCTGCTACTTCCCTTCTTGTTGCTCCAAGTATGAATAACCTAAAATGGTGAGCACTCATATCTTCTGACCACCCACAGTCAGTTTGGTTAGTCTGGTGAGCCCAGTTCCTTGAGGGTCTCCTTCAGTTGTTCTAACATGTCTTCTTATCCCTTGTTCAAACACTGCATGAATCTGGAATGATAGTAATGAACCAAGTAGTTTTTGTTTGAATAAACAAAATATACCTCTATAATATTTATTCTACCAAGAGGAAAACAAAGAGTAAAGAAGTACATAGAAGAGCCATGCGTGGGTCCTGGAGATGGGCTTTGCCATTAAAATAGAATGATAGACTTTCATTGGTAATTGGAAAAATTCTGCTGGTGGAATTGTGGGAAAAAGAGGCTATTTCAAGAGAAGAGTACTCTAGGTAAAGAAGACAAAAAATAAAATTACCTTGAAGGTGGAGGTGGGAGAGGGAACTTGCTTTGCTCCTTCAAGGATATGAAGTCATGTTTATCCAACAGATATTTAAATATTTTGTAAGCACCTACCATATGCTAGCAGTGCCCTAGGTCCTGGTGACTCAAAAGTAAGCAAAAATTTGCTCTAGAGAGGGGAGTCACGTGGAGTAAATGGACTTTAGTCATACAAATATATGCAAAGCAAAAATCATGGCCAGTGCTGTGAAGAGGAGGTTGGAAAAAGGAGAGATTATCTGGGGAGAATTTGAACTGTCCCGGCAAATTAAGAATGAACTCTGTGACTGAAGTGATCCTTGACTGACCATGTGAATTCTGAGTGAGTAGCAGTCATCTCGATGAAGACGGAAGACTCTTGTTGTCTTATAAGGGAATATGAGCAGATTTGAGTTGGATAAAAACTTTTTCTTTTTTTTTTTTCCCACAGTGGGAAATGCTCACTGGACATGTCCCCTAAACATTCTGGAAGCCATCCCCTTTCTGGATCATTCTACATTTTCACCTGCCCTTCGGGGCAAGCTGAGCACACCTACCTCACTAACTCTTCAGTCAGTCAATATTGAAATACTAAAATAGATTGAAGCCGGGTGTGGTGACACACACTTGTAATCCCCGCGCTTGGGAAGCTGAGACAGGAGGAAATAAATAAATAAATTAATAAATAAATAAATAAATAAATAATAAGATAAAAAAAAGATCAAAATTGTGGTTATTCTTTTCTTTCCCAGTTTCAAACACACAAGATCATCCTGCTTTCTGTTCCAGCACTTACAGCCTCCCCCCAAATCCTAGATTATTGCTATTTTTCTTTCTTTTACATCTTATTTGGTCCCTTACAACTTCAAAGATATAAACCTTTCAATTATACTTGGTTATCCTTCATTGTAATTTTCCTTATTGTACTAGGAATTGTTGAACCTGGGAAAGTTCTACCTCTGAGCTGCACCTCCAGATGTTTTATATTTTACTTTGGAACAGGGTCTCACTAAGCCGCTGAGTCAGTCTTGCTGAGTCAAGGCTGTCTATCTTGCTAAGTTTCTGAGACTGGCCTGAGATTCTCCTGTCTCAGCCTGCCAAAGGCTGGGATTACAGGCTGGTGCACTCTGTTCGCCTATTTACTGTCTTTTGAAATGGACTTGTCTGGTTTTGCTTTTTCAGTTGTCCTGCTTTCTAGTTGTTTTAGTTTGACTCCATGTCTAACTCCCTCTAATTTCCAATTCAATTAGAAAGGACTTTTAGCATTATCTCTGTAAGATCTCATTTTGAAAGCGATCATATAATTGTTTTGTCAATCCAAAGCCCGTATCTTGAAAAGCAGAATTCTTGCTTTTATTTAACTTTTCATGAAGATTAAAAAAAAAACTCAAAAAACGTAAAAACTAATCATCTAGTTTTCCTTTCTGCTACAAGTTCCTAAATTTTTTGAAAGTCAGAACCACAATAAAAATATATATGTAAGTACTATCCCATTTCTGAAGGCAAGTAATTGGGTATATTCAGTGTTCATACTCAAAAGGAAGCCTTGATCTAGGTAGATAAAATATGTATAAGTCACTAAATGCATATTGAATTTGGAAAGGGCAAATGGAGAAAGGTCTACTTAACACATCCCAGTAAAGGAGTGTTCTAGAAAGATGTTGCAGATATTGTGGTATTTTTTATCAGTCTCTATTCCATTTTTTTTTTCGATGAAGTTCTTTTAAATCAGTGGTTCTCAAGCTTCTGTGTGTATCAGGACCACCTGGGGGGCTTATTAAGGCATAGACTGCTAGCCCCACACCTACCATTTCCAATTCAGTATTTCTGGAGTGGTTTACTTCTAACAAGTTCCCAGGTGATGCTGTTCATCTGGAGGCTCCACTTTGAGAGCCACAACTTTAAATAACATCCCACAAGAGGACAGGGAGGAAAATTCTGTAGATCAGGTCCTGTAGATAAGAACATGTGTTTCTCTGATGGCTGGGACCTTACACTGTCCTGGGACTGCTGCCTAATCTCTTCTTGGAAGATTTACTGATTTCTATACTCATTCATGGACTAAGGTTTTGAGGAGAGATGAATATTTAAAGTCGCTTTAAAACTGAGACTATGTAAACATAGAAGATGAAAAGTTACTCGACTTCTTCCACTGGTGAAATAATTGCTACTCCTGGGTCCTTTACAGGTAGGCAAGAAAAGCCAATATAATAATTTTAAAGATTTAATTAAATAAAGAATAGTGTATGTGTAATAATTTTATGAGGCACTGCATCAAATCAGCAAGGGCAAGATGTAAATGTTCTATATAATAAATGTACTGAGAAAATTGAGTAACGACTTACTCTATCTTGCACAATATATCATTATAAATTCTAAATAAAATAATGGTGCAGATGTATACTTTTGTTTTTGCGGTACTGAGGATGGAACCCAGGAGTATTCTACCTGCGAGCTATACCCCACCTTATTTTTTATTCTGTATTTTTCAAACAGGGTCTCATTGAGTTTCAAAGGACCTCACTAAATAGCTGATGTATACCTTTAAAAGGCATATAAATGTTGACCTTTTGTGTGTGTTGTGTGGTACTAGGGATTGAACCCCAGGGCATTCTACCTCTAAGCTACACCCACAGCTCTATTATATTTTGAAGCAGGGATTCATTAAGTTGCAGAAGGCCTTACTAAGTAGCTGAGACTGTCCTCGAAACTGCAATCCTCCTATCTCAGTTTCTAAGTACTGAGATTATAGGCATGCACCACCATGCTTGGTTAATTTTGACTTTAAAAAAAATTACTTATATAATTTATTCACTCATTTATAACATTTATAACTCACTGTAACATTTATATAATCTAAGATATGATTTTTTTTTAACAGGAATATATGAAAGCGCCTGTGAAACAGAATTGGTAGGTTCAATTAGGCAAAAACCATCCAAACAAAAAGGTATTCTGTGTAAAACTGTAACTACATATTTTCTGGCAGGAAGAAAAATAATTACAAATATTCTGAAAGATATTTTAACTATTTATATCATAAACTCTTGGAGTTTCATTTATCTCTGACACATTTCAAGTGCAGTATTACAGAGAAATATTTATGACAAATGAAAATACAATGAAAGAGTACTCATCATGGAACTGTTAATATTAGCAAATATTTATTAATAATAGGGGATTGTATAAATAAATGATAGGCAGTGATGTTATAGAGTATTAAGTAGCAATGAAAGTGATATTATGGAAAAATATTGCTATGAAAAATACTTTTCATATATAATATGAACCATAGAATGTGTATTAAAAGTTATGATGCAAAATTATATGTTCAAGATGACTTTATTTTAAAGGTATCTATTTTTGGAACATATGGAATTGGAAAATACAAACCACTATTTTAATAGTATTTTCTTGCATTGTAGGATTATATGTGATTTATTTTCTACCTTTACTTAATCTGTATTTTTTTAAAATATATTTTTATTGGTGCATTGTAGTAAAAAAGCACAATGGAATGCAAGACTTGTGAGGATATCCAAGCACACATCATTCAATTAGCCTTTATCCAATCCCCATCCCACTCCCTCCACCTCTCTCAATCCCATGCTTGATTTAGTGATTAATTTTGATATATTTGTTTACATACATCATGTATTTTAAAGAGATTCCATCTTCCTCCATCCCATCCCCTCTGATTGGTCACCTTAATTGCTCCTCCATAGGGCCCTTTCTTCAACTAGATTTCCTCCTATTACTCATTTCTTCCTAATTTTTGCATTTAGGGAAAGCATCTGATTTCTTATTTTCTGTGATATTTCTCTGTGTATGCCGCATTGCAAGTTATGATCCCACTCTTGAAGGCCCTGGCACCGGCCTGGCCACCTGGCAGACTCTGATTGTGGCCTCACTGGCACCAGCACCGACCTTGCCTCATGGCAGGCCCTGATCCTGGCCTTGCTGGCCCCTGCACTGGCCTCACCCCTTGGCAGGCTCCGATCCCAGCCTCTGAGGCCCCAGTACCAGCCTTGCCTCACAGTAGGCTCTGACCCCGGCCTTGTTGGACCCAGCGCCAGCCTCACCCCTCGGCAGGCTTCGATCTATTTTTTGAAAAATTTATTACAAATATGTGTTACTTCTGAAATCAAACCATATGTAATATTTTGAGTAATTTTATTTTTCTTGTAAGTAGTTCCATAAAATATCTTTCAGCTCCATTCTGATCCTTGGCTTTGAATTGTTTCATTATGTAGAGGGGAAAAGTTGAGAATTTATCTCTGGGGTCCTCAGGAATTTTCTCTGTACAATTCATGGCAGATTTGATTGGTGTTCAGTATAAACTTCACTCCATGGCCTCCCTTTTTCTGTCCCAGTTCTTATGTGAAGACATAAAAATGTGACTCCCAGAATTATTTTATATTTCAGCAGAAAGAAATGGTTTTAGTGGAGATATCTAAACAGCACTTTTCTATCTGTCTTGCTTAATAATCTCCTTTCCCTTAATTTAAAAGTGAAAAAGAAAAACAAGAATGGTACTAGTTTGGAAAATACTTTGAGAGATCACTGTCTCCAACTGTGCTTGTTCTCACTGTCTGTTATGGTCCATTAGATAAACATGGTGTTCAACAATCAGGCGGTTGTTGATATATTTGGCAACACTGATAATGTGACCTATGTTTAGGAAGAACTGGCTGCGTCATTCCGTGGGGGCATTAGTTTTCTGAAAGTGATTGTTCTTAAGAAAAAGTTAGAAGGTCATTGAACCTGATATTCTCACTGAGAGTTTAAACATTTTAAATTTGTCATCTTTCTCTCTTTCTTCTCTCTCCTGATGCTTTTATTGTAATTTTAGAAACATGGTTGGACTTATTGTCAGAGGCAACCAACACTAACTGAAAAGAATTGCTTCTAATTCTTGAGGGTGTAATTAGTATAATAAAATGGAGGGACTTGATTTCTTAGCATATTTATTTAATATCCATCTACTACAGTTTTTAGTGTTTTCATTTGTGACCTGAATTTTTTAAAAACAAACATATTAAAGGAACCTTAAATTTTAAAAATTTCCCTTTTTCTGTCTCTCTCTCTCACATATATCTCCACAAACATACACACATAAATAAACTATATTTAGAAAAGCTGGTGTATATATGTATAGATGCATGCCAGTATGCATATGTATATATTATATATTGTATATAATATAGTCTTTCTCTATATATGGTGTCTTTTGAAGAGATTTGAACGCATTTCATCAAATAAAATACTGAAACACTTTAGACATAAAAGGGCATAAAGTCAGAGACATGGAATGTTTTGTAATGTCTGAGTTCCAAATATTTTCAATGATAGGATTTCTAGCATTTCTCCAGGGAGGTGATTCCATTATCTAATAGTTTTCATTGGGAAGAATTTTTTTCCCCAACAGGCCTAATGTCCTCTTCTCCATGGATTCCATTAGACCTAATAGGTGACCTCCACCCTGACCCAAAGCTGAGCAAATGTGCTCCTATTGGTGTTCATGACTTTTTTTAGTAGTAGAAGACAATAGTCAATTTCTCTGCTGTCACCAAATTAGGACATTTTTAGCTCTCTTGATCTTTCCCTTTAAGTGCCATACTTACATGTGAATATATATGCATATAATACATATACCTGGTCACTAAATTTGCCTAATTTTGCTATATAAATACTCACATCATATCAATATTTCAGAAGTGTAATAACCTAAATTACTAGGACATTTTTCTTGCCTCGATAAATTCTTTGGATTTCCAACCAGTCTTTCGTAATATTCTAGCTTTCACAAACATTTTATAAAAATGGTTATAGGTCACAAAGCACAGTTCAGCAATTCCTAGCATCTGGGAAAAGTCACCTATGTTTATAGTTTAAGGTGGCAAAGATTCAGAGGAGGAAGAATCCACAATTAATGCTCTGACCCTATTCAGTTTAATAAAAACTGTGGAATTTTGTTCCTGAGGAAGATGGATATTGTTACTTATTCCCTAGAGGAAGGCATTGGAATCATTACATAATTGGAATCCATAGCCTGCACTATCATAGAAGGAAATTTAGTTATTTTAAAATTATTTACAAGTAAATCTCCTAATCCTCATAGTTACTATTTTTAGTTTCCAGTTTGGGATTTAAATGCCAAGAAAATAAAACAATTCTTCCTTTGTCATCTTCTCCTCTCTCTCTTCTTTTTTCCATCTCTCTTCATTCTCTCCCCCATCTTCAATTTTCTCCTTCCCCTTCTCTTTGCCTACATCCCAACTCTGATTCTTTCTAGTTCTCTCTTGATGAGGATTATGTTTGACCCTAAGAACTGTGTTCCTGTTCAGTCCTGAGCTCCTTTCTAAGGGGGGGGGGGTGCTCATCCCTGTCCCTGGTTTCTTTGGTGGTGAGCTCAAGGACTAAAATAAAGATCAGTTCTACATTATATTTTAATCTGAGCTCAACTACACAAATCTACACTAAGTGAACTCATTTTCCAAATGTGTGCTATGTGCTTAGTGTTTGCATCTCTCCCAAATTTGAATGTTGAAAGTCTGTTCTCAAACATGATAGCATGTGGTATTGGGGTATTTGGGAGGTAATTAGACTTTGATGGAGTCATAAGGGCAGAGCTCTTAGGGTGAGATTTGTGTCCTTCTACAAAAAGGAAGAGACACTAGCTTTCTTTCTCCATTCTTAAGCAAGCACCAAGGAAAGTCTGTGGGTGCACACTGTGAGAAGACAGTTTTGTAAACTCCAGGAAGAGTATTCTCACCAAGAACGCGGTCTACCAGCATTTTGATCTGAGAGTCCCCATCTCTGGAACTGGGAGAGTGTAAATGTCTGTTGTGAAAGGCACCCAGTCTATATTATTTTGTTATAATAACCCAAGCTGACTCAGACAAAATGTCTCACACAAAAAAACAAAAACAGCCGGGTGTGGTGGCGCACGGTTGTAATCCCTGAGCTTGGGAGGCAGAGCAGGAGGATCGCGCAGGTTCAAAGCCATCCTCGCTGGCTTAAGAGACCCTGTTTCCAAATAAAAATAACATAAAATAGGTCTGGGAGTGTAGCCCGGAGGTAGAACGGCTTCCAGAAACCCCAGTACCACACACACACACACACACACACACACACACACACACACACCCCAAAAACCAAAACCAAAACCAAAACAAAGGCCGAGCATGGTGGCGCACACTTGTAATCCTTGCTCTTGGGAGGCGGAGACAGGAGGATTGCACAGGTTCGAAGCCAGGCTCGCTGGTTGAAGAGACGCTGTTTCCAAATAAAAGTATAAAATAGGTCTGGGAGTGTAGCCTGGAGGTGGAAGATTTTCCAGGAACCCCAGTACCCCCCCACACACAAGCTTTGTATATTTATGTTAGTATTTATTAATCTTCATAAAGTTACCATACTTCTATATGGAATAAAAGGAATACAATGACCTTAGAAGCTTTTATAAAACTCGTATTATCTCCTTAATGACAAATAATAAAAAATGTACAAGGATGTTCTAGATAGCATATTTATATTAGATGAAATTATTTTTTGTTGTTTTTACTTCTAGTCATAAAATATTTGACATTTCTTTAGCTACCATGGCCTGCTATAATGACTGGAATTGTTTTAGACCTTAGTACTTATAGATTTCTGGAATCTTTAACTGAATCTTTAAGCAGAAATGACTGAAATATGTAATTTTCTCCTCTTACCTTTATTTGTCCATCTAGGTATTAGTTATTGTTATATTTAAGGGGAGGGTAAAATTATTATTAAAAACCAACTTATAGCCATTAGTCATTATCAAATCAGCTAAGAAAAATTAGTTTTATTTCCCTTTGATTCAATAAGTTATTTTTATAGTTTCAATAATCAAGAGCTAGATCTTGATCATCAGATACACTGCTTTTGTTCGCAATGATGTCTGCATTTCTGGCTGTGTCCCTTTTTAGTTGAATGTCCTCGTGAAGGTCAGTTAGCTTTTTAATGTTTGTTTCCTGGCCATGAGAAAGAAAAAAGCATGGTATCAAATCTACAGGGCTGTCTCCAGGAGCTACTAACAGTGTGTACCGGTGCATGTCAACTGCCACATAGTCAATGCTAACTGAGATGATCAGGGTGGAAGCAGTTTGGAGCTCAGATGCTGGCTTTGTCCTGAATTTTCTGTGCTCCTGCAAAGGAAAGGCTAAGTATCAAAGACTAAGCTTCTTAATTTAGAATTCAAGGAATCTGCTAATGGGATAAGTAGGAAAAAATGAATCCAAACCCAACGATTCATACAAGGTCCATTAAATCACAATCTTCTCTTTCTGAATTCTAGCCCAACTCCTTTGAGTTTTCATGACACAAATGTCAGTTGACATCCATGCCAGGTTACTCACCTTATTCTCATTAAAAGAGATTGAGATTAAAAACAAACATTCAAACAGCTGGAATCTGACATATGGGTCAAAGTCTTAGGAAACCAGTGGAGTCACTCAGCGGAGATCAGAATACTCTTCAAAAACCCACTGCCCGTTGGCACATATGTCTAGACGTGCCTCAAGTCTCGGGGCTGAGTGGTGGAGTATCCCGGCAGTGCCCCAAATTTTTCTTTGATGACACAGAAAAGAAAAACTTCTTTCAAAGTAGTTATGCAATCCAACAGAACACAACACATCCACTGTGTATACCCGGGTCTGTCTCCAAACACATTATTTCTATATTTTTCTCTTCTGTAAACTACACCATTGAAGACAAACATCGTGTTAAGCAAATATTCTACTATTTTTTTAAAGGAGACTTGCCATAGGTCATATGAGTTATTATTTTTCTATTTATATTTAAGGTTAGAGAAGGTGTTTCTATTTTAGTGGTCAACTAGATCATATTCTGAATTTACCACAAATGTCTTTTATATTTAGGCACACTTTATACTTAAAAAACTTGAATAGAAAAATGATTAGAACATGTATAAAACAGTTGTTCACCTCTCATCAAGCATAGTTTTTATTCATTCTGTACTGTTGATGGTTCTCCATTTCAGCAATCATTAATATTTTAAAAACTGTCAGAAGATACTTACAATATTCCTTTTAGATATTATTCTCATCAAAGACAGATTTCAATTACCTCTTTCAATCTTTGTGTTATTTTTCTATTGTCATGAAAGTATTACTAATTCCTCCAAATTCATTTATATTCTGTAAGATTCTTCTTGTATCCAAGCAACTCCATCTAAAAAATAACTCTTTTTTGAATGGGTGATATATTCAGAACATAAACTTGTATATAGTTATAACATTTTTGGTAATAATTTTATGAAACTAAGTCCCCAGAAAAAGATTTGGATGTTGGGAATAAACAACCATGTCCTTTGAAAATTTCTCTGGTCTATGTCATTGCAGTTATCTAAACAATTTAGATATCCTTTTCTTGCCTAAAAAAATCTGTTGATTCTTTTCTATTTTTAGAAAAGATACACATCATCAGATAATTTATAAAACAGAAAATATGAAAGAAGAAAATAAAAACATCCTGAAATAGTCCTGGCGTAACCAAGGAAATAAGTTGCCAAGTTAATGATTTGAACTTGTGTGACATTTTAGAATAGGATAGAAACCAAAAATTAGTGGTGCCATTTGCTGATACTGATGCAAAGGAAAAGCTTAAATGACGTCTTATAATCCTCTTTACAGAGAAAACCATTAGAAATCATTTCTGTTCCACTTTTTTATGAAGAAGATCCATTGGAGTGACACACTTAGAGATTTAAATATATATTTGTTGATTTCATGTAAAGTTGACAACACTTCTGTTAGTAGAACAACTGCAGCTGGTAGTTTTAGGAACGGTAGGTGGGGTACAGTGGAGGGATACATGACCAGAGACATAATGGGCGGGATTGAGCAGGAAGTAGGGAGTGTAGTGATGGGGACACAGGCTGTAGATTGGCTACAACTACTATTTTTTTCACTGTGACATTCAGGGTTAGGTGACTTCCTCTTTCTCTGCTCAAGTTGCCTCATTTGCCCAATGAGAATAATAATACACATAGTCTCTGTCTTATAATGGTTCCACTTGTATGATTTTTAAAATTTATTTACAAATATGATTTTTAAATTTATTTAGAAAAGATGTATACCATCAGTAAAAACTCTATTTTGAGTTCTGACATTTATTATTTCCCCAGGTTAGCAATATGTTGCAGGATCCTCTTTTTTGAGGCAGGGCAGCAGCAGTCAGCCACGTGAGCCAGGGAGAAAGAGGTTATACCCTGTGTTGCTGAACTCTTACATACGGTGGGCTGGGTGCTATAAATGCATTTTGAGGCATGCTATTTTCAACTTATGATGGATTTATTGGGATGTAACAACATTGTAAGTCTATATTCACATATCGATTTGTTATAAAGAGCATATATATTAATATTCATAAAATATATACAGTAATTTAAACAGTGCCATAAATTTACATTCTATGCAAGCCATTTTCTTTAATAGAGTATTTTTGGAGCAGTTTGAGGTTCACAGAAAAACTGAATGGAAAGAACAGAGGTCTCTCATAAACTCCCTGCCCTCCATACACAGCCCGTACCCACTAACAACATCCTTCACCAAATGGTACTTTTGCCATATTCCATGAGCCTACAGTAACTCATCATTATCACCTGGGATTCAGAGTTTACATTAGGGCTTACTTTTGGGTTTTGTGCATGATACAGGTTTGGGTGTGTATATAATGGCATGTATTTTAATAAGAATAGTTGGGGTGTTTGGGAATTCAGTCTCACATTCTTGTTATGAATGAAATTTGGGAAATTGTTAATGAAATGCTTTCTACAGGGAAACTATAGACAATGTACAGTGACTGCAGACTGGAAAGTCTTCCTGTAGTTTGCACCGTACACTGGAAGTTACAGCGAAGAGAGTCACTTAGTAGTTAAATATGCATGACCTGAAAAAGAAAGAAAATGTGGTTTCTATAAGAGGACATTTTTTTGGCTGAACCATCATAGTGCCTTGTAAGATCATGGCAGAAGAAAAAGAAGTAGAGAAAATCTTTAAACTTTACAAATATAAAGCAAAAGTCTTTGTGGTCATGAAGATAAAATTTTGGAGCTGGGCGTGGTGGCGTACACTTGTAATGCCAGTATTTTGGAGGCTGAGACAGGAGGATTGCGCAGGTGTGAAGCCAGCCTCAGCTACTTAGTGAGGCCCTTTGCAACTCAGTGAGACCCTATTTCCAAATAAAGAATGAAAAAGTAGGGCTGGGTGGTCTCGCTCGGAGGTAGAATGCCCCTGGGTTCCATCCCCAGTACTGCAACAATATGAACAACAACAAAAATTGGTGTTATGTTATATTGTAGGAGGCAGCTAATGACATGTGACTGAACTGCTTGTAATTAATTCCAAGAAAAATAAGGGGCAGTGATTTGAAGAGAAGGAGAATAGTGACATGGAACTCATTACCTGGAAGAAGAATAGGTTGAAAACATAAATTAGTATAAGATTGATTCAGGTGAATTCATAAAACATTGATATATTTTAAAGTATAGAAGACAATGATTTGGTTACTTCTTCCCTAGTGTAGTTAGACAGTTACAACCAATGTCCGGATCTTTCATGTAGATACTTCTCAATAGGCAACCATACTAACCTGCAAACTATACCTTAACTCAGTCAACTAGAACAAGCCATATAAAAATAGGTTGGACAAGCCGGGCGTGGTGGCGCACGCTTGTAATCCCTGCGCTTGAGAGGCTGAGACAGGAGGATCACACAGGTTCAGCCAGCCTCAGCTACTTCGTGAGGCTCTCAGAAACTTAGTGAGACCATTTCCAAATAAAGTATAAAAAGGTCTGGGAGTATAGCCCAGAGGTAGAAAGTCTTTGGGTTCCACCCCCAGTACAATAAAAAAAATGGGTTGGGCATAGGTAATATTCTAAAAAAAGAGAAACCACTAGCAACAGTGGTTGGAATTCCTCTGGTATCAAAATCTTGACGGTTATCAATAAGGGAAACATATTCATATAAGCAAAACCTAAAATAAAAATTTTAAGTACAGAAAGCCACAAAATGATTAGATTGAAACAACTGAATCTATAATATGAAATAACTCAACTGCTATATTCTTTCTGAGTCTTATTAATTATCATCCTTTATTCTGTAATCGCATACTTAAAATGGCAAAATGCCCTTTAGATTTGGCAAAGTTCATTAGTTTAGTCAGCAAATGCTTGTTTAGCACCTATTATGTGCCTAGTAGTTACCTATATAAATGTGAGCATTGTCCTCCTCTAGCTAAGAGAAAATAAAACCTCTTTGAAAGAATTAAAGGGAACTATAAGCACGTTACAAACTTGGCAAGTATATCTGTATGTAACAGATTTGGAATGTTCTGTAATAGCATTCTGCTGTGTCTTATCTGTTTTTCTCTATTAAGTGGATAGTTTCAACATCTACATTACAAGCTATGCCCTGAGCCCTATTTTGTTTTTTATATTAAAACAAGTTCTTACTAAGTTGCGGAGGGCCTTGAAAAGTTGCTGAGTCTGGCCTTGAACCTACCATCCTTCTGTTTTAGCCTCCCAAGTACTGGAATTATAGATGTGTGTCACCCCGCCCAGCTCTAAATTGTTTTCTTATGTTGTTCAATAGGTGTAAACATGTGGCACACAGGGTGTGCTCCTGTGTGTGTGTCTGTGTGTGCATGTGGGTAAGAAAGAAACATACACATAGAGGAAAGAGCATGTGTTCTTTCTCATAATTCTTGAAATGTTTCATGCGCATGAGCTAGCTTCACACAGGTATTGGATTTTTATTCATATTTGCATCACTTTCTTAGTCCTTACATATGCAAGTATTCAAGACATGATAGGATTTGCCTCTTTTTAGTGCAATGTTGGTAAGAAAGTTGCTTCCTTATAATATGTTTGTGCCATGAGGCCCATTTGCTTTCCACATTATTCCAGGAAAAGCAGACTTGTTTCTTATGAGCACTCTGTCCTGGGTTTCCTACTGTGTAGCTGTATTAGGAGAGCAGGGCAATGTAAACTTGTCTGAGAATTGCTTCCTGACTGATTGGAGTCCAAGAAGAAATACCAGAGTTTTGACCAGCACCAGATCCAGCCTGTGTGAGTCTATTAAATCCTCTACCCACCCTCCCTCCCACCCTCCCACTGGGATTCCAAAGTGGTGTTCCCACTTAACTCTTCCATGTCCAGAAGCATGCAGAGTGCACTCCTAATATCAGCAGGGAAATTATATGCTCTCTGGATCGTTATTCTGCTCAATTATGTCCTTTCTTATTAAAAATGTATGTGTGTTTTTAAAGACGAAAAAGGAAGGGGGAAGAAAACTGCATTTCAGGAGTTTCCTGTTGTTTTACTTTTTAAAACATTTCCTTATAATTCACATTTTCAAGAAAACAAAATGGAGCCTCAGAGTGGTCAGCTTGTTTACATCCCCTTTGAGGCTTGGAAACGAGGATTGGGTTGGAACCAAGTGATTTCTGGCTCCAAGCCAGTGATGTTGCTACTTCCTGCAGTAAGTTCCACCAGGTAAAGAATTAAGGTCTTTGATATCAACCTAGAAACACTGCACTCAGTATAGATGCAGGGTAGTTTGGGGGTCTGAATTCTGTGCATCATTACCATAATTTTTGCTCTAAAAAAAGTTAGGTAGAATCATTGGGGTTTAATCAACACTATGTTCAAGTCTGAGAGACAGATTAAAGAAAAAAAGAGATGTTTAAATTCATAAATGTGTAAATATTTGCTTTAGAATAAACTGAGATAGTTTTTTTCTTTCACATTAACTATATTTTTATTAAGGCAACAAATCATTTTTTCTCACTTCTGTGCCGTACAACAACCCAGAGCCTAGAACATAAACAAAGACACATTTGGAAGCTCCTACACAGAGACCTATATCCAAGATCAGCAGATCCTGCAATTTGCCATTTCCTCCTCCCCGTCTCCCAGAAGCTGACTTCTGTAAGCCTCCCGATCCCCAGGCGTTGCATGGATGGTGGAGGGAGATGAGTGAACACTATGGTGAGTGCTGTTGGTATTAGAAGGATGTAAGAGTAAATGGATAATAACATTTAGAAAGCTAATTAACAGGAGTCCAAATATTAATAAATGGGTGCAATTGACACAGTTTGACACAAACACTTTGGAATTTATGACATGTAACAAGGGAGGGCAGGAATCAGCCCAAGCATCTTTGCCACTTTTTAATATAATTGGGATGCCTGAAGCCATTATACTAACTATATGTTTCCTGGATTGGCCAGGATTTGCTCTCAAATGTCCGCCAAGTATGAACCTCATATAAAACTAGAAAGGAAAGAAGTTGAGTGTTGTAGCTTTTCTTTTTACTATCTGGAACTTGTAATGGTGTGTGCTATTTTCAGGCAGTTTAACATCATTAAAGCAAGCGTCATATAAACCTGACTTCCTGTTTTTACATTGTAGAATTCTATATTAAGCACCATGAACAAAGACACATCAGATGAGGACTTTTTCCTTAAAAATGAAAAGCTCCCTTAACCAGGGTGTTCAGAACATTCCCCAAAATGGGCTTGTTTGCAGCTTGTTCATCTTTTCCACCTCCTCAGTGTGTTTTTTTTTTAAGTTTCATGTCCATTTTTGGTGACAATTTATTATTTGAAATCATCTTCCAAGAGTAGAAAATCTCTGTGTGGAGAGAGTCGGAAACAAACTTCATGTGCAAAACAAACGCATCACAGACCAGTAGGGACAGTTCTTAAGCAGGCTCTTTGGAGTCTGGAACACTTTTTTGTTGTTGCTGTTTTTGTTGAAACATGATGAATGGCTGTTAAGTTCTCAGGTCGGTGCTGTGAGGTCATGGGACCTCAGAGGAAGCTGGACAGCAGAAGGGCATTATTCATATAATTGGGAGATAATTCAGGATGCTAGTTAGAAAACATCATATGGTATGGTATCCAATAGAGGGCTACTGCTTAACACCAAGAGTACATAACTCAGCTCCAAGAGTACATAACTCAGCTCCTACCACCGTGACCTTCACATTATTCTGGACACAAGTTAAGGACTCTGAACTGGCCATATAAGTTAGGGTGGCATATGTTTTTAAAGATGACTATAGTTTGTGCAAATATCAGGTTTAGAGTAACTCTCTCACTTTTCTCGTATACTTAAGTAAGGGTCTTACAGTCCCAACATTTTCTGTTGGGTCTTTGTTATGATTCACTAGCCATGTGCTTCTGTGGCAATAGCTGTCTTTGATAAAAAAAAAATTGATAATATGTGGCCCACATATTCCTTCTCTATTTTTATTTGAATTGTATGGATCTTTTTAGGGCTCCCTGCACCTGCTTTTTTTCCCTTCTCTCTTCCTGCTTGGTGTTAGGGTCTAGGATTGTACTACAGATGCAGCCACCAAGGTTGGTTTAAATAGACTACTAGGTGGTTATGATGCACACTACAAAGCAACTCACTGGACAGAAACTTGGGCACATAAAGGTATCCCATCGCTTTACCAACAATCAGCTAATTTGCTGCTGGCCTGGTCCTCCTTCTGCATTACCCACTGTCATAAATCTTTTGGCTGTTGTAAGTGAACATGCTGGGAGATTGACCTTTCTTCCTTTAGACATACTCATAACAACATGAGCTCAATTCAGAGACTGCGCTCTGGCCCCAGTTCATTACATATAGTTTCCTAGAGGGAAATACCTTTCTTTTATATATTTGACTTCTTCACTATTTATAATCAAGACAGTAATAAGAATTAGAAGCTAAAACACAAATAAATAAAAATAAGAAGGCATTTGTTGAATGACTAAAATATACCTCAAATACTTGATTAAATTTATACCTTTTTAAATCAGTAAATCTCAGTTCCTAAGTAGATGAATGTGGAATTAAGCAGGTGAGGAGAAGTAGGATGCTGAGCGCTGCTATGACACCTGGTGTAGAGACTCATCTGATCTCAGAAAGGCCCACTATAACATCAGAATAGGTGGGGGAAATGGCTAAGGGAGAAGCTAAGTTTCTAGCTTCTAATCTGCTTTAGACACATTTCCTGGAGGTTTTTCTTTTTTTTTTTTTAAATCTAGGACATCTTCTCTTTGGCTATGTCTCAGTCTTAAAGACCTCAGGATCCAGCATGTTATCAAAGAAAATGTATGGCCACTTTATCAAACAAGGAGACAATTTACGTAAAGAGGCAAAGTAGATTAACATATTTATAATATGTGCATTTTGAACTGCAGAACCAAAATCATTTTAGTGGATCACAGTTTTAAACATGGAATATAAATAGAATACAATACATTAGCGTTAGCCACATTTGGCAAGGATTATATTGATTCTATGAATTTTTCTGTCTATGACATAGGTGGATATTTTAGATCATGATGTGAGATGATTAATTTTATGTGTCAATTTGACTGGGATGCATAATGACCAGATCTTTGGTTAGACATTATTTTTTAGTGTATCTGTGAGAGTGTTTCTGGAAGAGATTAGCATTTGAATCAGTGAACTGAGTAAAGCAGATGGCCCTCCCAAATGTGAGTGCACGTAATCTAATTTGTTGAGGGCCTGAATAAAACAAAAAGGTAGAGGAAGTTTGGATTTACTCTCTGCTTGACTGCTTGACATGGACATCTGTCTTCCCTTGCACACCATGCTCCTGGTTCTCAGGCTGTCAGGCTTGGACTGGATCTATGCCATTGGCTCTCTGACCTTCAAGCCTTTGAACTATACCATTGATCTCCCTGAGTCTTCAGTTTGTAGATGGCAAATCATGGGAATTCTCAGCTTCTTTAATCACAAGAGCCAATATCTAATGATAATGATGATTATGGCACAGTAATAATTCTGTAAGAATTGTGAGGTACATGCTAGAAAAAGGCAATATGTGTCTGAAAGGACCTTTAAAGGCAATTCTGGCGAGGGTTCGGAAAAATATTTAGAAAGCTGGAGAAAAGCTCTGTATTTTTAGAGAACCCTAAATAAGTGATCATATATAAATAATGGGGAAAAGATGGATGATAAGGATTATTTTGATGAGGTCTCAGGCAGAATAAGGAATATGCTACCAGATTATAGAGAAAACAGGATTCTTTTTCTTAACTGTCCCAGAATCTGGCTGAATTGTATTCATGTTCTAGTATTTGTGACAGGTAGAATGTGTGAATGAAGAAATTAGATGTTTATCTGAGGAAATTTCTAAGCACAGTATGGAAGGCACCTTGTGGTTTCTCCCAAGTGTGTATAGTCAAATGGAAACAGAAAGAAATGAATTGAAGGGATTTTTTAAGCAAACAGAAACCAGATCTTAAAGATTTGGAAAATTTTCCATCTATCCATACTGCAAAAAAATGAGCAATACTGTTTGGAAGAATGTGATTAAATAGACATTTGGGGAGGAGATTAGTGTGTGTGAACTGTAGGCTCAATCAGCCACTCCAAGAGGAACCAGCTTAAATAAAAGGGAAGGAGTGGGATAGAATGAAGGAAGACTCTCAATCACTTTGGTTCTATAGACGAGGCCTACAAAGCTTTTTACTGTCAACTTGTGCTAAAAGGGAAGAATGTCCTGAAGGCAATACAGAGCTTACTAAGAGACACTACTTAAGTATCAGCTGATGGAAAGGTTTCCCACAGAAGCTGTGTGGGGTAGGTTTCACATCTAGAGAAGAATTTTAACTGAGGCGAATCATACTTTAAGTCTCCTCCAAATCTGATTTAAGTGATATTTAGATGAGACTTTAGGCTTTAGAGTTGATGCTGGGAAAAAAAAAGTTAAGATTTTTGGGGATGTTGAGATGAAATTAATGTATTTTGATAGGAGAAGGATATGAATTGAGGATGTGGGAAGAATGTTAAGGACAGTGTTTTTGTGTCTCCATGAGGGTGAATTTTCCATTATAAGATTTGTGTCCTTATAAGAAGATAAAAAGACTAGAGCTAGCTATTTCTGTACTATGAGAGGATATTTATTGCAAGAAGATATGTGTCTGCAATTTTGGAAGAAGACCTTGGACTTCCCAATCTCTAGAGTTTCTGTTGTTTTAGCCACCTAGTCCATGGTACTTTTTAATAGAAATCTTGGTGGATTAAGATATAATATAGTAAGCTAGATAGATAGAAATGAGCAGGTGGGCAAATTGAGATGGACAGAGGGAAGACGTGAGAGAAAGTTAAGCAGGCCCTTCCTAATGGAAATACACTAGTCCTCACCTAGCTGCAGTTAAAGAATCTCAGAAAACTGCTAGAATATCAGAAGGCTAAACACCTACAGTAGGGGTTTCACTTAGGCATCTATGGGAAAGTTTCCAACATGCTAAGAACAGCACAGATACACTAAGCTATACTGTAAGAAGAGATGGTGACTTCCTCAAATGCAAATATATGAGGGGAAAGGATTCTGGACAGAGCACAGCTCAACTATGGTAGAAGATTCAGAAAGCTCACTGCTGTCTTCCAGTTCAGAAAGCAGCCAATTCCAGATCCTTTTTCTGGGACATAAGTCCTTTATCACAGCTCTCTTTTACACTGTACCCTTACTTCCCTAAATAATCTTTTGTATCACCCTATTAATTCTTTCCTTTTGAATTTTTTTCTCTGGGAAGAAGCAAAAACCAAGGAAAAAATCACCTCCCTATAAAAACTTATTTCAAGGAGAGATTATCATTCAAAAACAATACAAAATATATTTCTAAGGATTTTGGTTAGAAAGCTTATAAGGTCTATATGAGTGGTTTGTGTAGAGTGTACAAAATGATATTTAGGCTTGGATTAAAAAAATACCTGAACAGCCAGGTGTGTGGTGCACACTTGTAATCCCAGTACTTGGGAGGCTGAGACAGAAAGACTGCAGGTTTGCAGCCAGCCTCTGCTACTCAGTGAGGCTTTCTGCAAATTAGTGGGACCCTGTCTCAAAATAAAGAATACAAAGTAGGGCTAGAGATATAGCTTGGAGGTAGAATGTCCCTGGGTTCAGTTCTCAGTACCACAAAAAAAGAAAATTATAGGTACAAATTATATTGCAAATATAGGTGTATATTATTGTCCTTTGGATTTTTTTTTCTGAGATAAAGGTTAGGCTCCTCAGGGGGACAGTAACTGGTATAACTAGGCCTATTCCCTATACATAGGCACCTATACACAGGAATTCATACATAGGCATACATAGGCGTCTATAAGATTGAGCATCTTTCCTGCTATATCATTTGCTCTCAGTAAAAACAAAATTCAAAATTATTAGAAAAACAAGCAGAACTATTAGCCAATTAAATAATACCGATAAAGCTGGATATGGTGGTGTACACCTGTAATCTCAGGACTTGGGAACCTGAGACTGAAGGATCACAGGTTTGAGGACCGCCTCAGCAAGTGGTAAGACTCTTATCAACCTAGTTAGATTTTGTTGAAAAATAAAAATAAAAATAAAATACAGCTGGGGATGAAGCTCTGAGGTAGAATGTCCCTGGATTCAATTCAGTTGTTCATAGCCGCACAATTTACCATTGCCAAACTATGGAACCAGCCAAGATGTTCATCAACAGATGAATGGATTACATATGGGATATGTACACAATGGAATTTTATTTGTCTATAAAGGAGAAAAATTATGTCATTTACAGGGAAATGGATGGAACTAGAGAACATTAAGCTAAGTGAGAAGAGTCAGTCACAAAAAAAATAAGAAATTGGATGCTCTCCCTAATATGTGGAAGCTAGGGGAGAAAATGGGTCATAGGAAGAACTCTAGATGAAGAAGTTGATACTATAGATGAGCAAATAAGGTGACCTAACTGAAGGGATGGGAGGGGGGAAGAGGGAAATTCTCGAATGTACATCATGTACATTCACAAATACATGAAGGTCAATCACTAAGCCAAACATGAGAAGGAGGGAGGGGGAGAGAATGGAGTATAAACTGGGGAAGGACTAATTGGGTGATATGTGCATGTATGCCTCTACCATCTTGTACTCCATTAAGATGTACAACTACAATGCACCAATAAAAATTTAAAAAGAAGATATTTAAATAAATATATCAGTATAGTTACATACCTTCTCATTAAACTTCAATAATTATTCACAATAATCCTAAAATTTTTTTCATGCATTTAAATAGAAATGTTCAATTTGAACCATTTCATTTGTCCTTTGGGATCATTTTCATAGTTAGCTTTCTTCTCTCCTTCTTCTTCTTCTTCTTCTTCTTCTTCTTCTTCTTCTTCTTCTTCTTCTTCTTCTTCTTCTTCTTCTTCTTCAAATTCTCTCCTTTTTTTATTACATGGCATTTTGCTACAATCAAAAGTAAGAAGGAAATTTGAGTCCCTAATGAAGGTCTTTTTCTAATCATAAGTAATTTTCTTCCCCAGAACTATTTCTTTACTCTAAGCTTTTCTTGAAGCCTGAAGAAACTATAAAAGCTAATTTGAAATTAACATATAATAGGGTTTCTTATTAGTCTCTATTGGCATTTCTGTAGATTTTTAGGTTGGCCTGGGTCATAGACCCTTGACCAAAAATTGTTTCTTTTGTAAAGGGCCTAAGCTCTTATTTTAAAGTATTGCTAAAACCAAAATATGGTGTTTAAGCTGATATGAATTGATCATCTTCATAGTTAAAGCACTTAACAACCTTCCTTTTTACCCTAACTGCTTTTCAAAGAAAATATGTAATGACTCAAAACACATGCCTTTCAAAATTAATGGTGTACTTGATGGTAAATATGTCCTGATCAAATATGACATTCTATTTTGACTCTCCATAAGAAAGACATGTCGAAATAGAATTGGTACATAGAAAATGTCAATGAATTAGACCAAGGTTCCTCTCTGAGAGATTCTTCTTGGATTGTTTCCATATATGTGACATTTAAATTAAATCAACTCAG
The DNA here is from genome assembly GCF_963383645.1 of Muscardinus avellanarius. NCBI lineage: Eukaryota > Metazoa > Chordata > Mammalia > Rodentia > Gliridae > Muscardinus > Muscardinus avellanarius. Next base: position 92,805,149 of record NC_137794.1, read on the forward strand.
GGACTCTGGGCCCCAGGCCGGACCGCGTGTAGCATGCCAGACCCCTGGAGAAATTGGGCCCAGTACCCTGGGTCCCGGGCGGGGGGTCGCACGGGGCACGCCAGCCAGGGCCCAGGTCGCGGGACTCTGGGCCCCAGCCGGACCACACATAGCACGCCAGACCCCTGGAGAAATTGGGCCCAGTACCCTGGGTCCCGGGCGGGGGTCACGTGGGGCACGCCAGCCAGGACCTGGGTCGAGGGACTCTGGGCCCCAGGCAGAGTAGTGCGGAGCATGCTGGACCCATGGGGAAACCAACCGGGTCACAGTGCTACTGAGTGCCTGATCCCACTACCTCCTCAAACCACATATACTGTCTTCTCTTATTTAAAAAAAAAAAAAAAAGGAAAAGAAAATAAAAAAGAAAAAGAAAAAGAAAAAGGAAAAATATCTAAGAGGAGTTAAGAAAGCTGTGGCGTATGCCAGGACACTGGAGATGCAGACAAAACTTATCCAAATGCACTGAAACTTATGGAAAAATTCCCCGTGAAGTAGGACTGCTGTTTCTCTATATTGTTAAGAATCTTGGACATCACCTGTAAGGAGAGAGTTTAGCGGAGACCAAGGAGAAAGGCGGTGTTGAAAGTGGTCTCCGTGATAGGGGTGGAGACTTGTATTCAGGAGAAGCAGAAATCGGATCCTACCAACCTTATTTTTTTGGAGAAACTACACCAAATGTCGAATGCTACCGTCACGCATGCTTAGGAACACTGGACAAAATTCAGAGTGGAAAAAGAGCTTGGGAAGGGTTTGAAATGGTGGAGGCAGTGTCAATGGCAGTGGCCAGTACTCAGGGGAGGCAGAGATCTGATGCATTATAACTGGAACCTTTGAAATAATAACCCCAGAGGCAGAAAGTTACCACCATGCACCCTTGAGAACGTGGGACAATTGGTTGGGCGAAGAGGGTGCTCGGATTGGAGCCTGCCGAGGGGTGAGCCCGGCGACGGACACAGCAAAGCTGGGATTGGAGCCTGCAGTGAGACAAGGCCGGTGCTGGAGCCTCTGAGGCCGGGATTGGAGCCTGCCGTGAGGCAAGGCCGGTGCTGGGGCCTTCAAGGCCAGGATTGGAGCCAGCTGAGGGGTTAGGCTGGTGTCGGGGCCAGCGAGACCAGAATCGGGGCCTCCCATGAGGCAAGATTGCTGCTTAAGCCAGCGAGGTCTGGATCAGTCCACCAGGTAGCCAAGCCACTACTGGGGCAGTCAAGAGTGGGATCGGTACTTGCAACGTGGCATGCACAGAGAAATATCTCAGAAAATAAAAATCAGATGCTTCCCCTAATCAGCAAAAACTAGCAGGAAAGGGACAACAGGAAGAGGTCGAACTATAGAAAAGGCCCTGTAGTGAAGCAACTAAGGTGACCAATCAGAGTGTATGCAATAGAACAGGATGGAGCCTCTTTAAAAAGCAGGAGGTACATAAACATATGTATCAAAGTTAATCACCAAACAAGCATGGGATCGAGGGAGGGGGAGGGAATGGGATGGGGGTTGGATGAGGGCTAATTGGATGATGTGTGCTTGTATATCCTCTCAAGTCTTTTACTCCAATGTGATATATGACTACAATGCACCAATTAAAAAAGTAAAGAATAAAAAAAATTTAAAAAATTAAATCAACTCAGTCTCTAATTTTTGTATTAGGAAATGTTACCTTTGGATCCATTTATTACCTATTTTATGTTAAATATGTGAGTATTTATCTGGGAAAGGGTCTACCATTTTTTAAAAATGACTTTTTTATTACTGAGATATAATGTGTAATAGGATGCAGACTGTAAAATTTAACTAGTAAGAATTGTGACAATTGTATACAATAATGTAGCTAGTACCACTTAATACATAAAAGATTTTTATCACCCAGAGTTCTTTTGGGGCCTTTTCCAATCAATTTTCCATCTACCATTTGGTGTAACCACTTATTGATTTTTATCACCATAAATTATTTTGCCTATTCGAAACTATATCTTAATGGAATCATACAGTATATACTAATTTGTGTGTAGTTCCTAATGTTTTTGAAATTCACCATCCTATTGCATCTATTAATACTAAATTTCTCTTTACTGTTGAAGAAAAATTTTCTGTATGAATATACCACAATTTGCCTGTTTATTTTTTTATTCATGGGATTTTGGCTTACTTTGGCTACTCTAAATAAAATTGCTTGTTAATATTTCCACAAGTGCCTGTGTGTGTTTGTGTGTGTGTGTGTGGGGGGGTATCTTTTAATTTGGAAGGAGAAATACCTAGGGTTCTATTCTGGTCATCAGTAATACTAAAAAAGTAAAGTTAGTAATTCTAACTTTATTAAAAACAATTCTTCAGCTTTTAATAAGTTTTTAAAAATTGTTTTTACCCATTAAATTTTAAAGAAACATTGCTTTTATGGCATCTGTATTCATGCTTTTGCTTATTTTAGTTTTTGTTTTAATTTTTCTTTAGGATCAGTTACTGGTTCTTTAAAATGAGTTCTGTACTCTGCCTTATGTCTACAATGCATTAGATTATCAGTATAAGTTGAAATTATTTTAAAATGGCTCTTATAAATTCTGAAATAATAGATTAATCCCAATAGCTAAATTTCACTAGAATACAAATTTCATGAGAATATTTGTTTTAGAAATTTTATTCTTATAACCTAAACACCTGAGATAATATATGCACAGCGCAGGTACTAAAAAAACATGTGCTAAATAAACAGGTGAATGAACTGTTAGCAATATATGGAGAAGCATTCAAATAATTTTACATACAGCACATTACAAAATGCTTATAGCCAATCTTTGAGTTAATTCTCCATATTACTCCCCCTTTCAAGTGAAGAGATTTGGCACAGAAAGGGGAGGCAATATGCCCACTGTCACATAGAAAATAAGCCAGGATTTGAATCCAAGTAGTATCATTCCAAAGGCAAGACTCTTAGCCAGGACATTAAGAAAGACTACATTGCTTGTGGGCTTCTTGCCTTTTTTGTTTTAGGAAGCCAAAGGAACTTTTTCTAGCTTTCTAATTGTATTTTCTTTTCATGGAAAAATTCTGCAAGGAAAATTCTCTGAATTGGTTTAGAATGACTACTTAATTTTCTTTCTCAAAACCAAACGTTCTGATTTATTCTCATAATGGGAGTCGGGGGTAGGTGATGGTTTCATTTCGCTTGTATAAAGTAATGGAAGTCTGTGCACTCAGTTCTTGAATACTTTTGTTTCGCTTTGCTTTGTTTTATCTTCTTGTACATCGGGTAAGACTGAAAAATGTGGTGTTTCTTAGTGGGTTAGAAAGAATGTGGAATTCAGATGCATGCTGACAGTCATGAGGCTGCATTGCGGACCCTTGATGACACCCCAGCATGTAGGCCGTGGCGATAGGATGGCATCATTTTCACAATTCTTAGCCTTTTCAATAATGTGAGCTTCCGCCTCTTCAGCCCTGCATTGGCCTTCTTGGATGCCAGTAGGTAGCAGTGAAGGAGACTGCTACTTTATCGCAGGTCACTTCCTCTTATGAACTGCCATCCTTAACATCTTCAACAGAGCTTGTGTTTACTTTCTGCTTAAAATAAATCATCCTTTGCCATCTCTGCAAAACTTCCTCAGAGCTCAATTATCTTGATCTCTCCTTATCTTGATAAGGAAATAGAAACAAATGCATTCTGATTAATATTTATATCTATGTAGATAAAATGCCACTTGTTAATGGAATTGCTCCTCAACGGTTGTGTTTGGAGGGGACCTGCCTCTGAGACACAGTGACTTAACATCTCTCTACGGCATCATGCCATGCTCAGCAGCCTTTTGTGAAAACTTCGGTGGCAGTTCTGTTTCCTGAAATAAGAACAGACAAACTAACTTTGGAGGCTGGAAAATGCTGAACCTAAGGTTGATAGTCATGCATACCTTTGCCACCAATATAAAATAAAATTTCTCTGTTGGAATTTTGTGTGGTTTGACATCTTTTTGGCAGAATGCTTTAGCCATATAAAAATGATCTTGACCAGAAAAATGTTATCAGTCTTTATCTTTTTGACTCAGCTATAAAGATAATAGATTTGAGATTCTGTGCAATTATGTTCAATTTCTTTTCCAAAGATGGGGAAGTGAAATAGTATACAAATAATATTTTTAAATGCTATTAAAGCACATTTTTCTTAAGCAACAGCCTCAAATAAAAGAGCTGTGAATCAAACAAATGATTTGTATACTTTTTAGAATTCAGCTACCTCCTTCTTTTTTATAAAAGAATCTAGAACATAAAGCCAAGACTATTAATTTTTCTTGGTACTTCAGACCGAAAACTGGACCCTGACCCCTTACCTATTGTCTCTTGCGATTCTAACCAGTGTGTGCACCCATAACCCTGTTTTAACATTTTATGTTTCTGCTGCTTCATCAGGCCAAGTTCCTTTGCTGTGCCTCTTACCATATTCACAGTACATCCTTCTCTGAACAACCATGTTTTTAGCCGTCTTTTCAACAGAAGACTCTCTAATCTTGTGTTTTTTCAGACGCCGTGCCAAATTTAGGTTGTGCTGACGCGTCCTTGATTTTCTAGGATTTAAAACATTTCAAACAAAGTTTTGAAGCAAATGATGACAATGTGGTTTTGTGCTTATATAACCCATCTCAGGATGGAAACCTAGCCCTATATTAAATGGAAAAGAAAGCAATAAGCTTAGTAATTGGTGCTGTTTTCTGGTATTCAGCTTCCTTTTATCAAATAGGTAAATTAAGCAGTTGGATGTTAATGTCATTTTAAGGTAAAGGTATACAGATGCTTTTTTTTCCCCTTGAATTTTCAGTGCTTCAATGAAATGGAGGAGTATGATGAGAGGCCACTATCAGACTTAACAGAAGACAGAGATATGGACAAATATACATCTTAGGTGATTGTTGGCTTAGGAGTGGTACTCTGTCTAAGAACTCCTGACAGCCAGAAGCAGGATGTCTCAGCTAAGAGAGTTAAGACCATGGTTGTTTCTGACACATGTAAAACAAAGAGAATAATTAACCAGGTATTTCTCCCACACACAATCTTTAAAGTACTAGACAGCAAAAATAAAATCCAAACATTGAGGTAGGCATAATGGCACACATCTATAATTCCAGTACTTGGGAAGCTGAGATAGGTGGTTTTCAGACTGGAGGCCAGCCTCAGCAACTCAGTAAGAACTTGTTTCAAAATAATAAAAGGCTGAGGGTATAGCTTGGAGGTAGACTACCCCTGGGTTCTATGTCTAGTACTGTAAGAAAAACAAACAAACAAACAAACAAACAAACAAACAAACAAACCATCTTTATATATTGGGTAATTTAGTTTTGAATGTGTCTATGTAGGCTGAATGTCTTGGATTATTTAATCTGTGTAATATGAGATGACTTTTTACTTAAATTTGTGTTATATGATTATTTAAATTTGTGTAATATGAGATGACTTTTAGTAAGGCAGTTTGAAATGCAGAGAAACTCGAGCAAAGGCTCAACACAAGTATTTAAAAAACAATTTAAAGAAAACGAGTATCTTTATGAAATTTGTTATCCTTCTAATAAGACACTGCAGTAGATTTAAATTATTATTCCCAATTTATTCCTTAGAATCCTGAGGTTTGCTTCTGTACAATATAGCCAATAGAGTTGACGGTAGCGTTCTTATTTAGGTTCATGATTCCCTTGGAGAGGTCATGTATTAAGCCTCTCTTTCATATCTTCTATTTCTCAATTCCCTACGTTCCTTTTTTTTCAGAAATGTTTTTTCTTCCAATCCTGTAAGATTTATTTAAGGCTCAGAACTTGCTCCCAAGGGCTTTGTGCACATATCAGTATATTTGCTGCTGGTGTTTGGGGTATGAGACAAAAAGTATTTGTTTATTGTGTTCATAATATGGGTATTTCAGAAAATGGACACAGCATGATTTTCTCTTTTAATTTATTTATGTAGAGATTATAATTTCAGAAAAATGATCATCATAAACCAGGCACAGTGATGAGTGCCTATAATCCCAGTACTGGGAAAACTGAGACAGGAGGATTTCAGGTTGGAGGCCAGCTGTAGCAACTTAATGAGACACTCAGTAACTTAGTGAAACTCTGTTTCAAACTAATAAATTAAAAAGGCTGAGGATATAGGTCAGAGGTAGAATGCCCCTTGGTCCAATCTCTAGTACCCTTCTCCTCCCAGTTGGCTATCATAGCTCTTTATTTTCCTTCTGTTATATATTTTTAAAATCACCAATCATTGATAGTATTTTCTAATGTACTGAGTAAATGCAGGCTTCCCAAGGTCAAACTGTGTGCATTTTACTTGAAGTACTTTATCTGCAACAAATAATTCAGAATATGTGATTCCAGAGAATCTTCTACATATCAGATGTCCAGTATTATTAAAGAAGTAGCATGAGATAAACAATTCTATCAACAAAAGGTAGCTTTCCTTTCATTATTCTTCTGCCCTGCCGAGAGGTCAGACCTTGGAGCCAGCTTGCCTTGCCTGCATCCTGTTCTGGATCACTTCCTCACAACCCATGTGATGGGACAAAGGTCCTTTTACTTTAGGGCCTCAGGTTCATTTCTGGGATTCTTCATGGAATTGCTGATTAAATTAAAGCATGTAGATACGACCTGTAATGTGTGTGGAACAGTGCCTGTAACAAGGTGAACGCTCCACAGAGTCATCTAGGATTATTTTTTAATTATATTTATTTTGAGGCTATATAATTGGCAACATTTGAAAGATAACCAAGACAAGAAGTATATGCCTGAAGCAGATAGGCTCCAAGAAAGTTTGGAATGGGGTGATTATCTAAGAACAAGACAGGTACCCTGTTGTTTTCTTCATTAAATATATTCAGGGATCAGGTGAATTGAGGGGCTGAATTAGAGAGTAGTGTAGAGACTTCAGTGGCTGTGCAGGTCTGGGGGACTGGGCCACAGGTTACCTGTGCCAGGCCAGGTTGCATAGGCAAGAAAAACCCTTTGAGTCAGCTTGATAGTTGCTGGCCTCTAGGGTTCACCTCCAGACGAGTCTCAGGATTAGGAAAATATGAAATTGGGAAGCCTCACTGTGACTGTTAGAAGGGAAACAAGGCTGGACAGAGGAATAGGGTTCAAAAGAAACTTTCAGTTCTTTTCCACAAATACTAATCACTGTAAGCACTTACAGAAGGAAGAAAATGTCAACAAAGGCTGGAGAAACTATATGGAGGGGGGACCAGAGCTGAATCTTAGATGATACACAAGATTTGCAGGATGAATAAGCAGAGAGATAAAGAAAAAAGTCCTCAGAGGCCCTGAGACTGGGATACAGATGATGTGTGTCTGTGAGTCAGGGAGGACTTTGGTCTGATTAATACAAAACTGGAATCCAAACAATTCAAGACCTATTGGTAGCAAAGATTGGATTAGGGAGGATTTTTATCAACTAGACACAGGATAGAGGAGATGATGGGGAAGGTAAAGAAAGTCATTAGTGCTTTTAGGCAGTGCCAAAATATTGTGATAGTCATTTTGTATTGCTATAAAAGAATACTGCAGACTAGATAATAGAAAACTTTCATTTCCAAAGCTAGCTGATTGATGCTGCAGTCTTAAAAGTAAAGAAATACCATTTCTATCATGGTTGAACAGCAAAAGAGAGGGAGCCCACCCCTGCAGGCCTTTTTTAAAACGTGTCTTTGGTCTATTCAGGAGGGTAGAGCCCTCGTCTCCAAGAACATCCCATCGGGTCCCACTCCCGACATTGCTGCATTGGGGATTAAGTTTCAACATGAATTTGGGAGATGACAAAAACATTGAAATCATAAACACATAATGCACAACACACACACGCACACACACACACACACACACACACACACACACATACCACAAATGCCATAAAACAGTGTTCAAAGGAAAATCAGTTTGAGAAATTGCAAGAGAATGAAAAAAAAAATTTTTTTTTGGTACTGGGAGTTGAATTCAGGGAATTCTACCTCTGAGTTATACTCCCAGCTCTTTTTGTTTGTTTGTTCATTTTTTTTGAAACAGAGTTTTGTTAAGCTGCTGAAGGTCTTGCTAAGTTGCTGAGGCTGGCTTTGGATTTAGGATCCTTCTGTCTCAGCCTCTCAGGTACTGGGGTTACAGCCATATATTCTAAACCTATAGAAAAAATCATTTTTTGAAGACCTACTGTGGGCCAATAAGACATATGTGATATAACTTGATTTACTATTACAGTCTTGTAGTTACATGTTACTGTGACTATTTTCCTGGAAATAACATCAAGGCTTGCTTGTGCAAGTTTGGCCTTAAAAGATTGAGAAGTTTGGCCTTAAGAGACTGAGACAGGTTTCAGATTCAGGTGTACCTAAAACCAAAGCATGTTCTCTTTATTCTTTTTCCTGTTTGGTGCAGTTGTTCTCAGCAGTGTAATAAGAGGTGGGGAGAAGTTAAAGTGATCCAGGCAATCGGGTGAGTACAGATGAAAGCAGTAGCATGAGATAAACCCACCTTTCTCTTTAAAAGGTGGCTTCCCTTCACTTAGTTTTTGAACATAGTTTGTGCCTTTCTTGTTAGTTCAATTCCTCTTCTTTTCTGGATGTTCTCCTGCCCAGCTCATCCTTACTGGCCTTACTTCTGCTCTGTTTCTCATATTTGTGTACCTGATGCTTTTGGCCCAAAGGTACTTCCAATAGGATGAGTAAGTTTCCTGTGGGCAGAAAGCAAGTTCTTTGGAAGCAGATCTACCTGGTTTCATGTCATAGACTCACTGCTTACCACCAGTTAATGTGACTTTGACCAAGATAGAGACATTTTTTGCAATTTTGATTTTTCATCTATAAGAAGTATCACAAGAAGATGTCATGCACTGGATTGTAGGTAATAATATTGCCTGGTATAATATGTCAGGCAAAGAGCATCCTTCTATGGAAGAATCAAAAGTTTAGTTCTCTTTTCCCTTTCTTTGCACTGCACCTTTAAACTATTAAACGTTTCAGAGAGTATCTCATAGACGAAGGAAAATACATGAAGAAAGAAATAGTAAAAGGCAAGCACATGAATATAAATGCAAGTAAATAAGGAGAATAATTTGATTGATGATCATTCCACAAATCATGGTTAATGGTGCTTTGTTCAAAAGCTATATGTTATTAGCGTTTAGATAAAGCTTCAGTTCATAACCTGTACGTTCATTAAACTTGAAATAGGCAAATGGATTGCACTCAAAACTCAATAGACTGAATAAAATCACTTCTTAAGGAACATTTTCTATTTATTACTGGCCCATTTGGGCCTCAAAGATAAAGGATACTACTTATCAACTCATTTATACAATAATGAGAGTGATAAATAATATAATAGATGGAAGAATCAAGATGAAAAATTATTTTGATAAGCTCAAATAATAGAGCAAAACTAACAGGATAAAGCTGAACAAGAGTCAAAGTCAAGTCCTGCATTTAGCTTGCTGCTATCAAATCTATATTTCAGAAGAGAAGAAATATGTATAGAAGATAATTCATATAAAATCTTTGAACCGTATCTTAGTATTTTAGTTGACCCAAACTGAATGAACTTAAAGTGTGAAGTGATTTTGAAAATTGATCAGGGCATGAGATAGGGACCTAAAGAAGAAATTGGAGATTATACAAGAGGCTTGTTTATTCTTTTATACTAGTACTCCTCTAATACTATCCATCTTAGTATATACACGAACCAAGTATGCTCCCTTTAAAGTTAATTTATTGTTTAACCAAAGTTTTTGAGCAGATGTTCTCTCTACCTGTCCAGTGGCTAAAATTCAGTCTCTATTTACTGGTCATGTGTTAGTAAAATGTCCTTCTTCAGCTGCCCAATATGAGCACAAAACGTTTATGATGTGCGACCCCAAAACTAGCTTCTGTAGTTTTATGTTCATGTTTTGGTATGTGTACATGTAGGGGAGTTAGAGATGGTGTCTTGGTCCCAGGCATGAAAAGAAAAAAGGTTTCTTTTTCTTTTTTTCCTTGTGTTAGATTCTTCTAATGTTTTAGCCAACTCTTAATTCTGACATCTTCCTGTCACTAATGTTGCTGTGATTCCATAATTGTCTTTGATGACTCTCCTGTACTCGGTGGTCTGGACATTGAGAATATAGATGTGAATGTGTGCTGCTCTTTAGGTTAGTGAAGAAGTGCTTAACTGTATGCCTAAAATGCGATTGTGACACCGCTGCTCGTACTTTTGGTGCTAAACGGGAGCCACCATATAATGAGCTCTGTGCTATACTCCAGTGACTTGCTGCCATCTATAGTGTCCTGGTTGACCATAGAGAGTCTACAAGTTGTCTATAGCCACCTACTCGCACTGACTCACCTCATGGACTGTGGCCTTTAAAGTCAAACACACACACACACACACACACACACACACACACACACACACACATTTTGTGATTCTGATTATTTCAACTTTCAGTGGAGAAAGACTGGATTTGAGGAAGCACATTGAGTCTTCCCTTCCTTTGACTATCTGTGGGTTGTCACATCTTGTGAGAGAAAAACATGTTAGAGACCTTTTATTCTAGTCTGATTAAACTATTTAAAATATTTTTAGAATGTCGGCTGGTAAAAGAGAATATTGATATGGAAGTAAGTCATACTGAAGTTTTCCTATAGGATGCTGTGCACGTGTGCATGTGGAGAGGGGATAGAAATATAGAGCATACCAAACTCCATGTGTGACACCAGTATAGACTGGATATATAAGTTAGTTTCCAAAAACAGAGTGTCTTCCAAAAGCTCAAAATCATGTTTTTTTCATGCTGAAATTGGTGGTGGTGTGGTGCCACGTGTGTGTGTGTGTGTGTGTGTGTGTGTGTGTGTGTGTGCGCGTGCGCGCGTGTGTGAGATCTCTGTTCTTGAATATGTAAAATTATCTTCAACCCCTATCCCAAGTCCCCTAGTGATATAAGCAGCCTTACTTGAAGGCATTTTATCTGGATCACTCTTATAAGTTTTCTCAGCCAACGAACACCTTCTGTCCATTAGCAATTCTAAAACACCAAATTAAATAAGGGTATATTTGTGTATTAATGTTTTATCTAATTAATTCTTGCTGACACACAATGAACTATTTCCTTCCAGCGATTAGTGACAAAGGGGTCACTGAGATGATTATATGGGCTGAAGCCTAAGACCTCCGAGAATATTTCTCTGGTAGAAGTGAAAATGAATTAGACATAATTGTTTTACTGCTATGAAGAGATAAACAATGTGTGGAGCAGATTTTTGTTTTACCTTCTTAGTTATAAGTCATTCTCATAAGTAGAATTTTTAATGAGAAAGAATAGCAATTTGTACACCATAAATTCCCAAAGTGGGCTATACCTTTTCCTTTCGAGGTGGGGGTGCTGTAACAAATATAGACACATTAACTCATTTGCCTTTGCACCATTAGGTTTATTCACTTAAAGAGGGCAGATTTTCTGGGGAGAGGTGATGAGTATTTTGTTTTTCATGTAAAGAGTGCAGCCAACCAAATAAGGTTAGAAATCTCTGGGCCTACACTCAAGGATCTTTATTGCAATGTCTCTATCACTTTTATTTAGAAGTTTTGATCTTCTTTTGGTTATTTTTGGCCCCCATATTCAATTATTTGGTGTCCATCTTTAAAATATATGAATAGTTTAAATAAACAAGCTAAATGACCAGTATTATACTCTATGGATATATTTTTTTCAACCAGGTCTGTTTCTTTATTTTAGAAAATTGCAGCATCACTTTGTTAAAGGAACATTGTAGAATTTCAGCACAAAGTAATTTCAACAACAACTTTATGACTCTACCTTCTTTCTGGTTGGGGGCAAGGGATGGTGAATAAGGGAAAGAAGGCATTAGAATTGGAAATAACATTAATGTTTCATGTGTCGATTCATGAATATAGACTTATGAAAGTTAGCCATTATTACATGAGAATTAAAAAATACTCATCACTTGTAAATATTTTATTACTTCAGTCACCTTGATTCACAATTACATGGGCCCAAACATTTCCAGAGTAAATAAATCTTAGGTGTTCTTCTGACTTTCTAGTGGTTGGTGATGGAATAAGATGTTCTGAGAATTCCCTTCTCATTTGAATTTGAGCAATACTTTATTCTTGATTGAGAAGCAATCAATAAAAAGTTTCTTGAATATAGTAAGGCTACTTTTTTCAGCTTTAGAAAATGTACTTAAAATTCATAAAATGACAACATAGAGCATTACTTTAAGCTGTCTTCTTTTTTACTTCAATAAAATTTCTTTTACATGGATAGAAAGAAATCAACCGTCCTTCTAATATGATGTCAAAGGTAAATTAACTTACAGAAGATAGAATTCAAAATTGACTAAGTTTTGGAAACACACAAAAAATGGAATACCAAATTCATTATATTCATTATGATATATGTGTATTTTTAGGTTTGGACACTTACAGCATTGAATTCATGCAGCTACTGAAAATCCCCCCAAAAGGAGGAGGGTATCTGACTCTTTGTAAGATACTCAGTAGGTTTTGTTGAATGTTAAATAAATAAGACTAACATTTATTACAGTTAAATTTCAAATTCCTTTGGAAATTTTCACCATTCTTGAAAACTTTAGGGTGATATTATTTCAAAGGGGAAGCTGAAAATAGACACAGTAGATTTTAAGATGAAAGCATAATATTCAAGCTATCACAGTAATTAGATTCATTAATTGTAATTAGAGAGTTGGGAGACAATCTTCATGGATTAATCTGCCACAGTTCAGGGAATTGTGGCTATCCATGTCTTCTGAGTTAGGTTTTATATAGATAAATGTTAATGTAATATTATAGAATTTGTACTACTGCATAAAATATGAGAGCTATAGACTGTTTTTTAAAGTCTTTGTTTTGTTTTTACCTATGTAAGCAACCTAAAAGGATATTACACTCTGTGGCATTCAATATTCTACACAAAGCCTACATATTTATAAATGTTATTTGAATGGAAATTTGAAGTAAATAAGCGGTGTGTTACATCCATACTAAGGTAATTATTGTTTAAAATAAATAGAACATTGCTTCTTTGTACTCTGAAGTTAGAAATCCATTAAGTAATAAATTCTGATTTATGTTCCAACCCAGCTTGGACCTCTGTACTGTTTAAGCTGAGTAGATAAGATAGTACAACTCTCAAAGTGTGCAGTTGGCAAACAGCCCTCACCAACCTTGGAAAATATGTACAACTCAGGGATATAAGCATGCAGATTTCTAGAAAACTGAACAGCACTGCAATCAGAAGGCCACATGGATATATAATCTTGTTTTCAGAAATAATTTATGCAGAACATTAAATAAACAGAAATGTGGGGTCAACTGCACACTAATAATTTTTTTCTAAGGTCAACATCTAATTCAAAACATTTGATAACAGAAATACTTTCAAATAAGGAGATAGAAATATAGGAAATAGTATTTTACACACACACACACACACACACACTCCACTTTATTGAGATTGGAGGCATTAGTTTATTTCCTTATAGTTTTATTTATTAGCGATTCATATATTCAGAGGTCATTCTAAGAAACCTGTGTACAGTTAAACTTTAATTAATTGGTCAATGGTTTGTGGACAGAAGACAAGAAAAAGCTCTTATCTTTGAGATGTACATTTTGAATCAGAAACAAACATGTTCCTTTTCATCAAGAATCCATATTCTTTGCTGCTATTCCCCAGGGCTTCACATTTAGGATCCATTGGAGTACAATTTAATTTAAAAACATCAATGTCATTGCAACAGAAATGATACAGAAAGTTTTTTTCAGGATACATTCAAAGAGGAAGGATAGAAAAAAAAGAGCAGGAATCAGAAGAACTGAGCTGTGGTTTGATTGTTTTCTCTGGTGTATTAACTCAGTGGTGTAGAGGAGGCTTGGGGGAAGAGTGCAATTACAATAACAGTATGGGCTGGCAGTCCTGCCACATATCAATTGATAGAAAAATGTCTTAGAAATAGTTTTCAAATGATCTAGAGTTGGCTTAATCTAATGCATATTTTCACCATGGATTTTCTATTTAAAAAGTTCTAAAAATCATAGAAAGAAAATATCCATATGTTACTGATTCACTCATACTTATCATATTTTGTGTAAGTTAGTATCCAAAAACGTTTAGTTTTTAGACCAGGAAGTCACATTTTACAGCACCAAACAGGACATTGGATATGAAAAGTTTCCAATTTCATTTTAAACTGAGAACCCAAGGAATTTGAGTGGGTTCTTTACTTGGCAATATGCCTTCACCCTAGTTAACATACTGATGGAGTTATATATATGTCTGTACATATGGGTTAAAAATGGAGCTGTTAATTCTGTTTTGATATTGATGTGAGATGTATTCAGTTTGACTTCCTGGTTTGCTGGCCATGAGGAAACAATTGGGCACTTGTTTTATTACTCAAAAAAATTTTATATATTGACCTATATCCTTAAACATACAATAGTGTTATCAAATATGTAACAAAGCTGGTGTATGGAAAATGCATAATTTTCCCTAAGGGTTATTTGCTAATATGGAACACAGGCCTCTAAAATGTGATGAAAGGAAGGGCTGTGGAACAATGGGTCATGATGGCTAATTTTATAGGGAACACATGCATACGATATAATTTAAAACACATGCTACAGCAGTTATAGGAAAAGGCTCAGAGAATTAGGGAGGAATTCTACTTCACGAAACAAGAAAACAGTTCCCTCTTTCTCCTGTACTTCTCTTCTAGGAAAAAGATCCCATTCACTAATGTTTTAACAATTGCAAGGCCCACCCACAAACCTCCAGTCTTACAAATCTCCTCCTCCAGGTATTTTTATGATTGACTATTCAGAGATGTGATGTAGAATTAAAGGCAAACAGTCCAACAGGCATTTACCATTTTTTAATATAATATTTATTAACCGTTTTAGCAAAGCTTGCATTTTGTGTGGTATTAACTGTCTCTCTTAAACAGAGGACTCCATTCTATTAACAGAGGCATTTTAAAAGAGAACAGATCATTCTATCCATTCCTTTGTAGGCAGAGACTGTGAGTTTGCGGCAAGTCGGATTGCTAAATGGATTATTTTGAAGAGCTTGGAGAGGGGCTAGGCCATGAATGTCTAAGCAATTACTGGTTGCAATTTTCTCACAAATTCTTTATTCATGACAGCCAAAAAGAAAAGCAAAAAAAGAAAGGGAACCCTTTCTGTGATAGTTAATTTTATAAGTCAACTTGACCGGACCACAAGATGCCCAGGTATGTGATTCAACATTATTTCTAGGTATGTCCGTGAAGATGTTTCTGGATGATACTTGAATTGGTAGAGTGACTCAGGAAAACAGATTGTTCTACTCACCCAATCTATGGAGACCTGAAGAGAACAAGAGGCGGGAGAGAATTTGCTAACAGAGTGAGTTGTGGTGTGGGGATTGTTTCCAGCTGAGGTCAGTTGCTCGAGCTTCATGAAGCTTCATAAAATATGAAGACTTGATGGACTCACCACACTCCAAAGTTGGCCTTTTAATTCCTTAGGCCTATAAACATGATTATATGAACACATAGACTGAGTATATTAACCTTTCTAAAACAAACTCATGCTAATTAATTTACTTTTGGTGTGTGCGTGCGTGTGTGTGTGTGTGTGTGTGTGTGTGTGTGTGTGCTGGGTGTGGAATCCATGACCTCAAACATACTAAATGGGTATTCTATCACTCAGCTATATGCTCTACTTCCAGCCTATAGACTGTTTCTTCAATATCTTTTTTGGTGGTATTGGGGATCCTGGAAGCCCTTCTACCTCTGGGCTACACTCCCAGAGCTATTTTATACTTTTTTATTTTTGGAAACAGGGTCTCTTAAGCCAGCACGGCTGGCTTCAAACCTGTGTGATCCTCCTGTCTCCGCCTCCCAAGTGCGGGGATTACAAGTGTGTGCCACCACGCCCAGATCTTAAATATCTTTTAAAATCTAGTTCTTAACATAGGAACTGGAATAAAACAGTCTATACATTTCACAAAACCAGGAAGACATTTTAAGAATGTCAAATAAAATTATAAAATGTCAAATATCCTGGATGTTTGAGCTCTTTGAAGAAATGCGGGGAACCCCCAAACATGTAAAATTGAATAAGACTCAGAAGGGCACTTTCTGGACATGCCATTCAGGGTGAAGAACACTGTGTCATTCAAATATTTCCTACCTTTGAGGTTGAGGCACTCAACTCCACTCATCCCCATAGTACAGGGGCCAGGAATTTCTCTCAGTGTGCACAGACTCACATCTTTCCATGCTTAGAAATGGCTTTACAAGCCCATCTTGCCTTGATTTTATAGTTTGATTTTCAGATAGAACTCTGCTTTCAATATCTCTAAGGTATTTTGCTGTCTTCCCACAATCTGATGAAGTGGTTTCAATTTTTTATCTCTGATATAACAAAAGCTGGGTAGCATTCACTCACTAGCATCCTCATTATAAAGCCACCCTTTTTCTCCCACTCAGAGAAGAGTATCAGAGTGCAGCTGTGTGAGTAAGCTGTTTCAGGATAACCTTGACTTTTCTCTAACTTAGCAAACAAAAGTAAATTATTTGCAAACTTTGAACTATAAATAGTAACAAATTACTTGCCACAGCCCTTGCAACAGATTGTGACACCTCATTGAATCTTGACCTCTGTGTCTAGTGAAGAAAATAAGCGGCTGTTTTGATCCTTTCAAAGTCTCATATCTAAGAGGACAATATCACACACAGCACATAGGCAATTTTTGATTTGACTTACGTGACAGAGAAAATTTTCCATCATAAGAAAGAAATCTTTAAACTTTTAAAGGACAGGAGAATTCCATCCACTACCAGTGGGTCATGTTTCCTCTTCCTAGAAAAAGATGAAGAGAGATAAATACATTATTATTTTAAAACACCATGCTAACGTCCAAAAAAAGAAAAAGGAAAAAAGAAAGAAAAGGTGAAAGAGGGAAGGAAAAAAGAGAGTAAACAAACCCTACATTCCCAGTTTCCTTAGGCTTTACGAAGCCTAAATATAAACCCACAGCTTTTCTATTTTCCATTAAGTAAAGAACTTCTAATTCTAGAAGAAGTTTGAGCAATAATGGTTTAGCCTTGAGCAGCACTTTGTGCTTTCTCATCCTCTTCACGTATTTGTGGGTCAAAAGAGAAGTCATTAGGGACTTGTGCTTCCTGTCTCATTTCTTTCTTCCTCCTTTCTGAAAATGTTGTGGGAACTCAACTTTATAAAGCACTTGAGATCCATGTGCACTCGCTACTGAAATGGCCTTAGAAATCTGTATCCACTTCCAAGTAGACTTTTCTTCCAGGGAATATACCAGAATGAATCTTACTGTAGAAGAGCAGTATCACTATATAAAATGTTCACAATTTTTGAAATATATTTATTTTTATTGGTGCATTGTAGTCACACATTATCTTTCTTTTAGTGAATAAGGGTTACCTTATTTACACTATTCTTACCTACTTGGTACTATTTCTTTGAATACTGTTTTTTCCCCAGTCTCTACTTCATTGGTAATTTCTTAGAGAAGAAATATAAGTGAATATTTTCTGACTCTCATAATTCAAGGTATCTAGATCTCCATTTTGTGCAGGTTCCTTTTTTATTTCTAAAATGTTAAATACTTCATTATGAATCATATTAAGTCAAGAATGCAACTATTAGAATGTCTTTGCATCCTGATCACACACTGATCAGTTTTTGTCCATTAAGTTATTCAGAATCTTGACATTTTCTTCTCTTTCAAGGTTAATTTCTACACTGCAGTGTCTGGGCAGCTATGGCTGAGAGGTAGCATTCCCTCATGACTATTCTTAACAGCTAACAGAATAAAAATATAACTTGATAGGATTTTGGGGACAAGCATTGAAGAGGAGTGAATGCTTTATTATGTAAGATCAAGGAACTGTTTCTCTTTAATAATGGAAAAGATAATCGTAGATAACCATAAAGGTCAAGATTTCTAATGACATTTTTCCCCTTCATGATGTTCCACTTTCTTTTTTAATAGGTAAGTGATGCTATAAAGAAAAAGATATAAAATCAAGAAAAATAGGCAAAAAATCAAATAAAGCATATGAAGGACAAGGGTGCAATAGACAACAAAGTTGGAAGATCTACTTCCTCAGGTACTCAGGAACTCTGTCAAGGTGCATTCTTGTGAGAAAAAGGGGCAGCTGTTCCTTAAACAACAGAGAAGAAGAAAGGAATCTGTGATCCCAATTTTTTATTTTAAAGGCAGTTTTAGTTTTAGATGACTTTTTCTTCTTCCATTTTCAAGATATTAGAAATACATGACCTTACATTCTAAGCAACCACAAACATTCTTTAGCCAACCAGCTCAGTACTTTTCACTAGGACTCACCGGGAGGCCTCACTATGACCTTAATCTAGCCTAAGGGCACTTCTAACAAACTTGTACAGATTTGTAGGCAGCATCTGTGAAGACAAAACTTAACACTGCACTACTCTGACCTACCAGAACTCATTCTAACACCACAGCAACCTCACAAAAACATAGAAAATTTGAGCTAAAGTTTCTTCCATGGCTCTCATTCAAGTCAACCTTATGCATCAACAAATGGAATACTTCTATTTGGCAATTTTTGCCCTGCTCTGGGCCTCCTTGCTTTTCACTCTTCCAGTATTTGTTTCTATACATGTTCCTTCTTTTCAATCTTAAATTTCTATTCTTTCATGAATAAATTAATCTCAGACCTCAATTTCTGCCCTGGGTTCTCTCTTTTTGTCTGTTCTTACTGATTTGGGACTCTCTTAATACCACTGCTACTAGGCTGGCTGTTTCAAGAGAAAATTACTCCTTCTCTCATGTTCTAGGCCCTTGCACACATGAGTGGTAGAGTGTTTCTGACAAGAATGAAGCCAAGGTAGCGATCTCACAGTAGGAACTTGTGCAGGGTGTAGCATCTTAGAAGGGACAGGCCTTGTCTAAATATGGCAGCTGTTTTATGGCTACAGATGATTTTCTCAATAAGAAAGAACTATAAACAATTTTTCCAGACCTTCCAATATTTCTGTAGAAGCCAGAAATTTAGGTTTTATTAATGACGTCTCTCTATTTTAAATATTGGCCATTGAACTTAAAATGTATGAACAACATAAAATAAAAAAAAAAAACTTGTCACAGTAGACCTACACTACAACTTGAAAATTTGTAAGCTTTACTCTGTACTTTATCAGCTACCAATATATCCTCCTTTGTCTGTACACTAAGACCTTCCTCTTTTGAGGATTATACAACTTGGCTGTGTTAACCTCAACTGTAATCTGGATGTAACGAATAGCTTTCTAAGTGCATGTAGTCTTTTACTCCATACAATTCTGGGTGCCATCCCCTCCATCCAGAGCTAGGGCTGGCAAACTTTTTCTGTAAAAAGTTAGATGATGCATACTTTTGATTTTGTATTCTACTGTGCCAGTGTAACATAAGAACACTCATAGGTAACACAAATTGATGAGTGTAGTTGTGTCCTAATAAAACCTTACTTAGAAAAACAGGCAGGGAGCTGGATTTACCTAGGAGTTAGGCTTAGTTTGCTAGCTCTTAAGCTGGAGGATGAAGTATGTGTTTTTTAGCATGGAATAAATATACTATATTCCTTAGTAAGAAATATAAACCCCTACATGATTTGTTTTCTAATTTTTAAATTTTATCTCCCATTTCTTTCCCTGACAGTTAACCAGCTTTAAAAGTAAATCACAATTTTTATTTGTAGCATGTTCAGGATGGCAGATATTCGTTTAAACTGTTTGCCATGTTAAATTATCTAAATGAGGAAAAACAGAAGTAGGTACCTTCATTTTTATAGATGAACAAATCAGGACACAGAGAAATGATTTGGTTTGTCCAGGGTCATACAGACAGTAAGTAGAGAAGCTGGAATTTAAACTCAGATGGTGTCTATTCAGTATGCAGACCCTTAAGCATTATAGCCCTCAGCCTCTTTGAGGCTATTCCCCAATCCCTGTCATCAAGGAGAATACACCACTCTTCTGCTCATAATGGTTCTGTTATTTGGCATTTTCTTTTCCACTTCTGCCTGGGAAATGTGGGATGTTTTGGCATGTTTTCTACTACTTTACTTCTCTATGCTAGCAGTGTTTAGTTGCTTCCTGTTTTGTGGATATCTATCCGTGCATATACTATATTTGCAATAAAAAATGACAATTGTCTACTTTTGAAATTAATGCCATATTTAGAGATCAGGTTGCATGTCTTAATCACTTTTGCCCAGTTCCTGACATAGTGGGAGCGCAATAATTGCTTGCTGAGTTGTAAGGCTTAGTTTCAAGTAGTGTTTCACTGTTTCTGACTTATCCATCAGTTCTTTCTATGGTGGGGGTGGGGTTAGAAACTTGGTTTGGTTTGCCTCAGAAACAGCTATTGAGACATAGATTCATGAACAAGTGAAGGAAACAGTCATAAGACAATGGGGAAATGAGACAGTAAAGGAAAAGTAGTCAACAACAAAATGCATATTATCAAGGGAGCTGTCCCTGTGGGCCACTCAAGTCTAATCCTGCTGGGGAATCCTGAAAGTCAGTGTAGAATATCTCTGACTTATTCTACCCCAGAGTTAAGGTGGTTGGAGTAATTATGTAACAATTCCTTTCATTAACTGGTTGAAGGCCACCCCAGGGAAAGATAATACCCAAATATATCCAGAATGTTGCACAGGTGGGCAAAGCAGGCATTTTTGGCTAGAGAAAGCCCTTGGGCAAAGAAGTGCAGGTGCTGGGAGCGGCCATTCCAGCCAGAGTGTACAGAGCGGGGAGAGCCTGAGCACATGGCAGGGCGCCCACAGCATCTGTTCCATCTTCCCTGTTCCATCTTCCATCTAAGCTCTTGCAAGTGACAGAAAGAAGGGAAAATCATTTCTCCTCATTTCCACCTTTGCCTAAGTGAGACTTTTAAAGATACCAATAGAGGAAATATTTCATAATTGCTACATTTGGCTTTTGATCATTTTGTAATATATAAAAGAAAAATAGCATCCATATCATTTATCAGACTAAATAACCCTTAGTATACTCTGGCAAATACATTCTTTATCTTCTAGGATCGTCTGCAAAGATTGTCTACAGTCCCAAAACTTAGGTTAATGGAAAATTAGATGTGTTTTAATGGCATTTCTCTTCCTCTTTTTTTTTCTTCTGTTTCTTCTCTTTCTCCTCCTCCTTCTTCTCTGTGTGTTGTTTGTTACTGGGGATTGAACTCAGGGCATTCTACTTCTGAGCTATACCCCAAGAACCGTTTTAGTTTTTATATTGAGACAGAGTTTCTCTAAGTTGATGAGGGCCTTACGGAGTTGCTGAGGCTGGCCTTGAACCTTTGATCATCCTTTTCCAGCCTCCCTAGGATTAAGATTACAGGTGTGCACCACCATGCCTGGCTTGTGATAGAATTGCTTCCATATCTATTTCCTCTGTCTTAGGCAAAACCTTCAGTTGTCATTTACAGCAGATTCATTATAGTGAATACCCTGTTCTAAGTATTTGAACAGATTCATAAAAGGGTAAGATATAATGGTAATTTATTCATTTTAGAATGTATAGAATAATACCCAGGATAAATTTGTATAGTGTAATATAATGTAATGAGTGTAATGTTGAGTGAAATGCTGCAGATAAGATTAGTGCAGATAAGTCAAAGAGTCATGGTAGAAGAATTGACTAATTGCTTTTAAGAATCATTATAATTGAGGATATCTAAAGTTATCTTTAAATATCAAGGGACTTTCTTGTTGTTTGAATATCTCAGAGTCTTTCATGTGATGAGTTGGTTCTCAAATTTTTAATTTTCATAAACAGCACTGTTTAGGAAGTCTTTAATTTAAAATATCCTCTTTTAATATTGACAGTGGCAAGACCGGTATTTTTTTTTAATCCAGGTTTTGGAAAAAGGCAGTAGCAAAGAGTAGGGAGAAGGAATATAAAAATTCTTAGCAGGTGTAACAGTGAAGAATAGGGGAAGAGAGAGAAGAAAGAGAGATGGATGACTAAGCTGTGAATCTGAGTTTTGAGCTTGGGGAATCAAGTGAGTTCTGTCTCAGCTGAGCAAGGTAGTACAGTCAGGCAGGGAACTCAGCGAGTTCAGTTTGGACATGAATGAAGCCTAATGTGCTCGGGACTTTTCCAGGTAGAGTTGTGCAGACATGAAATTCATACCACTAGATCCCCTCAGGAATTAATTGGTCTGGCAGGGGATTCACAAAATAGCGATCATGATAGTCGTTGAGATAATGACAACAATAAATAGCTCCATTTCTAACAGTAGTGGGGATGCAGGTGATTATTTTAGGAATTTCTCACATCGCTTGGCAGAAATTTGTCTCTTGCACTAGAAGATACCCATTATTTTGGGCAGCCTCAAGCTTCTTCATTCGCATCCTTTGAAAACCCTCTTAGCACAAGCAAATTTAGATTTTAGTAGCAACAATAAAAGTGTAAAAATGATTATGTCTACAGATGGCATAGGAAAGCTGAAAATTGTCTGTTAAAATCACCATTTTTTTTCAGCCTATCTCATCTCATTTATTTTGACTGGCATGGTAGAGAATGTTTTCCTTTTGCACATCGAGATAATTAGAGGCATGATTCACTTATTACCTAATATGTGCTAGGTCCTTCACACATTATTTCCCAGCCTCCTAGCCCTGCTGCTGTTTTGAGGATAAGGAAATTGAAGCTGAGATGAGTTAGGAGATATGCCCAAGGCCTCGGTTAGCTCCTTTCTTCTATTCTTCACCAATGTTCCTGCCAGGATCACACCTTAGCACACTGTGTGTTCTCTGCAGCTTGGAACAGGAGCGAGGGAGGATCAGTCCTCTTCATGATTCCTGGGGCCTCACACTTCTCACTCTCACTGTGGAGCTCTTGGACTTGGAATCCCCACCATCCAGTGTCTCTGGGGTGCTTGATTTTGTATTCAGCCCTGATTCTGTCTGGCTTTGCTCATTGTGTTTTAAGTCCTCAATTTCTTTGACAGGTTAAGTTCAACTAGGGAATGTGGAGCCATTAAAAGTGGAGGGGGTTTCCCTCTTTCCCCCTCCTGTATACCTGACCTACATTCACAAACATATCAAGGTCAATCACTAAGCCAAAACTGTAAAGGAGGGCGTGGGGAGGGAATTGGGGAAGGGCTAAAGGAGTGATGTGTGCATGTATGCCTCTACCATCTTGTGCCCCATTAAGATGTATGACTACAATGCACCAATAAAAGTGATAAATACAAAATAAATACAAAAATAAAGTGGAGGAAAAAAGAAACAAGATACCAGCTTGCCTTTCTCTGGACATCATCTTTTCTTTCCCCTTTTTGTCTTTTGGAAAACAGCTGAGACAACAAAACTATTTCTTTGCCTCTGTCACTCTGTCTGTCTGTCTGTCTGTCTGTCTGTCTGTCTCTCTTTTCAAGGCATATGTGCTTTTACATCAAATTCTGCTGATGCCCCCTTTCCTGATCTTGGTTTAGAATTTGGCCCTATTTCTCTTATTGATGATCTGAATGAAAACTTAAAAATTATTTCATTGTACTAACATGCTTTTATGTTATATATTGAGCATAAAATGCTTTTGTGTAGCTGGGTGTAGCACACGCTTATAATCCCAGTACTTGGGAGGCTGAGACAGGAGGATCATAGGTTCATGGCCAATCTCAGCTACTTAGTGAGGCCCATTTTCAAAATAAAGAATAAAAAATATACCTGGAGGCCGGGCGTGGTGGCGCACGCTTGTAATCCCCGCGCTTGGGAGACAGAGACCGGAGGATCGCGCAGGTTTGAAGCCAGCCGCGCGTGCTGGCTTATGAGACCCTGTTTCCAAATAAAAATGTAAAAATAGGTCTGGGAGTGTAGCCCGGAGGTAGAAGGGCTTCCAGGAACCCCAGTACCACCAAAAAAAAAAAAAAAAAAAAAAAATATATATATATATATATATATACCTGGAGGTGTAGCTTGGAGGTAGAATGCCCCTGAGTCCAGTCCCCAGACAAAATTAATAAATAAATAAATAAATAAATAAATAAATAATGCTTTTGTGTTATATATTGAAATTCTCAGTACATTTGTTACATTTTATCCTCAACTCTTCTTTGTTTACATAATAATTGACACTTAAGGAGTATTTTGTTTTTCAAAAGAATCAAGATTAGGACTCAAGTTATTATCTGTCTTCAAGGCCTCAGTGGTTTTCATTATATTATTTTATCTAAAAATATTATTCTTTGTGGTACTATCAGCAGTACTTTTGAAGTGCTGAGAGAACAAGAATGATAGTGAAAATTTGTTGAACTGTCTTCTGTTACGAAGTAAAAATGTAACAGCATTCAAATATTGTCAACTAGACAACCAGAAAAAGCCATTTCCATCTAATAAATCACAGGCATCATGAGAATTCTCTTAATGCATCATTAAATCTTAGTTATCAAGGTCCAAAAATATGAAATAAGTGTTTTTGTAGCTTTGTATTTAGAATATTTCTGGTCCATAGAGCGAGTTGAGAAATATACTTCTGTATTTTTTGCAAAGCGTTTGCATAGAATATGTTATATCTTTTTAAAATATTTTATAAAACTCATGGTTGAAACCCTCTAGGGTTGGATTTTTATTCACAGAGTAACTTTAAAAATAATTTTATGTATAACTTGTTATTGGTTTATTTAGCTTATTTCATATTCTTTAGTCCGTTTTGAGAAGTAATGTCTTTCTAGGATGTTGTAAATTTCATCTAAATTGTTTAGCCTATTGTTATCGTTATTCATAATCTCTATATTTTGATTTCTGTAGAATAAGCATCCGTGTCCATTCTTTCATCCTGATTTTGGTATTAATGTTTTTTTCCCTCTTATATCTTGCCCAGTATAATTAAAATTTTCTCACTGTTATTTTTCTTAGAATAACTTTTTTATTTCATTAATTTTTCCTATTTATCTCTTTCTGTTTTATTCTGTTTGCTTTGATTTTTATCATTCTCTTCCTTCTACTTATTTTATATGTAATTTGACATTTTTCTACTTTCTTAAAGATGCAGTATAAATAGTAATTCAAAAAATTCTTTTTTAAATGTGAATTGACCTGTATTCCATTATTGTTGTTTTGTCTTTGTTTACATTCAGTTCAAAATATTTTTTAAATTTTCATTATGGTTTCTTCTCTGAATAATATGTTACTGTAACTTCCAAATATTTGGAACTTTCTGCTGGGCATGGTGGCACACGCTTGTAATCCGTGCACTTGGGAGACTGAGACAGGAGGATCGCACGGGTTCGAAGCCAGCCTCAGCTACTTAGTGAGGCTCTCAGCAACTTAGTGAGACCCTGTTTCCAAATAAAATATGAAAAAGGTCTGGGAGTATATCCCAGAGGTAGAAAGCATTTGGTTTCCACCTCCAGTACCACACACACAAAAAAAATTGGAACTTTCTGCAGGTACTTTCTCTTGCTGACTTCTAGTTTTCTTTCACCTATACTATAGAATATACTTTTAGTGATATATTTTAGTATATAATGTTTTTTTCATTTTATTTGTTTAAAAAGTCAATATTTAAGCTAAAGTTTGCATAGTTTAAGTTTGACAATTTATTTCCAATCTATTTCAATTGAAAATCTTTGAATCTCAACTATTTCTCTTGTACTTATCACTTCTGTAGATAGTGCCCTTTAAGACCAATCTGATAGTCTCTGATTTTTTTTTTTTTTTTTGTATAAAGAATATCACCCAGGGCTTCAAACAGCTGAGAAAATACCTTTACCACTGAGCAAAATCTAGCCTTAATCTCTGTCTTTTGACTGGAGTGTTTAGTCCATTCATAATTAATATAATTATTAAATTGCCTATATGTGCATCTGGCATTTGTTTTCTATATGTTTTTCGTCATTTGATTCTTCTACTTTTTGTTTTAACAATATGTAGTGTCTTATTTTTAGTATGCTGTTGAGTTATAAAATACATTTTTAATTACCTTTTAATGTTACTCTATGGAATAGAATATTCATTTTACTTGTAAGGGTCTACCCAGGTAACTCAATGCCAATAATATACAACTACCCCATTTCAGTAAACACAGAAAATTTCCTCTAGTATGGATATATTTCTTTGCCATTTTTCTACCATTATTTTTGGATCTACTATATATGTATGTTATAAATACAAATTAGAGTGTTAACTGTTATAACTCTTGCTTGATATAATTTATGTCTTTTATAAAATTATAATAAAAATAAAACACATTTTACACATTCTTTTATACTTACTCATTTTTATTTTCGTGTGTGTGTGTGTGTGTGTGTGTGTGTGTGTGTGTGTGTGTTTAACCATTTCAGGTCTTCATTGCTCCCTATGGGTTTTAGCTACCTTATGCTTTTATTTTTTTCCAAGTTAAGGGAATTCTACCAAAATTTCTGGTAGACATTTTGCAGAATTTCTGGCAAAAACTTTATTTCTAGTTATTTTTAATTAGAATTTTTTATTTTGCCATTAAATTTGTAGAATAGTTTTGTTGGATATAGTGGTTTTTGGTTATAGTGGTTTTTGGTTGGTTAATTTTCTTTCAAGTACTTGGAATTTTTTAGTCTACTAGTTTCTGGCATCTAATCTTTCTGTTGATAATTTATTATGTAATCAGTTGTTTTATTTTTCTGCTCCTGAAAATATTTTCCCTTTTTTTGGATTTCAGCAGTTTTACCATGATGTATCTTGAAGTGTATCTTTTTTAACTATCCATATTAGACATTACTGAACATATTGGATCTATATACCAATATTTTAAAGCCATATTTGAAATTTTCTGTCCATAATATAATGTCTTCAAAAGATTTTTTTGGCTTGGTGTGGTGGTACATGTTTGGAATCCCAGCACTTGGGAGGCTGAGATAGGAGGATCGCACAGGTTCGAAGCCAGCCTCAGGTACTTAAAGAGGCTCTCAGCAACTTAGTGAGACCCTTTTTCCAAATAGAGTATAAAATAGGTCTGTGTGTATAGCCTGGAGGTAGAAAAGCACCTGGGTTCCACCCCATTACCACCCCCAAAAAAATTTTTTTTGTTTTTTTCTTCTCTTTCTCTGCAATTAACATAAATATATTTATTATGTTTACATGTATTAATTTTTATAGACTATATAAATACATTAATATTCATTTAAAGTATTTACATATAAAATATTAATATTTTCACATGTTTGAGGCTCTGTTAAATTATCTTTAATATTTTCTCTCTGTTCTTCAGGATGAATATTTTCTATTCATCCATCATCAAATTTACTCACTGTTTCTTCTTTTGTGCCAACCCTAGGATTTCTATTTTGTTTCTTTTTAAAAATAGTTTCTATTTCTTCGTTGAACTGCATTATTTGTTAAATTGTTGTCATCATATTTTTCTTTAATTCTTTAAATAGGCTGTCTTTATTTCTTTGAACATACTCATAATAGTTGTTCTGACGTCTCTGTTAGCCAAATGTACCATCTGGGCTCACTCAGAGTTAGTTTTTGTTGACAATTTTCTCCTGAATATGTGTCACATTTTTATTTTTTTCTTTAACGTCTTAACTTTTTTCTTGTTTGACACTGGACATTTTGAATAATATATTTAATAAATTTTGGATTCTGATTTCCCCCCTTGTGTGGCATTGTTATTTCAATTGCTTAAACCTAAAAAGCCTTTTACTATCTACTCATAGGCCCTTGTGTAGGTTGGTGAACACATTTGAAAGTCAAGCATTTTATTCTTTGTTCCATTTCTTTTCAGTAGGCCTTTACACACTTTCCTTGTATGTATGTATGCATATTTATTTTTTATTTTTTATTTCTTCTCTTTTCATTTCACATAAACATTTCTGCTCCAAATTTTCAATGTATCTTCATTAAGGAAAGAAAACGATTGGAAATGTCAATTAACATGAAAATTAATTAACTTCATTCAAATGCCACTGTCTGAAGCAATTAGTCAAAAACAGAAGATAAAAGGTATTAACTTTTGGAAAGGAAAAGGCAAGATTATTCTTATTTGCTGATACGATTTTGATTTTTCAGTAAGTCTAAGAATCAATTGAAAACTATTAGAAATAATAAAAGCTTAAGGATAAGACTAGATACAAAATAAACACAAACAAGCACACGGCCCTGAGTTCAATCCCCATACCATACAAATAAATATATAAATACAAAATACCAGCAGCTTTCATATAAACCAATAACAACCAATTAATAAAACCACTTTTTCTAAACAGAAGCAATTTTGCTAGAGGTCAGTTGGGAAATGAATATTAAAAGCTTTAATAAGCCAGGCATAGTAGTGTACCCCAGCCCTTTTTATTTTTTACTTTGAAACAGGTTTTCACTAAGTTGCTGAGGGGTTCTCTAAATTGCTGAGGCTAGCTTTAATCTGATCCTGCAATCTTTCTGTCTCAGCCTCTCAAGTACTGGGATTATAAACATGCACCACGACACTCTTACATTTATTTTTACTCTTTCACTGATATGTGAAGAACTGGAGATCCCAGGTTTTTTCTCAGTGTTCACACAAACACCAGAGTAGTAAGGAATGGGTGGCAGTATTAGGATTTCTTGGGTTTCTCCTCATGTATGTACCATCCCATTCATAGACATATGGCAAAATTACCTAGTCCATCTATGGATCTGTCATTACCAAGATTTTGTTAAAGTTGAGGTTAGCCTCTGGATTTTCTACCTACACGACTCAGGTTCATAGGTCATATGGTTTCCTGTACATATTGTTTTCCAATTTGCTATTTTTACTAACAGTCTAACTGAGAATGTATTTTTTGCTCTTTGCTGAAAAATAAGTTAGACCCTTCCATCAATAAAGTTGCTGTGTTTTATTGTCAGCTCTGCTCTGGTAGGCCCCTAACCCACCACGTGGGTTGTGAGAAAGACCAAACCTGGATGCGTCAGAATCACACTCTTCTTTTTTTATGGTCTGCAGTTCTTCATAAGCCATCTCTCTTAATGTACTTTTGCCATTGGTTGATGTTCAGAGACCTTAGATGACTGTTTTTGATATTTTATCAGTTTTATAGTTTGTTTTGTCTTTTGAGAGTATTTACTGACCTTTTAACACTACCAACTTGAAGATTTGCTTCTTGACTGCCTTTTAAACATAACACTACAAGAGCATAGGAATCACTTAATATACCAAAAAAATTACTAAATTACAAATGGCTGATTAAAGATGGCCACGGGTTCTTTGTGCTTCTTGTAGCAAGAGGTGGAGTTTATGTCCCTCGGTTCTTCCTAACCCCAGTGCTCCTTGGATTTAGGAGGCTGTGTGAAAACTTTGACTTATGTACTATAGCAGAAGTGATTCTGAGTCAATTGCTCTGAGCAGTCTTAAGATATTGGCAAAATGCTAGCTGTGGTGGCCCACACCTGCAATCCTAGTACTTGGGAGGCTGAGCAAAAGGTTTGTAGGTTCGAGGCCAACCTCAGCAACCTAGCGAGGCCCTCTGCAACTTAGTGAGACCCTGCTTCAAAATAAAAAATTGAAAAAATAAAACAGGGCTGGAGGTATAGCTTAGGGGTAGAACACCCCTGGTTTTAATCCTCATTAAAACACACACACACACACACACACACACACACACACGTATACACAAACACACACAGAGACACACACACAGACTTTACTTTCTTTTATTAATTGAAACACAGCTACTATGCTATGAGGAGGAAGCAGTGCTGGGAAGTGGCCTCATGTTAAGGCACTAAGGCACTAAGGCACTAGTATTCCTGGCCAGTAGCCTCTGCTGCAGCTCAACTAGCCACCCATGTGAGTAAGCCATCTTTAAGGCCATCGTCCAGGTCCAGTTAAACTATCACGATTAGTTCTGTTTGTAGCAGAGATGAGTCCTTCCTGCCAAAGCCTGTCCAAAATTTAAATTTGTGAACAAAATAAATGATGATTATTATTTTAAATCACTAAGTGTCTGGGTGGTTTGTTACAGAGCCATAAATAACTGAAACATTAATTTTCTGCCTTCTTGAGGAATGGGAGCTGGGGATTAAAGCCAAGAACAGTTATTATAAAATCCATTTATCATGTACCTAGCAAGTAAGATTTTCATAGCCACAAAATTGAATTGTAAAAATATAACTTAAAAAAATAAGCTGTGTATGTAAAGCTTGTTATCTTTGGTAGAGTGTGGCTGTGATATTGAGGAATGGAGTTTTCCCAAGGAATTGTGGAATACTGAGAGAGGACATAACCAGAGAGGAATGAGAGAAAACAACCAGATATTTGTCCCAGTCACCCTTCATGTCATGGCTTAGTGACAGGGAAGCATCTATGAGTACAGGAGAGGAAATTCCTGCCTGGGCATCAGTTGGATGTCCTAGAAGGGACATGGGTAGAAAACTTCATGTCACTACTGGGGCTTAAAAAGTTAAGATCAAGAGGGTAGAATAGCATAGCAAGTAAGATAAAGTCTAATTTTCACTTAAGTTTTGTCTTTTTATCTGTATGGCTTATTTTTCAAACAAAATCATCAGGCTTCCTTTGGAGTCCACAGTGGCCACAGGAAGACCAGGTTAGAAGTATGGGTGGTCCACCTAAGATGAAAAAGGAAAAAAGATGGTAAAGTTTCAGAGAGGCTTACACAGTCCACATGAGATCATGGTATCTAAGAAGCCTCCTTTGTCCAATGACAAAACTGAGAGAGAGAGAGAGAGAGAGAGAGAGAGAGAGAGAGAGAGAGAGAGAGAGAGAGAAGAGAGGACGCACGCAGAAGTAAGGTAATTTGAGAAATTATTCCAACAGATTGGTCATGGGTAAAAATGTTTAAACAATTCAAATTACTTTGAAAACTACGTTGAATTTTGCTAATTTCTTCATCACACTATCTAGTAGGTGGGAGACTATGTGGGAATTCAGAACATTTAGAGATGAAAATATAGAAAATCCATTTTCAATGTAACTCTTAGTTATAGTAGGAGCATATTTGAGGCCCTTATATACAAGTATGAAAAAATTACCGGAGAATTTAATAGTTTTGTATATTCTTCTGGGGATATTTCATGAGAGAATACGTATGGCAAATATTTTCTTTCCCATACCCCCATCTTAGTTACTGCTCTGAACTATAGAGCTTATATGAATGGAAGACATAGGTTACTAACCTTTATAAATATTGTTACTGGTGCATTGTAGTTGTACATACTAACGGTGTACAAGATGGTAGAGGCATACATGCTCACATCACCCAATTAGCCCTTACCCAGTTCCCACTCATTCCTTATCTTCTTCCTCCTTTTCCTGTTTGGCTTAAAAATTGACTTTTCTATGTTTGTGAATGTACATCATGTACATTTGGAATTTACCTCTTTTCCCCTCCTATCCCTCTCAGCTAAGTAACCTTCTTTGCTCATCTATAATTTCTTCTTAGTCTAGAGTTCCTTCTATGACCCATTTTCTCCCTAGCTTCCAAGTATTAAGAAGAGCATCTGATTCCTTATTTTTTGTGACTGACTAATCTCACTTAGCATAATGTTCTCCAGTTCCATTCTTTTCCCTGTAAATGACATAATTTTGTTCTTTATGGCTGAGTAAAATTCCACTGTGTACATATTCCCTAGTTTTGTACTCCATTCATCTGTCGATGGACATCTCGGCTGGTTCCATAGTTTGGCTATGGTGAATTGTGCAGCTATGAACATAGATACACATGCATTAGTTTGGTAGTTTTGTTTTTGTTTCCATTATTTTGGGTAGATACTCAGAAGTGGTATTGCTGGGTCATATGGTAAGTTTATTCCATTCTTCTGAGGATACTACATACTATTTTTCAAAGTGGTTGCACTAATTTGCAATCCCACCAACAATGTCTTAGAGTTCCCACTTCTCCACATCCTCACCAGCATTTGTTGCTCTTTGTGTTTTGAATGATTGCCATTCTAGTTGGAGTTAAGTGAAATCTCAGGGTAGTTTTAATTTTATCTCTCTGGTTACTATTGATGTTGAGCATTTTTTTTCATGCATATATTGGCCATTTGAATTTCTTTCTTCGTGAAGTGCCTATTCAGTTCCCTTGCCCATTTTTTGATTGGGTTATTTGTTTTCTTAGTGTTTAAGTTTCTTGACTTCTCTGTATATTCAAAATATTAGTCCTCTATCAGAGGAGTAGTTGGAAAAATCTCCCATTCTGTTTGCTCTCAGTTGAGATTCTTGATAGTTTTATTTGCTGTACAAAAGCTCTTCATTTTCATGCAATCCCATATATTGATTCGCCTTTTAGTTTCATATGCCTTTGGGGTCTTGTTGAGAAAGTTTTTATCTGTGCCTATGTGTTGCAGTGTTGGACCTATGCCTTCTTCAAGGAGCCTCAAGGTCTCTGGTTTAATCCCCAAGTCTTTGATACATATTGAATTGACTCTTGTGCATGGTGAGAAAGTGGGATTAATTTCCATTTTTCTGCATATGGTTAACCAGTTTTGCCAACATTTGTTGAACAGGCTTTTTTTCCATTGTATGTTTTTAGCTTCTTTTTAAAAAATCAATTGGCTGTAAGTGTGTGTGTGGATTTGTTTCTGAGTTTTCTATTCTGCTCCATTAGTCTACGTATCTGTTTTTGTGCCAGTACCATGATGTTTTTATTGCTATGACTTTATAGTATAGTAGTAAGTCAGGTATTGCAATTCCTCCTGCATGGTTTGTGTTGCTTAGAACTACTTTGGCTTTTCTACTTTTTTTGTTGTTCCAAATGAAATGTAGGACTGATCTTTCTAGGTCTGTGAAAAATGACATTGACATTTTGATAGGGATTACACTGACTCTAGATGACTTTTGATAGTACGGTCATTTTGATAACATTAATTTTGCCTATCCAAGAGCATGAGAGACATTTCCATCTTCAAAGATCTTCTTCAGTTTCTTTCTTTAGTGTAACATTTTATTTATGAAATATGTCAATACATTTCAAGTGCCTTTATGTCATAAACACTATAATTGAGCTCTGCAATTATTGTTATTTATTTGTGAAAACCTAAACTCATTGAAATCCCAGTCTGACATTTTTCAACCTTGACAAATAATGCTCTGATGGAAAATGTTCAATAAACAGAATTTGGTCAATCTGTAAGAGAAGTGTGTCCCTGAGACTGAGGGGTGAAGTATATACGGAATATATAGATGTGAGTGTATTAATTTTTCCCTAGCACTGCCAGATTAGTGTGGATAAATGATGAGTTGGAATTGAATGCCTTAGTATCTGGGCAATGGTCATAGGATTGTGATTACATTGACTAGAGCAGAGTTTGTGAGCCATGGAACTTTCTGCAAAGCCTTAGACTATGATGCCTTAAAATAGAAAGACTTGTATTATATCATATGCCCCTCATCACACACACAAAATCAAGGTCAGGTTTTACTATCCAAGTTGAATTAAGTGCAATTTGATTTTATAAGTAAGCATTTGTAAAGTTTATTTCAGTTGAATATCTATGAGGAAATTAATAAAATTATTTTGAATAGTGGATCAAACCAAAATGTAGTTGACAAATTTGATGATATTTTTGAGAGACCATTAATCAGTATTCTATATAGTCATTATTTTTAGACAGATTGCTTTCTTATTATTAATTGCTATTTTTCTAAATAGTAGAAAATACATATTTAAATATACTATGGCTGAAAATTCTCTTAAAATCAACAGGGCATGGTGGTGCATGCCTATAATCCTAATACATGGGAAGCTGAGGCAGGAGGATTACAGATTCAAAGCCAGACTCAAAAACGAGAACCTGCTTCAAAAAAATAAAAATAAAACAGGGCCAGAGGTATAGCTGAGAAGTAGAATGCCCTTCTGCCAAAATAAATTTTAATTAAGAAGAAATAAGAAAAAGCAATCCCCTGGGAAGAACATAAATGCAGTCCCTGGGCTAAGTCCCTAGAAGATGTCTAAGTCTGAAACCAGAATTATATCTGTGAAGTTGGATTAAAAAAATCTAAATCAAGAGCCAGAGGGAAGATATCGTTAGGTGAGAAAGATTCATGTAAATTTTTAAATTCTTAGAGCTAATGTCTATATTATTGGAAAAGTTAAATCACATGCACATTATACTGCCCTATGCTTTCATTTCCTGACTGGGAGTGGAAATTATTCTCATCAAACTAAGTCATATGGGGAACACAGACCCAGGGAATCTAAATCCAGATCCTTATAGCAGCAACTTACTCCTAATGTGAAAACACATATAAGAGAAGTAGATGAGTAGTATCTGCTTCTAGAGAAGATTGAGAGCACTAGTCTAAGTTAAATTTTGCTCTGTTAAACTCAGAAAAGATAGTAGAAACTATAATGGTAAAGATGTAAGTTGTTTATAGCATCTTATACTGTACATT
Organism: Muscardinus avellanarius; assembly: GCF_963383645.1. Lineage (NCBI taxonomy): Eukaryota > Metazoa > Chordata > Mammalia > Rodentia > Gliridae > Muscardinus > Muscardinus avellanarius. The sequence goes on from NC_137794.1 coordinate 92,839,582, forward strand.
TCATCATATATGCATGCAGCATACTTATAGACTATGTAATTAGCAAACTAGTATATAGGTATTCACTGACTGATATTCAGTTATATTAATACATAATTTATCATCAAAATGTGAAAGCAAGAAGAATCCTGTTATAGTGTTGTTTTTTATTTGTTTAGCTCTAAAAAGACTGACCTACAGTTGAGGTGCTTTTAATTGCCTGTTGAAAGTTATAGTTAGTGACTATGAAGAAAATAAATTCCTGATATAAATCTAAAGCTTTAAAATGGCAACAAATATCATAGCAATAAACACTATTACCAATAAAACAGTTGGCCTCTCAAAAATGTCTGCATTTTTGGTCTTTAAAGTTGATAGAAAGAACAATGTTTTGTTACCTTGGTTACAGCACATTCTGTACAATATGCCTTCTTGGTCTCTGAAGGGAATTTATGTATGTATGTATGTGATTGTGGGAAGCAGTAGTACAAAGAAGTTGATATATTCTTACAGATTTTTTTTCTTCAGTTACTAAGTAGTTTTTGTGTCAAGTTTCTTTGGTCAATAAAATTAAAATTGCTTATGTAAACATCTCTCCTCCATATAAAACAATCCCTAGGCATATCTTTGTGCATTTCATGGTTACCTCAAACACACAGGCTTTCTGCTTGGAAAAAGGAAATAACAAGGAGTTTTGTGGTTAGCATTAACTGTGACAGTGGCTCAACATGCTTTTATCCACAGCTGTGGGCTATGAGAATTACCAGCATTGAACTAGGAAAGAAGAAACTCTGGAGTCATTTCCTCCTTATGTTCCCTCTTCATCTTGGAAACAGGGAGAAGTGAATCATCCTTGTGTGACAGTGAGGAGACAGTGATGAAATGTAAAAGGAGTCAGAGTCTCGAATTCCTTTTCTTCTCCCACTGCTCCTTTCCTGAGAGAAGGGAAACTCACATCTTGGCTGCATGTTGCCAAGAGGTGCTCCACATTGAGGACATAGCCAGTGAATACATCATGAGCACGGGCTCTCATCGGTCTTGGTGTCTCCATCCAACTGGTATGTTCTCTACTATGACAGGAAGTGGAAAAGCTGTTCTGTTTCTTGGTATTTTCCATACATCCTCATCAGCCACCCCAGAAGAGCTTATAGGTTACCTGATGCAGATAAATAGGTGCCAGAAGTAATTAACTATACTGTGATAATTTAATACCCCATATTTCTTTAGTTATTGAATTATGAATCCTATTGAAGTAGGATTGAATTATTGGCCTCTCTATAAGAGGACTATACTCTTCTGCCTCCTAGATGTGGCCATATGACCAAGTGCTGAACTATGGGTTTTAAGCAAAAGTGAGAATTGTCACTCCTATGTTATGTTCATAAAAGAAGGGGTTGTAGCTCTGTTGCTCCTTTTCCTCTTTGCTCTAAGGCATGATGACTAGAGCAGAGGTCAAAACTGTGAAGTAGAACCTTTGTGTTCAATATAGCAGATAAAGTCAGAAGATTCCTGGTTTCCTGGTTGCTATTAGATCTCCTTCCTTGTCTCAGAAAACTATGTACAAACTTCCTGGGAAAAAATAAACTTCTAGTTTAATCAATGCACTATTATGTTGGGTCTGTATGTTACAGTTGTGGATATGAGATATCCTCCAAATTCAGAAATAGTTATGCCAAACTTTAATGTACTAAGCATAATCTAGGGATGACCTTAACATGCATATTCTAATTTAGGACCTGTGATGGATAAATTTTATGTGTCAGCTTGACTAAACTACAGTGCTATAGTGTTTAGTTGAACACAGTCCAGATGTTGCTCTGAAGGTATTCTGTAGATGTGGTTAACATCTACAGTCAGTTGACTTTAAGAGAAGAATTTGTCATAATAATGTAAGTAGACTTCATCCAGTCTATCAAATGCCATTGTAAAATAGAAAACAAGAGCTCCCAGAGAAGTAGGAATTCTGTGTTAGGACTGTAAAATAGAAATCCTGTCTGAGTTTCCAGTTTTCTGGCTTTTGTTATGGTTTGGAGGCTTGCCAGTCAATTCCTTAAAATACAAGTCTACACACACACACACACACACACACACACACACACACACACACACTCACCTATACACACACACATGTATTCTATTGTTCTATTGGTTCTATTTCTTTGGAAAACCCTAAGTAATACAGTAGGTCTGGAGCTAGTCTTGAGATTCTAAATTTCTAATTAGTTCCTGATACTGCTGGTCTAAGCTCTGTGCTGTGTATAGTAAGATTATAGAGAATGGGTACTCAGGACATATGTGTTTAAGTCTGGACTTGAACAAAAATTTGTCGCAGGATCTTAGAAAAGTCATTAAATGCACACATCTCATGTTATTGTATGATGTGAGAATGTCGGCCTCAATGACCTCTGAGCCCCAATCTCTAATACATTGTTACTCTGAGATGTGAACCCTGGAGTCCAAAGGCCCTGCAGTGAGAAGATACGATGGAGCCAGAACTGGGGGCCACGGAGACACTAATGACTTGTTGGCCACTATGCATAACTTTTGGGACTGGTAGCACTTGTTTTCCATCGTTTCCTCCAGTTGAACATTTATGAATTTTGTGAATTGCAATGTCTATTAGAAACATGATACATGAGAAAAATACAACTATTTCTACCTTATTTGTTTTTTTGCATTTTAAAACATTTATTTTTTATTTTTTAAACAAATTTTTATTGAACATAAATGGTATACATTTAAACTATATATGGTGCCCTCTTCCCTCCCCGCCCCCGTTTTCCCTTCCCCCCTCCCACCAATGGTTGTCCAGGGTAACCATGTCATATTCATAATTTTACACATATTCAGATGTAGACCCTCATTAATCAAGATCAGCCTTCCGCCTCTCCTATCTTTCCATTCAAACTTTGCTGATATTTCCCTCCATTATCTGGAGTCCCACTGGTATCCTCTGTGTTTCCTAGTTTGGGCTTATTCTCCTTCTGTGCTTGTCTGATCTCACTTAACATAATGCTCTCCAGGACTTTCCATCTTCTTGTAAATGATATAATTTTGTTCTTCCTTATGGCTGAATAGAATTCCATTATGTGTATTTCCCAAAGTTTTGCTATCCATTCATCTGTTGATGGAGCTCTGGGTTGGTTCCATATTTTGGCTATTACGAATTGTGCTGCTATGAACATAGGTATGTATAGAATTGCAATGTCTATTAGAAACATGATACATGAGAAAAATATAACTATTTCTACCTTATTTGGATTGGGAGAGAAAGCTAAGAACTTGATCTTTTCCCCAGGGACACATTTTCTAGAGAAAGTCTAGCTACATGAAGCAACTTGCTTGTGTTATTACCTTACTACGTATATTATAATGATTGTAGAATAGTCCTACAGATCACATAAAAATATTAATGAGCTTCTTATTTACATTTAAAACCTGGACACTAAGCATGGATTTGTAAAATTTTAATAATATTGTGATTATTTTATTTATTCTTTAAGAACAAGAGCAGAATCTTTAAAATTATAATCCCTAAAATAGTGTTTCTATTAGAATACTGTCATGCCCTATAAACCAGCCTGTTTTAAATACAGATATTTCTCTAATAATATGATCTGTATTTGCCTGTCAGCTTTGTCTTCTCGATTTGATGAAGAAAACAGTTCAAATAATGCTATGTACATATATAAGATTATCTATACTAATCTCAATAACATGTTTGGGGGGACCAGAGTGGGATTCAGAGGAAAATACATCAACTGCTGTATACATGTATGTTTCTATCATTCTGAACCTCATTATAATGCATAAGTACAATGCAATAAAAGTATATTAAAAATACAACTTGAAAAAGAGAGTTGTGTTATCTATTGGAACCACAACCCAAAAATGGTGCTATGACCATTCTTTAATAGTGGAATTTGTTTCTATGTATAATATAGAATATTTTATTTTAAAATATACACATTTTTGTTACTATTATTTTGGAACAGAATTTTGCTAAATTGCTGAGAGCCTTTTCAAATTGCTGAGACTAGTCTTGAATCTGTGATCCTTCTTTCTCAGCTTCTCCAGTACTGGGATTGCAAGCATGTGCCACCACATCTGGCAAAATAGTTACATTTAAATGTACAGAGGCCAGGCATGGTGGTGCATGCTTGTAATCCCAGCATTTGGGATACTGAGACAGGAGGATCTACGTTCGTAGACAACCTCAGTTACTACTTAGTGAGGCCCTTTTAAACTCAGTGAGACAGTGAGACCCTGTTTAAAAATAAAGGATAAAAACTAGGGCTGGGATGTAGCTTGGAGGTAGAATGCCCCAGGTTCCATCGTTCCATCCCCAGTACCACACACACACACACACACACACACACACACACACACACACACACAAAGATACAGTGAAGTCCATTAGCCATGCAAATGATCTTTATTTAGGGATTGTGATTCCTTCACTCTCCTACTGACTTAAGGCCCATTATAATATGGCATAAAAATGGCTCTACCCCATTGTGCAAAATACTAATTGGTTATTTACAAATTGTGCTTTGGCTAGGTTTATATCACCAAAATAGAAAAGGCCCATTGTTCTGGAAATATATGACCTCTTGTGAAATAAGGTGATAGAGATATGTCATATGTCTGAGCAGCAGATTTCTTAGCTTTTATCTGAAACACTGCAAGATATTTGTATTTATACAAGTGTGAGTATGTATACACACTTGCTGTATGTATGTGTGAGTGTATACACACATGTGAAGCTGAGGATGGGGGAGTGGAAAGAAAGCCAATTTCTCCTTCCTTCGCATGTGAATTTGAAGGCAGTCAAGGGCTTTAAGTCATTTTCTTCTCAATATTAAGAGCATTTTTGTGGGCTTACCTACCTCCATCAAAATATTTTTAGGAAATTGCACTAGTAGAAGCTACTCCTTTTATGTCTAAAGGACAAAACTATTATAAAACAAAACAAAACAAAACACCCCTACCCCAAAAATAAAATAGAAGCAGGAGACATGAAAGGACAAGAATAGAATTAAGAACCTGTTGCTGACTCTGGTTGAAGTGCTTTTCTTCCCAACATTTGAGAGTTGAGACAGAAAAATAAGTAGAGGAGTAAAAAAAAAAACTGTAAGTGTAAAGAAGTTCATTTTTCTTTATTTGAGTCTGTTTAATTAAATTTTAAATATCTCTGGAAAGGAAACAGCATAGAATACTTAAAAGAGACAGAACATGGTATCAGAGTATTCTGCTCTCTGCAAACCATATTAATAGAGGACTGTTTGCTCTAAAGGAGGTTGGTATAACCTTTTTTGAACTAGCAATGACTTATTAGAAATCTTGACATTTTTCCAATCTCTACAAACAAACAACATCTTTCACAGTGCGGCAGAACACACCGCACTGTGTGTGCGGTGTGAGATTTGTTTGGTAGTTGTTTGGGTGTGAGATTTGGGTGTGAGATTTTAACATTATTTTGAAATTAATTTTATAAAGCATTGGGGATTGAATGTCAAAAAAACACATACATCTAGCTTGTATTTGTTGTATTTTTCCTGAAATGATTTTCATTTGTTGAGGAATGGCAATTGAAATCAGACTTGGAGAACTTTAGTTTAGCTTAGAGATATACCTTACTGCAAATACATCAGAATGAATTGTGTTGTTTTAAACTGGTCAGAACATTGTTAACTGATTTGCATGAGGAATTAACTTCATTTGGTGAGTGAATTTATATTTATTCACTCTTGCTCGCTTCATTCCTATTGCAGTGTTAGTCTACTCAGAATGTGGGATCAGCTGCATATTGTTGGCTCTCTATCGCATCCTGACAGTATAATAGACCTGTTCTGCAGTTTATTCACAATGTCTGGTATGTCTCCAGCAGTTTACCAGATGGATCTCTAGTCAGTCGCCTCTCAAACTCTTTATTAAATATTTATAGAGCCAGATTGCAAATAGGTCCAGTTTTGCCCCTGGAGTTATTCACACAGATCTCTGGACCAGGGAAGATCAACTTGGTCAGTTCAGGGAGGAGAGGCAGACTATTTTCTACAAGAATTTTGGAAGCACATTGAGTAATTGCCTTACTCATGGTAGTGAGAGCATAACCACTCTAGCTGAATTCTGTATGGTAAATGGAATACTACCTTGAAAATGGAGAGCTGTTATCTGGAAGGTAAAGATGTTCACCAGGTTTATGAGTAAATTTGAATATTTAGAGTCAGGTATATCGGTCCACGAAAAAAACCTAGAAATGAATAATGGTAACTTTTGCTTAAGAAGTACATAATAGTATATATATATATATATATATATATATATATATATATACATATATATATATATATACATATATATATATATGTGTGTGTGTGTGTGTGTGTGTGTGTGTGTGTGTGTGTGTTGTTAGGATAAAGTATTAAAGAGATGAGTGTTCTTCTCATCTTAAGAACTTAAGCAAATAGATTCAGAAATTTAGAAAACAAATCAAAACGTCATTTGTGGGACTTGGAGAGGAAGATATTACAATAAAAAGCTACAGTTTTTCAAATCTATTGAAGTATTGGAGGAAGGGGTTCTGAGGAGGCCATCTAGGCAAAGAAGTCCTGATTCTCCCACAGGTGGCTATCCTCTGCAGATGGATGGTGGTTGAGGTAAGAGTACCAACACTGGTCATCAGGTTGTAGATCTGTAAGAGGAGATACTGTGTCCCAAGAGTGCTATAGGGCTTTTAGATAAGTGCCAAGACCACAATGCTTACTCTGTGTTTATGAATTATACGATCCTCAATATAACATAGACTTTCCTCATCTTTGGATAGTTTCTTTGAAATTGTCTCAGACTTAAGAGTCTAATCCAGAGGAATGTCATTGTGCCAGGTCATAACCACATAGGTACTTTTAATGTTTCAAGATGAGTATAAACTATAGCCTTTAAAGATTTTTATTTCAGTGGTGCCAGGAGAATGTTCCAAGTATTCTTATTTAAAGTTATAAATGATAATGTTAATTTCAAAGCATCAAAAACCATGAAATGTCCTTTTCATTTAGACAACTCCTTAAATTACAGCAAGTTATATTACAACAATAAATGTGCTTTGTGGAAAATAATCTTTCCTATTATGAATGCTGAACTTGATGCCTCTCCTTGAGCCAACAATCTACTAGCTGTTCTTCATGCTGAAAAGAATCTTCTTTTGTTTCTAGTGCTAATGGCATAGCTATTTGTCACCAGTATTCTAAGTTATCCAGGGTACTCTATTAAGAGCTGTAGAAAGATTGTAGGAGAAATAGATTCTTGACCTGCCCTTGTATCTAGAGGAGATCATACTTCGGTACTGGGAAAGGGGAGAGGAGGTATAAATGGAAAACTGTAAGAACATTTCCTTAGAAAGCTGAGTTTGGCATAGCCAAGGGCATATATACAATACATGAATGATTGGGAGCAGATAGGGTTAACGTTCCTTATTTTCTCAGTGCCAAACACATTTTTGTCTCCTTCTCCACCTTCAACAAAATAGCCTTAGCAGATTTTTTTAATAGATGCTTTTTCCCTTTTATGTCTAGAGGGCAAGGCTGCTGGGAGAAGAAATAATAATAAAAAAAAAACAGAAAAAATAACAGAGGAAAGGAGAGCTCAAGACCAGGACGTGATGATGTTCCTAATGTCCAGCAAATGTGGATTGAGTTCACAGTATGCCATAAAGTAGAAACAAATGAGTATGTGATGTTGATGGGTAAGGTAGGACCCCTAATGGCAGCACTTTGGCTTAGGTACTGTGGGTCAGAGTGGGTGTTAATTCTGCCTGCTACCATGGAAATGACTTAAACAGCTGCATGTGCAAGGTTAAAATGTCACTCAAGCACACCTATAGGAAATGATATATTTGGGGGTAAAGGTTTGGGTGAAACATTAGTAACATAGCACCATACCTTTGTTGACATACAGTTCAGAAAATCAGAAGGTTGTTCTAAGGACACCTGCAGGTTTTCAGGGTTCCTTCACTCTCGAAGGTGAGAGGACAGGTGCATGCTGTTCTATGCCCCTTTCTCTCTTCCCAGAGTGAAAACAATTGCAAGACCAGCTGCACAGTCTAGCATTGAGGATGCCTTCTAGAACCTAACTGTGAGGATACCTAGCCATATTTATTCATTGGGAGAAATTTCTTTGTGGATAATCTAGTACTAAGGGTGTGTGGCAGGCTGATACTAGATCTCGTTTTCAGTCTCTCAAAGGACATCAAACAGTGCATGAAGCTAAAATATATGGCATTTTTAGAATTTTATGTAAATTCTCAGAGGTGGAAGAAATGAAGATTATCCCATCTGCCCACATGAGCTGTGTGGGAGTAATGCAAAGATACAGAATATCTATTGAAATCTTCAGAAGGAAAAGCACTAGAAAGTATGGTCATATTTTAGAATTTGTTCTGAGATTACTTTGGGGTTTTATTTATCTTTTTCCAAACAGAGCCTCATTACAGAGCAAGTTTTTGGACTTGATTTTGCAACAGAGATGATATATTTCTGTTACATAGTAAGAAGGCCACTGGGGAAGTCAACTTTATTGTCCACAAAATCAAAGTAATAAAATTCAAAAAGTGTTTTCTTTCCTTGAGTTGTTAAAATTCATAACTTCAAAAACCCCACATTTTTTATTTTGCTTCTTTGAGAGTTCACCAAATAAGACAGACTGAGCTGGGCCATTACTATTCTCATCAGTTTAGATTTAGATGTTGCATACATTGAAATGAACATCTGGACAGTTAGAGAATGCATTCCATTTGAAAGTCCTTGTAGCATATTTCCCCCTCATATTTAGAGAATCTATTTGGAAGACAACATAAGTACAAAACAACATACAGCCAACTAGAAACATTTTTAAAAGCAAAAATTATAAGAAATGGCATTATTGAGTATTTTTATTGCATGCAATAAAGGTATAAGTTGGATCATAAAGAACCACATGGAAATGTATTCTATTGACTCTTGGAGCTTTATCTTGCATCAGGAGAGCCAGTGAACTTTAACTCATACCTTACTTCCAAGGCAACTGTAACTACAGTTACTACTGTCTCTCAGGTCTAAGAGAGCTTCATCCTGGATAGAGACATTTGAGTCAGGTACTTTATGTAGGGAGATTGGTGATTCATCGTGTGGCATTTAACAATGTGAGTCAGAATTAAATGAATGTCTCAGTATTATAGTTGAGAAGCTAATGGAAGGGCTACCTCTCCAATGAGTCATTGAACATAGATCTAGCTCTGGGCCACTTGCTAAAGATTGTGCAATCGTTTTCACAAGCAGTTAAGATGATAACCTTGATGTTCTGCCCTTTCTAAGTTCAGATGATCAAGCTGCTCATCTCTGTCCCCAAAATAGCCGTGAACTACAAAACCACCTTTCATCTTCATTAATTGTTTTTATTTTCTGCTTGTGTGCTTGTCCTATTCATTACACGTGAAAATGCAATTATTTTAACTCTTAATGCATTCTATTAGAGGTAAACTGCACTTGTTATTTTTAACTCCTCCTACCTCCAAAAACATCTGAGGCTGTATATAAAAGATACAAAATGATTCAAGCAAGGACAAATGAATGTGATTATGGGCTCTGCGAGGTCAAGTATGAATTTATAGGCTAAAGATAGCTTCTGAAACTGAGCATTGGATTTGGCTTTGAGCTTCCTGAAAATTATTTTTGACATATATCATTTTGCCTTTTGTAAATGTCAGTGTCTGCATTAGTATCCTCTTTTCTAGAATGTAAGCTGGAACCACTGCTCAGCATGATTTATCAATCAGACTGCAAGTTGGTTTTTTTGTTTTTTGTTTTTTTTGATGGTCAGAATGTAATGTGAGAGTATAGGGGTAGTGAGATTTCAAAAGAATAGAGGAGAAAATCATTTGTTCCTGTCCTCAGCAAGGTTATTAGTTACTTAGATAAAACAAGCCATACATTTGAGAGGTCTCTTACCGGTAAGTAAAACACATAAGGTAATTAATATTGATAGAATCACAATTAGAGAGACCAGTGTGGAGAAATATAGTTCTCAATAATTGTATGGCTTGATAGTTTGATAAAGAGAGGCAGGAAGAAAGTTTTCAAGGGAAGACTTTCACTCTGATAGCTGGCTTATGGCTACCTCAGAGATCACAGATATGGCCCAGGACAGTTTCTTGTGACCAGGGTGACTGAGGCATGACCTCATTGTTTCTTAAGACTATATTTTTCTTAGCCTACTCATCCCTGTGTAATTGTGAAATTAACCAAGTTAAAAGAAAGAAAAGAAGATGGGCATTGTGGCACATACCTATAATTTCAATATTTGGGAGTTGAGATAGGATGATCTCAGGTTCATGGCCAAGACCAGCCTCAGCAACTTCATGAAGCCCTCTGCAAAGGAGGGCTGGTGTTATAGCTCAGAGATAGGATGGCCCTGGGTTCATTCCCAGTACCACAAAAAAAAGAAAAGCAAGAAAAAAAGAAAAAAGGGAGGAAGGAAAAAATAGAAGAAAAAAGGGAAGAAAAAGAAGGCAGAAAGGGAGGAAGTTAGGAAGGAGGGAATATATAGAGACAAAGGGAAGAAAAAAAGGGAAAGTGGCTATTGGCCAACTTCATAGGTCTCTTCTACCAATGCAAAAACCATTGAGGTAAATCTTTTGAGTATATTTTTTTCTTTTCTTAAGCTTAATTATCATAACAGAATTAGAGGTTGTTGGTTTTTAGGGGGTCATCATCACATATGTCTCTTTGGCATTTCAGGAAGCAAATTTGAAAGTAGACAATGGAATCAGACATAGAAAAAAATTACTGTTTATTGCTGTTGAAGCTGAATGGAAGAGTGCCATAAATATCTAGCCACTCTAGGCTTTCCATCATTTCTCCAAGCCAGAATGAGAGTCCCCAACTGAGTGACTATAGCAGTCAAAGGAGGCCACATACTGCCCAGATTGGCTGCCATATATCTCCACCAAATCTGGGATAGTGAGACATATCAGTCTCCAGATCCATCTCTACAAGCTAGGCCTGACCCAGATCCAAGTGGGCCTACTATGTGGAAGCAGGTGTTTCAGAAGATATGGCTTCTTAAGAGGACAAATTCACAAATAGGAACTGGAAGGGGCTGGGTCACCTGTGTTCTTGCCAATCCCAAGTGAGTCACGTTTCCCACCTTGGTGAGAAGGAAGGGTGAAACTACAGTGCAGAAATACTTCCTGAGTGGGCTGGTTGTCATTTTTGCCTGTCCAGTAGGATCACACAAGGAGTCACATATACCCCACCACACCCTGCTACACACAGAAGCCTGGGTTCCACATGTGTAGGTAGAGTAAGTAAAACAGCAGGGATGTGGAGCTCCCAGCCACAGGCCATTCGGATTTTGTAAAGTTGGCTTCATATGCAGCAGAGGTTCCAGGGATGTTTGTTGGACAAATTACTGAAGAAAGTATTGGATGTTACCCATCCACAGGTGAAGGCCTCCACATCTAACTCTCTGTCATGTGATAGGGGAATGATATTCTCTTTACCTATGACCTGACATTTTCCATTGCAAGATCCCACTTTTAAGCTTCTACCTTTTTTAGGGCTTGATTGGGCTAGCAAGTGGTTTTTAATATCTAATGGGAGTTGCTTTAAATAAAGCTGAGGAGAAGGAGTGGCAATCTGTGGGAAAGGGAAAGAGAAGAAGAAAGCAGCCAACTAGTAGGGGAAAAGAAGGACGGCTTTTGTGTTGAGAGATAGATGTGCCCTCCTATCGTGGGACCATCCAAATCTGCACCAACATTTACAATGCCCGGTGATACTTTTGTGTGGCAAATTTCTCATGGATTTTAGTGAAAGGGCTGAGTTCTAAATTTTGGGACCAAGGAGATAAAATAGCCTTATTACATTAAGGCAGCTATGCCTGAAATTAGGTTGTATAAGGATTCAGAATGCATCAGTCAACATTCCTATTGATATGTAAACACAGAATCTATGGACTCTTCTAAAAGTGAATTTTTCTACAGAGAGTGTTAATATAACTATCTACCTTATCCAGAAGTAGGCTCATTCCTCAGGGGCCTGGTTAATATAGCATTCCATCAGAAATACAATAATAAGGCAATAAATTTACCAGAATTTCCATTTTAAAATATGGCATTTTAATCCTTGAAGCATAACTAGAAATGGAATAATACTCAAACTTTTTATCAATTTTCACAAGTTATAATGGATATTCCAATTATTTTGTGTAAATTACATTACCAATTCTAAAAGTTGCATAAATTTTTAAATTTCTGGAAGGAAAAGTGTTATAATTTGACTTGCAAATATTTTTAGCAAACAAAACAAGCTTTAGAAGTTGACAAAAATGGGTATAGAATGTATACAAATATAAAGTGTTATTGAACATACTGGGATAGTTAAATCTTCCGCAAAGTTGAGAGATTTGTGCACGCAAGAAAATACCAATTTAGCTACTATTGTTTACAAACTTTATAGTAACTACATACATACATGTGTCTCCAGCATTTGTATTGCCACAGCTTAGAATGCCTTCATTTTATCCATCCTTCATCATTACAACCAGCTTCTCTCTAGTACTCAAGCTCAATCCAATCTTGATCCCTTAAAATATTTTCCTATTATAAAATCACACACACACACGCGTGCATGCGCGCACACACACACACACACACACACACACACACACACACACTGAATCCAATGGCTTTTTCTAAGCATGCCATTCAAATGCGATGTTTCTGGAGTGCTAGTATGGTTTAGAATGTTTTCTTTTATTTGGCTGAAAGTTTGCTGAAGCTTGTTCTTGTACAGATTCAAAATGGAAAATCGAAATGGCGTGAAGTGACATTGCTCTTCCATTTACCTCAATTATCCAAAATTTTAGCAATCAACTTTTCTTTTGTTTTTCATATGCTTCTCTAAAGATGTATTCAATTATTAGTTTTTATTTTTTCATTTTTCTTTTGTTGTGCTAGGGATTGAACCCAGGGACTTTTAACCTCTGAGCCACACTCTCAGCCTACTTTTTTCGTTGTGAAGTAGGGTCTTGCTAAGTTGCTGAAGCTGGCCTCCAGCCTGTATCCTCCTGTCTCAACCTCTTGAGTACTCTAATTATAAAAAAACAAAAACAAGAAACTGGTGTAATTTTTTAGGCTGAAACTACCATTGCATAAGTCCTATAATATATTGCCTGTTGAATAAAGTGATTTTTAAAAAAAACTTACGCTTGCTTTTCAGCTTTTAACATGTACTGCATTCTCTGATATTTATTGTATAAATCTGTGTCCACACTGTGGAAGTGCTCTGTTGTTTTGTCAAATTTAATTATGCTTAAAAGGACCTATACTTTTTTATTCCCTGATTTCACAGGCTGATTCTATATCATACTTCATTCCCTCTTTTGTTGTTAAAGTTTTTCCATTAATTAGTGAAATAGAAATTAAAATGTTCTATAGACACAAGAGATGAGGTTTTATCTAATTAAACAGAAATAATGATCTAGATAATGTATTGAAAGGCAGGATGGGGTAAGGAGATGTTGCTGTGGAAAGCCCTAACAGAAGATGAGTAGCTAGGTTTGATTTCAGAAGAGAAGTTAAGGTCTGAATGTTTATTTTGAATGATATCAGTAAATGAGGAAAATTAGTGGAATTTACCCGTATGTACTTTATGACTCAGAAGAAATGTTAGGTTGCCATGATTTTTAGTTTCTCAGTTTGCGGATGTGGTTGGGTTTACACACCCTCATCGTCAGCACTGGCTCTCTGGAGTCGGCAGACACATTGCAGGTGGCTATCATCAGGGCCTAGACCTCTCCTTAGCATCTTTTGACTTGCTTAGCAAGGGTCATGCTGGAGGGGCAGCGGGGAACTAGGCGGGGAAGATCTAAATCGGTGGCTATACTATATACGCTTTGAATTTGGGGGATGATAATGACACAATTGTTGCCTTCATGCTACATGTACTTTCTCCTTCCTTTTCCTGATTTTAAGATGGTTGAACACACATTTTTCCCTTGGCATAACTGGTTACATTTTCCACTGAGCCTTGTAGTTCTTGTTTTTGAGGGGGGAGAAAAACTCCACTGGGATATATTACAAAAGCTCCTTGAGTGAATAATCTGAATTGTAGAAAGGATCCACGGCCTCCTTTCTCAGCAGTGATTTTCCATCTGAGTGGCTCCTGGGTAGTTAGTGCATAAAGCTATGTTGGTGCTGGCTGGGTGCAAATTGCTTTCATCTGAAGATTCCTGCCTTGTACCATTACCTGCCTACAGCAAAACAGGCCCCTCCAGTAGAGAAACCTCTTTAACCAAATATCAAACAAATTAACCTTTTAGTGTGTTCCTAGGAGCGTCTCAAGAGGAGGAACACTCCAGTGACATCACTGGTGGCAAAGGTTGGCCGAAAAGTAAAATGAAATCATCTGGCCAGGCAGGCCCTGCGGGAGAATCAAGCTTGGTAATTAGATTGAAGGCTCCTAGGAAACGCAGCCCTGTTGCAGGCAGAGCGTTTGCAGAAGCTAATTGGAGGAAGCTTTTGCATCAGAGCCGGCGCAGCGCCTCACTCCAGCCTTGAAAATAGCTGTAATGATGGATGGTGATTGAGTCAGTCCCTAATTTTAGCAACCTAGGCTGAACATGAATTACATGACGAATGCACACTTGAGTTTGTCCTAGCTGTACTTTGGACTCCTGGAAAGTTCCAGTCAGATTGGCTGATGTTGGGGGTGTTTCCTGAAAGCCTCAGGGCTCAGGGTGGCCCCATGCGGCCGATGGTGACATGATGGTCCTGCTCATTCCCTCAGTTTTAAGTGGAAATCTTCCTGCATGGTCCTCTGATGAGAGTCTCCCTGTCTCTCCCCTACTCCTTTTCTGTTAGTGTGGGGCTCTTCTAAATCATGTGGCGAATTAGCGAAAATGAAATCTAGTTATCAGGCAAATAAGCTGAGATCACTATCCTCCTTGCTGTAGTGACTGGACCCAGAAATGAAATGAGTTTGGAGGAGCTCAAAGGTGAGCAGAGGAGAAAGCACCTTATCCTGCCTGATGCTTGTTGATCACCAGCCCATTGCCCTCGCCTTTCATATCCAGAGTTCTCTTTTGGCACTTTTTAGGGTTCACCGGCCTGAGCTTTTATGCTTCAGGATTTCTGTAGGTTTTGAAAGAGCTGTCAGTCTGTGAGCGACAGTCCATACGAAGGTAACTAAGCACTCAGAGCCCACAACTCTCTGTGCAAAAGGCACAGTATTTAGCCTCTCTTACCTCCCAGTCTTTATCTGTGAAAGTAAAAGTGGCAAAACAGCCCCTGGCTCATATCCAGCACTCAGAAGCATCAGCTATTATCCTCGGCAAATAGTGCATACCTATATTCTCAGTACTTGGGAGGCTGATAGATGAGAATCACAGGTTGGGACTCAGCGGGACTCTCACAAACTTTGCAATACCCTGTTTCAAAGCAAAGCAAAAAATAAATACATAAATAAAAAGGGCGGTAGGTATAGCTCAGAGGTAGAATGGGCCTGACTTCAATGCACAGTAGCACCAGAATAAATTAAAATAAAAAATAAAAAATATAAGTGTGAAAGTGTATGAGGCATTATTTTGGTAGTCAAATTATAACAACATTAAAAACAGCTAAGAGTTTTGTACACTTACTGTATGCCAAGGATTGTACTAAGCACATTATCTGGTGATGCCATTAAAAACTCATTCCAGTTGCTCTATGCTCACTGTGCTGGTGGAGAAACTGAGGCATCTGGGTGACATCATGGAGACATTAACAGTATAAAGAATTATTCATTAAAGACGCATAGACAAACGCTCTACCAAGAGGCTCAGCTCACAGGCACATACGTAATGATAATGAGTCATCCGTTTTCAGCACATCACTGAAGCTATCTGAAAACAAAACCCTCCTCTTGAGCTCACATTAAATCTGTTTATTTCTCATATCGAGATTGCTTTTGCATTCTGCACCAGCTAATCTCTGGTCCTATTTCAAATCAGAATCTGGATATTATTTACCATCTGCCTCTACGGGATGCACTTGCCAAGTCCCTTAATTTGCTATAATTGGCAGGTTTTCAGTGTACATAATTTATATCAAAAAAAGCTACCCTGGAAAAGAAGATTAATTAAATCATTTCTTCTGGGTCCCTAAAAGTGCAGTGGTTTCCAAGAGGATGACTTTAAGGCCTTAAGGTCTTCTGTGTGTATATGCTGTCACAGCTGAGCACATTAAAAATGTATGTTGGGTTGGTCCCTGGTGCCTCTGAGCTGGTCAGAAAGATGTCATTGGCACCTGGGTAACATCACAAATACTCACTGAATTAAATAGCTCACATTTGCATTTGGGTCTTTTGTTCCAAGCTTCCCAGACACTAGAAACTACTAGACTGCAGTATAATTTATGGATACCTCTGTGTTGGCAATTCTGTCACTGATATGATAGGAAACACTAGAAAAAATATACCCAGATGTACAGAATTCTAAGTAGAATAAGTGAGAGACCACAAAGCGATTCAGACAAGCAGCACATGTGGCTAGTAAACAGGCAATTTGCAGTTCCCTCCTCCTCCCCTCTTTTAAGCCTTCCACTAGACTCGTGGTCCAAAATGGAACAGAACTGAGGCTTTGTGGAGGTCTCCTGGTCCTTGCCCAGCTTCTGGCTCATGTTGCCCTGGAAGTTTATTTCTTAATCCATGCCTATCAAATATTGGCAAATTTATTCCTCATTCTAATAGTAGAAATGTCTCTTATTTACATTTTAGAGTCATTTTGTGATTTACCAGAATGCAGGTGGATAGTGTAGTGAAGGGAAGAACATGAAGTTGTCACACTTTCTTTTTCTCTAGAATGCTCATCCTTCTATCTTCATCTAGTTTTCCCCCTTTCCCTTCCATTTCGTGGCTCAGATACCGTCAATCTTGCCTCTGTCCCAACTTAACCCCGGCTGATGACAGTGCTTGCCTCTGTGCTTCAGAAAATATATCTGAAGTTTAAGAAATAAGTAAAATCTGCAGGGAGTTTCATTTTATTGTCATTTTGGAACCAAGGCCATCCAAAGATTAACTAGGGGTATATATTAAGTTCATCTCCCTGCTTACTATTAATTAAAAATCTTGGAGTTAGTGAAGTTACATGTAAACTCATAGTCTTCTTCTTTTATATTTTTCGTAGAACTGCAAATAATCTCTGGCAATTGGAATAAAAAAACTCAAAGGTTTATGGCCCTATAGGATATGAGACAATTTTGTATTTGCCAATCAATCTTATGGGAGAATTGTCTCTACTGAGCTTCTCAAGTGGTCTTTAATGTGTCTATATCTTACTCATTAATGAATGAGTTGAAAAAAACATGTTTGTATTACATGCGGGTGGGAGTCATGGTTTTGAACTTCAGTAGAGTAGGGCAGTCTCCACACTCTTGGGAATTGACTTGCCTGCTTCACAACTAAACACAAGCTCCGTGGAAGCGGAGACCTGGGTTGTAGGACTCTAAGCACTCAGTCCACGGTGCTGTGCCTCATACCCTGTCACTCAGTCAGATCGTGCTCTATGAATGTGTCGTTGTGGGATTTAATTCTGTCTCATTTTTTTTTCTCCTGCATCATTGTTCCAGGTCAGTGTGAGGACACCATTGCTTGAGGACAGATTCTATTTATAGAGAACAGAGACACCAAGTCAGAAATGTTATGAAAGTCTTTTCTATGACTCCATAAACTCCATGCAGTGGCCTCAGCCTTAATCCCTCTTTATTACTCTTATTTTGCTTTGCAGTGCCTTTGGATTAAGGAAAGACAAAGTTATTCAACACCCAATATCCATCTAAGCCAGGACACTTTGCAAGGGCAAATAGAAGTTTTTTTTTTTTTTTTTTTTTTTTTAAACATAGAGCCTAGCTATTATGGCTGGTGAAGAGAATTTTTTTTAAAGAACACTTTGACCTTTTGTGATGAAAACAAATTCTAAATAAAGCTGTTCCATGCCTAAACTGAATTTATCAGCCTTTACTCTGTGATGCTAGAAACTGGAAGTATTTACCTGAAAGCATCAGTAGACATGTAACTCAAAGTTATTTACTCTGAATCTGAATGATATTGAAGATAAAATTAGAACCAATACAATTATATATTACATATGAGAATACATGTATCTCTATATCATGTATCAATCATCTATTTCTTCAAAAACCTAGATGAAATTTATGTGCATCATCTTCTTGTTCTTTTCTTTCTCTTTTATATTTTGCCACAATTTTTGGTCAAAGTACTAGTTTCAAATGTCTATTTTTTATTTTGCCTATATTTGGAAATATAGTTCTGAAGAGGAGTAAGGGCCCTGGTAATAGTTTTCAGAAACTCATTTGTAAGTCATGTCATGTAATAGAAAAGTATACTTCCAAAAGTTGTCCAACAAAAAAATAAGATAACTTCTCATATTTAAGTAGATAAAATAACCAGATTAGTTAAGCTCAAATTCCATCAATCATCAAGAAATTATCAACAAATAAAAATCTATGGCAGGACATGGGTATTGGCTTTTAAAAGACTGTCGGGGTTATGTCATAGACCAGAAAAGTTTCCACACTTTTTCTCTACAGAGTTATAGTAAATATTGTTGATTTTGTGACTCACAAATGTCTGTATCCCAGTTATCAATTCTGTCATTTTACTGTAAAAGCAACAACAACAACAACAATGAAATTAAAACAAATGGGTGTGACTGTGTTTTAATCAGTAATATTTCATTTACTAAAACAGGTGGTGAGCTGGATTCGGCTCATGTACCTGTAGTCTACTGACATCTATTCCCTTGTCATCAGAGTTGTTTTCTTCAGTTAGTCTACAAAATTAAAAAGTCACTATTCTTATACCTATATTTTCAAAGTTGTGAGAAACTCCATCAAAATTACTTTAACCAATGAAGGTAAGATACATCTGTGTGAGTTCTTTTACTCAAGAATTTAAATGCCAGCCAGGCATGGTGGTGCATGCTTGTAATCCCAGTAGTTGGGAGACTGAGATAGGAGGATCGCTAAGGTTTGAAGCCAGCCTGAGGTACTTAGTGAGGCTCTCTGCAACTTAGTGGCACCCTGTTTCCAAATAAGATATAAAAATAGGTTTGGGAGTATAGCCCCAGAGGTAGAAAGCTCCTTTGTTCCATCCCCAGTCACACACACACACACACACACACACACACACACACACACACACATTAAATGCCATTTTGAGAAAAAAAGAGGCATCAAAATTCTTTGAAAATATGTGTTTGAAAATAAACATTGCATGCATGAAAGTGTCTCAACATTAATAACCAATCAGGATGCCTTGAAAGAGGTAATAAAATGTTTACTTTGTCCTCATTAATTCACAAGAGCTTAGTTTCCATTTGCCTAGCACTTTAGGCTGTAAACCTATTCCAGTGCTATGTAATTTTATCCTTTCTCTCGGGGTAGTAGGATCTAACACAGAGAAACTACCCACTTGTTGGTTCCAGGGCTGGGTGATAGGTTGACTGGAGCTTTCTTCATATTACAAGGAGGGTAAAAACCTTCAGTCATTTGCTGTAGGACATACTGAAACTTGCTGCTGCTCTCTTGCCATTGAAACTCAGCACTCAACTCATTAATGATTGAGTGTATTGGGATGTCCTCTGTGTCAGGGATATTTAATGCGTGTCCTTTATGCCATGGATATTTAATGCATGAATTTGAGTGTGAATTTCATGCTCAGTTCATAATGGGAAATTAAACAAACAAATGAAAAGAATATAACACAAACAAACTGGCTGTCCAAAGCTTCTGTCCCAGTCCCAGAAGCTGAGATGATGGAAAACTACCAATGAATATGTTCTAAAATATGGTGGTTTGGAAAGAAGAAATATTTTTCCCTCACACTGAATTCCATTGTTTGTGCTAATCAAAAGGCATTTGGTTGCCAATTTCAAGTTCATTTTAATAAAGATATCTCTGTTTCTGCCCCTGCCTCAACTCTGTGCCTTAAAGTGAAGGAATCTAGGAACTTAACTAATTTAAATTATTATTTTTTTCTTTGTTCTTATCTCTGCCCTCATCTTCAGCTCTCTGGTTGTAGCTAGGAACTTGGTACAAATCCCACCTTCGAGGGTCTTTGTAGTGCAAGTTTACATGGGCTCCTGGCACTGTTGAGAAAGTGGGATCAGTCTTTATATAGAAACTACAGCTTTTTAGTATATCTTTTCATTGCTGTTTCATATGTGAAAAGTGCCTGTACTTACATTTTGTCATGCAATGTAAGTACAGGCACTTTTCATATATGACAGTTAATCCAAAGAATTCTGGAATATATAAATTATTATCTCCCTTGAGGAAATGCAGGGCTCAGTGAGATCACATGCCTTTGCCATGTGCCTCCATGTGCTAGGGGTAGCACACGACAGATTTGTGTTTCGAGCTGAGGTCAGTCCAATGAGAAGGCCCATGTCAGAGATACACGCTGTCATTTCTTACCACTGTGAAAATTAAAGATGTATACAAAATGCTATTTAGGGAAGATGGCAAGATCCTAACTATGACCAGCATGGTATTCTCTCCACTAGAATCTGTGGTCCAGGATAGAATTTCTTCCAATGGAGCTGGTCACAACCACCAGGAGACCATTTTGAAGCTAGATCTATGAGAATAGGGTGATTCCTTCCAGCACTCTCCCATTAGCCTGAGATATTCCACGAGATTACATGGCATTTATTATATTTATAATATACTTTCATGGATGCATTGTAGTTCTATGTCATAATGGGGTTCAGATCTCAGCCCATCCCTCTTTCTCTATACATATTATTGAGATTTACATTGGTAATTTTGTCTTTGCGCATCGAATTATTTGAAGTGTTATCTTCATCAAGTCTCCTATCCCATCTCCCTTCCATAGACTCCCTTCATCACTCCACTGGAGTTTCTCCTCCTTTTTCTGAAGTGCCTTTTCTTTCCCAATATCTCTCTAGCTCCCACACATGAGAGTAACATAGACACTTCACTTTCTGAGACTAGCTGATGTCACTTAGCATACTACTCTCTAGTTTCATCTATTTTTTTCCTGCAAATGTCATAATTTTTTTCTTTCTATGGCTGCGTAAAATTCCATTGTGTGTATTATACCATATTTTCATAATCTATTCATCTGTTGATGGACTCCTAGGCTGGATCCATAATTTGACTACTATTCATAATAGCCAGATTCATGATATTTAGCTAATGAAAAAGCATAGGAGGGTATATTGGGATCTTCCCAATATTTATACATAGGAAAGAGGGCAACTTGGTAACTTCCAATCCACTGTTCTAGGAAAGCTCCAAGAGACTTTTAAACACTGTCCAAGACAGTAGTATTTCAATGTACTCTCCAAAACAGTATTTCAAATATTGTCCAAAACAGTATTTCAGTATTTCTCTAATATGTTCAAAGTCTTCTTCACTAAAGAGAAATAGTGTGTGTGTGTGTGTGTGTGTGTGTGTGTGTGTGTGTGTGTGTGTGTGTAATAAACATTTGGGGCTTTCTTCTTCAAGAATCTGATTTTGATAGGTTTTATTGAGAACTGAGATCTGGGAATCTTTGTAGCCACCATTAAAAGACTCATGTAAAAAGAATCCACCATGTAAGAATCACTGATTAGGAGTATTTAGATAAAATAAGGAGTATCTGAAGAAGAAGATAATTTCCAGAAGAAAGAGTTCAGAGGGAGTCTCCACAGACTGATGCTCAACACAACAAGTGCATCAATGTTCTCTGTGCTAAAAGTGGTGGGGACTAAAACACCCTGAGAGCCGTCTCAACTGGAATCTGTGGTGAGGTCAGTGCCGCATCTTCATACATGCCCAGAATTCTCTCTACTCTAGCTTCTGCTGTTTCCTTGCATATTTAATTAACATTCATAGCAACAATATTAATTTGATCAAACTAAGGTCTTTCATTATTTAATGAGCACAACATGAATTCCCACAAAATGTGAGAATAGAAAATATAAGTCAGTCTGAATTAGGTAAAATTGTGTAGTTTAACCAGGTAACATGTCCGTGGATGTAAACAAATATATTATGGATAATGAGCTGGAGGAATTGGCATGAAATTTAATTTAAACCTTAATTTAAACAAAGTATGTTCTCTAGTTTATACCCAATCAATACACATGGCACACAAAATTTCATAAAATATGATCTAGTGCATTGCTTCCTTTATACACCAGTCACTATTTTTCTAAGTGTGGGATATTACTGATGATAAGTATAATTAAATAGAACAAAAACTTATGAATTAAAGTCATGAGTGTTTTTTTTCTCATGAAATTACAGGCTTGCTACAGAGCATATAGGCATTACATTACACTCTCAGAGAAATGTATTAGCCCCTGAGGGATAGATTCTTATTATCAGTTATGGATTTTGTGGGCTTTAAATTAGAGAAATGCTATGCTATTTGTCTTTGAAAGGAAGGGAAGGAAACTATTGAAAATTTTAAGCAAATAATTAATGTTAACTTCAAATACAAGGGTGTTTGAGTTTGTACACAGTTTGCTCCCTATTTAAAGCCACAATCTACATTGCATGCACAATTGCATGCAAATTGGACTTAATTTACTGCATGCTTTGCCTCTTCAATTAAATAAAATGAGATGATTTTTACTCTAGAAGACTGAAAATTCAATATGTTAAAATGTTTTACCTCTAAATTTTCCATAAATAGCTTATGCATCCAAATGTTTATTTGAAATAATTTATTTAACCAGGATGTTTGGAATTTAACTTGGCATGGAATGCATGGATACTTCCCTCAAGCTTATGGACTCACTGGGAGCAGAACATACATTAGCAAGGCAAGTACTGCTTCTTGGTTTATCTTCCTAAAACACCGTTGTATGTTTTCTTGTTCCAACCCTACCCTTCAACTCAGCACTCTTCAAAGTCTGTATCATTGCCTAAAATGTGCAATCCAAACCCTCTTATGAAGGTGTCGGTTTTTTGGGGCTGCTGTTTTATCTTTTTGATATCACAAACTGGGTGGCCTAACACATGAGATTTACTGTCCCACACTACTTGAGATTGAATGTCCCAAACCAAGCAATAGACAGAACCATGGTCCCCTTGAAACCTATAGGAGACATTCCTTCTTTACCTTTCACTAGCTATTTTATTTATTTATTTTGGTGGTACTGGGGTTCCTGGAAACCCTTCTACCTCTGGGATACACTTCCAGACACCTATATTTTATATTTTTATTTGGAAGCAGGGTCTCTTAAGCCAGCACGGCTGGCTTCGAACCTGCACGATCCTCCTCTCTCTGCCTCCCAAGTGCTGAAATTACAAGTGTGCGCCACCATGCACGGCTACCTTTCACTAGCTTTTGATGGATTACAACAATATGTGGTGTTCTTTGGCTTGGAACTGCAGCATTTCAGTGTCTGCCTTCATTATCACATGATGGTCTCCTCTCTTGGTTCTGTATCCAAATCTCCATCTTCTTACAGAGATGCCAGTAATATTGGTGTGAGTGCCTATCTTCTACTGGTATGATCTTTACTAACCAATTAAATTAATACGAACACTGTTTCCAAATAAGGTCCCATTGTGAGGTTAGGATATCAACATATTTTAGGAATTTAATTCAATATATGATAGGAGGCATGTAAGTTCTTCCACAATCCTCTCTGTTCAGTCTTTATTTTTCCTTTGCTTACTCTTTGTTGGAGGAATAATCTGTTGATTATTGAATTTGTTCTTCATGGCATACACTTTACAAATGTTCTCTAATTCTTGAGATAAACCTAAATAGAAGTCATTACTATACCCATAGAACTGGCAAGAGATATGCGGCTTAAGAACTAAAATACATTTTTTCAATATTTACTTATCTTGGGCTGTGTATATAGTGGGCATAACTCATTTGTAAAATGCTCATCTAGAATGTTTGAGGTCCTGGGTTCAGTCTTCAACACTGCAAATTTTTTATAAATTAAAAAAACAATAAAAAGATTCACTTTCCTTTAAGGTCCTAGATCCAATATCCCACAGCATAGGAGCCTTTCTGAAAATCCAGACAAAATGGGGGTTTCTTAATACATATACTCAGAGTACCCAATATTTTACTTCATAAAATTCGTATAATTTTGTAATTACTTGTCATCAATCCATTTGATAAGTCTTTGGTTCTTCATCTAGACCATGAATTCCATGAGATAGAATTCGTGTATTCTCATTACTGGGCGCAGAGCTACTCAGTAGTGTTTGTGAAAAATGCTTAAATGAGCGAGTCCTATCCTTTTAAGTGCAGTTTGAAGCACAGAATTTCTCTGCTCACAAATATCTACTAGTCATCTGTATATTAATAAGCATTCTGTATTCAAGGTCTTAAAATGAATATGACCCATTCCTTTGCCTCAAGGAGTTCACAGATTAGTAGAAAAGACGCAGAACAAGAGCCATGACTCAATTCCTGAAGAAGGAATAAATAACTAGGAAAGGATTATACAGATGTTATACTAACATCATGTTTTCTAGGAAGAAGGTCCTGTTGAAATAACTGGGTCATGGCGTTAAGTAAGAAAGGGCCAACAAAGAGGTCATAACCATAAGGCAGAGAAGTAGTTGAAAGGGGAACATGTCCTTGGTAGAAAAATTATATACTCACTAACAGGTGGCAATCTGATAGATAGAGGAGGAGTTTTGTTGAATTAAGTGATCCTCATTTAACAGAACTGTTGCTTGAACCAAATTTATGTTCTCATCAATATATATCATACATTTCCTCACTTCACTCAAGGAAAAGTAGAGTCTTCTCATTTCTAGTGTTTTCTTACTCTATAGAAGGCTCTCTTTGGAAGTAATAAATTCCAAGTCCTTTAAATTTCTTTCTGTGTGTGTGTGTGTGTGTGTGTGTGTGTGTGTGTGTGTGTGTACCAGAGACTGAATCCAGGGGCACTCTAACTTGCAGCTACACCCTCATCACTATTACTTTTCATTTGGTAACAGGATCTCACTAAATTGCAGATGGCTTCATAACTTGCTGAGGTTGGTTGTGAACCTGTGATACTCCTGGCTTAGTGTCCCATGTACTGGGATTACAGGTGTGTGCCACCTTCTGTATGCTCTTTTAGGGTGTTTAAAGGTCAGGTACATGACTGTTTTAACCTTGGTTCCAGCAGTGCTTCTCGTCCTTTTCCATGCCATAGATTGAACATATAGAAAATATTAATATTTCTGTGACACTTTTTGAAGTGACAGTAGATGTACCTTGTCCACAGGGCCAAAGGGACAAACAGCCCATTTCCCAAACTCTTTAATGATTCAACCTATTAAATGTTCTAGAATGGAGGTTTCAGTCACTCTAGGACTTTAGCTATAGGAAAAATTATGCTACCCTCTAATCTTGAGTTCATTAAATAGAAGTACTCTTTTACCACATTCTGAACTTAGAATCCTAGAGTGAGACATCAGTGGTGCAAATCAGTTCATGCTGCTTTTCTCCACAAAACAAAGCAAAACAAACAAATAAAAAAACTTTACATGCTACTTAAAAAATTTTAAAGATGAGCTAGAATACTTAGTTTTATTTATTTATTTATTTATTTATTTATTTATTTATTTATTTATTTTGGTGATACTGGGGTTGCTGGAAGCCCTTCTACCTCCAGGCTACACTCCCAGACCTATTTTTGCATTTTTATTTGGAAACAGGGTCTCCTAAGCCAGCGCGGCTGGCTTCGAACCTGCGCGATCTTCCTGTCTCTGCCTCCCAAGCGCGGGGATTACAAGCGTGCGCCACCACGCCCGGCTAGAATACTTATTTTGAACTAACAGATCCTAAGTAGTTTGCTCCCTGTTTATGCTTACTTCTCATAATTAATTTACTATAACTTTCTCAGCTCACTATAATTCGGCCCCAGAAATTCCTTTCACATTCTTAACTAAACTAAACCTACTCCTGCTCAGAGCCATGGCACAAGCTGGCACCTCCAAAGGCAAGGATACAAGGATGAGGTTTTCTTTTAAAACACTTCAATCCTCAGTTTAAATGTCACACATCAGCAAGCTTTCATCACTGCCATATCTAAAGAATTTCAATTTATGATAGTCAATTTCACTACTTGCTTGTTCCATCAAATAACGTATATTTTTAAAAAAATTACATGTTTACCACTGCCTCCTCTATACATACATACTCCACTTGCTACCTTTCCTCTGACCTGTAAGTTTGGCCAAGGAAGAGAGCTTGCTCTGCATCATACTCTAATTCCAGTCACATGACAATACCTTGTCACTGTTGGAGTGCCATACTCTTCCAGTGAATTAATAGAACATTTTAAGGACAATTTGATATATAGACCAATGTGAATATCATAAGCTGAAAGATGATGGATGACTGAAAAATGGATACAAAGGATGGGTTTCAAAGAGTGATCACATCAAGATGCAGAGACTGAAAAGTTTTCACAAACAAGCTCTAGGTGTGCTCTGAAATATTAATGTATGAAACCGAGATACATATATGGGAGGAAGGGAGGTTATATGAGTATAGTGAAGAAATTATTATCTATAAAAATTCATCATTAGATAAGAGAAATGTATGGTTTAAGAACTATAAATAATGCAATTTTCTATTATAGCAGTGATTCTCAATCAGGTATGAATTTAATCCCTAAGGTCATTTTGTAATGTTGAGACAGTTTTTATTGATACAACGTTAGGGTGTTATAGCATCTTTTGGATAGAGGCCAGGGATGCTGCTAAACGTTCTTCACAGTATAAAGCAGTCTACTTCAACAAATAATTAAATGCCCCAGATGTCAACAGTGATGACACTGAGAAACACTAGATTATAGAAATATATAATAATAGCACAGAAAATAAGGTTAAAAATAAGGGGCAAATCCTATAAAATACTTAAATAGTGATAAAAGAGGAAAACCAAGAGTTGGACCATAAAAAGATTAGATAAATGGATGAGTAGATATATAGATAGATAATAGATGATTTTAATAATGTAAAAATGTTGCTGTATATTATACTACATAACCTCTTTAATGTTTAGTAATCATTCACATAGATTCAAAATGTAAAATAAATGTTGGTGTTTGGCATTTCCTTAGTAGGTGGAAAGATGCTGATGTTGGCTTTATGCAGAGATTGAAATGATCAGAGTAAGATTCTGATTACAGTTGGAGGCTTAACCTGGTGCCTGAATAAGGGAAATCAGGAACAGAATTAGGAATTACATGAATGATCTAAATTAAACAATAAGGCCTTGTCCAGATAAATGTCAGAAGACATGGACAAATGGACAGGAATGCAAAGATCTACATTACCTCAGAGTTACTGTGCGCCGAGACTGACAACAACAGAATATATTCACTTTGTTTGGAAATTTTAAGTAGAAATTCTTATGTTTCTTTGATTCAGTTCCCATGTATTTTGAAGAAAAATACCACAAGTCTTGACTTTTTTTGTCCATAAATGCTTGGAATGCCCCTGAGGTTTCTTCAGCATTTCATATCACATGTTTTCATCAGTGAGTGAAGAATTTAAAAACATGTAGTATAATAGCTTACAATTCTGTAGCTTTGGTGAAAGAATTTGTTATTGAACTATATTTGGGGGTTAGATGATTGAAAAAGAGAAAAATGAGAGAGAGAGAGAGAGAGAGAGAGAGAGAGAGAGAGAGAGAGAATACAAACCATAACAGTTTTATAATTTCTTTTGTTTCTAGAATATTTGAGAAATAAAGTCATGGAATCTTCAAGTTGGGAGGTTATCTAGTCCACCTCCCCCCTTTTTAATTCAAGCACAAAATCAAAACATTTAATGGAATGGCTGACTAATCTTCTTCAAGATCTTCAAAGTCAGTGTTCACATTTGTGGTAGATTTCTAAGATTTTAAGATATTGACAATCTGACAAAAGCCTATTTCAAAAGTAACTGGTATCTTTATTAAGGTGTAGCAGATGAGATATGCATAAAAACCTTGCAAGAGAGCAAAAGTAAAATAATGATGTAACTTTTATTTAGACATCACCTTTGTTGTGTGTTTCAAATATCTTTTTTTCAACAACAAAGAAGTCCCCCTGGCTCCATGTCAGCCCTGGCTTCCTCTTTTCTAGAAATAGCCAATGACTGAGTAAACAGAAGTCATCTGTACATCGGCAGCAATCCTGCCATTCTCCTGATGCCAGCCTTGGGAATATAGACCTTCATGTAGCATATCTTGTTCATCCTCTCAGTGGTCAGTAGACTAATGCCAGACACCATTCTTCCAACTCACAGGTATGAGAGAGGAAAGCTGAACTCTGTAGTCAACCGACCGACTTGGTTCAGGTCTTCAAGGCACATTTAGTTCATTTATGCCACTGTGCATTCTTGATAATGTGTACTTTAAATTACCCATGTACTTTCATCATAGAAATCAATAGCATATAAATCCTTGCCTTTTCTGAAAAGAACATTAGACATGGAAGCT
The DNA here is from genome assembly GCF_963383645.1 of Muscardinus avellanarius. NCBI lineage: Eukaryota > Metazoa > Chordata > Mammalia > Rodentia > Gliridae > Muscardinus > Muscardinus avellanarius. The sequence goes on from NC_137794.1 coordinate 92,868,057, forward strand.
TTAGCATTCCTAAAAGAGCAGATGTCCAATCAAACTGATGTGATTCAGGACAAATGGAGCCCTGGAGAAGGAATTGCTATTGAGGACTGGGAATGAGTGAGTAGGGGAAAGTATTTTGTTGGTTATTAGAAGAGGGAGTCAATTTGGAAAAAAAAGGGCAATGAGTAATATATACTTAACTTTTTGCTTTCTAGATGTGGCCAACATGTGACCAAGGACTATAGAGTAGATACTAGCTATCTCCTCTAGTGAGAGTGAGAATACTTTCTTTCTATCCCAAGGAATGTGGTTCTGAAAAACAAATGCTCATGTGTGTCCTCCTTTTTTTTTGTTCTCATTCTTGGGATGGATCCATCTGATATTTATCCCAGTATTTCCATGATACTTTGTGGGGAAAAATTGACACACTATAATTAGGAACTTTTACTAACAAAATTTATGTCTCCATTTTGTGTGTGTGTGTGTGTGTGTGTGTGTGTGTGTGTGTGTGTGTGTGATACTGGGGATAGAACCCAAGGGGCATTCTACCTCTGAGCTATTTCAACTAGGAGTTTTTTATAAAGATAAAATACCCCCAGCCGTATTTTTTATTCTTTATTTTGAAACAGGATCTCGCTGAGTTTCAAAGGGCCTCATTAAGTAGCTGAGGCTAGCCACAAGCCGAGATCCTCCTGTCTTAGCCTCCCAAATGCTGGGATTACAAGCATGAGCCACTATACCTGGTTCCCTTTTACTCTTTAAAAGGCATTCCATAAGAGACTCTGGTAGGTAAATATGGTGACGAATTTTGACATGTGTGAAAAAAAAACCCAGCAAAATGCAGAAGAAAGAAATATGACAAAATATTTTACAGAAGAAAAGTAAAAATATTTTCTTTAAATATAAGATCTCCTAACCTACTTTCTTTGCATAGGACAAACACAGTTAAAACCTTTAGTTTTATTATTTAAACTGATCACTGATGACATTATAGTCTTTTTTCAGTTTCACCAATGATACTATCAAAAGCAGGCCAATGGGCAGAATGAAACATATAAAATACTTATAAACTTTGTAGGTATACTTTTCTCTTTTGAACTCCAAATATGTGTTCTTTAATATAAGTGCAGAAAAAAAGAGCTTTTTATTGAATGATTTTATTTGTTTTTGTGGTATTAGATATTGAACTCAGGGGCATTCTATCTAAGCTATGCCCTCAGCTCTGTTTTTATTTTTTATTTTGAAACAGGTTCACAATAAGTGGTCCTCTAGGACCATGCTAAGTTGCAGAGGTGGGTTGTAGGATGTGAAGATTTTTCTGTCCAGACTCCCATATATTGGGATTATAGGTGTGTGACACCATGCCTAGCTATGATTTTCTTTGAAATATTAAATTGTCATTACTTTAATGACTTTTATATTATTCCCATACCTCCAACCTATTTTTATCCAGCATTTTTAAAGATTTCTTTTGTGTTTCTAACCATAGGATAGGAAAGTAATAAAGCAACAGTAGGTAAAAATCATTGATTTTATATGTGTATGTGTGTGTGTATGTGTATGTGATCCATCATATATATTTATTTATTTAGAAACTATACTTTTAGAAACTTTGCTTTAATATGATTACTCTAATGAAAATTTCATTTAAATTTCTTAAGTTGAAAGAGAATATGTTGACTAATTCTTTTTCCCATTAATATGTATTATATAGTTCATCATTGTGAAATATAGACTTCTAGTTGTTAGTACATATAATAACAGCAGAAATGTAGAGTTGATGACAATGAAGCTGTGGAGGATGTGTTCTTGCAACAGAGCACATGGTATCTTGGTTTCCAAGTATCAAAATAGCACCACTCTGTTCACTCCATCAGCGAGTGACTCTCAGAGAGCAAAGGCCACAGACAACACTGAAAAGAGAAACAGACAGTGGCCTGCTGATCAGACTGTGCTTGCCTTTTCCAAAAGAAAGAAATCCATCCTTTAAATAATTCCCTCAGATCACACACTGAAGCCAAGTTGGTTCTCCAGACGGCTCTTGTTTGTGAAGTGTAATTCTGTGGTAATGATCTGGTGACAATGTGAGGAAGATAGTCTAAATATTCTGAAAAAAAGAGTTTCCAAGCATGACTAAGGATAAGATAGATGAAAGTATGGAAGGAAGAAAAGAAAGAATGAGAGAGAAAAAAAGAGCAAGAGGGAGAGAAGGAGGAAGGAAGAGTATGAAGGGGAAAAAGAAGAAGAAAAAAGATAAAGAAGGAAAGAAGGCAAGGAGGGAGAAACTTTTAATGACCATTTTCAGAGAATCAAGATCACAGTGGACATGCAGTGATACCCTATCAGTGTAGTGGGGTCAAGATGTCATCTACATTTTCAAAAGCAGAAAGGTGTAATTTTACTGCTTCTTTCTTCCTATAAGATGTTTCATTCTTTTATAAATGGTTGGACCATAATCAGTTTTGCAAAATTTCAATGATATTGAGTTCGTAAGCTAAACTTAGTATCTTCTAAATAGTATAGATACTGCCCAAGTGCATACAGTTTTCATTTTTAAGGTACACAAAACTTAGCAATTGTGAAGCAATTATGGGAAAAAACATAGGCACTTGCTGGGAGGATCTATGACACAGAGTTAGCTGCTGAATGTTTCCCACAAGGGAAGATTTGCTGTTTGTTTGTTTTTGTTTCATTTCATGTTTGGTTGTACAAAACAGACCTGGGATATTGGTTCTTCCTAGAAGAGCAAAGGCAAAATATGTTGTTCAAACAAGTCAGGAAACAGAAGGGAAGGATTTGTGTCATTGATGCTCAATAAGAGAAGGAAAGTAAAAGTTGAATTTTTACTGTAGGGCATATTTTGGGTTGCATCTAATGATACTTGACATTGATATTCATTTTCACATAGGCAACATTAATTTTCTTTTCCCATTTTTTCCTGAGATGAAGCAGGCAAAACAACTCTTTACCATGCTAAATGAAATAAGAGATTTCAGGACATCAGATTTTTTTTCATTCATGATAGTCAGCTGCTGGCAGTTGCTTGCTGTTCCTGGGAATTACAACGGAAACACTTTCATTTGCTAGTGGACCTAGCAAGATTTAAATATGAATATTTGTAATTCTTTTATTTAGTAGGTTTGAGGATAATTAACTGCTTTTCTTCTCATCTTTCTATCACTTTTCATCTCCTGACTCTCTTCTATTTTAGTGTTGAGTAAAAGAAGATCCATGGTCTCAGATTAAGGCCTTTATTTGGAATCTCAGAGGATGATTGTTTTTTGATAAAGCTTTTAAGAGAGAAGTGCCATTTTTCTTTTATTGATTTTCCACAAAACAGATGTGTGTTCACACAAGATGACAAACTCTGCTTACATGTGAAGCTAGCTGTTTAGTGTCTTGCACTGTGTGGAAGCTATAAACCACCTGCCTTGGAGTGTATCAATGATAGCCTTTTTCTCGCAAACAGTGATTTATATATAGCATTTAAAAAAAATTCAAGTGATACAAGTTTCAAAGCATTCCTTTTGTCAATGGTGGATCTGCAACTCCTAGATGTTTCAGTCAGCATTCATACAACTGTACCACAAAGGGCCTGATGACAACTTAGAGGAAGGAAATATCTTTGTGCACAGTTTTGGAAATTTCATGGAATCAAACCATGTTAGGTCAGGTGAAGTCTGAGGAGCGAAGAGTATTGTGGGGGAGGGAGGGAGGGAGAGAGAGAGAGAATGAATAAATGAATGAATGAGTATGAATTGCCCTCACAACATCACAACATGGAGGCCAGAAGCAAGACAAAAAGAGAAAGAGAGAGAGAGAGAGAGAGAGAGAGAGAGAGAGAGAGAGAGAGAGAGAGAGAGAGAGAGAGAGACGGAATATAGAACATGTAAATTAGAGAAAGAGAGAGAAAGCACAAGAAGAGGAGGGACCATACATAAAGAGGGAACATACATAATCTCCCAAAGCCACACTTACGGGAACCCCTACTCAGTAACCAAGCCCTGTCCTGTCTCCACGAACTCTAGTGGGACATTCTAAATCCAAACTGTAACAGGTGTCTACCAGGAAAGCATATCGCTGAGGCCAGTCAATTACTGTTTGCATCAATCTTCTCTTTCTCCAGAGCAAGCTCAGAAGTCTAGGTACTTGTTTTGCAGACTCACAGCACCAACCATTAACTATCTAAATTACATTCCTTGGAAACTTTCAAAGCTTTTTTCTTTCTTTTTCTGAATTTAAAGTTAAAATTTTACCCGTTAAAATATTAGCTAACTTATATATGACCTTTTGATTTTTTTTTCTGTTGTGATCTATGAACAAACTACACAACTGAAAACACTCCAGAACCTGGCTGTCAGCAGAAATCCTCTCAATTCTTAATATGTAACCAGGTGTTTTAAACATGAAACTGATTCTGTGTCTTCACTTATATGTTTTTACTTTAGCTTAGATATGACGGTTGAGAGATTTATACACATTATCAGTTGGGAACTAAATATCAGGCTATTTAGAAACTATGGGATTATAGAATGACATATAACAATATAAGGAACAGTCTCATGTTGTAAAATTTATTGCTTGAAAATTGTTTTCCAAACTATTATAAGAAGGCTTTGGAAGTACAAATACCAATATGTCTGTATTTGCTCTAGGGGCCTTTCAGAAAATTTCAAATCACTTCACAGTTGGAGCAACTAAACAATAGAAAGAGAGTGTTATGGAATTCAGTAGTAGGGCCAGAGTGGATCTGTAATGAGGTACAACCTTCCATCTACGGCATGTTTGACTGTTGACTCCCCAGAGTATAGATGGAGGCAACTGAGGCTCAGATCTAGCAGTTCTGGCCAATTAAGGTCAAAAACCAAGGACAGAGTAAGGCAAGGATGGAGCTATGATGTTCCAGTCTCAGGAGCTCACAGTGTGAAGTTACTGACATTTAGTAAGCATTTTCTGTATTTCTGACACTGTGCTAAGAGATTCATGAATATTAACTGAATTAACTTCATAATAATGTTATCAGAGAGAGCAATTTTTACCCTCTTAAACAGATGAAGAAATTGAAATGAAGAGACTTAAGTAATTTGCCAAAATTCTCACAAATGACATGTGAATTTCAACCACTGAATTAGAACCCAGAACCAATACTACTTTTTGTTTGTAGTCCTGGGGATGAAACCCAGGGATATTCTACCTCCTAGATAGAACCATAACCCTTTTTATTTTATTTTTTGCTTTGAAACAGAGTTTTACTAGGTTTCTGAGAGTTTCACTGTATTGCTGAGGCCATCCTTGAATCTTTGGGCCTCTTGTCTCAGCCTCCTAATCCTTGGGATTGAAGGTATGTGCCAATACTTAATCAGCCAGTTGACCTATCTATAGAAGTCAAAGGTGATACGTACTGTTAGGTGCACAGGACCAACTCAGAAAGCCAGGACACAAAGCAGAGGGCTATAAGAAAAATCTTTCTAGAGCATCTCACTCTGTGTGTGTGTGTGTGTGTGTGTGTGTGTGTGTGTGTGTGTGTGTGTTGGTAATACAGGGAACACATTGCATTCGGAAAACATGCTTATGCACTTATTGATGGTGTCAGGGGCAGAGTGTGTCTTTGAAGAAGTTTTTACTGTTTGGCAGTTTTCAGTGTTAGCAGTTTGGGTCAAAAAGGCCTTGACACAGAGTTCAGAGCCCAGTCCCCTGTGTGCTTTTTCCCTCTGGGGGATCAGACAGGGGTCTTACTGAGACAACTCCAATAATAGAGACTATTGTCTAGTTGCTTTTTCTTAAGCACCGATTCTGGAGTATGCAAGTGAACAAAAAGATAAAGTAAGATAACAGCGCACTTTGGTGGTTTGATTCACTGGAAAATAAAATAATAAGGAATATTTTGCAGCGTATCTCACACATATCCCAGGAATCCAGGGATATCTTTAGTATGGTGTTACTGCAATGTGAATCTCTAAGCACTTAGTCCTATTTTAGCATTTCTTCCATTATAAAATGTAAGTGGTGTTCTTATGGAGAGAAAATGCAGGAAATGTAGCAATCAGATCGGCTTTTGCAGAAAGGGTTGGAATAGATGGGGTAGAAACATGTAGGACACTAGATTTTGCAAACTATGTTCTCTAGACACTATAGTGTTCCATGGAAGTTTAATGTTCTTTTGAAGATATTTTAGCACTATTTTTCTTACTTCTCAACTCTGATTTCATTCCTTGGAATTCTGCCACATGTAAGCATTCCTTATTGCTACATATAGCTCATGGAATGCAGGGTTTTTTTTTTTTTTTATTCCTCTTCCACTCCCTTAACTACTGACAAAGTTCCAATAGATTTTCATTTTCTTCAAATACCAAATTGTATTCTGTTGTATTTACAAATTGGCTAATATAGCTGTGTTCAGACCAGTTCAAGAAGATATTTCCTAACATATCAGCGAACACTTAGAAATTCTATAAATTTAGGATGTTAAATATGGGTAATTTTCATCCCAAATTGGTAATATGAGAATATCATAAATTACTAATAAAATTAATTGAGAAATAAGAATAAATAAATAATTCAAGTCTCACAATCAGTTATAAATCAATATAGTTATTCTGAGTATTTTCTTTCATAGAGAAAACATCTCTGTGATACTAAACTTTTGAACCTAGAATTTGGAAACTTAGAGAAAATTAGAAATAATAAATTATGGCATTTAAAATTGTCAATAATATTTTTATCCACTTTTATTTGAATTTTTTCTGTTACTTAAACTCAGGACAATAATAATCAAACTTTTATTCTTTGATTTTTTTTCTGTTTTCTATCTTGCTTTGTTTTTCTTTCATCCACAAGCTCTAAAACTAAAATTATTACAAGATAATGTCACAAGAGCCTGAAATTAAATGAGGACTCATAATAAAAAACTTTACAGTCTTTTAAATCTAAAAGAATTTTTCCTTAATATTCCCCTTTCCTTGGACAGAACTATTGAAAACAGAGTGACAATCTGATTCTCATCTTTTTTTTTATCTCCACATAAACTCCATTTAACAGGCCAAATTAATAAATAAGCTTTTGAAAAAGCTCTTTCTTGGTTATTTTTTTTCTGACACAAAAAAGGCTAAGATATGTATAAGTGATAGGGTAACTTAGTTTGATGGACATCAGAATAAAATGGCAGCTTGTTGCAAACTGTCAAATTCTGTGTACTCTTCAAGTCTTCCATGAAATCCATGTATCTGAACAGCTGGACTAATCCTGATAGCCATCCTGTCTTGCTTTCAAACCCTTTCTCCAGCCTTTATTCTTTTTCTAGTCCCTATGCATGAAGCAGACAAAGGAGCCAGTCTTAAGATGTAGATAGGATCTAGAAAGATTATAAATTCTGAAAATTAGTAGTTTGCATCTTGCTAAGCTGAAGGCATTTCTTAACTTTAAGTGAGCAAGGGAGACACTTTAGCTGTTAAAGAGGCACTCAAAACACACCCTCCACAGTTTCAGCCAAATTGTGTGTCACACACATGACCCGGGAGCCTACTCATAACTAGTCAGCAACACTTACATCATGTTCCTTACGTGTTCTCTTCTCTCCTGAAAATTGATCAGGTAGGACCTCTTTCCTGACAGATGCCTACTCAAATTCAAGTGGTTCAACAAAGTATTTCTCTCTTCCAAACATTGCTTTAAATTCTTGGTCTTCAAGGTTTTTGTTGCTGTTCTTGATTTCCTAGCTCAACCCAACTGGCTTGGTCACTGTGAGCCTTCCAATGCTCCAAAGCAGATTTCTTGTTTTTCTTTTTGATAATTAATGTCTTCTTACTTAAAATTGTTTTACTTTTTTTTTTACCGAAGGGCAGACAGTATGTCTTCTGTGTGTTGTATACCAACCAGATGTCCATGACCAAACAAACATTTTTGCCAAGGAAAAGGGGAAGAAAATGTCTAAGAATCTTTAGCCAAATGGCAGAGTAATTTTCTCTACTGGCCGTAGTAACATCTGATGATTCATTCTGATGACCAAGAAGCTCTTGCTAAGGACCAACGAGCTGTCCTGGTAGAGGTTCTGGCAATTTTCTTTTTCAGTTAAAATAACTTCTGAGACACAACCAAATTTGGCATAAGAATTACAGAGACACACAAGAACTTGTATGTGTAGAACAAACAATTTCTTGCTGCCTATTGCTTGTGGGACATTTGCCAAGAGAAAACAATTTGCTTTGCTGCAAGAGCCCAGTTAGCCATTACTAGAGAATGTTTTTCCAAGATTGCTTATCGGTGATTTTAATAGAGCTCAGAGGTTTGTATGGTTTGCACAAAAATGTTAGTTATTTTTTAAAACCCAAATTTCTCCCCATATTCCCTTATGAATCTGAATTCTTTTCTAATTGTAATACAATCAGTAAGATTAGCACCTTCCTAAATGTGTAGATTGGAATGGATAATTAAATACTTAATGATGAAATGGCATTAACTACTTATTCTATTGCTATTCCAGACAGAAGGCCTTTCCATTCAAAGAGGCTCCTTCCTATTACTGGAATTCAAGTTGTTAAATACTAATTTGGTTCTGTAATTGTGCACTCTTGTCAGGAAGATATGTCTTCAGTGCCTCTTCATTGATTGATTGATAGAATCATTCATTTAACAAGCATTTGTTGGCAGCAGTTATTCATTTGGTAAGCATTATTGAGCCCTACGGAACCTCTGAGAGAGAAATGCATAAGGTGTGATTTTTGTCCTCAATAAAGTCGAAGTCCAGATGTAGATGATTGATACTGCAAACACGGAACTATCATAGAGCTTAATAAATAAAATTATATGCCAGGTTTAATGCTTCTACTTGAATCAACCTTCTATATTAATACTTTGGTGTGAACCCTAAACTTGGAGCATAATGTAAGAATTTATACATTTAGTGGTTGACAATATAGAACATAGAGATCTGGGTGGATTGATTAAGTAGCTAAATCATGATGTTATGAGGCCAAAATTATGACTTGAATTCTAAAATCAGATAATCTACTTAGACTAGTGAAAAATTCCATTGGGTTTTTAAGGCTGATTCTATAATTCTCTTCAATGATCAAAAGTGACATGGGTTGAAATTGTTTGAGTCTTTCTGCAGATAAGTATCTGTCCAATACCTGGAAAGAAATTATTTACCAGTGGGATATGAACAGCAGTTATTCTATCTCATCTCAAGGATACATGGTGTATATAACTTTTCTTGAAAGTAATTACAATATATGCTTGCCATTGAAGTAGCAGTTCTTTAATATTAGTTAGATATGCCTCAGTGAATCGATTTCTAATCCAGCACCCATTCCAAGTCCAAGAAATTGACAGTGACAGATTGATAACCCTAGTAGAAGAGATTTTAAACCTTCAGTTTTAGGAAGGTTTTGATGGAAAGTTCAATATAAAGTCAATTTATCTTCTAGGCATTTTAGTATCATCACCACTTCTTACAGCTAGAAAGTCTTCTGTGGGTTGCAGGTGACCCAAGCTACTTTCAGAAGGCCTGTATTGAGCCTGGAAGGGTGGAGCTGCCATGTTGCCTGGAGCCTCCCTCATCTTGGGAAAAAGAGTGACAAGAAGTGTAAACGCTTGCTTCACTTTATTAATCTGTCTTTCCTGAGTAAGGACCCATTAGGTTAGAGGAAGAGACTCTGCTCTTTCACCTTTACATGTATGGAATTATCCATTAGTTAGACTAAAATTCAGGCATTGCTTGTAAACTCATCTGCGTTTTCTGGTCTTTGCTATTCTATACTACATGATGATAATAAAATTAAAGAGTAAACATGAGGCAACTACAGCCAGAGTCAGTGCTTTCAAATATAAGATGGTTACAGTCAGAGAATGAGTGTTTCTGCTCATTGAAGGTGGCCCTCCTCCCGTTTGAATTCACCTTCTTTGCTTTTTTTTTTTTTTTTTTTTTTTTTTTTTTTTTTTTTTTAGTACTAGGGATGGAACATAGGGGCATTCTACCTCTGTTTTGAAACAAGGACTCACTGAGTTATATCCAAATGCTGGGATAACAAGCTTGCGCCGCCACGCCTGGCCTTTGATTTTCTTTGGTGACCTCATGTGGAAGGTCTTATGTCTTTCACATAAGACCTTATTAGGCTTATGTGAAAATTCCTTCTTACCATACAGTTTGGACTATATTATAGAATTTGGAGTCCTCGAGGAAGAGGTACAGAGATGTGGAAGAGAAAATGTTAATATTATAAGAAGAAGAAAGCTCAAATACTATGCAGACAGAGAAGCCCTGCCAGCAAAGAATTGGCAGTTGCCATTTTCAGCGAAGGGAAACTGCCTTTGAAAAGCAAAAGGTGATGACTCCATATTTAGAATATCAGGTTTATCAGTTGGAGATTGAGAGAATAAAAAACTGAAAATTATCCTCAGAGAAGATTTCACACTATGGCCAAAGCAATACCTACATCACAGAAAATGGGTGGGTGAATACTGTGTGGGACTTGCTCTTCTCATTAGTTTTAAATCATGTCATGCTAGAAAGTGCAGGGATATCCTGCCAATTTCCTTTCCTCAGCACCCATTGTGTCTGAATATTGATGCCATGGAAAGCAATATGCAGCTTCCAACTATTTGACTTTCCATCTTTAAGGCGATGGATAGCAAAAGGAAGAAACTTAGAATTCATTATTTGAAATCATTTGTCACCTAAGTGGATATTAAGACCACACTGTAAAACTCTTACAATTCATCATCACAGGAAAAGGGCAATTTATTTTGACCTGTGAAGATGCAATGGGTGTGATATATGTTGGAATGATTTTTAAAAACCGAAATTATTTTTAGATTAAAATTACTTGAGTCACAGCCTAACCTTTCTGGAAATTTTTTCTTTTATGCCTTGCTGACCATATACTGAGGTTTCACATTTTGCATTTCTGTCATTTTAACTAATAATATTTGATGTTACTCCCTGTTGTCATATTTCTACTAATTATTCTCTAGCTGCTGCCTATATTTGCCCCCTGGCAGGCAGAGAAGCAAATGTTTGTAATTCCAAGTATGTAGAATGTTTGAATTTGATCAGTGGCAAAAATATGTTCTCATTCACAAACATTGTGCCTCTCAAACTAATCATGGTACAGTGAAGTGTGTGACTTTGATTGCCACCTGTCTTTTTCAAAGATGTTACTATATCATTTTATTCTTCAGATACTATTTGCTTGCTTGTTCTGAGATGATTTTAAAGGAACGTCAACACTTATCAGTAGTACTTTTTTAAAAAACCACATAGCAGAACAATATTGATTTCATCAAAACATAAAGACTATGTTTGAAAATTCTTTAAAAATCCCCCACATGTCTTCAATGAAAGCCATAAAATAGGAGATAGAAATCTCCAACTGAATTTTGCCCAAACCTGATAGACATTAAAACTTGTCCTGTTTGTCATTTTTAGATGAGATACAGCTAAAATTTACTTTAGAAGAAAAGTTAGACGACATAAGCAAATTATATAGAGAGATGAGAAAAAATTTATACAAACTTGAAATTTTGTATGAAACATGAGTGCTTAAAACCATTTCCTTTGAGTTTTTGTTGTTGCTGCTAAGGCTAGAGAAAGAGTAAATGGTCAAAACTTGCTACTGTTTGTGATAAAACTTACATATCAAGAAATTTCTCAACTAAAATGTAGGATATAAGCACCCGAAATTCATATAATCTATAGAACAAGAAGCATCTTGTTTCTTCATGGGTGTGATGGGAATCCCCTTCTCTTTATAAAATGAGATGTAAACAAATCACTTATAAAAGGTTTTTCCTAAAAGGATACAAGTGTCTTAGTTGGGAGACATGATCTTTTCATAGTATATATTTAGTAACTATATTGTAGGGCTTTGCTTATTTTATGATCTCTTCTTACTGCTTCATACTTACTATACCATCCCTACACATATAAAGTATTAATTTGACACTTATATACCTAAAGGCATGCATACCTAATCCAAATATTTAGTTGTGAAAGCTTTATTATGGGAAAAGATATATTAGCTTTGTCATTATTGATTTTTCCTCTACCATTTAAAAAATTACACTAAATTCACAAAGCCGTTAAGTGGTATAAAAATATTTGCAGAATTCATTTGTGAGGGATTGCACATAAATGAGAAGTTAATCTTTTGGAAAATGTTCTCAGGATTTCAATTAAAGTGCCAGTTTATCAGAATAATACATTTCTGTTTACAAAACACTGTTAGATGCATGCTCTCACACACAAAACCTGTGATAACATTACTTCCGTCATCCTTGTTTAAAGACAAGGCAAAGAGATTCAGATACACGCTACTTAGATGTCTTTTCTTTCTTTCGTTGAATAATTTCATTACTATACAATACTCCTTCCCTTTGCCTTGTTCATTTCCAAGACAACCAGACATCTGTGCATTTTCAAGGTAATATGCCAATATCAATTTCTTGCTAATGAATGGTTTGATTTGCTTTAGTCATCCTTCTATTTTAGAGAAATTAATTGTTATAATTTATTCACCCTCTTATGACAATGCTTAACACATAATAGGAACTCAGATATTGGCTGAATTAATGGGCACAGTATGTAAGATATAAGAAGAAACTTTTTATTTTTATATTGGTATTAAACCCAGGGACATTCTACCTCCAAGATACACCCCCAGCTCTGCTTATTTTCTATTTTGAAACAAGGTCTTGGTAGGGTGCTAAGAGTCTTGCTAAGTTGCTAAGGTTGATCTTGAACCTACACTACCACACTCTGCCAAGGAGAAACTTTTAAAGAAAGGATATGTTATGTTTGATTATACACTGAGAAGGAAGTCATTTGGAAGGCAGAGAAGACACTAACAGAAGGTGAAGTTATGTGGTACCTTGCTACTCAAGGCATGGTTGGTGGACTAGCAGCATCAACATCTGCTGGGAATTGTTATGGATAAAGAATCATGAGCCCTATCCCAAACCTACTTTTATTTGTCTGTCATTTAAAATGGTACTATAGCCGGGCGTGGTGGCACACGCTGGTAATCCCCGCTCTTGGGAGGTGGAGACAGGAGGAGCTCACAGGTTTGAAGCCAGCTGTGCTGGCTTAAGAGACTCTGTTTCCAAAAATAAAAAAGTATAAAATAGGTCTGGGAGTGTAGCCTGGAGGTAGAAGGGCTTCCAGGAACCCTAGTACCACCAAAAAAAAAAAAAATTAAAATTAAAATAAAATAAAATAAATAAAATGGTACTATAATGAGTATTACTACACAGTGCAATGATTTATTACTTGAATTACATGTTAGGGTTACTTGAGGGAAATAAAATAATATAACTGGCCCTCCATATAGCTCAATTAAATGTAGTCTTTGGATATAAGCACTAATTATAGATTTTTGTCATACTTCACTGGTGATTTTAGGGTACAGCCAAGATTGGGGATGGATGCTGTAAAGTCCTTGATGTACATCGAAACATTCCAGGAAGGCAGCGGATTTGGTGTAAGATATTTAATCACAGAGGCAGCATCTTTCTGATTGATTTATAATATCGTGGAGGTCATTTAAAGATTTCTAAAGCTTATTACCTTTCTGACATTAATCTAGTCAAGTAATGTGGACCTCTACCTATAGACTTTCTTAATCATGCTTATGGTTCTTCATCTAGTGACTTCATACAGATTCTTGTACAAAATATTTGTTAGCCATTCAAAAAACTCCCTCCAGACTTGAAAAATTGCCTTGGCCCATGTTTCCTCACTACACGTTCATGCCATCTTCTTAGCTGTGAAATCAAGCCCAACCACATTCTAAGATATATTCTGGCTATGGGCATGAAAGGCCTAAAGTAAGTCTTCCCTGCAAGGACCTTGACTTAACACCATCTCCATTCTTGCTCCTGGAGGGAGACTCTCACCTAGATGTGTGTATTTTTATTTGCTTTGTTTTGATAGATTTTCTTTTTTTTTTTTCTCTCTGCCTCTTTATTTGGAGTAAAGCCTAATGAGGAAAGGGAAATATAAGGAAAGGGTGTTTGCAGATACACTGGAGGTCCACTCAGGGCAAGTGAAGATAATTAGCTTGTTTAGGAGACAGCAGGGAGTCACTGAAATTTTTGCAATGCAAAAGTGCCATTAATTGACACTCTGAAATAGTTGTTGAATAGGTGAATGAATACATAACAAATAATTCAGAGAGAGATGTTACTAGGTTGGTTGGCTGAGGAAGGATAAGATGGCTATTGGGTTTTATCCAAAAAAGGGAATAATGAGGTAGATATGGGAGATGATAAAGGACGTAGAAGGGAAGGAATGGTGAAAGATGAATTGGGACCTAATTGTCCTTAAGAGATAAGCATTACACCAAACATGAACATTTGTAAGAATTACCTGTGAGACTTGTGAACAGACCAATACCTCGGGCTTCACCTCCAGAGGTTCTGATTTAGTGCTCCAAAACAAGGCTCAAGAATTTGCATTTTAAACAAGTTCCAAGGTGCTGCAGCTTCTGCTGGTTAGAGCACCCCATAATCAACAGCACCACATTTGGGCTTGGAAAACTGGAATTAAAATATTATGTTTTCAATTTCGGTTCTGTCACTTTGTGGCTGCATAATCTTCACCAAATCTAACACCATTTCCTGGACAATGATTAAAATAGTATATGTACCACTTACCAAGGAATTTTGTTAAAATGTAGATTCTTATTCAGCTCGTATGCATGGGGGATCAGCTTCTGTGTTTCTAACAAGCTCCCAGCTAACACCCCTGCTGCTGCTTTATGAAGCAGATGATGTTTTGCAAGTTCCTAGGTCATCATTTCACCACACTTCAAATGCTTATCAAGATTAAATAAAAATGTGTAATAAAAACACTTTGAAAGTTGTGGTAAAACGTAAATATAAAGTGATGGTAGTAGATTGATAGAGACAGGAAATTGAAGAGACAACTCCGAGTTTCAAATCGACTCAGGATTTTGGCTCATTTATGGAAAAATAATAGTCAGGATGAAGTTCTGGTTTATCAAAAAAATATTGATTTGGGGGAAATATAGCAGCCAGTCAGAAAGAGTCTTGAAAAATAACTCAGTCTTGAAATACCAATTTAGGTGTTGTAGATCATATGAACACATATTTCTCAATATGTTGGTATAGAGTAAGAAGAATCATTAATTACAGAATCTGAGGAAAGATAATGTTGGAACATGTGAATAAGATAGGATTGAAAAAAATGTGATCGAAAGATCATATCCAGCTGGGCATAGTGGAGCATGCTTGTAATCCCAGCATTTGGGAGGCTGAGACCAGGATTGTGGTTCACAGGGCAGCCTCAGCTACTTATTAAGGCCCTCTGCAACTTAGTAAAACCCTGTTTTAAAATAAAGAATAAGAAAAAAATAGGGCTGTGGCTATAGCTCAGAGGTAGACTGCCCTGGGTTCCATACACAGAACTGAAAAAGAAAGAAAGAAAGAAGAAAGAAAGAAAGAAAGAAAGAAAGAAAGAAAGAAAGAAAGAAAGAAAGAAAGAAAGAAAGAAAGAAAGAAGGAAAGAAAGAAAGAAAGAAAGATCACATTCTATCAACTTGTCATAGGGACATTATTTGTTCAAACCCTGGAATGTATCAGCAGCTTGTGTACTCTCATGACTGAGGATAATAGTTGGTTGAATTTCCTAAGCATTATCCTAATTGGAAATTATGGAAGCATTCAATTTGTCTGTGAAGTTTATGAGCAGCTATTCCATGGATGATGGAAGATACATATCTGGGATTTATTAGTGTCTTGGACCAAGTCACAGGCACATAGAATATAGAGCAATCAAGAGAGATCATGAAGTTTATAAAAGATGAAAGGAGAAGGAAGTGAAAATTTTGCCATTGAGGACTCACAAAAAAGACGTCAGTGCCTTGCTTTATTAATTATTTTGAATACTTGGACATCTTTGAAGCTCAAGAGATAATATTTTTTGGTGGTTTATAGAAAGCAGTATTTTCGCAGAGGTAATTGTTTGATCCATTAGGTAGAATAATAAGTGGATTCGTCAGACAGTTAATAATTACATAATTTTAAGAGAAAATTATGATTGGCTTAAGATATTTTGTACTTGATTATGTCATCATGATGTTCTGGTGAAGTTCATAAGGATTCTTTAAAAAAATGGTCTCAGAAACTAAAAAAGGTTAATAAAATTTTCTTTCTTCCTCTTTTTCTCATAAATCACTGGATCTTTTGCTTTTCAGATACTTTTATTTTTCTAACTCAGTGTTAAAATTTGGACATTTTAAGGTTTGATGTGCAATCATCTAAGCTCTAAAATCAACAGGCATATCTTTCTCACATTGATTTACTCTCAGAGGGTCATTCATAAACATATTCATTACAGACACACTCCACGAATATTCAATAATACATCAATCATAGAGCTGTTTACTTTAAGAGACTCAGTTGAAATTGAACAATATAATTCAATAAAATTACTGGTCTTTTTATTTATTCATCTAAATCCTAGTTGCTCAGTAACTGTAAACAGATTCATTGAAAACAATTCACTTTTTCTGTTGTTTCAGGATTGATCTTTTCAAACACATGATTACTCTTAATTCAGACAAAATATTTTATTTCTCTAAGTACATGGAAAGGAATTAGAGCCAGCTGAATGCAATAAGGGATGAGGAAGGAAGACGCTCAATAAGAGGAAATCAAACCTGTTTACAAGTCTGGGATCTAAACACTTACGAGGTTTGTGGTTTTGGAAACTATATTCATATGTTAGAGAAGAAAATGATGAATGCTGTATAAACATGAGTTTAAAATGGCCTGGGTCAGATTTTAATTCCTCAATGAACCCTAAATACCTCTTGTAAACAAACAGCTCCCCTTAATTTCAAAGACATCTCCCTCAAGCAAAAGATCAATGAACAGTGGAAGGGATAGATTCAGTTTTTCTGAGAGTATCAACATATATATATACATGTGTGTGTGTGTGTGTGTGTGTATGTATGTGTGTGTGTATATGTATATGTGTATATATATATATACATATATATGTATATATAATCAGACAAAAGTGAAATATAAATACATTCATAAAAAGAATTAATGTATATAATTATCATAAGATACACCAACTTGTCATTTCATGCAAATAGTAAACCTTGGTTTCCTAAATCTGTTTTTTGTTTTCAGTTCTTCTACTTTGAATAAATGAGACTGAAAATATGCTGAACATGGCCCTTGGGCAAATTAGAAACATAAGTTTGTAAAACATTAGAAAATATTTTTTTCTCATTTCAATTTAAAATGTATGGTTATTTAAAAAGTAAAGACAGTTAATATGAATACAATTTAGAACCACAAGATGACCATCAAGTAATTAAGTACTACCATAAAATTTCAGCGCTTTTCTGTGAGTATATGTTTTTATTTATATACATTTAAACCTTGACACTTTTATAAAGCAACAAGAACGGCCAGGTGGGAACTACCGAATATGCAGTCATTTTGGATCAATGAAACTTCTAGTGATGGGTTACTAAAAACGATACTTGACTCTAGAAGCTTTTTAATCATTTGGCTTTGGAATTCTGATGACTGGCAATAAAGAAGGCTGAAGAGAATTGGCATTTTAATTCTGTGTGGCTGAGCATTTTAGTTGCATTCAGACACTCTATTTTTATTTCTTGAAGCTGGGCCCATTTCCAAGTCGGAAGCTGTGGAATTGCTCTCACTCCCACACTTAGCACAATCTCTCATAATACTAAGGTTAGGGCAGTCTTTTATCTGTCCTCTGCATTAAACCTACAAATAGATCAGATTTCATGATAAGCAACAAGAAAGAAAAGACAAAAGATTGTAAGTGAAACATGGAACATACTTGAATTGAATTAGAATTGAATCAACTGTATAATTCAATATTCACACAGTACTTTGACCTGAGAACCTGAGTGGTTTTATCTATAACTTTTAAGTTATTCTTTTCTCTCTTCTTCTTTTCCTTTCTCTCTCTCTTTCTTTCTTTCATTGCTCTCTGCATTCTAATACATTTAAGGGATAGCTCTTCAAGAATTGTGCAATGGAAAAACTGATGTTGAAGTCTTAGCCTTGAAAGGCATCGACTGCATCTAAAAACAGAAAAAACAGCTCTCCTTTGCCCCACCTCCCATTGGTTGTCTGGAAACAGCTGTTGGACGCCAAGTTTGTACTTCTGATAACAGCCCATTTGGTGAGATCAGAATGTGCCTGAATAACTCTGAAGGTTAAAATATGTTGACTGAGTTTTCAGCTCCTACCATTCCAAAAGGACAGCTAATACCGTCACAGACTGTCAGCAGTAGCCAGCCTGTGCCTTTCTCAGGATCAGGACACAGAGTGGAATCTTCCCTGGCTTCCATACATCATCATCCCTGTGTGGTATGTGTCACACTGAGGATAGGAACAGCAGGATGGCCTGCCGTGGGTCTGACCGGTCTGCTCTACCAACATATGGAATTGGTCTTCCAAAACAAACCACACTGTTTGAATTTACTCATGATTCAGGAACCAATTTCTTTAATTTTGATCTTTTTATCATTAATAGTTGTCTTGTTTATAACATTTATAACATGCTTTAGAGAAAACTGGGCATAATGGTTTTCATGTTTGGTCTCATTATCATTTTAAGCATTTCAAACATTATGCCCCATTGGTCTTGATTACTATTTGAGTTGTATGTGTTCTTCCAGTTCCTGTTTATAATGCAATCCCCAATCCTTCATAACACAAATAGAAAAGTCTTTGATTTTGATAATTATTTAATCATTCACTTTTCTTACAGAATTGAATCATGCCATGTTATTATTGTTGTGAAGCAATTAGAAAATATTCACTGTCCAACAAGAACTTTAAATATTACAAAATCCTCTCCCATATTCTGATGCTAATAATACAGTCTTCCTAGTTGTGACGCGTTTTCTAAAAGATGCCAAGTATTAATCTCCCAATTTGTGGTGTGCTTACATTTATCTCCAAATAATGTACCAGTATTTTGTCAGTTATTTATTTAGTTATTTATGTGTTGTTTGATGCTTATCACGGAAATACTCCAAGGAATTAGCAAATGTGCTGTATTTGCAGGGAAATGGATGAAACTGGAGAACATTATGCTAAGTGAGATTAGTCAGTCACAAAAGTGAAAAATTGGATGTTCTCCTTCATATGTCAAGGCTAGGGAGAAAACAGGACATTGAAGAGACTCCAGAAAAAGGAGAAAACTTAGATGCATAGGGGGAAGGGGAAAAACACCCTAATGCACACGATGCACATTCACAAACTTATCAAATTTAGCCAGGAAGCTGAACAGGAGAAAGAGGGAGGGAGGAGGGAATGGAGTGGAAATTAGGAAAGAGCTAAATGAGAGTATGCCTCTACCATTCCGTACCTCATCAAGATGTATGGTTACAATGCACCTGTGAATTTAAAGAATGTGAAAAGTATTATCCAAGTAATATCTCAAATATTTC
This sequence comes from Muscardinus avellanarius, assembly GCF_963383645.1. Taxonomy (NCBI): domain Eukaryota; kingdom Metazoa; phylum Chordata; class Mammalia; order Rodentia; family Gliridae; genus Muscardinus; species Muscardinus avellanarius. Next base: position 92,887,505 of record NC_137794.1, read on the forward strand.
AATACAGCAACTATAGTTGTTACTATACGATTTATTGATCAACCTTTAGGAGGAAAAAGAAAGAAATAGAGCAGTTGATCACCCAAGTCATAAATAGCAAATATCTACTCTCTGTTGATTTCTGTTCAAGGAATCATGGAGGTTCCAAAATGTTACCATTATGTAAAAAGGCAAAATAAATTTAGAACAAATGTACGTTTTAAAAATATTTGTACATAATTTTTATTTTTCCATCTTCCAATTCCTCCTTTTAATGAAGTTTTTCAAGGCTATTTTGGGGAAAATAAAATTGATGATCTATGCATAGAGTAAATATTGGGCAAACATATAATATTAGATTTAGGTAGTTTTATATTGTTTTATCTGAAGGCCAATTAAATGTCATATTGGATGATTGTAAAGCTACAAAATTATATTTTTACGTGAATGGTACATCCCAGATTCTCATATCTGATTTGTTTTTCTAGTCTCTTGCATTGCATAAATGATATTTAAAATGTGCTAAATGGATGTGAGGGCGACCTGGCTGCGACATCTGTCACCCCATTGATCGCCAGGGTTGATTCGGCTGATCTGGCTGGCTGGGCGGGTGTCCCCTTCCTCCCTCTCCGCTCCATGTGCGTCCCTCCCGAAGCTGCGTGCTCGGTCGAAGAGGACGACCTCCCCCGAATAGAGGAGGACCAGACTGGTCTTCAGCCAAGGGTATACGAGTAGCTGCGCTCCCCTTACTAGAACCTCCAAACAAGCTCTCAAGGTCCATTTGTAGGAGAACGTAGGGTAGTCAAGCTTCCAAGACTCCAGACACATCCAAATGAGGCAGTGCACGTGGCAGTCAGCCTTTCTAAAATTAAAAAAATAAAAAATAAATAAAATGTGCTAAATTAGTAGTCTAAGATCAGGATATCAAATATGTTTTAGTCAAAGATGTTTCAGTAGGGCATTGGGATAACATCCTATTATTAGACAATATATTTTAATGTTTATACTCTTTTGCCATGAAAAATATTTCACAGGCTTTTTGTTCAATGGGTAAATAGTGCCAATATTTATTTTTCATTATATATAGTTATTTGAAGACTCCAATCAACCTGTCAACTCTCCATTGGGCTTATTAGGAAAGAGTGTTAAAGAAGGAATCCTCAAGTAGTTACCTGAACTCCTTAATTCTTATAGAAAGGAAGAGTCTCCTTGGGGAAGCGGAGAGAAACATATTTGAGATGAAGAACTGAAAATTGTTCTTTCCACCTAATTTCCGCCTAATTTCCGCCTGATTTCAGATTACTCATTACAGATTCTACTTTCATATTCCTAAATACCTTCCTAATTTTCAAAGATTGAGTTTAATTTTGAGACATTTTTTCATCTGTAAGTCTTGCTTTAATTCAAGACTCATTAAAAACTTTATCTTTCCTGATAGCTCTTTCCCTAACAGTATTTGGATGAGTTCTTCCTAAAGTTTTATTTGTTCAAATGTTGAATCTAGTTAAGCTACAGGTATATTCTAGAATGTCCACCTTGGTCAGTTACTCAAAACATCTGGATGAAAGAGCCAAACTGTGGAGGCTCACAAAAATACAGCCTAGTTGGGAAGTGGCATCTTCAACTATGTGGATTACACCTGAACATAATATTTTTAATTTAATTTTTTACCTATGTAAAAAAAAAAGTTTGGTGGTACTGGCGTTCCTGGAAACCCTTCTACCTCCGGGCTACACTCCCAGACCTGTTTTTTTTTTTTTTTTAAATTTGGAAACAGGGTCTCTTAAGCCAGGGCGGCTGGCTTTGAACCTGCAGGATCGATCCTCCTGTCTCTGCCTTCCAAGTGCAGGGATTACAAGCGTGTGCCACCACTCCCGGCCTTAAAAGTAAAAATTTAAAAATATAATTATTTGGAATATACATGAGCCTTTTATATATAATAATCACAATGTTGTGCACTTAAAAAAGTCAGTTAATCTCTCCCATTATAATTTCATCTTGAGAAAAACCAAGGGAGTTAGATAAGGCATCTCTTAGGCTTCTCAGGGTTCCAATGCTTAGTGATTTGGTAACTCATTTTATGTAACTTATCAGATCTTAATTTATAAATTTAAAGATATATATTTGCATTTAAGCACTTCTTAAAAATGGTTTTATACCATTTGTTTCATTAGTATTTGCTTAGAATTTAGAAAGGGATTATAGATAGAGAATGGACAAGGGACGGAAGTAAGAAATAATTCTTTAAGCTCAAACAATATTATGTACACAATACAGTATGTGCATAGTATTATACATGTGATAATACAACTTTTGCACTATCTTCTATATATGTATTATATAGAGAGAATATATCATTTTTGAGGGGATTTAAAGAAAGTCATAGTAAATTTTATTGTTATTTTATGGATGCTATGAATGCTAGTTATTTAATTTTTGCAATGGCTCTAAAATAGATATTAACATCTAACTTATACTGATTGGTAAACTATGGCTCAGAGAAAGCCAAGATCTATGGAGTTAAGAAGTAACACAGCTGGAGTCTTGGGGTTTGAGAGATTGCTTACATGCTCTTACTAAATCACAATGCAGTCATTGTTTATTAGGGTGGAAAAGCAAATGAGAAGTCATGCCAAAGAGTTAAGGAGCACATGTGGTGTTAAAAAAGAACTCAAGTCCGCCATGCATGGTGGCACACACTTGTAATCCCAGAATTCTGGAGTCATAGACCTAAGAATCGCAGTTTGCATACAGCCTCAGCTACTCAGTGAGGCACTTCGCAACACATTGAGACCTGTTTCAAAAATAAAAAGACTTAAAAATATGACTGAGGGTGTAGCTCAGAGGTACAGTGCCCCTGGGTTCCATCTCCGGTACCACACACACACACACACACACACACACACACACACACACACACACAAAGACTAAATCTGATGATTCTATACTATCCAATGACATAATAATGATAATCATAAAAATAAAATAATGACTGAGGTCTTGAGAATAGGGCATCATCATCTTTTCTCACAGTACAGAACTATCCACACAAAAATTGTATGTACATAAAATCCTCTACAAGAGATTAAAGAATTCCTGTTATTTCATAGATGGTTTGTATTGCATTTCAGGTTTATTAATGCATATTGAGTGCTTTTATTCTGATCTATGAAATGAAGGATAATTTATACTTATTCATATAATAACTAAGAAGCCATCAAATATTTATTACTGGATTTAGACAATGGAAATGGCAAGAAGGAAAAAATGAATCTCTCTTTTAAAGAAGAAAAATGCAATTAAGTCTTTTGGGAGATAAGAATGTTCAGAACTATTATAAATAGAAGGGCCCATCTCAGCTTGATTACTTCAAAACAGCTTCCTGCAACCTCCCACCAAGTAGATGAGCAATTAGTATAATCACAGCAATAAGTCAAAGACACTTGCTGTTCAAACTTGTGTTGCGGCTTCTCCTTTTGGCATAGCTCCTAGGCTATTCCAATTGCTCACATGCAGACATGCATTCACTTATTTAATAAAATGTTATTTGGTAAAAGGCAAAATGCTTAAGATTGACTAATTTTTTCTATCAAGGTTAAGTAAAGGGCGCTGAACAAGTAAAGCTGTGCTGAAAAGAACATTGGCCAAGGCAGGAATATTCTTAGACCCCAAACAGGCGTGCAGATGGAAGTCTGGCCAACAAAACCAAACAGCATCAAGTCTGACTGTGAGCCAATCTGTCAGCACAAGTACAAGGTGACTCAGGAAAGGATTGTATTCTGTTTTCTGATAAATTCGTAGGCATTCTAGTACATTCATCATTCATGTGTCTTGGATATTGTTGGCAGTAAGGATAAAGACTACTTCATAAAAGGAAAGAGTGGATTTTTAACAAATGATTCTCTCCTGAAAAACAAAAAGTAAGAGTAACCAAGAGAGTTAAATTTTAAGAAGAATTTCCGATAGTTGGATGTTAAAATTGCCTTGTGTCTGTACTGCAGTTTGAAATATCTCTATAATATTTGTACATAGTCTGTTCCCAGGTTGATTCAGTACATAAAATATTGTTTCTAAGAAGCACAGCACACAAAAAAATTTTTTTGCCATGTCAGTTATTTGATTTTTTTTTTAGTATCAAATTTTAAGGTTTGCTTTAGGTCTTACTTATGTGTTCAGTTAATTGTCAATTCAAGTTTCTGAGTTATAGGTTTATTTGAATCTTTCAGGTTAACAGAAAAAAATGTTTAAAGTAAGCATTAAGAAGACATAGCATTAAATCTTTGATGTTTCAGTCTTCCTTATATTGCTATGCATTTTAAATACCAAGCATTCTGTCCATCTTATTGTTTCACTTATGACAGGCATGATTTTTCACTAGTTTGAAGGCTCTTTTATGTGTATTTCCAAGCACTTCCTTTCTTTTTGTTGCACTGAAGAAAATCTACCAACATATGGGGCAAAATGTCAATTTTAACTTTTTATGAAAATCTTCTGGGAGATTAAAGAGTAGATACAGCAAAAATGTGTTTAATATATTCCAACTGTTAAAGGGATAAATAATAGTCTCCTTTATTGTTTTAAATTGTGAATCTGTATTCTTTTGTGGTGAAAGGGAATATGACATTTCCAGTTAAATTATGTAAAAGAATACCTGAAAACACATAGATACTGAAGCTGTGTTTTAGGGTATAGGATTTTATATCCTTGAAAGAACTTGCTTGCTGAGTGATGATTTTAAGAAGGGAGATCATTGGTAATAGTGATCAGTATCAAGACAGAAGATCAACATGGAAAAAGAAAGAATACAGAAGATTGCATTGTAATAGTGTAAATTATCCTGAAACTGGATATATGGAAAGTTGAGAAGAGCAGAAAGAGAAGAAACATTAGAGGCAGAAATTTTAAGGTCAGAGGTCATTCCAAATAGAAATTCAAATCAACTAAAAAAAGATAATTGCAAACTTAGACATCATTTTTGATTATCACAAATAAAAAATATATTTAAATATATAATTTGTCATGGATGCTACAACATAATAATGGTAATTCAGTTGAACTTTATCAATATAATTATATTGTCATTGAAATATAAAGACACATACTCATAAGCAAATGGAATTTGGCTTAAGTTTAAAAAATAGGTGAGTTTCAAGTAATGTGGGAATTAATGACTGAGCTGTGTCCTCAACTATTTATATGTTGAAGTCCTCACTTTCAGTACCTAAGAATCTGACTGCATTTGAAGATAAGGTCTTTAAAGAGATAAGAAAGGTCTTTATAGAGGTCATTAGGATATGCCCTAACCCAATATGTCTGTTACCCTTATCAGAAAAGGAAATTTGGACACAGACATACAGAGGGAAGTATTTGAAAAAACAGGAAGAGGATGGACATTTGGACGCCAACAAGAGAGCTTTCAGAAGAAACCAACCCTACTGAAATCTTGATTTTGGACTTCCAGCCTCTAGAACCATGAAGAACTACATTGCCTGTGTTTAAGTCATCTATTCTGTGGTACTGTATTACCACAATCCTAGCAAACTAAAACAGTTGTATATTTTTTTCCAAAGGTTGTTAGCAGGAAGACATTTCTACAGAAGGTGAAACACTGATGATTCCTTTGAAGGATGTAAAGAAACACATTTCACCTGGTCTAAGTGCCCATGTGGTGAAGAAGCTTGTGAGAATAGTCAGAGTATGGTGTGTGCTAGGCTTCCTTGCCTCCTTTTGTTAGGGGACACTGCATGAAAAGCAGTAAGCATGTTCTTGAGAACACCTTACTGTCTTATGTAACTTTGTGCCCTGGCAAGTTGCCACTTTCCTTCTGATTTGATATATAAACTGGACTGAGACACTCTAGCAGGCAGACATGCAGATGTGTGGATATGCAGAAAGGCAGATGTGCTATGGGGAAGTCTCTATGTGGAGTCCCGATGTACCCAGTCAGCAGCCACAGGGTACTGGAGGCCTAGGCCTCCTATTTCATCCTTTGACAGTTAGAATAAAGCCATATCTCTCTCACTTCTCTCAGCTCCCTGCTTCTTCTTCTTCAGATGGACCAGATTGAATATGCAACTTCCCAGTGTTGGTCAGTTGCACGGCAGAGCTTACTGAGGATACACACTGCTTTACCTTTGCAAACCACTTTTGGAGATAAAATCGCGGTTATCCAGAATGTTGTATTGAGAAAAGTGAAAAAAAATCACAAGGCCTTTGAGTAAGGACAGAGATGGGGGGAGGAGAAGAAAACTGTACAATGAAGGATGCACTGTGATTGAGCAGTGATGTCTACTCTGGGGAAGAGATGGTGCGTGGCTACACATATGCATGTGTGGATCTAGCATTCAATGGCAAACTTTTCTTATTCAAAATATATTTTGGGTATGAATCAATTTGCACATAGATAATTAGTCTGGATATCTTGCTATTCTAATAATTTTATTCAGTTCTCTTATTATTTATTTGACCAAATAAAGTTGAGCTATAAATGAAAATTATCAGGCATAGTAAAATGTAAAATGTTGAATAAAATGTACTTTTTTTTTTTACTAGTAATGCATGAGGAAACATCCTGTAGTTACTGCTTTCTTGCAGATGAGTTCTTTCAACAAAATGATAAAGCTAGATAAGATTTTTACTTGGTAACACAGCTATTTAAGAAACTTGATGTCCACATTTTTCAGGATTTAGATCTCACAGAGGCTTTTGATATTTAATGGATAGCAAAATATGATGGTTATTATAGTAATCATCTTTTCTGGAGCCCAAAGGAAGAAGGACAGTAATATATTTACCTGCTTATTTTTTCATATTATCTACATTCTCAGAGGGTACAGGATTCATCCTCTTTTGGCTTTTGGAAATAGAACACAGAAGATATGCCATTCTTGTTTCTTTTTTTTACATTTTGATGCACTTAAGTGGCTGGAATTAGCTGCTAAAATCAAGCCCCAAAGTCTTTAACTCTGTCACTGAGGAAAAGCTCTGAATCTGAAAGAATTCCCCCGTTCTGTTCTGATCAGCAAAACACCCAGAGAATGAGAAGCAGTTCTGGCTCTGGGGTCATCCTGTCAGCTTTGATGCTGACCAGCAAGGGATACTCAGCTACTGTTTGGGCAGTTTTTTGAAGGGAGGAAGGAAGCTGTGTAACCTGATTAAGTATCAAGACATAATTTTTAAAGGGATGCTCTGTTTGATTCACAACCGTGTCCCTTTCTAGGAACAGGCCAATTATTGGCTAATCAATATTCTCTATGCCACCCTCCACATCTCTACAATATTTAGTCTATTTTTAACATTGGATCTACAAGAGTAGATCTATTATTCTGCTGAATATTCTGAAATTAGAGTCATTAAGATGATATAAAAAGCATCTCAAAGATGGATCAGAAAAATTACCAAAAATCAAGGAGAATATTTTCATATAATCTCTAATGCATATTTTAAACTTTAAATTTAGTTAATTTTTAATATAAAACTAAATATAGTATGTACTACTTCAGCATGCATTTTTATATCCTAAGATTAGTAGTCACAAACTAATCTGTACTTTATTAGTATGTTTTTTCTTCTGTGAATGTCAGATCGATTTTTAGTGGCTCCTTAAAATTATTTCTGCCTTCATTTTACAGATGATACTAAGGCAGAAAAGAGTAAGGTAATCTACTCACTATATCTCAGAAATCTATACTCTGTCAACTTCAAATTGCAAATCATAGTGCATGCTGGGGCATATGTTGGGTCTCCTTTTGATTAATAAGGAAGAGGCTGAGCTTGATGACCTCTCCAGGAGGCTTCCAGTTTTACAATACTAGGGTCTTAATTCTGATGAATGGTCCTCATGGTAACTAGAACCAATCTATTCCCCTACACTTTGATTCAAGATTTAAGACAAATAACACACTCATACAAAATGATATTTTTCTTCCACACCAATTTGTAGGGAAGGAAATCTTTTTTTTTTTTGCTCAGCATTATTATATTCTGACTTACTTGTGAGAGTAAATTAATAGAAGGACCAATATCATTTACATAGTTATTTGAAAACCCTACAGAGATTTTGACTTGAGGAGGGACACAGTGGGAAATTGGTCCAAGTTCTGACAGTGACATGTTTGAACTTCCAGTCTGGGCATCAGTGGATCGATGTTGATGATATTTAGATATTTACCAAGAAAAATTAAACAAGTTCCCAATAGATCTCTGTGACTAAGACATTAGTTAATATTTTATTAATATTTTTATTTTTAGAATTATTTTAGCTTCAATGCTTTGATTCTTGGTACATAAGAACAATAATCTCATCTGATCATTACTATAAAGAGAGCAGGTACTTTTCTTTCCTTTCATCATCCCTTCTGAACTAAAGAGAAAGGAAATGGCACAGGGCCCTTTCATTGCAGTGGGATACCTAAGGATACACCATTTCCCCATAATCGGGTGGTGGGGGGATAGTGGATCTTATTTTACAAAGGTTTACAATCAGAAGCTGACCCTAAAAAGCCATAAATAGTGTGTTGAATTTTTTAAACTTTTTTATTAGTGCATTGTAGTCAGACATCTTAATGGAGTACAAGATAGTAGAGGGATGCATGCACGCATCACTTAATTATTTATGCTGTTTTCTTTCATTTGTCAGAACTCTGTTTTCACAGCAATAGAGACTGATTGTCAGCAGGACTGTGCTGCTTCTCTTGGTTGTCATCTTTCTGGAAGATTTTTTTTAATTAAAAACATGGTTGAAATTTTCTGGGACCTTATGGTAAAATGTGACCAAAAATGACAAAAAATATAAAATAAAAATGGTCCTAAGGATGGTTCATTCTCCATAAGTTTATTCATTAATGAGTGGAGGCAAAAATCTTAAAAGTCACACACCATCTTCTTAATTGATGTTCACTGAGAAAGGGGAAATTGTGTTCTCCCTTAAATTACTTTCAGATTTTAATAATAATATTTATTAGTGAGGTTTAATAGAATTTTTACGTCTGCCTGTAGGTTTCAATATTTAACAATCTTTGCTTTGAAATTAAAAATCCTAAACCCATAAGAAATGATACAAATATTTAGTGGATTTTTATTTGGAGTATAGAAGGCATTGTCATAAATTAGACAAATATATGTGTCTGAATATTTTGAAGTGATTTGATAGAAATACAGGTATTACACATAATATCACTGATAAAACCTTTAAAGAGTAGTCCTAAAGGTTAAAATCTGCCCCTTTAATAACCCAAATTATATTTCTTTTTTATAAGTGAGTAGCTTTTTTCTCCACATAGCAAGTATAGAAAATCAAGTAGAATTTGGGTTGCATTGTATTGAACAGGTCAGGATTATGACACATGGCTCTCACGATTTTTAATATAATTCAAAATGTTCTACATGAAAACTATAATTAATTAGGATCTAATGTGTTCTTTGGGCCATAGGCTTTCATTAATTTAGTTTTCATATTCTGAAGAAGCCTGCATTTGGGGCTTGACTTCAGTCAATAAGTAAATGCTTCAAGGAAAGGACCAGATCCCTAGATTGAGAGGAGTAAATAAAAAAAAAAAGGTCTATGCCATTAAAATGCATGTGAACAATTAGATTTATACCCAAGAAGGAGGAAGCATTAAGATACTGAGTATAAAACTTTCAAGCAATTATTTAATTTTAAATATGTGTAAATCATATTTGAGTATAACAATCACATACATATATATATATATATATATGTGTGTGTGTGTGTGTATGTGTATGTGTGTGTGTGTGTGTATATATACTATTTTTACCTTTTTTTGTGGTACTGGGGTTCCTGGAAGTCCTTCTACCTCCAGGCTACACTCCCAGACACCTATTTTTTATATTATTATTTGGAAACAGGGTCTCTTAAGCCAGCAAGGCTGGCTTCATACCTGCACGATCCTCCTGTCTCCGCCTCCCAAGCCTGGGGATTACAAGTGTGCACCACCATGCCCAACTCTATATACTATTTTAAAATGGAATCTAATTTTTGTTTTTCAAGTTCTTATAATAGTATAGAAATTTCAGGGGCTTTCTTTTTCTTTTCTTCACAGATTCAATACACTGTAAGTTTCAATTTGTTAATATTGAAGAGCGATTCAGTAAAAGATAGTTTTATAAATCACTGAAGAGACCAGAAGATGTTTATAAACTGGAATAGGTGTCCAAGTGGAGGCATAATAAATCTGAAAACTGATGAAATATTTTCACAGTTGTGAAGAAGATAAACAATGGAAACAGGAGGTTGGATGCTAAAATTATATTTTCTGCAGGTGGGTAAAGAAGGTCTCTTAAATGTAGAAATTACTTGTTTAATGCTGCAAATCCATTGCTTCTCAAACATAATTCTGGTTATGACCAAATACCCTACAATTTGTGATGCTTATAGATGTGTATCATCAATGAAATGCATTCCTGGTATTTAAAAGTATCTTTATGTATTGACATACTAGTCTTTGGGTCTAATTTTCTGTGTTTATTTGTTCATGGCTTTTCTTTTTACATGTTGTCTCAAGAATTAGAAATTATCTGAAAAACAAAACAAAAAAAAGTTCAATCTTTCATTGGTTGATTGGTCTTCTTTGTTGTTATCAAACTTCCAAATAGGTTCTTGATGTACTGATCAGAAATAACTGTTGCGAATTAGTGCAACTACTTTGGAAAACAGTATGGAAAATCCTCAGAAGAATCGGAACAAATCTACCATTCGATCCAGCAATACTACTTCTGGGTATCTACCCAAAGAAAGGAAACCAAACTACCAAACTAATGCATGTGTATCTGTGTTCATAGCTGCACAATTCACCATAGCCAAACTGTGGAACCAGCCAAGATGTCCATCAACAGATGAATGGATTACAAAACTGTAGGATATGTACACAATGGAATTTTACTCAGCCAAATAAAAAATACAATTGTGGTATTTTCAGGGAAATGGATGGATCTTGACATTATGCTAAGCGAGATTAGTCAGTCATAAAAAGTAAGGAATTGGATGCTTTCCCTAATATGTAAAAGCTAGGGTGAATGGGGTCATAGCAAGAACTCCAGGTGAAAAAAGAGATCCTATAGAGGAGCAAATAAGACAACCTAACTGTGGGTATGGGAGGTGGGGGAGAGGGAAATGCTTTAAAATGCATGATGTACTTTTTCATATCGAAGTCAACCACTAAACCAAGCATGGGAGGGAAGGATGGGGAGGGAGTGAGTTGGGACTGGCTGGGGACTGGCTGGGTGATGTTTGTATTTATGCATACACAAGTATCTTACACCATTATAATATATAAATACAGTGCACCAATAAAAATATTAAAAAGAAATAACTGGAGATGGAGGAGAGCAATGTCTTCATTGACAGAATGTGGAGCAGCAATTATTGCCAGAAGCAGAGAGTGATGGGGCAGGAAAGCCAGTATCCTCAACTATCAATTGCCCTTCAGATGTGTACCATGTAACAGTGGGGATGTATGTCTGCATTGACTCTCTTGTCATTGGTAGAGGGAACTGTCCAATAGGTGTTCCTTGATTATTTCTTGTGGATCATCCTAAATTCTGATAGTTGCCAGAGTCCTGACCCAAAAGTTTGCCAACTCTGACAAATCATGTCCCTTTTTCTTTCTATTGTGTGGCCTTTGGTACCTAAAAGAGGCCCTTGACAGCCAAGATGAACACTTAGCCTTTAAAGGCTTGGAAAGCAGTGACAACTCAGTGCTGTACACAATTTACACCAAGGTTGGATCATTGCCTCTTTTAATGGAAATACAAAGATATGTAGGTAGTACATTACAATTTATAAGCACAGAATTTCTGATAAATTGCATTTTGTGTGATTCTCATAAAAAAGAAAACTACATGACCAATTTATATACAATATTTTCAACAACTTCCATTTTGATCAGATTTATATACGATCCTTATAGCTCACTTAGAATTTTACACAACTAATTATTGGAAGAATTTTCCTATACTTTTTCTGGTTTTGTACATTTCAGAAATGTTTATATTCCAATACTCACATATTTTGGGTGCCAGACATCACTGAAAAAACTCACTTTATGATAGCATTCTGGCCCTGTGTGTTGGTGTTATGGCGCCAGACTAGTCAACATGATAGGAGGCAGGAGGATTCCTAGGACTGTGCTTGGAGAGAAAGCAATAACATAACCATATATTACATGAATGTAGTCTATGGAAATCAAACTTAATTTTTCTTTCATCAGTTACCTACTACTTTGTAAAAAAGAATCTACACTGTAGTGACTTAAAACAATAATGTTTTATGGCTTACAGTTTGTCTGCTTGGGTATTAGGAGCTCATTGAGGATGGCTTGTCTCTGCTCCATGTGGTGTCAGCTGGGATAGTTTGTCCTGAGCTTGAAAACCACAGATGGTCTCACTCTCAATATCTGGGGTTTTGCAGTTTCTCTAAAATTGGGGCATCCTGAATCTTTTCTGTATGGATTCTTCATATGGTAGGTCATTCACTAAAATCTTTGTCTGCACATGTCTCTGTCACTTCTACTAACTTGGATCTGTATCTATGGAAGCTAGATCACACGATTGAAAATGGAAATTACACATCAGCTTCAAGTAAGAGTTCAAAATCTCATTTCTATAACATTCTGTTGTAAGAAGTGAGTGACTAGACACACCCAGTTCAGGAGATGAAGAAAGAGACTCCATTTCTTGATGAGAAGAACTGCAGAGTCACACTGGAAAAGGGTCTGGACAAAGGAAGGAGTGCTACATGGAGATGGGGTCATATTTAGTGATTTATCTCAATTTTGTATTTAGCTTTCTTTTAGTTAGATCCAGAAACGTCTATAACCATTGCAATGCCACCTGTCCTTAGGATTGGTGTGACCCAAAGTAAAGATACAGTGGTCTCAACAATTGATAGCTAATAGACGTCCTTGTTTGTGAAAATATGAAATGCATATGAACAAATGAACATATTTTAGAATCAGAAAAGAACCTTGGAAAGGTCCTGCACAAGTGAGGATCCCTGAGGCCTAAACTTCATCAGTGTCACTGCTTACCAATCTGTCAGTTCTAGCATCTAACTTCTTGATTTGGAAAAGACTGACTGATTCTCTTTCTTTCCCATCTACCCCAATCTATGTACCAGCACTGTTGACTCAACTTTTAACAATATACCATAAATTCCGCCGGGCATAGTGGCACATGCTTGTAATCCCCACACTTGGGAGGTGGCACAGGTTCGAAGCCAGTCACGCTGGCTTAAGAGACCCTGTTTCCAAATAAAAATATAAAAATAGCTCTGGGACTGTAGCCCAGAGGTAGAAGGGCTTTCAGGAACCCCAGTACCACAAAATAAATAAATAAATAAATAAATAAATAAATAAATAATAATAAAAATACCATAAATTCAATGATAATGAAAATTTGGCCTTAGTCCAAAACATCAACCTCTATTGGTAGGAGTATTACAATTGATTCCTCTATGATCCCCCTGATTCTACTGTTACCTCTTATTTTCTTGCACAGAAGTCAGAGTGAACTTTTTAAAAGGTAAATTGAATCAAATGATGTTTCTGCTTCCTTTAGCTTCAAGCTTCAACTCTCAACATATTAGAATATATTTAAAGTCAGCATTTCTTCTCTATTTTCCATATAAGGCAGCTGTGGATGACACAGTTAGCACCCAATGGCAATAGGTCTTCTGGATCTCCTTATTCTGAGGAGCACTCCTTGGCTACAATGGTGATGGGGAGTGGTGCTTGATGGGAAGTGTTTAGGTCATGAGGCATCTGTGCTCACAAATGAGTTAATGGTATTGTGGATGTGAGTTCATTATTATGACAGTGGGTCTGTTATAAAAGTGAGTTTGGCTTGCTCTTGCCCTCCATTGCCCTCTTCCTTTTCTTGGCATTCTGCCTACAGACATGGCACAATGGATTAAGAAGACCCTCACTGCTCTAGGGCTATGCTTTTGGACTTTCCAGCCTCTAGACCCATGAGCAAAATAAACTTCTTTTGCTTCTAAATTACTCAGTCTGTTGCATTCTGCTATAGCAACACAGAACAATCCACCACACAGCAAGAAACACAGGTACCACAGGGTTAAATTGTATTATTCTTGTAATTTGGCTTTGCAGAGGCCAGGTAGAAATAGAGTTGATGGAGAGAAGAGTGGAAGAAAGGAGTCAAGAGTGGGAAGAAAGGAAAGTAGCATAAAGACTCCTCTTGTCCTAAGCATCCTGATCATAAATGGGTTGATTGTGCTCAGTGTCAGTTTTTCTCCCTGTAGGATGTAAGCAGTGAAATTTCTCAGCTATCTTAGGGAGTCAAAAGCTAAACTGAAACAAGTCGCCTCAGGTACCAGTAGTGGGAAGAAATATTAAAAAAAAAAAACTTTTCTGCCTTAGTAAAGATACAATAAGGACATAAGTAATAGATTTAATAAAGAACTAGAGAAAGCTCTAAAATATTTGTATAAAAATTTCTGACCAAACACCAGTCTTACCATTAACATAAGTCATATTTTTCTCTAGAGATATATTAGGTATGCCAACTAATTTCTTAATAATCTTATTTCTTAATTATCTTATGTTTTATAAGCCCTTGGAAAATGAGCAACCTACAGATTTATCAGGTAAGCAGTACATGCTGGGCAACACATCATGTATGTTATTTGCTTACGGCATTATGCTCATCTTTTATGAATATTATCTGATGGTTGAAAAAGAAATATGTATTTATTTTTTATATTTCTAAGCCAAAGGCAGGATTTCTACTTCCATTAAACATTCATTAAATTCAAAAATAAGGAAATTGCATGTAAAAAAAAAAAGCTAGTCCTTTTAGGCCTTCCACATTAAAATAACATTAAAAAGGATTAAAACAATGCAAATTTAATTTGTTTTCCTGATTTCTCACTCCTTTATTCATGCTCTTCTGTCTTCTATTAATTTTCACCAGAGCTGGATGGGGTTTTCTCTTAACTCTCAAATTCCCTCACTTTTGTTGGTTTAAGCGATACCCTCAGGGGACATTTTTCAAAGTGGTATGCTAGGATTTAGCTGTGGGAGGCCCATTAATACACCACATAGAATTTTACTTCCCATAATGACATTTAAAGAGAGCTATTTGTTTTGACTGAGTTCTTTGTGTAGGCCTGAAGGTTACCATAGTAAAACCCCCTTGGCAAATGTGCAGTCAGAAATTTCTGGGTTAAAGTGGTAGGGGGTAGGGAAAAGGACAATTCCAAAATATTTCATGAGCAAAATCCCCCCAAAATGAAGGGTCTCTGGAGTCTGGTTTATTCCCATTTCCTTCCCCGAGAAAGTAGAACAAATGACTCTTATTCTGCCTGCCCCTTTCTCAAAATCTTAAAGTTCAAAAACCTCCAAACTCTAACATTTATGAAACTTGCCACAAATTCTATTTCATTATATTATTTAGTTAATACTTTGTTTATGACTATTCACTTTCTTGGCTGTGGTAACAGATAATCAGGAAACCGAAGGTTTGCTACCTTCAGACAAAGCAAACAAGGATGGAATTTAAAATTAGATCTTGATAGAAAAAATAATCCAATTGTGCTAAGCAAAAATTATTGTAGTCAATTAATAATTAAGATAATGACAGTTAAGAATATGAATATAATAGCCTAATAAAAATCTAATAAGGACTATGATAGTCTAATAAGGACTGATATTTATTTATTTATTTATTTATTTATTTATTTATTTATTTATTTTTGTGGTACTGGGGGTGGAACCCAGAGGCTTTCTACCTCCGGGCTATACTCCCAGACCTATTTTTGGAAACAGGGTCTCATTAAGTTGCTGAGAGCCTCTCTAAGTAGCTGAGGTTGGCTTCGAATCTGCGCAATCCTCCTGTCTCAGCCTCCCAAGTGCAGGGATTACAAGTGTGCACCACCACGCCCGGCTAAGGACTGATTTTTTAAAAACTTAAAAAAGTTCTGCATTCAAATTTTTAATTTACTCCTACTCAACAGGTAGGATTAAAATAACATTAAAATAATATTATAAACTTGAGTAATAAACTTGGATGTAACATACTTGGGTATTAACTTGAGTAAGTCACTTAACTTCTCTGTACCTTATTTTCACAGATCTGTAAACTTAGACTGATGCTTATCCTATTAGAATTTTCATGAAAATTTCTTGAGATAAAGCGAGACCTCCTAGCATAAAATTCCTTGTTGGCAGTGAGTGGGGATAATTGTTGATTTCCTATTTATTTTTAAGTTTGCTAGCATTTTGGATAGAATAACCAGAGGGGTGTATGTTTTCTTCTTATTATAACAGATCTTTTGTTAATTCCTAAAATGACAAGAAAACAACAACCATCATGATCGCTACATATAGACAACCGGGCAAGTTTCATTTGATCCCACTCAATCTATTCCATCTGAATTCTATCAGCTTCATCCAAATAATGTAACATCCTCTCCCTTTGTGGCTGAAATGTTCACATTATGTCTTGATGATTCATGCATTGGAAGGGAAATTGAATTAACCAAGGAGGGAAATAAAAAATTTAAGAATACATTTAACAAGATCAATTCTTTTATAATTGGAACGCTTGCTCTCAGCCTTGAAAAGTAGCATTTAAAAAGGTGTTCATGGTCTGTGACTATCATTTGTAAAGTGAAAACTAAGTTTCCTGCCTGAAGGCTCAGCTGAAAATGGTGTTTTTGAAGGGACTTTTTCATCCTAAAGAATCTCACAGCACCTTTATAGCGTTTTCCCCCTAGGTGACTATTCTTGTCACTACCCTATTTTAAACTAAGAGTATGAAAATGTGTCACTTACTCAAGTCCTGGTCTTTACCTTGTCTTTATCAAAACTGATTTTTTTTTTATTCCTACAAATTAGCATAGTGTGCTATAGCTTTCTGGAGTTCAACAAAGCCTATGCTACTACTCATTAGTTAAGTGACTCCAGCCAAACCTCTAATAATTTTTAGCCTCAGTTTCTCTGCCAAACTGAATAGTAAATCAGTTCACATGTTTTTTTTTCTGAAGTATTACTATGCTAATATTTATTGACTGAAATTTTCTTATGTGCTGGGGTAGTAGGGAAAGTCTCCATAAATTAATATGCTGCAATAGTCCCATCCCATAGTAAAATTCGATAGTCCCTGTGATTAATTTAGACACAACTAATATTTTAGAAGGTGGATAAGAGTTAAGAGGACATTTTGGAGAAGCTAAAGACCATTAGTAAAGCCACTGGGTAATTTTGTGTGTGCTTTGGAGATAATATGATCAAGTGACAGAAAAGCATGCTGGAAAATGAGAGAAATGTTTTGTTTTGTTTTGTTTTGTTTTATACTGGAGATGAACCCAAAAGGCATTCTACCTCTGAGATAAAACCCTCAGCCCTACTTTTTCTTCTTCATTTTGAAGCAGGGTCTCACTGAGTTGGAAAGTGCCTCACAAAGTAACTGAGGCTGTCTTTGAACCGAGATCCTCCCATCTCAGCCTCCCAAATGCTGGGATTACAAGCGTGCGCCACCACGCCTGGCTTTGACACATGAAACAGAAATAAAACTGTGTCAGATCTTGAACTAAGTCTAAAGAAAGCTAGAAGCATGCTATTCTGCTTTTAAGAGTTCAGGCTGTTATGTAAGTGAATACCCTGTCAGAGAGCTCATCTATAGATGATGGTGAGAGAGGCCAAGCCATCCTGATACCAATGTTCCTGATAACAGAGCCTTCCAGTCATTTCCAGGAAGGCCTCACATAAGTGACCTCATCTGCCTCTTTTTTTTTTTTTTTTGGTGGTACTGGGGTTCCTGGAAACCCTTATACCTCTGGGCTACACTCCCAGTATTTTATATTTTTATTTGGAAACAGGGTCTCTTAAGCCAGCAAAGCTGGCTTTGAACCTGCGCTATCCTCCTGTCTCTGCCTCCCAAGCGTGTGCCACCATGCCTGGCCTCATCTGCCTCTTGACTATAGCTTCATTATAGATCTAAGCAAGACCAGCAGAAAAACCATAGAGCTGAACACCAGTTAACCCACGACATTTTGAGAAATAGTAAGTGGGCTTTTATTTAAGCAAGTAAATATTGTGAGTTGCTATAAATTAGAGTAGACAAAACACCTGGGCACTTTGAACATGTTTCTTCCTTTTGTATTTCCCTTTCTCTCTTATTTCGCACACTGCCTACAATTTAGTCTTTTCAGTACACTCTATGGAGAGCTTTCTTATTTTCACAGCTTCAAAGATATTGACTCCATGATGGATTTATCTATTCACCCCCTCTCATCTGTGTTACAAAACTGCACCTTCATCAGCTTAGTGAAGGCTTTTTCCTTAAACTCTTTACTGTAATCATAGCACTATTTATTTAAGGGTTTCAATAACTATCCATATAAAGTTCAAAGTCCTCTTATTTCCGATGGCATATACATATCAAATCTTATTTCTGTCACTTCCCAGCATGCATTCTGTTCTTCTATTAATTGGTCTTACCACAGTCCCATAAACAACAACTAATTTTGTGTGTTTGCTGAACTACTTATGTATGTTTACTTCTCCTGGAAGTAGCACTATCCACTTAACCCCCCCCCCCATAAAATTCCTTTTATCTTTGAAATACTTATAATTCTTGCAGTTTTTCCTTGAGTACCCTGTCTTCTGTAAATTTTTTTCTAATGTCAGTTTCATTGCTTTTCTTTATTTCTGTTTTTTTTCAGGATTGATAACCTAATTTATACCTAATTTATATCTCTTTATGCATTATTTAACATGTTGGCTAATGGATATATATTATTGATTGAAAATTCTGATAGATGTAGATGGTTTAATATTGAAAATATTCATACTTACATCCTATTATAAAGTCTAATTCATCTGTAGAATATTAAAGTTTAGGTAGGAAAGCAGTTGGAAATTGAAAATAGTAGTTTCATCTGACCATGTATAAAGTGCAAGAATGCAAGGGGACAGAAGTAGCCTTCTGTCTTGGTGAAAAGGTAAAGATCATAAAAAGTCTTATGCAAGGCACAAAACTTTTTAGTGTAACTGCAGATTTTGGAGGCCATAAAAAATTTTAGCAGGAGAGTAAAAGCCACTTTTATTTTGATTTGTATTTTTGCAAAATAAAATTGTTGCTTTTAAGAGATAGATGAAAGAAGTATGTTTTAATACTAGGAGGGGTTGAGGAGTATAAAAGTGGTGTCCATAGAGAGAAAGCTAGAGTTACCATTAGGTCAGGGGAGAGAAGAGAAAACGCTGAATGGGAGCAGTAGGAGTGCGGGAGGGAGACAGAAGTGCTTATGGGAGGTCTTTAGGAAGAAGACTTTTCAGAATATAGCGACCCATTGTTTATAGCAAAGAGAATAAATGTGATTCTCAGTTTCTGACTCGGGGAATGGTGATACCTACCTCAAGATAAAGAATATAGGGTGTTAAGCAAGCAGATGAGGAGGGCACATGCAACTACTTCTTAGATGTCTTAAACTTGGATTCATATGTTGAATGTATAAATGGGGATATAGGGAAGGTTGTGGAAATTCAGGTTTGACTCTTAAGAGAAGGAGAGGGATGTGTCTTATGATAGTTTAGATTCACGAATTACTACACTATAGGTGGTAATAACATATTCAGAATTAATAAAAATTTCTTATGCATTTTTTAACTGAAATAGATCATTAAATACTATCAAAATTGGAAAATAGGTGAAGAAGAGAAATGTTAAAGAAAATTAGATATAAGCAAGAGGGTAAAGTTGCATAAGGTAGGAAAAGAGAGTTTAAGAAATTAGTAATGGTCAAATATTAAACTCTTGGTGACTTAAAGTAGGATATAACTTTAATTTCACAAAGAATAACTTTTGTATTCACTGAATATTTTATAAAAAGTGCAGTGTTATCCTCTAGGATGAAGGTGAGAGGATCGATGGATTAGGAATGAATGGAATTTAGTCAATAAAGTATGGCTGCTAGGGAAATTAAAGAAGGAACATTAGTAATAGAGGCAAATAGAACACAGCAGGAATTTTACTTATTTACTTAAGATTCAAGTGATTTGAGTAAGTTCATTAAAAGAAAGAAATATGTGGGGAGAGAGAGAAATCTATAAAATTTCTAATTTTTAAAATTGTATCTAAATTTTTCTTTGTATAACATGCATTTATATTCATTTCATTTGAATTATGATTAACATTGATAATTACCTTTGATAATGGCTACATTAAGAAAAGTGCTACATTGCATAAACTTTATTTTTTTAGTCAAGATATATTTCTTTGTTTTTTTTTTAATCATATCAAGGAATACAGATCTTACCCAATCATAAAGTATTAAAGGGAACAGAAAAAAACTTTATTTCACTAATCTTGATTTCTTTTACAACTTCCTGAAACTGAAATGAAATTGAAATAGTTTATTGTCCATGAGTGAAGGTTTAGAATTATCTTAGAATATGCAGTTATCAAACTTTATCTTTTCACTAAAGCACTAAATGATATATTCTGACTTTTCATATTGAAATACAAATAAGTTGATGGGAAATACAGACATGAACAAAAATTAAATCTCATGATAATATATCCTTACCATTTGATGTTTTAACTTGTTCAAGAAAAATGTTTTCACTGTCAGAAATGCCTTCATGGAGAGATAATACAAATTACTTTAGCAATGAATGTTTTACTTTTGTAGTATATTTTATTAAAAAATACAGTGAAATAGATGCTGTGGTTGGGCTCTTAAGGTCTGGTCCTTGGCCTATGGTGCTGGGGAAGTGGTGGGACCTTAAAGAGGTAACACCTAGTTGGAATTCCTCTGGTCATGTGGAACTACATGTTTGAAAGGGATTTAGGACCCTAGGACCTCTCCTTTGTCTCTCTTTTAGTTCCAACTGTCATGAGATAAACGGCTTGCTCCAGCAGCACTCCCTGACACACATACACACAGCCTTGCCACAGGCCCAAAGGCAATAGTTCCACCTGGCAGTGGACTAAAATCTCATAAATTGGAAGCCCAAACAAGCCTTTCCTCTTTATAATTGTTATCTTGAGAATTTTGTTCTAGTAAGGCAAAACTGATGAACTTCTAGAATAGATTTTGATTGTAAGTTGATTAAAGCAGTGACCCTGTTGTCCTCATCCACTTCCTTCTCATTGGACTGTATTAGCTAAGATTACTGATATCATCAACATACCAGTCTCCCTACTGGGAACTTCACAATTCTTTCTTCTGTTTCTTATATTAACTTGTGAAGTAGGAGTGGCAAGACCACAATCCCTAGGTGTTATAGGTAGAAATAAGATGTTCCCTAAAGAGCTCATTTATTAATGTTTGGAGTTGATGTAATTGAGTCATAAGGGCTGTAACTGAGAAGTGAGTAAATTCATTACAATGTATTTGCCTGGATGGCATACAATAGGCCAGTAGGGTGCCTCTGGGTACTTTGGACATTATATATGGTTCCTCGTGTCCAAGCTCACTCTTTTGATTCCAGCGCCTATGATGTGACACAGCCCACGTTTCTCAGCTTCCTGTTTTTATACCCTGAGATCCACAATCCCTGACCTTAAATGAGCTATAAACAAAACCACACGGAAATTAATCTTCTTTACCTGGTCGATCTTTTAGATTATAGCAGCAAGAATGGTGATGGATATACTAAGTAACAGCTACTAGGGAGAAAAATAACTTTTTCTTTACTACATGAAGCAAATTCAAAGCTTTTATATCATAAGCCTGGCTTTCTATAGCTAAGGAGGTTGCCATCATTAACCAAGAGTGGATGGCGCCCTATTCCTCCTACTTAGTTTCAGGGAACAAAATTTGAAACGTATGTCATGGGCGTGAAGTACCTACACATTTGTTTGAGAGTAGCCATGTAAATTATAAATTGGCTGCCGGGAGTGGTGGCGCAAGTTTGTAATCCCTGCACTTGGGAGGCGGAGACAGGAGGATCGCGCTGGTTTGGAGACAGCCTCGCTGGCTTAAGAGACCCTGTTTCCAAATTTAAAAATGTAAAATAGTTCTGGGAGTGTAGCCCGGAGGTAGAAGGGCTTCCAGAAACCCCAGTAACACACACACACACACACACAAAAAAAAAAAAAAACTATAAGTTGATTTAAATTGGTTTTGTATTGAGAGTTATGTTTGAACATAAAAGGCAGGTGATGTGTATGTGTGTGTATGTGTGTTTGTGTGTTCCTTGAAAATTATAGTCAGTTAGAAGAATAAGAACATGAGACTGAAAAATCATATCGATAGAGAATCTCTCAAAGTGGCCCTACTTAAAATGATCCCAAGCATTTGTAGGAACCCAGTGCTTTATGAGTGTTACTTTGGACTGAAGTTTGCATCTTATTTGAGCATCTCAGACTCAATATTTTGCTGAAGAGCTGAGTGGTAAAGTCAGCCCTTATAAACAGGGTATTGATTCCCAAACAGTGAATAGAGAGTGTTAGGAGTTAGAAGGACAAAATTCTCTATGAGAGAGTCATGGACATGAGAGTTTGCAGAAGGGCTAGGTACAGAAATAATCTCTAAGTAAGGGTGCAACTCCTGAAATTAAAAAAAATAATAATATGCATACATTTTTATCTTCCTTACCTCATGAAATCTATTTCTCCTTAGATTATTAAAATACTGTCAATACAATTTTAGAGCTTTGTGTAGAAACATTTTTAAATGAAGCTATTTAATGGAGGAGTTCAGATAGAATTGGGGGAAATATCAAAGAACACAATAGTCAAAATACAGGAAAGGCTTCTAGAACTGTAGCAGTCATTAGACATTTGTGGCCACTAGAGAGTTGAACTGTGACTAGTCTCACTTAATATTTAAAAGTAATATACACACTCAAATTCAAGTCTTAACTTGAAAAATAACAAGTTGGGTATGGTGGCTCATGCCTGTAATCCCTGTTCTTGGGAGGCTCAGATAGGATCATCACAGATTCAAGGATAGCCTCAGCAATATAGTGAGACTCTCAGCAAACTAGTGAAATGGTTTCCAAAATAAATAAATAAATAAATAAATAAATAAATAAATAAATAAATAAATAAATACAAACAAACAAACTAGGCCTGGCGATATAGTTCAGAGGTAGAATGCCTCTGAGTAGTTGTTCAATCTTCACCATCTTTTTCTTCTTCCTCTCTCTCTCTTTCTCCCTCTCTTCTCTCTCTCTCTCTCTCTCTCTCTCTCTCTCTCTCTCTCTCTCACACACACACACACACACAAAGGAAAAATCATAATGCATCTTACTACTTTTTGAATTAATTAACTTGCTAAATTGCTAACATTTTGAATTCATTAGATTAAATATGTATTTTATTAAAATTAACTTTTTTAATGTAGCCACTAAAATAAAGTCATACACACAATTATGTACCTATCTAAGACTTACAGTTTCTTAGACAGTACTAAAATTGGCAAGAAGAGAATAGTAGTTTACAGAAGAACAGAAAGGTACAGAAATTGCAGAGTTGATCCATAAGTTACATATACATATATTAATATATACATATGTAACATATATTTGAATTTATTTTAAATAAAAAGTTATGTGTATATATATTATAAAATTAAATAGGCCATACACACACATATATATATACATATATATATATAGTCTATTTAATTATATATATATGATCTATTTAATTTTTTATAAATCAGTAAATTAAAATATAGAGAAATAAAATACAGCCACTTATTCAAGATCAGACAAATAATTTCTCTCTCAGCCATTTCTAATATTTTATTATATGTATCTTGGGAATATCTCTATCAATATTCATCTAATTATGTGATTATTCTCTTCCAATTATACAGGAAATAAAAAAAATAGTCTTCTAGCCTACAGGGGGAAATACATTTTTTGTTGTTTGCTTCTTTGAATAGACTAAAATATCATTTTCTAAGCTCCATAAAATTTATGAAGGGGTTTCATAGAAAAGGTTGCTACCATCACATTCAAATAAAGGTCACCAAGCAGCTAATGATTATAATTCAGGCTCCCCCTTCCTGTATCCCAAATTCCCATATCTAGTTTATGGTTTATGCACTCAGGCTCTTTGTGAAGGGTTTATAAATTTTTTCCTACTACAATATAATACAACCTCCTTCAAAATATTAGGAAAACAACCAAAAAGAAAATTTTGAAAGATATAAATGTATTAAAAATATTTTAAGTCACATATATATACATATATATATATAAATATGTTTACACACATTCAATTATTTTCATATTATTTTATAATATGTATTTTTTTACTAAATTAACCTATTAATTGATCCCTAAAACTACTATTAACCCCTAAATATTGTTCTAAAGCAGCTATTTTCAAATACAGGAACTTTATAGGTTCCATGAAAGCACCTAGAAACTGAGGACTGGCAGCT
Source organism: Muscardinus avellanarius (assembly GCF_963383645.1). Classification (NCBI taxonomy): domain Eukaryota; kingdom Metazoa; phylum Chordata; class Mammalia; order Rodentia; family Gliridae; genus Muscardinus; species Muscardinus avellanarius. Next base: position 92,911,866 of record NC_137794.1, read on the forward strand.
CCCGAGGAACTGCACGTCTGCTGGTATCAGTATTCTCTTTTGTTATTCTAATATTATTGAGGTATAATTTGAAGAGACAGTTCTTCTAATAAAATAAATTTGAATGTGCTTTATTATAAAATGCTATTTTGAAAGGTTAATTGATGTCCCATTGCTTTTTATTTTATCCTATTTTGGGATATACTCATTTAAAGATTAGTAACAATTTCTAGAATGTTTTTAAATACAAAAGAAACTTAATATCATGTATTGGGAATGGGAGGGAGTATGGAGGGGTCTGGGGTAAAGCTGTGTGCATGTGTGTTCCTTCCAATCTGAACTACACTATATGAGACTACAATGCTACTACTACTACTACTACTACTACTACTACTACTAATAATAATAATAATAATAAATAATAATAAAAGCAACTTCTAAGAACAGAGGTTGGGAATAAAAAAATTCATAGAACTTAAAACAAAGACTAAAACTTATTATATGCAAAAAATTTAAATGATCATTTTGGTGGTAGAGAGATTCTAGGATGAAATGCAGACTGTAACAAACTAATCTGACTGTATTATTAATGTATGAAATGATATTGATGATTTACATAGCCTTGGAAGTGACTTTTCTGCAAGACTTATTCATTAGTTTTTTAATTTTTTTATAATTTTATACTTAATAGTTTTTTACTCGAGATAAACTTTACATTTATATTCTTATAAATTAAATAATATGCAAATTTGGAGGAGACTAGACATATACACTCTAATAAATTTTCACATGGTTTCTCTTTCTGTGAAGTCACATTTTATGCAATTATATTAAAAAATCTCCAAAGATTGTTAAATCTTTTGCTTAAGTTTGTGTTTGTGTGTGTGTGTGTATGTGTGGGTGTGTGTGTGTAAATAAACATTTTCTAATACATTTGCAATATTCAGTTAGATATATAAAATTGGAAACTTTTGTTAATAAATTTTAAAAATTTTAACACAAAATTTTCATTTGGTTTTTTTGAATGTTAAAGAATAAGCATCTGACTATAGCAATATGTTAAAATCTCCTTTATAATGGGTTTTACCTTATATTTATTTTTGTTTGCTTTTTACTTTGATGCAAATTAAAAAAAAACTACTAAATATTAGTACTTATAGTAATTGAAAATGTTTGGAAATTTGATAAATACTTTAAAATATTTTTCACTTATGTATAATAGCCAAAGGTTTGGATAAACATTCTTCTTTTTTCTTCTTAGCTATACCTTTTAATTGCCTTTTAAAGATTTTCAACCAAGAAAAAAATACAGAAATGTATTGAATGACTTTCCATATTCTATCAATTTGGTCTCCAGTTTTCACTGTTTAATTGATATTTCTTTTTAAATTGGTAAAGTCCTTAGTGTAAAAACATTTCTAAGCTAAAACTAATAAACGATGATATATTTTTCATATACTACTGGGATATATTTGCTAATATTTTATATTTATCTTCATAATTGAGATTAGTTTGTGATCTTTAAATTTTTTTCTCTTCCTTTTTTTATTCCTTTCTCCTTCCTTTCTTCCTTCCTTCCTTCCTTCCTTCCTTCCTTCCTTCCTTCCTTCCTTCTTTCCTTTCTTTCTTTCTTTTCTTGTTTTTTTTAATGATTCTAGTCTGGATAATATTAACTTCATGAAATTAATTCAAGACTGTCATGCTTCTCATGGTCAAAAACTTTCCTTAGCTTTTGAAACATTTCTTAAATTAAAATTCATAAGTGTGGCTAAAAATATGTATATATAATTTATATGTAATATAAGTTTATATATAGATATGTGCAGCACTGGGAGTGATATCCAGGCCCTCAATTATGCTAGGCAAGTACTCTGCCACTTAGCAGAACCCAAGCCCTTTACCTTTCCTTTCCTTTCCTTTCCTTACTTTTTGATTATGGTCTGAGTATTGGCCCAGGGGTATTCTACCTCTGAGATACATCCTCAGCCCTATTTTCATTTTATTTTTAAAAATTGGTTCTCAATAAATTGCTGAGAGCCTTGTTAAATTGCTGAGGCAAGCCAAGAACCTGTGATTCTCCTGTCTCTGCCTCCCAAGTACTGGGATTAGAGGCATGTACCACCATGCCCAGCTACTTTATTTTTAAAACAGTATTAGATTCCTAGCAAAACTGAGGGAAAAGTGTAAATATTTTCCTGCCCCATATAAACTATGTGTCTAGCTTACCCTACTATCAACAATCCTTGCCAGAATGGTATATTTGTTCCAATTAATATTCTATATGGGTTATAGTTATCATGTCTATATTTTATCTTAAAATGATTTCTCAGTATTGTACATTTTATTGGTTTGAATAAATGTATAATGGCATTTATCTGTTATTATAGTATCATGTAGAGAATTTTCATTTTCTCCAAAATCCTCTCTGTTCTGTGTATTCATCTCTCCCCAAACCCCAATTCCCAGTGATCACTGATATTTTTACTGTCTTCATAGTTTTTACTTTTCCAGAATTTCATTAAAATTGGATTTTTACACTTATAAATATGCATTTAGTATTTCTCCATGTCCATAGCTTGATAGCTCATTTCTTCCGAATAATACTTTATTGGCTGGATGTACCACAGTCTGTCTGTTTACCTACTAAAGGATTTCTTTGATTCTCCCAAGTTGTGGAAACCATAAAATTATTTCAATCTTCTGTACATATTTTTATGTGGACATAAGTTTTCAACTCTTTTGAGAAAATCCTAAGGTGTATTATCAATGAATCGTATAAAGAGTATTTTGTTTTGTAAGGAACCTCCAAACCATCGTCTAAACTATCATTTTAAACTTTCAACAATAATGAATGAGGTCCTGTTTTTCCACATTCTCACTTGTTTGATACTGTCAGTGTTCCAGTTTTAGTCGTTGCAATATGTAAGCACTGGTGTCTTGTTATTTTAACTTGTGTCTCCGTGATGACATGTTGTGGAGCATTTTTTATGTACTTATTTTCCATCTGCATATCTTCTTGGGTGAGATATCTTTTAGGATCTTTGGCCCATTTTTTAACTGTTCTTTTTTCTTATTGTTGAATATTAAGTGTTTTTTGTGTATTCTGGGTAACAGTCCTTACTTAGATGTCTTTTGCAAATATTTTCTCCCAGTATGGCTTGTTTTCTCATTCATTTGACTTCATCTGTCACAGAGCAGTTTTTATTTTTAATGAAGTCCAGCTTATCAGTGATTTAATTAAAAAATCAGATACTTAGTATTCTGTTTCTTACCTCTAACACTGCGTATGTAGATTTTTTTTCCCTTTTTTTTAAACAAATTCAGCATTCTAGGTTTGGCTATTTTAGTATTAATTCAACATATTTATTTATATTTTTATTTATAATATAAAATGATTCTTTTCATATATTATTAACTTTTTGCTCCTTGGCTTTTTTTTTAATCTTTTTTAAAATCATTAAATTGAGTTCATTTTTAGGTAATTAAATAATTTTATTTTTCTGGTTTATTAATAAAATATTTTGTTAAATATGATCCAATAATAGATATTATTAAAGTTAATTTTGATTTTTCCTTTCACATTAGAAATAGATATGCAAAAATTTGAAAGTCTACTGTACTTTTGGTTTTGTTTTGTTGTTGCTATTGTTTTTCTTGCTTTTATTTTATTATTTTATTGTATTTGGACAAAGATTATTGTTGGCACCATATCTGCTCCTTACATAATTTACTTGTCTTGTGGATTTTCTTGTGTCTTACTAAGAGATTCCTTTTTATAAATATTCTAGTATCTGCTTTAAGATAACATAGGTCTTAATGAAAAGACATCTTTTAAATTAAACTTACTAACAATTCATATCAGTATTTTTAGTCTTTATGTCTATTTCCCTTATGAATTTTTATTCTTCATTCAGATCATTTTCAATCTCAATTTATGTTCTTATCATTTCATCATTAATGTCTTTTTCCATGGGTTCTGTATTTTTATTAAACTTTATCAGCCTAAAATTAATTAATATTTTTAAGAACGTTTGGTGTATTCCTCATTCTCTGCCTGTTGATCATCACATCTTTTGGTTCACATAGGCATTTTTTATCTTCTCATATTTGAAAGCTAGTATTATTCTGAAGTATCTGTAATACATTGTTAATATTCTCCTTGAATTCTTGTTCTGTTCACCTATTTTATGTTAGAATCACTTTCTCAGTTTCTATATTAGAAGGCTGATTTGTAATACCAAATTAAGATTTTGCATCATGAAAGTAATGAAAAGGTATTTAGGACAATGGGCATTTCTTTTCTTTTCTCTTACTTTTATCTACTCCTCCTTTATCATCATCGTTTTCTTTCTCTTCTTTTTAAGTTATAGAATTCTTTTCATTTTGCCACAGAGATTTTGCTGGCCTAATTGATATAAATATGGGAGGTTAGAATGATGTGGCTTTCAGCACACTTCCCCCTGAGCCTTTTAAAACTCAATCTTTCCTCTGAGGGTGAAAAACCAATCCTGTGAGATCCTTTTCTTACTTATGGTAATGTATTAAGAGTCCCATTAATCTGACTTTTTAGACTTTCCCCAAATCTACTACGTGTGTGTGTGTGTGTGTGTGTGTGTGTGTGTATCTATATATTGTGTGTATCTATATATCTATATCTATCGATGAATTTCAGATATGAGCAGAGTGTTAATTTTTGTCATGGAAGATTTATCCCTTATCAGGCTATCCCATGTGTACATATGTTATAAATGTTTTTAAATATTCTGATATATATAACAAATTATAACTCCATTTAGATGACTTCAGTGATTTATTTACCAATAGATATTCAACCAAAGATCTGGTGAGTAAATCCTTTTGTAGGATTCTTGGAATTTGAGACAACTAAAACTACGAGAATATGAACCCAAATTCTGGAGCTTACATTCTCTGCATGTGGGGAAATTTAAGTATGAAAACAAGTGAAGACTGGGTGCTGTTGGATAGTAGGCTTTTTTAATGATATTTATTTATCCCATTTCAACATTTGTCCTTTTACCAGTTAACTTCTATCACCAGGAAGCAGTGAGATTTTACCCATCAAAATATGTCAACTTGGTTGCATTTATAATTGTAAAATTTCATGTTATACTACACAAAGTATTGAAATTAATGTATGATGAGGTCATAAAAGAATGCATACTTTAGTAATTTGTTTTTATTTTGACTAAGGAGCAATTTCTCCTAATTATGTAAATTTGGTCACATTTTAACCTATCACCTGCCTGTCTGTGTTGAAGTTATCTTTGTTTAATTTTATATGAATTACACTATGTGGCAAACAACTTTATCCTTATCTGGTAGATTCGCTGCATTAATATTTCTTAAGCTCCTTTAAGGCAGGTGTCTTTGACACCCATATAGGAACAAATGACAAGCAGTCATAGTTAACCTCATGACACTGAGAGAGTAACACTAGAGCATTACTATGGTTACATAATTCTGAACACAAAACATTCACTGAATAAATGGGTTTTTTCCTCAAGAATTTTAAATATGTAAAGAACAAACTGACCTGTTTAATTGACCTGCTTTTACCAATTGTTTCTGATTCTCCATTCCTTCTATAAAACATATCATCTGATGTCGATATCATCTTAGGTGTCATGGCTAGAACTTGTCTTTTTAATGCTTACCCTCCTTGTGTGCACATCCAGTAGTTCTTAAACATATATTATTTTGTCCTCAAATATGCTAAATTCTTATGTTTTTAACTATATAATTGAATTGAATACTAATAAAATTATAGAAGTATGAATGTAAGATCATTTTTTATATAAATGAAAGCTAAATTGACTATTTCATGAGAGTCTAATAATGATAAGTTGAGTTTAGTGGTTGTGAAATCATGGAAAATTTTTGCAAAATTTTAGAGGTTTTTGTATTTAGATAAAAGGAAGATTTTTTTTTTTTTTTTTTTTTTTTTTGGCCAGGTTTCGTTGTGCAAGAAAGATTACTAGAATCTTAATCAGTAGATGATCCCCAAAGAAGAGGATGTGTCCTATTGCCAAAATATTGTTGAAACAATGGAGATTTATATGTTCTAAGTTAAGTAACTTATCGGTCATTTTTTGTGATTTTTTAGTTCTGAACATTTTTAAAATTGATTAATTCTTGCCCAATTCTCTTTTTGCTACAATTATTAAAAACATAATTAGCCGGGCGTGGTGGCGCACGCTTGTAATCCCTGCACTTGGGAGGCAGAGACAGGAGGATCGCACAGGTTCGAAGCCAGCCGCGCGCGCTGGCTTATGAGACCCTGTTTCCAAATAAAAATGTAAAAATAGGTCTGGGAGTGTAGCCCGGAGGTAGAAGGGCTTCCAGGAACCCCAGTACCACCAAAAAAGAAAAAAAAAACAACAACAACAACAACAACAAAAAACATAATTAATCCTAATTGAGTTCCATTCAATTTCTTTCTTGTTTTTCACACAATTTTTCTTTTCTTTATTTTCTATTATACCTTTCTTGGTCACTTAATTTTCAAAGTCTATAAATAAGTGAATTATTTCAATGGTAAATATTACTAAGAGCCATGAACTCTGTGAATTTTTGTTTAAGTTAATATGATTGAAAGGATATAATTTTTGTTTTTAGGAAAGTATAAAGTAGACCTTTTAGGAGATCAAGATAGAGTGAATAATGAAATATACTGAGAATCAGGCTATGTGGATTCAACTTCTAACCACACCATGTCTCTCACTAAGTGAATTTAATCAATTTATTGTAGTTCTATATGCTTCACTTTCCCTCTGTGTAAAATGAGAAAGCAAGTGACTATTGTAAATATTCAATGAGTGGATACAGGTAAAGCCTTTGTTAATTTTATCTTTTTCCCTTTAACTGCCATCTACAGTCTCAGGACACTTATTTAAGTTTTCAATTTTTGAAAACTGATCCTAAAATTTATAGTATCCAAACTGTTTTTTCATTCACATATATAATTAAGAATCTCCATGTTTTTGATGTTTAGTTAATTTCTTTGAAAGTCACAAGTGTGTGTGTGTGTGTGTGTGTGTGTGTGTGTGTGTGTGTGTTAAGTATGGAAGAAAGTTAATTAGAAATGAGTACTTCTATATGAAGAAAGCTGTCTAGTAGGCTGAAAAAACATCTTTAGGGGGAAAAAAAGCTCAATGGCTGGATTATCAAATGTAGCAGTTCAGTGGTTCAATTCATACCTGACAGGCTTCAAAGACTCTATGCAAATTGATCTCCCAGCTGCAAGGGTAATTAACATGAGTTTGTTGCAAAGATCTGTTCTTCTATTCATTCTTCTTCATGATTATTTTAGTAGCTTAACAAGTGTCTGTAACTACTTAATCCACTCTTAGAAGAAATATAAAATTGCCTACTATTGGCATAAAATAAGACTTCTACCCTCTTGAAAATGCACTTGCATACTTGACATGCTAAGGTTGGCACAGCAGGTGGAGATGCAGGAAAACTAGAACCAAGGAAAGGAATCTTATTTTATAAACATTCAGATACTAACATTTTTTTTTTTTTCAGTACTGGGGATGAAACCCAGGGGCAATCTACTTCTGAGTTATACTCCCAGCCCTACTTTTGTATTCTTTATTTTGAAACAGGGTCTCACTGAGTTGCAAAGGATCTAAGTAGTTGCTGAGGCTGTCCTTGAACCATGATCCTCTTATCTCAGCCTCTTAAATACAGGGATTATAAGCATATGCCACCACCTCCGGATCTCATTTATTATTTTCTTGGTTTTGCATACTTGCTCACGCATTTTTCATTAGTATTTCTTTTTGACTCACTGCAATGAAGAATGTGTGCTTGTTTTTATGCACCTCTAGTAGGAGGTAAGAGGAAAGCATACAATCTATGATCAAGGCCACCAAGCATAACTGGAGTTCTCTCCAGCTAGAGAGAGCCACACAAGCCCTTAGCAATGTTAGGTGTTATTACACAACTAAGAACCACATTCAGTGTTACTCATAGACTTAGCAAAGTTCCTTAGGAGGTTATAGGATATGAGTCAGGGCATGTTCACACAATGTTGCACATTCGGTACTTGAATAGGGGCATTTCATAGAAAAGGATTTGTAGTAGCTTGGCATTTCAACAGCAAAGGATAGCTGTGACATATATATATATATATATATATATATATATATATATATATATATATGTCACAGCTATATATATGTCACAACAACAACAACAACAAAAAAAAAAAAAAATATATATATATATATATATATATATATATATATATATTTATTTATTTTTTTTTTGGTGGTCTAGGGTTCCTGGAAGCCCTTCTACCTCCGGACTACACTCCCAGATCTATTTTATATTTTTGGAAACAGGGTCTCTTAAGCCAGTGTGGCTGAGTTCGAACCTGCGATCCTCCTGTCTCTGCCTCCCAAGCCTGGGGTTTACAAGCGTGTGCCACCATGCCCGGCTCTGCTGTATTTTACACACACATTTTCTAGTTAAAAATAAGTAATAAATTATACAGTGTAGACTTCAATATCATGTCACTTTAGAAACAACAAGTTATTTTTTTTATTTTTATGGTTTTATTGGTTCATTATAGTTTTACATTATAATATAGTTGCTAGTGATAGTAACATGGATGCATACAGCATTGGTAGGCTTTCCCCCTCAACCTCTACAATCCCTCCCTTCCCCATACAGAATATTGAAATTGGCATAGGTAGTCTCACATATATACATAATGTCAGTGGAAGTTATTCCTTCTTTGATTATACCTCTCATCCATTCCCTACCTTCCCCTAGACTACCTCCCTAACCCTACTGGAGTTTCTCCTCCGTTATATTAAGTCCCTCCAGGATCACAATTACTCCCTAGTTTCCACATATGAGAGAAAACATATGACTCTTTCTCCAGGTCCATCCATTTTTCTGCAAATGACATCATTTTGTTTATTGTTGTTGCTGAGTAGAACTTTATTGTGTGTATAACCCATAATTTTTAATCCATTAATCTGATGATGGATACTTGGCTTAGTTCCATAATTTTATTATTATTTTTAATATTTTCTACTAGTAACATAAATATTCTTGTTATTATAATGTTCTGATATGGTAGAATGGCCATTTTGAGAATATTTATTCAACCTATCCAAGAGCAAAGGAGATATTTCCAGCTTCCAAGATCTTCAAATTTTTTCTTTTTTCTTTTTTTGAAGATTTAAAGAAGTTTATTAAAAAGGTAGAAATATATAACATAGTTACAGCCCCATGCAAATGGCATGGGGGTGGGGGGTTCCAGCCAATTCACCACCCAAAGATACAACATGTGGACTGGATTTTTTATACCCATGACTTCCATCTTGTTTACCTAATTCTGACTTAGTAAATGTCCCTGTAGGGTTCCTCCCCCAGCAAGGTGTGGCAAGGTATCTCCTTTCAAGGAGGTCAATACCTCCTCCCATCCTAGCTAGTTAATCTATCTTTAGAATAAGGATGGGGAAGTCCAAGTTCCTCTCTACTATGGACTTGCTAATTACCTTTAGCTAGCTTAATTTACATTGGAATAGTTGCCTGGTTTTAGTCAGAAACCAAGTCCTTTCAGAGATTTGTCCCTCACCCAGTTTTTGAAATATATTAATAATCATAGCTTTCTCAAATCTTCCTAGGCCATTCTCAATACTAATACATTCCCCCCTTTGTCTAGTAACTTCCTGACACCTGTCAGGCCAAAGATAGATACAGATAATACATTTTGACTTTTATAATTTTACAAGCATTTAACATGAGCCAATTTCCATTAATTTTTCCCTCATTTCTATCACATGAATGTACCCCTTAGCAAAGGAATAAGGACATCAAGTCAGTCATAAACTGCTTCGAGCTGAACAGGAATGAAGTTGGGGGCCCCAGCTTTAGGGTAACATTCATGCATGTAGTTGGCATGGGGAATCAGATGGGTCCATGCCATGTGCTTCTTTGACCATCCAAAGGGCTTTAATAGATGTTCCTCTTGTGTGCTCATACCACCATCTGATGTCTGAAAGTTTCAATCCTATGAGATGACATTCACAATACAGGTTATCCATGAAAACCTAAACATAGCACTTAAGTGAGAAATTAAAACCTGATTTGCTGACTTAGGCTGAAACACACAAAAATGGGATGTATTTAGTTTATTTTGTGCCACATGAATCCAGAAATTAGTGCTGTGAAGACCTGGAATAGGCTTTGAGGTAACTTGAATAAAGATTTTAGATGATTTCTTATATGTTATATCATTAGGGTACTGTTTTTGGATTTTAGTGCACTTATAGGTACCAGTATCTAATATAGTGGTTTGAGGTAAAATAATAGAAAGATTGGTACTAGAAAACTTTGGCTGATCCATTAAATTTTTAAATCTCGACTGTTGAGCTATATGAGAAAATATTGTTTTTGTATCTTTTACCTATATTACCAATCCTATGGGAGAACTATGATTTACCCAGCACTGTAATATTAAGGAATTTTCTATTGCCACTGTGTCATTGCTGTAACTAGAGACTGTAAGATCTGTTAGCAATTGAACATGTAACAATTGAAAAAAGACCAAAAATGAACTGCCTCATTGTTCAATTAATCTAGAAAAATGAGTATAATTAGGAAAAGTGACACGACACAAATTTGAGTGCCTGTATACTCCTGGAACTTAATGGTTTTAACTCCATCGAAGACAAACTTAACCACATACTTTGGAAACTAGGGGCCAAATATAAGTTTGAATAAAATGGCCTACAGAGGTCTAAAGAGAGGTACACTTACCAGAAACATGTTTCTTCTTAACTATTAGAACCATCTTCACATATGCAAACACATGTACCACAAACACTTTACAATTTGCCTTAAATGCTTTACACAGGCCGGGCATGGTGGCGCACGCTTATAATCCCTGCACTTGGGAGGCAGAGACAGGAGGATTGCATGGATTTGAAGCCAGCCACGCGTGCTGGCTTAGGAGACCCTGTTTCCAAATAAAAATGTAAAAATAGGTTTGGGAGTGTAGCCCGGAGGTAGAAGGACTTCCAGGAACCCCAGTACTACCAAAAAAATTTAAAAAAAAATGCTTTATACCTTTCTTTAACCCTCTGATTTTTATTCTGGTTCTTGTTTCCCATTTGGGACAATCTTAGGATAAAGCTTACAACATGCTTTCTTAGTCTCACAAAATTTCCTTTTGTTACAAAAAAACTTTACACTGGAACATTCCTTATATCTGTCTATTGTTGTTACATACAAGCAAACCAAAAACCATACCAGTTAATAATGTTGCTTAGATACCAGCAATTAAAAAAAAAACATTTAAAAGACTTAAGTGTTATTTTAAACCTTATGAAGTTAAGAGCATTTTAAAGCATTGCATTTTGCATTTCCCCAATTTAATAATTGAATTACAAGACATTAGGTAAATATCACTAGCACCTTAAAACCTTAGTTCTGCAAAAGGAATAAGATTCAAAAGACAATGCATAACACATTTGATCACATAACTTAATAAATGTATAATAGACTACCACAGAAATCCACGACATCATAAGCATCACGAGTGTCTTAAAACATTGATTTTTTCAAAGAAGAAACTAACTTTATCTAATCACATCTCACAAGAGTCTAATCAGACAATTTTTCTGAAGTTACCAGTTTAGCTATGACTGCTTGAGATAAAAATATATATCTTTGAGCAATAACTTTAGTGCAGCCAGCAAAAGGAAAAAAACCCTTTTGTTTTCTGACATTATATATCTTTGTTAGCTGAGGAGCTGAAATCTCTGGTATGGCTAGGAAAGGGAGAATGGAAGGACTTAGCAGGCTGAAACTTGAGTAAAGAGATGGTTTAGGGCTGGCCTGATAAGCCCCCAACCCTGGCTAAGCTTTTGGACCTTGGGCCCTTAGAGAAAGACACCACCTTAGATCTGGCCTCTGAGATCTCACTGTGATCGCCTAAGGCTTGTGTGTGTGTGTGTGTGTGTGTGTGTGTGTGTGTGTGTGTGTGTTAATTCAGGTGGTGGAAATTGGGAGGACTCACTGGGAACCTAGGTCTGGAGACCCCAGTTTCCTCTGGAACTTGGGGCGCTCAGCCATTTAATGGTCCCCCTTTGCACCGTGAGCCAGGCCTTGGATGGCCTTTTTGGCCTCCTTGTTGAGAGCATTTACTCCAGAGATGCCCTTGCTTTCTACCCTTAAACAGACTTGAGCCTAGGCTTCTGTGCTTGACCAGAGTTCTTTTATGGCTTTTGTCCATCTGCCTTTCCCTTTTCAAGTCCCTGTTAAACTGAATTGGCAGCCTGCAGTAGTAGACTTTGTCTAAGGATGGCTTCCTGTTCTACCGGGTAAAGATTTAAGAATGCCAACAACTATTGTTTGATATCCCTCTAAACTCAGCCCATAAAAAAAAAAAAAAAAAAAAAAAACTTCAGAGGGACAGATCAAACTGTAAACTTTCCTCTCCAGTTGGTACAAGGAGGCCTATAGGCAAAACCAATTGGAGACTAATCTGGTGGCACTTAAGACCCTGTGGATCCCAGGTCACTGAAGCTGTGCCTGGGATGGTCCGGCTTTACTGTGGCCGGGCTCAAGTGCCAAAGAACCTTTGCATTTTGGGAATTGTCTCAACCCTGCAATCATTAAAGAAATCTGGGTGGTTTCTGAAGTTATAGAACAGCTGAAGATAAGCTACTTTCATCTATCTTTCCTTCTTTTTACAAAATAGATCTAGCTGCCAAATGGTGTTATAATTTAAACTTCCCTAAAGGGGACATGCGTCTCCACCCCCTAGGGCATACTGTGACCATACTTGGGTGCAGAAAAAGATGAGAGCTTTTTTTTTTTAGCATTTTGGGATCAAATTCTCCCCAGTTTTGGAGAACACATGCAAGTGGAGATCCAGCATTCACTTTGGATTGCTGGGATCCCCCTTGAGAGAAAAAGGGTGTGGTTTTAGTGGCCTATCTGGGCAAGGTCGCCCACCCTTCCCAGAGCTTCCCACTGAAAAACCAATTAATTACCCTAGCATTTAGGATATTGCTGGAATTCCACCTATGACAGAGAGAGGTCTGCATGATCTTTCTCTGTCCAGATGAAGTTCCCTGCTACCCTAAAGCTACTGGCCCCAGGGGCATCCAGCTGGGACCACATGGAGCAGTGAAGTGAGGTCACTGTCCATCAGAAAGCCAGTGCAAGCTTGAAGTTTTAGCCACCTCCCTTCTGCCTTGCAACCGAACTTTGACTGTGCCTATCCTTTCTCTCAATGAAGTTTTCTAGCTGAAAATATTGCCCTTTTCAACAAAATCTTATTAATTTGCTTCTCTGAAAATATTTTTCAATTTCTGAGGGGCCTAAGAAACCCAAGCCACCAGTGGTCGGGTGTGGCCTCCTCCTGAGCTTCCTACCCTGAGGGCTTCCTTATGCAAATGGAGCTGTAATGCCTGTTGAACGCCAGACAATGCCTCCTGGGTGTGGCCATTCACCTATCAGACCACCTGTTATTTGGTTGAAACTTTTGACTTTGACTTTTTCTTGAGCTCTTGGAGAAGCTTACCCATTTATGCTTCTATTAGCTGCTGGTGACTACCAACTGCCATAGTTCTCAGACCAACAAGGTGCATGTGGCAGCAGTTACTAATGGCCCTGCTTCCTAGATGCTATCATTAAAAAGCAAGCTAGCTTATCTCCCTAGACTCTGTTTCTAACCACCGAAAAAAACTTACTACCGTTTTAGAAATAGGTGCTGGCTGGTGTAGATTTAACTTTGTATAGGGCTTTAAACAGTGTCCCATCTGTGTTGTGGGCAGACTGGACAGGCAGTCATTAGGCCTATCAAGCCTACACTATTTAAGTGGTTTACTTCCTGAAGGGGATTCAACCGCAGGCTCGTTCCTTGGCCGGGGTGTCCCCAAGAACCAGAATTGCCTCACAGATGCTGGAAGGTCAACGGTCATTCTGGGGGAACTCCTTATCACTTCTGGAAGGTACATACCTTTTGGGGTGCAGTGATACCAGGACCACCAGTGAGATGCCCTGGAATTCACTTTCAGAGATGCCATGATGCAAAAGCTGCTCTATAGTTGTTTTAAAGCTCAACAGCTCAACAGCTGGAGCTAAAGCTGCTGCTGCTGCCCACTGACCCACTGGCCAAAAAGTACAGAGCCACGTGCCCCACGTTGCCCCAAGATGTTGGGCGCCAAATATGTTATAGTTTTGGAGCCCTTAGAAAGAGGGAAAGCTAGAGCTTAGAGTAATGCACCACGCCACAGAGTGACATAGTGGAATGACCCGAAACAAAGTCAGCCCTACGTGGGCGCCAAACATGTTATGGTGAAATATGTTGCAGTGTGGGTATCTGTCCCCGGGGATCTTTGTTAGACCCCTGCGAATAATTTCACAAAAACTCCCCAAAGAAACACAAAGCCAGAAAAACCAGAGTTCTTGTCCCGAACTAAGGGTAAAAACACATTAGCTCAGACTCTTGCTGAAGATTTAAAGAAGTTTATTTAAAAAATAGAAATACAAATGATAGTTACAGCCCCATGCAAATGGCATGAGGGTGGGTGGTTTGAGCCAATTCACCACTCTTCAGTTTTTTTCTTTAGTGTTTTACACTTTTAATTTTAGAGATTTTTATCTTCTTTGTTAGATTTATTACTAGGTATTTTATTGTTTTTAGTATTAAGATAAATTAAATTGTTTGGGGGATGTTTTTTCCAGTGGATTCATCATTGACACCTAGAAAAGCTACTGTTTTTTTAGAATGACTTTATATCTGGACACATTTCTGAATTTATTAATAAGCTCTATAAGTCTTTGGTGAGAATTTTTGGTCTAATAAATATAGGATTATGTCATCTGCCAATAAAGATAAATTTGATTATTTTCATATATGAATTCCATTGATATTCTTTTCTTGACTGACTCTGGAAAGAATCTTGAGTATGATATTTTGAAATGAAGGTGATAGTAGTATTCTTGTCTTGTTTATGATTTCAAAGCAAATTCTCAGTTTTTCCCCATTCAGTATAATATTGGGTTTGGGTTTATTGTATATTACCTCAATAAAATTGAGGTAATTTTCTCTTATCTTGATTTTTTGCAGCATATTTAATACATGTGGGTGCTGAATTTTGTCAAGTGCTTCTTAAGAATCTGTTGAGATGATGTGATTTCATCCACCCTTAGTTCTATGAATGTGGTGAATGGCACCTATTGATTTGTGTGTGTTGAACAAGACTTGCATCCTTGGATTAAAACTAGCTTGGTCATGGCATAAAATTTTCTCTATATATTTTTAAATATGGATTGCTAATATTTGTTTATAAATTTTGCATTTTATGTTCATCAAGGATATTGATGTTTATTTTCTTTTCCTGAGGAATCTTTATTCAGTTTTGGTATTTAGATCATACTAGCCTCATAGAAAGAGTTTGGAAGGATTCCATATATTTTTATTTCATGCACAACTTGTGAAGTATTGGGTTAATTCTTCTGCAAAGTTTTGTAGAATTGAGCTTGAAATTCCTCTGGAAATGGTTTCTTCGATGGAAGGGTTGCTGATTGTATCCCTTTGCTTGCTACTGATTGGTTTAGGTTTTTTATATCTATGTGGTTCAACTTAGGTAGTTTGTATGTGTCTAGAAATAACAATTTCTTCATTCTTTTCCAGTTTAATGGAGTATGAATTTTTTAAATGATTTCTGTTGATACTCTGTATTTTTTCTGTCTGTGGGGATGGTGGTGATGTCATTTTTAAAATTTCTGATTTTAATGATTTGGGTTTATTTTCTCTTTTTGTTATGTTTGCTAAGAGTTTATCTTATTAATCTTTTCAAAGAAACGGATTTTAGTTTTGTTAACATTTCATATTTTTTTGCTCCCCATTTTATTGATTTCTGCAGATTTTAATTACCTCCTGCAATCTGCTGTCTTTTGGATTAGCTAGTTCTTTTTTAAATACCTTGAATATATCATTAAGTTGTTTATTTGGTGATTTTCTCCTTTTTATAAGTGCATTCAGTGTGATAATTCTTTTTCTCAAAACTTCCTTCAGAGTGTCCCATAGAGTTTAATGTTATGCTTCTATTTTCATTTAATTCAAGTAATTTTTAATTTCTCCTCATTCAAAAATATATTATTCCATCTCCATGTATTTGTGTAATTTCTTTTGGTCTTCCTGTTGTTGATTTCTACTTTAGTTTTATTATAATCTAAAAATATACAAGTAATTATATTACATTTCTTAATTACAGGTACTTGCTTTGTGTGCCACAATGTGGAATATTCTGTATGTTTGTTAGGTGCATTTTGTTTATAGTGTTCTTTAGGTCTGAAGAGTTTCTACTCATCTTTTACCTGGAGGATTGATCTAATGGTGTGAGTGGTATGTTTAAGTCTCCCAAAATTATTGTATTTGGGTCTGTTTGGGGCCAAATGTCCAGATGAGTTTACTTTGTTAAGGTGGGTGCAAACATATTGAGGCATAAATGTTTAATTTTTTATTTTATTTGGAGGTAACCAGCTTTGTCTCTTCTGGTAAGTTTTAGCTTAAAGTCTATTTTGTCGAATATAAGCATAGCTCCCCTGCTTATTTTTGGTCCTCATTTGCATGGTATATATTTTTTTCATCCTTTCACCTTTAGCCTATAGATATCTTTGCACTTAAGTGAATTTCTTACAAGCAGCATATAGTTAGATTATGTCCTTTAATTCATATTGCCAGTGGCTGCCTTTTAATTGGGGAGTTCAGACCTTGACATTCAGTCTTATTGAGAGATAATTTTTGTTTCCTGTCATTTTTAGTTATATTTTCTATTTGTTATAGTGTTATTTTTTGTTTGCTTATTTGCCCATCTGGTGGAATTCACTCCTTCTTTTGCTCATGTATTTATTTCTTTTAGGGCCCAAGTAGGGAAATATTGTATTGTCCTGAGTTTGGAACTTGGGTGGATCAGTTATTTAATTTCAGAGATACTGGTGCTACTCTTGGTACCTGTGATCACATGAGATCTTGTTGGTTTACAGCTTTGGGGCTGTTGGTGCCTGAACACTGCAGGGTAAAAATTTAAAGCCCTTTAGCCCATAGCATGGCTGGCTGAGTTATTTCACCCCACAAATAACACTGCTGGTAGTCAGTGGTGATTGCTGGAGACACTGCAGTGGCACATTGAATTGTTGAGGGTAGGTCTTGCCTGTCTGAGTGACCCCATTAATTCATGTTTCTGCTATGTCTGATAGTAGATCCTGTCCCTCCCTCTGTTGAGGTTATTTGCAAACTCATAGCCCCACAGGTTTGTTCCTTGTCATGCAAGTCTCTGATGTCTCACAGGCTCTCCTCTGAGACTGCTTTTAAACTCATACTCTAATCAAGTGCTGTTCAAGTTCTTGAAAAAAGAAACAAGTTCAGCTGCAACTATTGGAGTTTGCTGGGCAGTTTGGCTTATTGGTATGTAGATTTACAGTGTTATTGTAGCCCCTGAGTTCCCTGCAGGAAGGTCCTGTGGTTTCTTGTTTTGAGTTCAGCTACAGCCACAGGATTTGTGATTTGGCTGGGCAGTCTGGGAAGTTGCCATCTTTAGGTACTGAGTGTGGAGATAAGAATGTGATTTCATTTGAAAAAGGTTTTCTGCAATCACTGGCTCAACAAGATTCTGCTTCTTCTGTGCAGGAGTTGGTCCCTGAGATCTGCTGTCTCTCACACAGGGTTGCCAAGATGGTGCCACCTCCATCCTTTTCATAAGAGAAATGTGGCAGATCTTTTAAGTCCACTGCTATCTGTGCTTTATACAATTCCACAATTTTTTTTTAATGTTTTTCTTCTGTTAAGTTTTAATTTTTTTTTTTTTATTCTCTTGCTAAAAAGCAGTCTTCCCACTGGGGTTGAGTTCTGTATCTTGAGGAATGGAAAAGCATTGCGTTCTTCTGTTCTGCAATGTTTAATCCTCTTTAACAAATCATTTAAAAGTCAGTGGCCTACTACAATAGTCTATACTCATTTTTAGCATTAAGATGGTTTAGATATTGTATGGTTTATTTTTCTCTTTTACTATTAATGGGGATTTAAATTATTCATATTATTTTTTTATTTTATAAAATTCTATCTGTTTGTGCATGTATTTGAAAATATTCTCCATAGATAAACCGCTAGAGGATGAACATGTTGTATAAACTTCAGGAGATATTTCAAAGTGAGCTCAAAGTGGTTAAACATATATGTGTGTTATGGACTTAATTGTGTCCTGCCCAAATTAAAATTTTGAAGATCATGATGAGTTACTGCCCTTAGAAGAAAAGGAAGAAATCTAATATCTCTCTTTCTGTTTTAGTTAAAGACACAATAAATAAATAGCCTTTTGCAAGCCAGGAAGAAGATGCTCATTAGTAACCAAAATGCCTGCCTCCTTACTCTTCTCAGCCTCCAAAAATAAATGTGGAGAAATGACTATCTGTTGTTGAATTTATTTATGTCAAGGTATTTTGTCATGGAAGCCTGATAAGACTAATACGGTACATTCTCATCTTCTGTGTGAATTTTTGTATGTACTCATGATATGTTGGTATTAACTGTTATTTAAAATGCTATAACAAGCTGGGCATGGTGGTGCATGCTTGTAATTCCTGCGCTTGGGAGGTGGAGACAGGAGGATCACACAGATTCGAAGCCAGCCGCACTGGCTTAAGAGACCCTGTTTCCAAATTTAAAAAAATATATAAAATAAACCTGGGAGTGTAGCCCGGAGGTAGAAGGGTTTTCAGGAACACCAGTACCACCAAAAAAAAAAAAAAAAAAAAAAAAAAAAATGCTATAACAATATACTACACAAAATTTATATCTTAGTATTTTTTTTTTTTAACAAAATGAACTCAGTTTCTAATGTCAGTTTTTCTCATCATGGAAAGTCTTTATCTTTCCTTCATTTCTGAAAGATAGCTTTGCTGGGAATTATATTCTTGTAATATGTCATTTGATTTCTTTCCAGTCTGTAAGGTTTCTGCAGAAAAATCTGTTAGTCTAATAGGGTTCCCTTGAATGTGAATTATCAGTTTTCTCTTGCTATATTTTAGAGTCCTATCTTGCTATTTACTTTTGGCAGTGGGCTATAATCTGTTGTGAGAGCCTTTTCTGGTCATGTTCAAGTGGAGTTCTGTGGATTTTCTATACCTGAATACACATATCTTTACAAAGATTGCAGAAGTTTTGAGCTATTTTTGCTTCAGTCTCATAAATATTGAAAGTTGTCTTTATTCTTTTTAGTTTTTGTTAACTTTCAATATTTCAAAAGACCTATAAAAGACCTATTTTTAAGCTTAGATATTCTTTCAACTGCTTGATCTGGTCTATGGTTGACACTTTCTTTCTTTTTCTTTTTGTGGTGCTGGGAACTGAACTCAGGGCATTCTACCTCTGAGCTATACCCCAGCCCATTTTTTTTTTTTTTTAATTCTTTATTTTGAAACAAGTTCTCACTAATTTGCAGAGGGCCTCACTAAGTAGTTGCGGCTGTCCAAGAATCTGGATCTTCCTGTCTCAGCCTCTCAAATATTGAAATTACAAGCACCACCATGCTTGGCTGATTGACATTTTCAATTTCATATTTTATTTGACATACAGAGTTCTTCATTTCCAAGATTTTTGTTTATTTTTCAAGATTGCCATCTTTTGCTAAATTTTTTATTCATTACATGAATACTATTTTCTAATTATCTCCCTGTGTTCTTTAAATTAGCTTATTTGAAGAAATAACATGTCCTTAGTTTTTATACTTCTTGTGTCTCTATGTTCAGATTTATGAATCTAGTTGACCAGTTGGCTTTATAAGATTTCTTTTTGACAGATTGCCCAGTATATCATTGCTGTATATATCAATTTGTAATTATTTGCATTCATGTTAGCATTAATTTCTATATTGTATACAAATTTGCTTTGGCATCTAGATTATGTTTTCATTTTCTTAAGTGTATTTTTGTTTTTATTATAATTATTTTCATGTTTGTTGCAGGCAAATTCGTCCCCTTTTAAAAAATTTTATGGGAGTTGACTTATAAAGCCATTATTGTTACATGGCTATAAATATATTTTATTATTATCCTCTAAAGGTCTTGTTTTAATTGATTGATTAGTTGATTTATTTATTTTCTGATCTGGGGATTAAACACACCATTCTACCTCTGACCTACATTTCTATACTTATTTCATTTTGAATTTTGAAAGAGGGTCTTGTTAAACTCCTGGAGGCCTCTGTAAGTTACTGAGGCTGTACTCCAACCTGTAGTACTCCCATAATTATTATGACTTTAAAATAAGCCATGAAAACAACACACTAAGTATTTTTAATTTACATAAATTTTTAAATTGACTTGCCAATCTCTAGTCAAAATAATATTTGAAATTTCATCAGAATTTCATGGAATGTTCTGGGGCTCAGAAAAGGATACTACAAAGTATGGTGTGTTGACATGTTGAGTACCATGGACTTAAGGATAAATTAGAAGGGCCTCCGAAGGAGACTATTTTTGATCTTTTCTTGACTGCACTTAGTTTGCTTCCCTTTCATCCTTAAGGCAGATCATAGAAGCAGTAATTACTCTTTCTAACTCAGGTTTCAAAAACTAAGACCCTATTCCCCTCAAACAAGCCATAAACTCTCAAAACATTCTAACACTATTTTTCTCCTCCCTCTCCAAAAACTGAGACAATCAAGACTTGGTGGAGATTTTTCACCATCAATTACCATTAGGTCAAAACCTTTCTGTCCAATCACTTATCTATGTGTCTTCAGCCTGAGCATAAGAATGCTTTTTCCTGGATCTTTGAGTCTTCATTTCCTAAGCCTCCCCCTATAATGTAAAAGTTTGCTTAAATCTGCTATGATTTTCTCTTTTTAATTGACCTTCTATTATAGTGATACTATCCATAACTCTTATGGTGGTATAAAAAATGGTATTACACCTCTCTACTTTCAAAATGTATAGATTTATTTGGAAAAAGCTGACATGTTTTTCCACACAAGTTTTTTACCCCAATATGATGTATGAATATAATGTACCAATAAAAAAAATTTAGAAAGTGAAAAAAAAACTGAGTTTGAATGGTAGTCATCAAATATCAAAAACAATAAATGTTGGTGATTACTTGGGGAAACAAACTCTTCCACACTGTTGGTGGGATTGCAAATTAGTTCAGCCACTATGGAGATTTCTTAGAAAACTGGGAATAGATTCACAAAATGATCCAGATACACCACTCCTTGGTATCTTTCCAAAGGGACTGAAGTCAGAGAGCTACAGTAAAATATACATAGCCATGTTCATAGAAGCATAATTCACAATACCCAGATTATGAAACCAACCTATGTGTCCACCAACAAATGAGTAGATTACAAGGTAATAAAATTATACTCAACAATAAAGAAGAACAAAATTATTTAATTTATAGGAAAATAGAAAGATCTGGAGAATATTAAGTGGGATTAGCCAGTCACAGAAAGTGAAGTGTTATATGTTTTCTTTAATTTATAGAAGCAAGAGAGTAATTGTGATACCATGGGGACTCCATATAGTAGAGGGGAAACCTCAGTGAATCAGGGAGGTGGTCTAGGGGAAGGGAAAACAAGAGTGAGGATCATTTAGTAATTACTACCATCAGCTTTGTATACTTATGTGAAACCACCAGTGTCAATCTCAATATTCCATGGGGAAGAGGGAGATAGGGAGAGAGCCAGGGGAAGAGGACCACCAAGTAATGTGTGCATGAATGTCCCTGTCAGCATGATTTATATTACAATTTTATTCATAACTTTAGTTTACTCTTCTATTTGTAGATTTTTTTTCTATCAGTCAAGTTTTATGATTTTCTGTATATCTTGGTTAGCTTTGTTTATTGTGCCTTATGTTCTGCTCTTGTAAATAATATTATTTGAAAAGTACTCTTACTAACATTTATGTTTTAAAGTAGAAATTCATGAATTGAAATTTTACCTACAAATATCCTTCAAATTTTATTAATTCCTATTTTTTTCTGTAGTCACTCTAAAATAATAGCAGTTTGGTTATGTTTTCCTATTATCTCATGAATTCAACAATGCTTTAATTTAATCTGAATTCACCACCACAGTCCTCAGAGAATGCTGGATGGGTATTGATGATATCTATCTTGATCCCTATTGTAAAGAAATGTTCCTGAGAAGGGTTATTATGTGTGCTTTAGCCATTAATTATTGATAAATAGCCTTTATCAAATTCAGTTTTATTTCTATTTTTTGTTTTCTAAGATTGTTGTTTTAACATAGGCATTTGTTTATTTAAACTATTTTAATATATTTGTTGAGATGAAAATTTTTCTTTCTAATCTGCTAATGTGGTGAATTATGTTGACACTCCTATCTAAAGCCTGTAGCATTCACTGGATAAATCCACCTTAGCTATTTTTGAAATAAATTGATGTTTTTCAAAATTGGCTTAAAAATTTTTTAATTCTATTTTCATGATCAAGCAAGTAAGTTATAATTTTCTTCTCTATTACCCTTCTTGATTAACTTTTATATCATAGTTATTATAGCTTTATAGAAGGATTTAAGAATTAGTTCTTAATTTTCTTTCTTCTGAAAGAGTTTATATAAGGATATAATTACATGTTCTCAGAAGGTTTAGTAGAACATTTCCAGTATGTTCCCCTTTCCTTAGTACTCTTAACTCTATTGCTTTAATCACTTCCCTTACTGAGATAATAGTAGTGTAGTCTGAAACTAACATTTGTCTTTAAGGATATTTACATTGTTTTATTAATCTTTAGTTACTTCTATTTTATACATCTTTATTACTACATATATTATGGCCCTTATTAATCTATGATTATCTGCATTCTGCCCTCTTCTCATTTTACCAAAAGATCTTATATATTAATTGATAATGATTTATGAGGAGCATTAGACATTTCTTAAATGTTTCATGCCCATCTAACTTATCTTCATTTCAGCAGGTGATAGAATAGCTGTTAAATTTGGAAGTTAGGCCAGGAGAGAGTTGAATTTTGGATTAATAGGGTAGTTTTGTTTGCAGTTTGAAATCAGTTTAATTTATTTTATTATGAGTCACCCTGATGTATTTTCTGGATAAATTTATTATGACTCAAGGGTGCAATGTATACTTTATTCTAATAGAAATGTGTTCTTCTACCAGTGGCACTGAGGCATATTGGCCATGAGAGAAAAGTGATGTTTACAAGCACAGAGAATGAAGCTGGCCTGTTGGAGATTCATTTTCAACAGATGGGTGAAATTTTAAGCATAACAGTTTATCATAAACACCTAGTGTACTTAATAAAACCATTGTAAATATGCCATATTTTTGCTGAATGATACAAATAAAATTTATTAATCTCTATTTTAGTGTATGAATAGATAGTAAAATTGCAAAGAATAGTATATTTATATGAGAATATGGGTGTTAATGTGCCATAATGTATTAGATTGTATTTTAGAATCTATGACAAATATTGTCTTGTTGAAGTCTGGAAGACTTAAATAAAATGAGATACAAGATTACCACCAACCCAACCAAATTAGCTGAAGAAAAATAATGCTTTCTGGTGACCAAAGTTTTATGTACATCTATCAGCAAGTCAGTCTAGTAAAAGAGTAATTTGACTATACAATCTATATGCCAGCACAGTGTGGTGGTATTTCAAAATGCATTTAAATTACCCTTGTGTATTTCTTATTTCAAATTGTTTTCCTCAAAATGATCGACATGCCAAGACTCAAATGTAAGAGAAAACAAAAATGTCCACACTCCCCAAAATAAAGCTTTTTGTAGCTTTAAAATATTCTCCCAAAGTCTCTATTTTATTTTACCTGGGTAGTGTTTTTGTATTTAACTTATGAATCTAAGAAAATATTTTAACTATGTTTAAATTGTCAATGTTATGAAAGGAAACAGCTAAAAATATAAAGATAAAACATTAGAAAAATTATAAAGATATGTAAGGTGGTTAATTGTAAGACTAGTTTTACTTAAAGTATCTTTGATTAATTTACTTTCTAAATTTTTACATTCATAAATGAACTTGTGCCAGTAGTGGTGGCATACACCTGTAATCCCAATACTTGGGAGTCTGAGACAGGAGGATTGCAAGTTAAAGGCCAGCTGCAGCAAATTAGCAAGACTCTCAGGAAGTTAGTGAGACCCTGTTTTAAAATAATAATAAAAGAAATAGGACTTGGTGTGTAGCACAGAGTTAGAATGATCCTGGGCTGCATCCCCAGTCCCACAAATAAATAGATAAATGAATTAATTAGTTAATTAATTAAATTTGCATTTCCTAATTCTTTGAAAAATTATGCTTTGAAATCAATCAGCCATTTCTTTAAAGATATCCAATTATAATGAAGAAATATATTCAGGAACATTGTGCAAGATGTGGCAATGCTTGTGGATGTTTTCCTCACCTGTCTCTATAATACTCTCTTGTGGGTGATCATTAACCTTGTTTAGTTCTGGCTAATATTTTTAATCTGAATTATTCACGAAAGGTAGCTAAAAGGTCATGAATCAGAAGAGAGAGAAACATCAATTTAAATTCCTAGAAAGGTTTTCCAAAATTGTATAATCACTAGGCCTTCTCCAATCCATCCCTACCATCCTACTGTATAAATTATCATGCTTACTCTTTCTTGTCTACTTATCCTCACTAGCATATAACTTTTAAGAAGGCAAGGGTTAGAATTATTTTGTTGTTCACTGGTTTATTTTAAGGATATTTATAAAGAGGGTATGTATTTTCTTCTTTCTAAGGATAAAGAGGATCCTCTGTAACTCAGGGTCACGAAGAAAGGGATAAGAAAATAACGTGAAAATTATCTTGGAAGTAGAAGATGATTTGTCACAAATTAGGAAAAAAACTTCTTTCTTGGTTGGCTTAATGATTTTTACTTTTTTATACTGAAAGAATATTTTATATTTAGTTTTCTTCAATGGTTTTACAAGATTTCAGAAAAAAATTATATTAGGAATTTGGGGAAAGACTTTAGTTTTATTATGAAATTATTTTCAACATATATGTTAAAAAACATTGGATTTTCTGATCCAATGATGATTTTCTGATTTTATATGCTATACTTTCTTTTTTTATTGGTGCATTATAGTCCCACATCATATATCGATAGGTTTAAAATGGCATATATTCACACAGTACTTGGTGACCTCTTTCCTCAACTCCCCATTTCCCTCCCTTCCAATACCAACTGTCCAGATTAACAATGTTATAATCACATGTATACACATAGTCACAGGTAGCATTTCCGTTAATGAACCTCAGCCCTCTCTCCCACACCCTACTCTTCCTCCCTGGCTGCACACAGAATCTCCTCCATTATCTGGTGTTCCTCTGGTATCCCAACTGGGAATGGATCCACCATATGATCTGGCTATACCACTACTGGGTATCTTTCCAAATGTATTGAAATTAAAGAACTACAGTAACATATGCATACCCATGTTCCTAGCAGCACAATTCACGATTGCCAAACTATGGAACCAACCTAGGTGTCCATTAACAAATGTATGCCTTATTTTCTTATACAAGGTAAAGGATAACACATGGCATGTAGGCTGTTTAAGAAAGATCTTGAAAAAATAGAAGATGAAAGGTAATTGATAATAAAAAAATACTACATTGTATACTACATTTATATAAGAGATTAATTAATTACAACATATTATTGCTGTATAATCAGTGTGATAGGAGGAATTATTAGAAGGATATTCTACTTTTATTGAAGTAGAATTTATTGAAAATTTTGTTTCTAGAATTATTCTAGTACCCAGAGATATGTAATCTGATAAGATAGACTCTACATGCAAAGTTCACTAATCAAGAAGAAATAAATATCTGTCCATCTGTGAATAATTACATAACAGCATGATAAATATGTCTGAAAATATATTGAAATACTAGAGTCGGGTGTGGTGGCGCACACTTGTTATCCCCATGCTTGGGAGGCAGAGACAAGAGGATCTCGCAGGTATGAAGCCAGCCACGCTCGTTTAAGAGACCCTGTTTCCAAATAAAAATATAAAACAGCTCTGGGAGTGTAGCCTGGAGACAGAAGGGTTTCCAGGAACCCCAGTCCACCAGAAAAAAAAAAACAACAACAACAACAAAAAAAAAAAAACTAGAAAACTCTGGACTAACTCAGTCTCCGAACTGTTTGCACTAACTAGATTTGTTTTCTTTTAGGTTTATATATATATTTGTGTTTTTTTGTTTTTTGGTTTTTTAAAATTTTTTATTGAACATAAATGGTATATACTTAAACTATACTTGGTGTCCTCTCCACCCCACCCCTGTTTTCCCTTCCCCCCTCCCACCAAAGATTGTCCAGGGTAACCATGCCATATTCATAATTTTACACATATTCGATGTAGACCCTCACTAATCAATTTTAGTCTTCCTCCTCCCCTATCTTTCCATTCAAGCTTTGCTGGTATTTCCCCTCCATTACCTGGAGTACCACTGATATCCTCTACGTTCCCTAGTTTGGGCATATTAGAGGGAACATATGTACCTTCTCCTTCTTGCACTAACTATATTTGGAGAAAAGAGATACAGGTGCTCCAGAATGTTTTATTATCATCACTGCTATTTAGTAGCAGGAAGGGTTTCTTCTGTATCATCACTAGGGGTTGAATGTCTTCTATTTATATGTGGATATCATGCTGTAGTGGAGGATGTTATTTAAGAATGTGGTTAAAATTTTGGCCAATATATAAGAATTATGAAGTACTTAAAACAACGTGAAGCTGGGTGTGGTGACACATATCTGTAATCTAGTACTTGGGAGGCTGAGACAGGAGGATAGAAGGATTAAGGACAGCTTCAGCAACATAGCAAGACTCTCAATAACCTGGCAAGAACCTATGTGAAAACAAAAAATAAAAATGGCTGGGTGTATAGCTCAGAGTTAGAATGCTCCTTGAGTCAATCTTCAGTACAAAAACAAGCAAAAAGAAGAACCAACAAAACAGCAACAACAAAAGCAAAACTCAGGATGGACTAATAGTCATAGAAAACTTAAAAAAATTTTGCAATCACACAAAACATATTAAGTATGAAGCCTCCAAGCAAAATTTCTCTTATCCATGCACGTCTGACAAATCTATCTCATCTGCAATTCTGATGCAAACTATCACATGTTAACATACTGTTGTTACTCATTGGGAATATTTTGGAAGATGTTCCTATTTAATAAGATTTTATCTTATAAATATTTTTAAATAAATAGCTTCTACACTTTCCTATGATTCTTATGAATAAACTGTATTCTGAAAAAAATTATTTGTATTTGTGTTTTTTGGGTTGGGAATAACAAAAGGAAGTAGCTGAACTTCCCCACAGCAATTTTTCAAATGATGATATCATACAAATTTGTAGAATTACCTCACTGAAATAAAGATCTATGTCAAATATTTTCTTACAATGCAGACCAAGTACCTAAGATAAATGAGCACGGAAAAAGGTTGGAAATGATGGTGGAATAATAAATTCTTGGCTATATTTGTGAATATTTTTCATTGAAATTATGCAACATAGGAAGGAAAATGCAAGTATCCACTTTTACAAAACCAAGTTTAACCTAGCTCAAAAGCGGAAATATACACAATGGAATTCTACTCAGCAATCAAGAAGAATAAAATTATGTTCTTTGCAAGAAGATGGAAGGCCCTGGAGATAATCATGTTAAGTGAGATTAGCCAATCATAGAAAGTGAAGGGTCACAAGTTTTCTCTAATATGTTAAAGCTAGGAAGTAATTAGGAAACAAGAGGGACTCCAGATAATGAAGGAGAAACTCAGTGGAGCCAGGGAAGAGATCTAAGAGAAGGGGAAAGAGGAAGAATGAGGTTTATTCATGGAAATACTACCATTGCTATGTGTACGTGTGTACATATGTGAATATACCAATATTAAATATTAATACTCTATATTGAGAAAAGGGGAAATAGGGGAACAGAGAGGGGCACCAAGTACTATGTGCATATATGTCATTGTCAACATGATATGAGACTATAATGCACCAATAATAGTAGCTTGAAAAAAGAAAAATGACTTTGATGAAGTCTTCAATAAATAGGACATAATGAGGGAAAAAATGAAAGAGATTCAATATACACATTTCCCCAAATGAAGCACAAATAGAAAAATATGATAAAAAGAAAAAAATCAATAAAATATTCAATAACTGTGTGACAATT
This sequence comes from Muscardinus avellanarius, assembly GCF_963383645.1. NCBI lineage: Eukaryota > Metazoa > Chordata > Mammalia > Rodentia > Gliridae > Muscardinus > Muscardinus avellanarius. The sequence goes on from NC_137794.1 coordinate 92,940,116, forward strand.
TCAAAAGATATAACATAGCATAATGGAATGACAATAAGATAAGGAATAAGCAAAAGAATATTTGCAATAATTAATGAACATAATAATTATAAAATTAATTATAGACACCAACAGACCCAAGAAACTTGGGAACATTATACATAATAAATATCAAAAACTTTACACTTAGGTACCTAATATTTAAATTATATAAGCCAAATACACACACACACACACACACACATACACACACATAATCACACACACACACCTTGAAACAAAGGTAAGAATTACATGAGGCTTTACATCTGATATCATGCAAGCAGAAAAAGGGTGACATGAATTATTTAAATTTTGAAATTCTAGTCTAGAATTTTATTTTACTTTTTTTGCCAGTCTGGGGATGAAACCCAGAGGCATTCGACCTCCACTCTACACCCCCTGCCCTATTTTTATTTTTTATTTTTATTCTTTATTTTATTCTTTATTTCAGAGTCTCATTAAGTTGCAGAGGGCCTCACTAAGTATCTGAGGCTGTCTGGGAACCACTATCCTCCAGTCTCAGCCTCCTGAATGCTGGGATTACAAGCGTGCATCAGCCACATCAGGCTTTAGAATTTTAGATTCAGAGGAATTATCTTTCCAAATGAAGAAGAAATACTTTCTCAGGCAAAAACAGGGATTCAATTGCAGCAGACCTGGCCTACAAGAAATATTAAGTCTTTAATGAGAAATATAATAAATCCTATAATTAAAAATTTGCATGTATATAAAGAAAGTAAAACAGAGAAGAAATAAAGATAAAACATTTTTTGTACACCCAAGTGATCTAATCACTACTAAAACTAATAGTAACAATGTATGAGGCAATTATGATGAGTAAAATGAGCAACGGCAATGTCATAAGGGACAGGAGGAGGACTCTTTGCATGACATGTGAAGTAGTGTAGTGTTTTTGATATTGGATCTAAACTACTGATGTATTTTACCAACTATGGGACAAACACTAAAAAATTGAGAGGACACATATTTGATATATTATATAGAAAAAATAGAATCACATGGAGTGTTCAATTAAAACTTGAGGAAGAAGAAAAAGAGTGGAAGAAAAAAGCAAAGGCAAAGAATAGGTGCAAGCAGGGTACAGTGGTATATAGCCACTACTTGGAAGTTTGAGGAAGAAAGAAGATGGCACTTTGTAGTAACTTATAGAGACCTGTTTCAAAATAAAAAATAAAATAGGGTAGGCAAGCAGCTCAGAAGTAGAACCTCTCTGACTTTAGTCTCCAGTGCCTTCTTTTCCCCCCAAAAGGAATAAGTACAATGAATAAAAAATAGTTATGAATATAGAAGATATTAATATCACTGTAATAATAACTATGTTAAATATGAACAAATTCATTGACTCATCTGTTTATCATCTGCAAGAATTTTCTATTGATACAAGAAGCCCAATATATTAAAAGTAAAGAGATAGAGAAATATAGATCATGTTATTACTAATCAAAAGATGAAATTTCTATATTAATTTTAAACAGTACAAGAGAAAATCAGTAAAAATAAGAATGCTGTAATAAGGACATCAGTAATAAAGAGGAATGCATAATGATAAAAGGGTTAACTCTCCAAGAAGGCAATCATTAACATATATGTACCTAATAACAAAGTATTAATAAAAAAGGCAAAAACTGATAGCTATAAATTCACTATTGTAGTTGAGATTATACTACTGTGTTAGTCAGTGTTATGTCACTGTGGCAAAGTACCTGAGGTAAACAGCTTGTAAGGAAGAAAGGTTATTGTGGTACACAGTTTTGGGTTTCATTCTCAATTCAGTTGTCTTGTTCTGAATTGGGCCTATAGCAAGACATACCATCACAGGGGGAGCAGGCAGCAGGAGAGTCATGTTCATTTCATGGTGGTCAGGAAGAAAGAAAGAAGGAAAGGAACTAGGATACTTATATTTCCCTCAAAGATATGTCCCCAATAACACAACTTCCTTCTACTAAGGCCCAATCTTCTAAAGATGTTACCAGCTCTCAATGGCATGACAGGCTGGTGGTCAAGACATTGATGCAGGGGCATTTGAGGGACACTTATCCAAACTGTAGCAACCATCCTCTTTTAGTAACTGATAAACTATCAGGCAAAATATCGATAAAAATCAAATTATGACTATGAGTCAGCTGTATCTAATGGACATTTATCAAATTCTCAAGCCAATAATAGAAGAATATACATTCTCCTGTAGGTCACATGATACAGTCAACAAGATAGACCACTTTTGGGGCAATAAAACACATCTTAATAAATTTAAGCAAGTAGTAATCATGTAAAGTATACATGCAGACTATAGTGGAATTAAACTGGAAGCCAATCATAGAAAGATAGATAGAAAAGCTCTCAGTTCTTAGATTAAATAACCCATTCTGAATAACACATGGATCCAAGAATTCTTGAAAGATGTTTAAAAAGATTTTGAACTAAATGCAAATAAAATTTGTTAAAATGTGTAGGATTCAATAAAAGTAGTGCTTAGGGAGAAATTTATAGCATTATATGCATATGTTAGAAATGAAAAGATTGGAAAGCATTAGGTAGGAAGCTTTGGTCAAATCATAAGGCCTGACAACTGATCACAGCACACTCAAAAGAAAGTAGATGGGAAAGATTATATCCATGAATATAAACTAGTTTTTTAGGACATGCCAGTAAGGTATATTTTATAACTTTGAATATCTAGAACACTATGATAGGAGCTGGTTCCAAATCTATTCATGGTATAAAATACCTATGCATTAGTTCCTTATAAGGCTTGTCTTTTCTTCAGTTTAACTTTTGAGATATGACTCCTAAAGCTGAAGGAAAGAATCAGAAAATCACTATTTTTAGTGTCAATATGGTTAACTAGATTTAGTATATAAGTCATAATTGCCAAAGTAGGCATGGCAGTTGGAGAAATAAAATAAAATATAGAGACTGGATACCGATTTGGGGAAGATAATGACCAGGAATATACTACACACAAAAAGGGGACCCAGCTGTCAGCCTTGATTCATAAGTCTCTTTACCTACCAGGAACCACACAGCAATCACTGCCAACTTTGCCTAAAAGATCCACCTTCAGGATTATTGGAATCATTGCAATGGCTCCATTCCAATCTAACCCACTTCCTTTTCTCTTATCTAATGCACTCTCTACTTAGCAGTCAAACTGGTGATTTGAAGCATTCCCACTCAAAATCCTTTCCAGTTGAAATATTCTAAGTCATTGCCATTGGAATAAATTGATAAAATCAGCAATAATTGCTGGGCATGGTAGCGCACACTTGTAATCCCCACGCTTGGGAGGCGGAGACAGGAGGATTGCGTGGGTTCGAAGCCAGCCGCTCTGCTGGTTTAGGAGACCCTGTTTCTAAATAAAAATATAAAATAGGTCTGGGATTGTAGCCCGGAGGTAGAAGTGCTTCCAAGAACCCCAGTACTACCACCAAAAAAAAAAAAAAAAAAAAAAAAAAGCAATAATTGTGCTACAGAGTTCTGGATTGCCTGAAAATTTTTACAAATCTACATCATTATCAGCCACCAGGCTTATTATTCGGTCTAGGTTTGGCCGCCTCTTTACAAAGCACATTTCTCCCACTTTATTTCAAAGCAATTCTTAATATTTGTGATTGTATGTTTAACTACTTTTTCACTTTCTTATTATCTCTCTCTGCACAAATCAATAAACTACATGAGGAGACCAGAATTATATTTATAGCCAAAGAGCACTCAATAATTATTTGTGGAATAATGGTATGAACACCTGAGCTCTCTGAGCCTGCAGATCAAGAAAGAGAGGAATGAAATTTGTCATTAGACTGTTTATGGATACCTTTTGAAAATATCCAATGTCATTCACCACTCTTGTTAACTGTACAAACAAAAGCCAGTGTAAGGAGAAAGTAATTATTTTCTCTGTCTTTCCGAATAAATTTTACAAACATATAGTGTAACAGAATTAAATGTTTGCTCAGAGTGCATCCTACTTTTCATTGATTGTTCATATATAAAATGTGGGAATTATTTACCTTCCTTAGTAATCAACTTAGTATATAAATTTTAATCATTTATTAACAATATCATCAATGATATGATTTATTAAATGTCTTTTATATATGCCATTCTTCTCAGAATATACTATCTTACTTCATATTCATAATAACACTTAACTACCTATATTATCATCCTAAATGCATAATGAGGAGCAAGAAGTGTCTTGGTAACTTGTGAAAAATCCCATAGCCTATATGTAACAAAATCAGATGAATATATATATATAATATATATATATATATATATATATATATATATATAATCACAGTATATACATCACAACTATATATATATGCATGGGGTACAGTGATTATGTATAATATGTATACATATTTATATGTATATATAAATAATGTATAATTTATATTATGTAGATTTTTGATGTATCATAACATCACAATTATACATAAATTTATGGGAATACTGATATATATATATATATATATATATATATATTATGTATGATCAGACTAGGACAACTATTATATCTCTCACCTCAAATATTTATTATTTCCTTTTGTTGGGAAGATTCAAAATCCTCTGTATGAGCTGTTTTGAAATATACAATTAATTGTTGCTAACCAGTTACTGTACTGTGTTACAGAATGTTGGAAGTTATTTTTCATATCCACTGCATGCCAGTAACATTACCCATTCTCTCTCCATCCCTTTTCCCTCCTACCAAGTCTCAGGTAATCACTGTTTTCCCTACTTCCATGAGATCAACAATCCAATCTTTATCTCAGGCCTGCTCAGCCTCAGGATCCCTGTTCTTTCTGCACAGCTGACTGCCCAGGCTGTTGTTTTTGGCATGAGTTGATGGTGCCTTCTTAGATGGACTACACTTGAAGCAATGGAGCTGTTTTTGACATATGATATGTAAGGAATACTTAAATATGAATATTACATGTTGAAAGCAAACATGCTCATTATGTCTATTTTAAGTTTTAATTTGAGTGTTTTGTTGAGACACATGAATATATCTTCATGATTTTTTTAAAACTTTAGCACTTGATTCAGTCAGATTACTCCCAGGAAAAAAGAAAAAGAACCACTGGAGTGAAAAACTGACTCCACTGGAATTTCCTCTTTTTGTTTTGGTTGGTGTCATGGCCCTTGATTTGGGTTATTACAAGACCTTTTTCCTGTCACCCTGACAGCTTTTGGCTCCTTCTAGAGTAGACTGCCCAGCGTAAGCTCTTGCCATTTCTTGTTACTGTCTGCCTACCCTATGCCAGCCCTGCACAAGTTGCAGGCTGGCCACATGTCTTTCTTTTAATCTCCCATCTCATTGTGGGATGCTATACTTGGGTCTCTGGCTCTGAGGCTGCTCTCTGTCCTAGCAACAAAACCTACATTCAGACACCCATTTTGAGAGTGGCCTTTGTGTCTTCACACTCTGTGGCCCTCACTCCAGGACATTTAGCTGTTCTGTTATCCATTAATGTGAAGTGACCTGAAGTACCTCTAGGAGGGGCAAGGGGGAGGTCAGAGCACAATGGACTCTGCTCAGCCAGGCTTCCCTTGAAAACATGGCTGTTTCTCTTATTGTCTAGTCCTCGTTCACTTCACTGATCATCAGCCGGCTGCTAATTCCTGCTCCAAGGAGAATTGTTTTATCTCAGTCCTTAATAAAAGTTTAATAGCAGATAAAGCACTTTAGAGAGAACTCATGCTAGTGAGATTTTATTTTGCCTAATATACCCGCCATATTACGCACTTGAGTAATCTATGAGCTGTTGTAAATAAAGTAAACAACATATATTTACAGAACTAAGCAAACTGCATTTTACGATGTTATCCTTGAAACTTTTACACTCTGATCAGTAATAGCTCTCCTCTCATTAGCCTGCATCAGTGAGATGCTCTTCTAATTAGCTATAAACATACTGCAGAATAGCAGTCATTTCAAGTATTGTTTATTATTAAGACAAATACCTGGAAATTACACTATTAGCACAAAAATCAATGCAATTTTAACCCTAACATTTAAAGCAGACTTAATACCCTCACTCCCATGTGCACCATGCCATTAGCAAAATTTCTTTGTATTAGAGGACCTCTAAAAACCCCGGATCTACCAGGAACATATGTGGTGCCAAGAACTGAACAAAAGGATTTCCTCAATGTTCAGTGTCTTAGAAAGAGAAACGGATTGACAACAACGTTGGAGAAGGTATAAATGCTAGTCTCCATATCTGTGCTTGGGTTCAGTCTTATTGAATCAATGGATATTTGGAGTTACCAGGCACTGAAGCCACAGAGATGATGGAGATACTTTGTTGGCTCTCAAGAAATTCACTCAACGGTGTGCTAGTCTTAAAATTTGCACTGCTAAAATTTTTATGAAGGTGGCAGTCTCACTAACGGTTTCTTACTCTGACTAACCCATATTACTTAGCCTAAACGCCCTATAGTATATTTTAAAATATATTATATTTTATTCTAGGTATGCTTATATCAAGAAAGATGTTCTTTGGGAGAATGGTCCCATATATTTACAACTTCTCTTGGCATATCTTATTCAGTGCATGGAGGGAACTAGTTGTTATGGATACTCATTCATTAACCTCAAATATAAATTCCCTTTCATTTGTATATCCCTGAATCCCATTTCAAACTGTTATGTCAACTCGGTGTGTGTGTGTGTGTGTATGCCACACAAAAGTTTGGTCCTACCTTCTTATTGATAGCAAGATGATACATGCAAACAACTATCATCTCTCCTATCTATCATCTATCTATCTATCATCTATCTATCTATCTATCTATCTATCTATCTATCTATCTATCTATCATGTTTATAGGGCCAGAGAAAAAACTTGTAATATTGAGAATAACTTCTGCTATCTTACTAACTCAAAGTCAATGGTAGCAGATTCTTTAACCCCTAACTCTTTTTCTCTCTGTATCTGTTTAATTCTTGCACAATTCTCTATATAATGAGGGTATTCATTTTGTTAGATCTAGGGTCAGATTCTATAATGGAGGAAGGAGAGATTCTTTTATGATTACTTAGTTTTCCAACAAAATTAGGAGAAAGTCATTGGATCACCTTGGTCATGTGTTTATTTTTAGACCAATTTCAATTTTGTCAGCTCTATTGCCAGATTTTATGATTTATGAAGGAGAGATTCTTTCATGGAGCTTAATTTTATAGTGTGAAATAATCTGGAGAAAGCCACTGTCTCACCTTTATCATGTATTTTTCCTTAGAACAAACCAGATAGGCACATGGGTCATTATTAATAGTCCAACTTTGAGAAGGCTTGTGGTTAGGTAAGGTTGATCATGAGAGGAAAGAGAAATGGTGCTCAGTTATCAAAGACAATAGTTATCATTAAATTGTATTGAAGATATTTCACTTAGTATAATGGCTCTATGTACTTTAAAGTTATATGCCCAAATTAAAGATACTCCCTTTTTTCTTTGAATATGCTTTATTTTAGTACATATATATTTACTAACACAAAGGAATAGTACTTATTGGTGGAGTTCAGAATATTTCAATATATGAAGACAGTGTGTGCTGATCAAACTGGGGTAACTAGAATTTTCCTTTGCTTATCATTTCTTTATGTTTGAAATATTTGAGCTCCTCTCTTCTAGTTATTCATAAAATATACAATAGATCATTGCGAACTGTAGTCATCTCTCTGTGCCGTGGAATACCAGGGTTTATTTCTTCTGTGCTTTGGTACCAACATTTCTTTGTCTACCCTCCTCTACCCTTTCCAACTTCTAGTAACCACTGCTCTATATTTAGATTGATTAGTTTTTAGCTTCCATATTGCTTCATTCTATTGATGTGATGTATTAAGTTTACTGATTTGTGTATGTTGAACCATCTTTATTTTTCTGAAATAAGTCCAATTTAATGATAGCAAGTGATCTCTTGTGTTGTCACATTCAATTTTCTAGCAATATATCTCTTAGTAGTAGAGATCGTAGAGAGCGATGATAAACAATACCTGCTGTGCTGAAGTAAGTGAAAAGGACTAAATTTTATGTAAGATGGAATCCTGTTAATTTGGAGAAAGATATGCTAAGAATAAAGGGAATGAATAAGGCTAATCTAGAAAACATTAAAAGTAGGCCTGAAAAAAACAAAAAATTATTCTTGAGGAAAAGCATTGGGTCACATATGTCTGCTCTCTGAGCTCAATTTTTTAATCCCAGCACATTTATACCTGAGACTCCATGGGGCCACTGTATCTCAGGAGCATCTTCTGAATTCTACCAGATTCTTCTATGTAACTGGAACCATAGTTATTTTTCTTTTTTCATATTTATTTTAAAAAGCTTTATTAAGATATTAAGATATTTATTAAGATATACTTTCTATATCATAGTATTCAGAATTTAAAGTATATAAATCAATAGTGTTATGTATATTCACAGAAGTGTGCAATCATCAGCATAGTGAAGTTTTAGAGCAGTTCATAATTTCACAATAAAACCCATATGTTAGAATTTGCTACCTATTCCTACTCATATCCTCAGCCTTAGATAACCACAAATCTCATTGCATCTATAGTTCATCTATTCTGGACACTTGATATAAATAGTGTCATATAATATGGCTTTGTGACTGGTTTCTTTTATTTAGCATAATGTATTTTAAGCTTCAAACATATTCTAACATGCATCAATAATTCATTCTTTTTATTGCTGAATAATAGTCCATACTATTTATATGATCATTGTATTTAGCCATTTAGCAGTTGTTGGAAGTTTAGGTTGCTTCTATTTTTTATTATTATGAATAAGGTTGTTATGACCATTTATGTACAAGTTTTTTTTTCCTGGGGAGAGATGAAACTCATGAGCTTTCTACCTACAGGATACACTCCCAGACCATTCTATATTTTATTTGGAAATGGGGTATCACTAAGCTGCTGAGAGCCTTACTAAGTAGCTGAGGCTGGCTTCAAATGTGTGTGATCTTCCTGTCTCAGTCTCTCAAGTACATAGATTACAAGTGTGTACCACCATGCCCAGCCATGTACAAGTTTTTGAGTAATTTTTTTTTATTTTCCTGAATATATACCTAGAAATAGAATTGCCAGGTAATTTATTTCTAAATTTCTTAAGAAATTTTAGACACTTTTCCAAATTGGCCTCACCATTCTTTTTTAATTTACTTTTTTATTTCTATGCAGAACATATTAAAAATGGCAGTGCTGTGCTTGGTTGTGCATGCTTGTAATTCCTGCACTTGGGAGGTGGAGACAGGAGGATTAAGCTAGTTCGAAGCCAGCCTTGCTGGCTTCAGAGACCCTGTTTCCAAATAAAAATATAAAATAGGTCTGGGAGTGTAGCCCATAGCCTGGAGGTAGAAGGGTCTCCAGGAACTCCAGTACCACACACACACACACACACACACACACACACACACACACACACACACAATGACATACATTCAGACTGTGCTTGGTGCCCTCTCCGCCCCACCTAATCCCTCCCACTTCCCCCTCCCCCTCTCTCAACAATGAGTGCCCAAGTTAACCATGCTATATTCATACTTTTACACATATTAGGATGTAGCTCCTTCATCAATCAACCTCAGTCTTCTTCCTCTCCTATCCTTGTAGCTTTGCTGAGGTTTCCTCTTCATTATCTGGAGCCCCTCTGGTATCCCCAATACTTCCTGGTTTGTACATATTAAAGAAAATATATGTCCCTTTTCTTTCTGTGCCTGGCTGATCCCACTTACTATAATGTTCTCCAGGTCTTTCCATCTTCTTGCGAATGGCATGATTTTGTTCTTCTTTATAGCTAAGAGTAGAATTCCACTGTGTATATTTCTAATAATTTTGCAATCCATTTATCTGTTGATGGAGACCTAGTTTGGTTCCATATTTTGACTATTATGAATTGTGCTGCTGTGAATATGGTATGTATATGTTACTGTAGTTATCTGACTTCAACCCCTTTTGACAAATACCCATGAGTGGTATAACCAGATTATATGGTGGATCTATTCTCAGTTTTCTAAGGAATCTCCACACTGATCTCCATAGTGGCTGAACTAGTTTACACTTCCACCAACAGTGTAAAAAAGTACCTCTTTCCCCACATCCTTGCCAGCATTTGTTGTTATTTGATATCTTCATGCTTGCCACTTTGATTGGGATTAGATGGAATCTCAGGTTAGTTTTGATTTGCATCTCCCTGATGGCTAATGAGGTTGAATATCTTTTCATGTATCTATTGGTCATTTGTATCTCTTATTTTGTGAAGTGTCTATTCAGTTCAGTTGCCCATTTCTTGATTGGGTTATTTGTTTTGGTAGTGTAGTCTTTTTTGGCTGGTAAAGATCTTCTCCCATTCTGTAGGCTTTCTCTTTAGGTTCTTGATGGTTTCCTTTGATGAGAAGGAACTTTTTAGTTTGATGCCATCCCACTTACTAATTCTTGTTTTAATTTCCTACACTTTGGAGGTCTTGTTGAGAAAGTTACTGCTTGTGCCTATATGTTGGAGTGTTGAGCCTATATCCTCCTCTAATAACTTCACAGTCTGATTTAATTTCCAAATCTTTGATCCATCTTGAGTTGATTCCTATGCACAGTGAGAGGTAAAGCTTTAGTTCCATCTTTCTACAAATGGATAGCCAGTTATCACAGCACCATTTGTTGAAATGGCTTTCATTTCTCCAGCATATGATTTTGACCCCTTTGTCAAAGATCAATTGAGTATAGGTGTGTGGGATTGTTTCTGTATCTTCTATTCTGTTCCACTAGTCAGTATGCTTATTGTTGTGTCAATACCATGCTGTTTTTACTACTACTGCTCTGTAGTATAATTTGAAGTCTGGGATTGTGATGCCTCCTGCCTGGTTCTTATTGCTGAGAATTGCTTTGGCTATTCTGGGTCTTTTCTTTCTCCATATAAAATTCATGATTGATTTTTCTAGGTCTATGAAGAATGTCAGTATTTTAATAGGAATTACATTGAATCTATAGATCACTTTTGTCAGAATGATTGGCCTCACCATTCTATATTCTCATCAGCACTGTACATGGTTTCATTTTCACTACACGTTTATCTGAACTTTCATTATCTGTGCTTTTTATTTTAGTCATCCTAATTTGTGTAATTGTATTTCATGTGCCTTTGATTTGCATCTCTGTAATTACTAATAATACTTAGCATCATTCCATATGCTTATTAAACATTTGTATCTCTTTTGGAGAAAGAACCTTTTTATATTTTAATTGGGTTTGTCATTTTCATAATTGAGTTCAAAGGATTTTAACATATTCTGAATACAAATTCCTTATTAGGTATATTTGCAACATTCCTTTTATTCTAGTGGTTGAATTTTCCTTAAAATAATCTACCTTGAATAAATCTTGATTGAATAATGCTTATAATCAAATTTATAGTTTATAATTATAATTTCTATACATATTTTGTCTTGCTTCTTTCTCTCCATTTTTAAATTTTGTTATTCCCATAGTTTGTTTTTCCTGCATTTGTGACTCTATTTCCCTAAGGACCTGTTCATCTTTCTTTAATTTTTACAAATTGTATTATTTTATCAGTTCATTATCTGTAAGTTAGGTGATTCTTTTTATCTGTCAACTAAGACATACCACTGAGTCTCTGGAGTAAAATTTTTTCATTTTCTTCATGCTTTTCTACTTAAAAGGTTTTATTTTAAAAAGTATTTTTATGCTATTTTGTATTCAATAGAACATTATTTATTTATTTATTTATTTATTTATTTATTATGTTATTTAAATTCTTTAAACATTTCCTTTATAACTCTAAATTTGGTAGATATTTATATGTTTTTGTTTGCTAAGATTTTTCCTCATTAGCAGTTTCTATTGTCTGATCCCCCCTTCATGCATTACACTTTTCTGTTTGTCTTACAATTATTTGTTGAAAATTTGACATTTTAGATTATATTTGGTAGTAACTCTGTTATACTTATTGTTGTTATTTATTTGTTTAGTGATCTAGTTGTACTTGTTCAGTGAAACCTATTTCCCCTGCTGTATGCAGTCTCTGATGTCTCTTAGACATGACTGCAATTGAGCATGCAAACAGATAATCTTACCATTAGGAACCCTGTGTATTTTTTATATATACTTCTGTTGGTAGATTATAGTTTCACATCATAATGTAGTTCAGAGTGAAAGGGACATAAATGTATATACAGCACTTGGTGAGCTCCCCAGGTTCCACTCCACTCCCCTGCTCTGTCACTTTCTATTGTCTATCCAGAAAGGTTCTGGATGGTCTGCTTCTATTGGTCCTAAACCCAGAATTTAGTATCTTCCAGTTGCTAGGCGATTGTTTCATTGATGAAGGCTATGCCCTAACAGCTTGGTCACATCCTGATTGTATTGAAATTGATCTCTGTGTCAGTGGTAAGGTGTTGCAAGTTTCAAATATGCTTTGATTTTCTCTTAGATAAAATACTCTAAAAGAATGCTCTGTGTGGTGAAACAAGTAGATCTTGCTTTCTTGCTGACTGCTCTACCTGGATTTATCCTATGGAGTAGTATGTTGACTGTGTTTGAGAATTCTCCTCAGATGAGATTGTGAGGATGGGTTCTGCTGATTTTTCAATTTACAGGAGTCACTCTAGGAAGCTGAAAAGAAAAAGGCTGCCACTCAACTTTTGAAATCTCCAAAGAAGCTCTTCCTGGCTAGGATCCATCCATTGCAATTGGAGATTGGGTGGAATAATGAACAGTGCCTCAACTCAAACATATGGAACAATAAATCAATCCCTAGCCTGTGTGTCATAAACTTATTTTGTTCTTAACAATTTTCCATTGATTTTATTGAATAAATATTTCTCTATTTTTTGTCATTTAAGCAATTTCCAGAGTCTTTAAATGCCATCTTTGTTAATTTTGACTGCTTAAAAGATATGTTAATGGGGGAGATAAAAGAGCTCCCTATGAGGTATTTACACATGATTCTGATTCCTACTCCATTCCACAGTTTTGACACCCAATTTGGGTCATACTCTCTTGGACTATTTTGTTTGGATAGTTTGTTCAGGTCTACTATACCTCTACTGACTTTCTGCCTACTCAAAATATTAGCTAATGAAAGATGGATAGTTAAATCACCAGCTTCATAATGCCTTTATTTTCATTTGCAGTTCTATTTGTTTTTGCATCCAATATTTTGATGTTCAGTGTCTTCTTCAAAATTTTCCCACATTATCATTATTTAAAATCTTTCTCTGATTATTTTCTTTTGTTTAATCTTTTTAGCCTATTTTGACTGAAAATGATATTGCTTCTACAATTTTCTCTTGATTACCATGAGTACAGAATGCCTTTCTCCCTTCTTTAACCTAGGCATCATTATATAAAACGGGCTTCTTAAAAAGTTTAGACACCATATTTGTTGATCACTTTGTATATCTACTCCATTGACGTTTGTTTCTTTTAAACTGGTTTATTTAGACTACTTTTTTGAAGAAATTATTGATATTGTTAGACTAGCACATTGTTTGCAAGCATTTTCTTTGTGTTACTCAAATTCCCTGAGCATTATTCTTTTCTTCTCTTTTTCTGTGCTCTCAGGCATGATTTGATCATTTTATATAACTCCATTTGTTGTCCTCTCTTACAACATCAATTATAATTCCTTTTAAAAATTAGTGGGGCTTTTTTCCTGCTGGGCATGGTGGCGCATACTTGTAATCCCAGCATTCGGGAGGATGAGACAGAGGATCATGGTTCACGGACAGCCACAGCTACTTAGAGAAGCCCTCCACAAATTAGTGAGACCCTGTTTCAAAATAAAGAATAAAAAATAGGCCAGGGGGTGTAGCTCAGGAGTCAAATGCCCCTGAGTTCCACCCCCAGACCCACAAAAAATAATTAGTGGTTTTTCTAAAATTAAATATATATAGGGAAAATATCAGTGTCAATCTCAATACTTTGTATTGAGAAGTGGGGGAGGCCACCAAGTGCTATGTGCATTTGTGCATGTATGTCACTGTCAACATAATTTACATTATGATGTGTGAGACTACAATGCACCAATAAGAGAACTTTAAAAACAAATAAAATGCTGGGAGTGGTGGTGAACACTTGTAATCCTACTACTTGGGAGGCTGAAACAGGAGGATTGCAGGTTCTCAGCCAGCCTCAGCTACGTAGTGAGGCTCCCTGCAATTTAGTGAGATCCTGTTTCAAAAAAAAGAGCTAAAATAGGGCTGGGAATATAGATCAGAGGTAGAATGCCTTTGGGTTCAATCCCCAGTACCACACAAAAAAAGTGCTGGCTTACATAATTAGTACAATTACTTTATACCAAAATACTTATCAATTCCCACCGCTTGTGCTTTAGGTCATTTCTTTCATTCATGTAACTTATCCACTTGGTATAATCACCTAACACATTGTTACTATTAGTATTTTGTTCTACACTTTGCAATGTGTTTTTAGTCCTTCTGTTTTCTTACATTCCTTCAGAATTTTCTTTGTCTTTGTTTTTGGCAGTTTTAAAAATATTTTTGTGCATGGTAGTCTCTGAACTTTCTGAATCTATGGTCTGGTATCTGTCATTAATTTAAAAAAATTCTTAGTTATGATCCCTGGGGTAATAAAAACTAAGGTCATTAGGCCTTTATTATAAAGTTTTAACTCAATATGACTAAGAATCAGTAGTAATGTTTTCTGTAGCTCTACAGTCCATACTTTTAAAAATTATTGGTAGTATTTACTTTATTTTGCTGTGCTGGATTTGAACCCAGGGTCTCATGCATGCTAGGCAAGCACTCTACATTGAGCTACACCCATAATGCCTGGTGTTCTTATTTGTGTCTCTTCTCCTGACTTTGAAGCTTCCCTTTATACTTCTCTTTAGAAAGTGTATGTTTTTTGCATCTGTTTTGGCTATAACCCACTTTTGTTTCTTCGAGACCTGAGACCTGTGGATATGATGTTATGGGATGGGAGAGAGGAAACATCTTGTAATTTTATGATTAGATCTTACTCATTTAGTAGGCTTGTATCCCTGGTCTATGACCTTCATAGATGTCTTTTAGTTTTTCCTCCTATTCTCCATTAGGTAGACTAGAAGGACTACAGAGTGTTTGTCAGGGGAATATCCATTATTGAGGTGTCACAGGGTTCTGATAATGTCTCTTATTCTGGAAAGTAGGCTTATATGCATTGTATAGAGTATTTCAAATTGGCGATTTTATCTCTTCCACCAGAGAAAAAAGAAATATTTTTCTATGCTCATCACCATGAAAACCCTATTAAAGTTCCTGGGATTTAAATCTATGAAACTTTGGGGTTTTCCTCAAGACTGCACCCCAAATAAGTTCTCACTCTCATGCTCTTTTCTACTCACCCTCTAGTAATTTGTCAAATTACCACTGAAGTGTCATCAGTTTATGGCTCCATCTGCTTTTGTTCCATGTAAACTAATTTCTGCTGTGATTTTCTCTATTCACATGACCCTCCAGATATTGGGGTATCAGTTTGCCCTTCTGCCTTTCCCCCCCTTACTCAATGGGTCGAGTGAAGTGATAGATTGGTTGAGTTTGATTCCTGTAATGATGGGAGCAATGACTTCCAAGCTCTCACATATCAGGATGGAAACCAGAAGTCCTACATAATATTTAAATGTATTTTTATGATTATTGGGCTCCCTTTAAAATCTGTTGGAATGAATGTCAAATATTGTACCCATGGCAATTCTTATTCTATTCTCAAACATTCTTAAACATTCAACAAAATGTTGCTTAATAACAATGTTTATTTCTCTGTATTCAATCTCCAGAGAGCTATCATACTCTTTTTGTGAATATTGTACCCATGGTAACTCTTATTCTATTCTCAAAAACCCATTCACATTCAAAAAATGTTACTTAATAGTAACTTTTATTCCTCAATATGCAATCTCTAGGGAGCTATAAGCCTTCTTTTTTGAATACAATTTTGATCACTGTTTATAAGGAAGAGGAAGTTAATAAACCAAAATCTTCTCATTAGTTGAGACTTTGAGATTTGAATCTTTCCATAGTTGAAAATAACTCGAAATAATAGTTACTTAAAATAATTTGTTACAGTCCTCACGAGGACACATGATACTCTACTTTATTTTACAAATTATTATTATAATATTAACTTTTATTTGCCTTCCATTTCAAAAGTATCATTTAAAAAATAAAAAAGAGAGGAAAGCATGAAGAATTATTTTCAAGACAATGTGTTGAGATCTTTGCAATATATTATGCCAAATGTTCTATTATATGTATTTTTATAATAAATCTAAGTATAGTTTTCTTCCTAAAATTGTTGGCAATTGAATATTAAGCTAATTTTATTTTACAAATATTATGCAACATGTAGCTTTCTATAAATAGTTGTCTATACACTTACATATCCTCAATATAAAATTTTATAGAGATAAAATTATTATAACTAATCTTATTTCTGCTATAATCATATTAATGACTATATTATGATTCTGCCATTTTTATTTTTAAACAAATACAAAAATGATAATTAAGTGGAATATACTCCGTTAAGAATTTCTCTAGGTTATGTTATCAAACCTTTTAATTCCTTCAAAATGATCTTGGCTTTTTTTTTTTTAAAGAAAAGGCATTGTGGATTGCATTCAATGTAAACTAGTTTATAAATTGTTTTTCATAAGTCTTTTGTATGATTTGATTTTTAATACATATTTCATGTATATTCACTCTATTTTCATAACTCTATCAGATTACTTTGGGAGCTTAGGTCAAGTTTTATAAAAAGCACCTTGACTTGGTGATTTTGTCTATGAATATACATATACCATATATATTCTTCTCAAATGAATAAAGATAATGTACCAAAATAGATATACTCTGAACCATAAAAGGAGTATCATAAATTTAAAATGAGTTCAATCATCTCTCTGATGGCTAATGATGTAGAGCATCTTTTCATGTACCTATTGGCCATTTGTATCTCTTCTTTTGTGAAGCGTCTATTCAGTTCAGTTGTCCATTTCTTGATTGGATTATTTGTTTTGCTAGCATAGAGTCTTTTGAGCTCTTTGTATAGTCTGGATATTAGCCCTCTATCAGAGTGGTGGCTGGTAAAGATCTTTTCTCATTCTATAGGTTTCCTCTTTAGGTTTTTGGTGGTTTCTTTGATGAGAAGAAACATTTTAGTTTGATGCCATCCCACTTGTTAATTCTTGCTTTAATTTCCTGAGCTTTGGAGGTCTTGTTGAGAAAGGTATTGCCTGTGCCTATATGTTGGAGTGTTGAGCCTAAGTTCTCAATAACTTCACAGTCTCTGGTCTAATTTCTAAGTCTTTGATCCATCTTGAGTTGATTCCTGTGCATGGTGAGAGGTAAGGATTTAGTTCCATCTTTCTACAAATGGATAGCCAGTTCTCCCAGCACCATTTGTTGAAAAGGCTAACTTTTCTCCAGTGTATGAGTTTGGCCTCTTTGTCAAATCAGATCTATGCTAAGATTCCATCTATCCCCAATCAGAGTGGCAAACCTAAAAAAATCAAATAAGAAATGCTGGTGAGGATGTGGGGAAAGAGGAACACTTTTACACTGCTGGTGGGAGTGCAAACTCTTTGAGCTGCTATGGAGATCAGTGTGGAGATTCCTTTGAAAACTAGGAATAGATCCACCATATGATCCAGCTCTACCACTCCTGGGTATTTTTCCAAAGGGGTTGAAATCAGAGAATTACAGTAACATATGCATACCTATGTTCATAGCAGCACAATTTGTAATAGCCAAAATATGGAACTAATCTAGCTCTCCATCAACAGATGAATGGATTGCAAAATTATGGGAAATACACACAATGGAATTCTATTCAGCTATAAAGAAGAACAAAATCATGCCATTTGCAAGAAGGTGAAAAGATCTGGAGAACATTATATTAAGTGAGATCAGCCAAGCACAGAAAGAGAAGGGACATATGTTTTCTCTAATATACCCAAACTAGGGAGCATTGGGGATACCAGAGAGACTCCAGATAATGGAGGGGACAGCTCAGCAAAGCTAGAATGGAAGAATAGGAGAAGAATAAGGCTGAGGTTGATTGATGAAGGAGCTACATCCTAATATGTGTAAAAGTATGAATATAGCATTGTTAAACTGGACACCTATTGTTGGGAGGGAGGGAAGGGGAATGGGGGCTGGGTGAGAGGGCACCAAATACAGTTTAAGTATATACCATTTTCAATATGTTCCACATATAAATAAAAATTTAAAAAATGAGTTCAATCATACAGAGTATATTCCCTGATTATAGAGCACCGAGTCACAAAGAAGTATCAGAAAAGTATCTGGGAAATTTAGAAATACTTGTAAGCAATAGACTTTAACCTAATAGGTATTTAAAGGAAAAAAGAAAATTATTTTAGCTCCACAGAGATGCAAACATTACACATCAAAATTTATGACATGACACTAATGAAGCAATCAGGAGAAATTATAATAACCAAAAGGTTATATTAGAAAAGGAAATATTTTCAAATCAGTGCTAGTAGCATTTATTCCTTTAAGAAACTAGAAGAAAAAAATTGAACTCAAATTAATCAGGGAAAGCAAATAAGGATAGAAATCAATGAAATAGAAAAATAATAAAAAAGCAATAGAGAAAAATTAATGTAACCAAAAGCAGTTCTTTGAAACAATCAATAAAATTGATCAACTTCTAACCAGAGTAGACAGAGGGAAGAAAGGTAGACACAAATTGTGAATATCAAGAACGAGAAAAATGACATCAATATAAATTAAGAGCACAGTAAATGAGTATTCTGAACAACATTGTGGCAATAAACTTAACAACTCAGATGAAGTGGACAAATTTCTTGAAAGACACAAATATTCAATCCTCATTCATTAGATAAAATTTTCTCTTTACTTTTTAAATTAAATTTTTAGTTGCAAAGTTTCCCAAAAAGAAAACTCCAGGCTTCATGTCACTTAGTGGTTGAATTCTTATAAGCATTAAAAAAAAAAATGCTACCTAAACAAGTATATTCAGAAAATTTAAGGTAAGCAAATTCTTATCAATACATTCTGTAAATCTGAAATTATTTCAGTTCAAAATCAGACAAAGTTATCACAAGAACTATAAACTATAAACTAAACTATATCTTTCAGCAATATAGGTTCAATAATTCTTATCAAGCACTTAGCAATTAAGCCTAGTAGTATGTAAAATGATAAATGAACAAAGCTGCATGGGTTTACCCCAATAATTGATAGTTTTTATTCAACAATCAATCAATACAATTAATGTTGTCAAAAACTTAAAAACAAAAATCATGTGTTCACTATAGCAGACATACAAAAGTATTTAATATAAAATCTCAAATCAACATGTCAAAACTCTTAGCAAACTAGAAAGCAAAGAAAATGTCCTCAACCTGATTAAAATATCTTTGAGAAAACAACAAATAAAATTACAATTGATATTGTAGCACATAGGTTCAGTTTAATCTCATTCAATATTAGAGTAAGATATTTTTAAGAAAATACCAAATTCTAAAAGTTACATAAAAATGGAAAGGACTCAGAATAGGCAAAACAGATATTAAAAAAAAGACAAAGGTAGATGCTTAAAACCACTTGATTTCAAGTCTCATTACATATTATCAAAGCCTTTGGGTATTAGTTATTAATAGGCAAATACAAGAGTCAAATTAATAGGATTAAAGTCCAAATACAGGCTGACTGATTTTTGTCAATGGTGCAGAAATAATTCACTGGAGAAATAGTGCTTTACAAATTGTGGTGGAAGAATTGGTTGAAGAATTCATATGTAAATAAAAATAAATAAGAATCACTTTCACTACCTACTTAATGATATATGATGGAGTTTAATTGAATTAAATACCTAAATATAAAAGCTAAAACTATAAAAATTACAGAAGAATAAATGGGAAAACTCTTCATGGATATGGGTTAAATAATTTTTTTTGAAAATAAAATTTTTCTTCTTTCTTTTTGTTGTGTCAAAGATCAATCCCTGGGTCTTACAAATAGTAGACAAGTGCTTTGCCACTGAGCTACATCCTTAGCACCAAAATTTATTTGATAAGACCTTGAAAGAATAATTCAACATCGAAAATAAATTGGCAAATAGGACTTTATTTCAATATAAAAACTTCTGTTTTGTGTGAAAATTTAGGAAAAAGTAGCCAGAATTCTTCTGCTGTAAGCTTAAGCAATTTTTTTAAGATTTAAATAAGTTTATTAGAAAGATAGAAATACAGAGAGTAGAAATACAGCCCCATGCCAAAATGGCATGAGGGAGTGACTCGAAATGAATACACCCAAGCTTAAGCAATTTTTATTATTACAATGGCAGAAAGAAAGGAACAGAATTTACAAGGCACTACATTAAAGAAATAAATGCAGTGAGGTAACTTGAAAATAAGTTACTATGTAAATATTTTTAATAAAAATATAAAGAAGAAATGTTTGAACAGGTCATTTACTATGTATTTCAGTCAGTATTTTCACTTTTCTGTGACCCAAAAAAACCATGAAAACAATTTTAGAGGAAGATTATTTGCTCACAATTCTGGAGATTTCAGCAGTTCAATCCATATTAGACCAGGTAAAATCTGTGGAGAAGCAGAGAGATTACAAGGGCTTTGCTCTCACATCAAGGAGGGAGGGAGAGGGAGAGAGAGAGAGAGAGAGAGAGAGAGAGAGAGAGAGAGAGAGAGAGAGAGAGAGAGAGAGAGAGAAAGACCCAGTGAATGAAGAACTATATATACATAGTCCCCATGGCTACACATCAACAACCAGGTCCCACCTACAACATCGCTGCCTTGTCTTCATGAGGTCCAGGTGGACATTCTAAATAAAAACTATAACACTATAGAAGACATACTGATGAAAAACATATACCATGAAAAGATGCTCTATCATTAGTCATTAGGCAAATTTCAATTAAGACTAAAATGAAATAGAATTACACTACCATTAGTAGAGCTAAAGTTAAGAAATATCACCCCTACCAAATATTAGCAAAAATGTAAAGAGACTGAAATCCTCTCACTCTTCAAGAATGTACAATGCCACAATATACAGTTGTTCAGTTTCTTAAAAATTTTTTCCATTTCTTAAAAAGCTAAACTAAGCTGGGCATGGTGGCACATACTTGTAATCCCAGCATTTGGGAAGCTGAGACAGGAGGATTGCAGTCTATGGACAGCCACAGCTACTTAGTGAGGCCCTTTACAACTCAGTTAGACCCTGTTTCAAAATAAAATAAAAAATAGGGGTGGGTGTGTAGATCAGAGGTAGGATGCCCTTGACTTCCTTTCCCAGAACCATCATAAATAAATGAATAAGTATAAAAAAGAAAAAAGAAAAAAGTTATGCACATTTCTACTATAGGATCTAGTCGTTCTATTTTTAATGATTTATCCAATAGAAATGGAATCAGGTCTCCAGAGAAAGTCTTACACATGAATGTTGGAAGCAGCCTTATTTTTAGTAGACAAAATGTATGTCTAACAGCAAATGAAAATATAAGCAAAATATGCCATATCATAGAATAGAATACTACTCTGCAATAAAAAGAATGAAGTATTGACACATACAACAGCATGATAAATTTCAAAAACTTACATTGAAGGGACAGAAACAATAAAAAATGAATGCATAACATAGATTAGCATTTGTGCCAAAAGCTAGAAAATATAAAATTTAGTGATCAAAAACAAAATCAGTGTTGCTGAAAGATGGAAAAGATATAAGAATGGGTACAAATGCAAGACTGCATAGACATGAAAAGCACTTTTGAGTGATTACATAATTTTTATATATATGATATATATGATATATATATATGATATGCATATATATGTTATATATATGATATGCACACACACATATATATATATATATATATATATATATATATATATATATATATATTTTTTTTTTTTTGCACACTGGAGATGGAACCCAGGAGCATTCTACATCTGAGCTACAACCCCAATCCAATTTTTTATTCTTTTTTTGAAACAGGATCTCACTGAGTTGCAAAGGGCCTCACTAAGTAGCTGAGGCTGTCCTTGAAACACAATCCTCCTGGCTCAGCCTTCCAAATGCTAGGATTACAAGTGTGCACCACCATGCCCAATTTATATGTCTTATTTTAATTGCAGCCATGGTTTAATGCATATATGCCTATGTTAAAACATATTAGATTATATATTTAAATAGGTTGTTTATTTTATGCCAATATTACTCAAGTAAATAAATATTTATAAAAGCAATGCAAAAACACTTATTTAGTAAAAACTATATGGTATGTGAAAAGAAATAAAAAAGAGTCTAATCAAATGTATGGTTGCTAGTGATGTGTTTGTGTTCTTTTCTGTCTATATTTACTGTGTATACTCAATTTCATCTTTATCAGTTTATTATATTTAGCACTCTATATCTCTCCTTCCAATTTTTACTAATATGTTTGTATCTCTGGCATGATTTTGATTTACCTTCCAATTCTTCATTTCAAAGTCTATTTTCTCTCCATTTTTTATTCTTCTTAATTTTTAAATCAATTAGATATATGTTGGGCACCATGGTGCAGAACTGTAATCTTAGTTTTTAGGAACCTGCAGTAGAATTGTGGGGTGGAAGCTAGTGTGTACAAATTAGTAAGACCATATTTCTTTTTCATAGGCTTTTATTGGTGCATTATAGTCTCACATAAAAATGGAAATCACATTGGCAATGACATACATACATGCACACAGAAATTGTTTGGCCCCCTGCCTCCCCATTTTGATGCCTCCAAATACAGAGTACCAAGATTGACATTGGTACATTCACATGTATACACATAGACGATGATAGTATTTCCCATAATGAATCTGTCTTCCTCATCCCTTACTCTTAGACCTCCTGCAAAACAAATTAGGGTTGGGGGTGTAGCTCAGTTGTAGAATACCCCTGCATTCAATCCTCATTACACACACACACACACACACACACACACACACACACACACACAAGCGCGCGCGCGCGCAAAAGTATTTAATTTATATCTATTCATCTATCTGTCTATATCTATTTACCTATTTTGTGGTATTTTGTGGTAGTGGGTGTGGAACCCAGGGTCTTTTCTACCTCTGAGCTATATTCCCCAAACTATTTTATACTTTATTTGGAAACAGGGTCTCACTAAGTTGCTGAGAACTTCACTAAGTGTCTGAGGCTGGCTTCAAATCTCTGTCTCAGCCTCCCAAGTGCTGGGATTACAATCATGCACCACCATGCCCAGCTTGTATCTCTCTCTATATATATCTATAACTATATCTATATCTATATCATCTATATCCATATCTGTGGAGATTCTTCTCCGGGACTTGGGAGGGAGAAACCTGAAAGGGGAAACACTGAACATCTGCCTGATGAGCAGCTGCCCTGAAATCAAAACACAGACAATTGTCTGATGAGCAACTGACAAATTTTATTCTCTAAAACTTGGATTCTTAGACCCTTTTCCCAACTAAGTTAAGTATTACATTTTCATGGGAAAAAAACAAACATCACAATGCCAAGAGGAATGCTAGAGATTAGGGAGGATGTCAAAGTCACTAAGATACAATCATCAAAGGAAACTAACAGATCAATAAGCACAGGGCGGAGGAGGCCAGAGCAGCTCAGTAAGGGTTAAGATAAGCTCCCTCTATCACTGGGGGGCCTTGAGGTGAGTTCCAGAAGGACTGGAATTCTGCCTGGAGTCTTGGGGGAGTCTGACCTTTCTCCAGCCCCTCTTTTAACTCCTTCAGAATCTTTCATTCCTCAGGCTTCTTCCATGTCCCCCGTCACATATCCATATCCATATCTATCTATACATATATACATAGATATATAGACATATATGTCTATAATGTATATGTACTTTTTCATTGAATTTTTAGTGGGATGCATTTTTTGGGAATTAATTTTTGTTCCTTGGATTTTTATTATGGTTTTATATACTTTATTTTCCCCTGATTTATTTTCTGTTTTTAATATTCCTCTTTCTCTTTCCTAGAGTCATACATGTAAGTATGTTTAATAGTAGCAAATCTATTTTCTGTTATTGTGTGAAATTATTCCTTCCTTGAGGTATTGTGTCATATATTTATTTTGAGATGTTAAATTACCTGTATAGGCCTCACATCACCCATTGGTATTTAGGGTGGAGGATGTGTCAGAAATATACTTTAAGAATAAAATAATTTTTAAAATTCTGCTTGACACTTTTTTTACTATTGTTTGAGGATGGGGGAGGAAAATAGAATTAGGAGAGAGAGAGAGAGAGAGAGAGAGAGAGAGAGAGAGAGAGAGAGAGAGAGAGAAGGAGAGAGAGATCCATCATTCCACAGTAGTCATATGTGCAAAAGCCATATTTAGTTTCTATTAGACAAAAAGAAAAATTTTCAGTAGTCATATGAAATCTGAGGATAATATAGATTCAGCATTATTATTTTAAGGTAAAAAGAGGGAAAGTAGAGTATTGATATGTACAATCTTCACTGTAGTTTTGGCTTTTTGTCTTGAGTTTTTGATAATACAATATATTTTTTCATATGTATGTATATATAAATATTTTTAATGTGGATCATATTGAAAAATGCATACAATCACACAGTTCTTGGTGCCCTTTCCCACTTCCCCTTCCCCCCTGCCAACGATGAGTGTCCAGATTGACCATGATACATTCATACTTATGCACATATTCGAATGTAGCTCCTCTATTAATCAACTTCAGCCTTTTTCCTTTACTAATCTTCTTTTCTAACTTTGCTGAGATTTCCCCTCAACTATCTGAAGTTCCTCTGATATCCTTAATACTCCCTAGTTTGGATATATTAGAGAAAACATATGTCTCTTTTTTTTCTGTGCTTGGCTAATCTCACTTAACATAATGTTCTCCAAGTCTATCCATCTTCTTACAAATGATGTGATTTTTGTTCTTTTTTATTGGTGAATAGAATCCCATTGTCTGTATTTCCCATAATTTTGCAATCCATTCATCTGTTGATGGAGATCTAGGTTGGTTCCATAATTTGGCTATTTTGAATTGTGCTGTTATGAACATGGGTATGCATATGTTACTGTAATCTCTGATTTTACCCCCTTTGGAAAGATACCCAGGAATGGTATAGCTGGATCATATGGTGGATCCATTACCAGTTTTCTAAGAATCTCCACACTAATCTCCATAGTGGCTGAACTAGTTTATATTCCCACCAACAGTGTAAAAGAGTTCCTCTTTCCCCACATCCTTGCCAGGATTTGTTGTTATTTGACATCTTTATGCTTGCCACTCTGATTGGAATTAGATGGAATCTCAGCTTAGTTTTGATTTGCATCTCCCTGATGGCTAATGATGTTGAATATCTTTCATTTTTCATCTTTCATTTACCTATTGGTCATTTGTATCTCTTCTTTTTTGAAGCATCTATTCAATTCAGTTACCCATTTCTTGATTGGGTTATTCGTTTTGCTAGTGTAGAGTTTTTTGAGCTCTTTGTATATTCTGGATATTACCCCCTATCAGAGTGGTGGCTGGTAAAGATCTTCTCTCATTCTGTAGGCTTTCTCTTTAGGTTCTTGATGGTTTCCTTTGATGAGAAGAAACTTATTAGTTTGATGCCATCCCACTTGTTAATTCTTGTTTTAATTTCCTGAGCTTTAGAGGTCTTGTTGAGAAAGTAACTACTTGTGCCTATATGTTGGAGTGTTTAACCTATGCCCTTCTCTAATACCTTCACAGTCTCCAGTCTAATTTCTAAGTCTTTGATCTATCTCGAGTTGATTCCTGTGCATGGTGAGAGGTAAGGATTTAGTTCCATTTTTCTACAAATGGATAGCCAGTTATCCCAGCATCACTTGTTGAAACAGCTCTTTTGTCTAGCATATGAGTTTGGACCCTTTGTCAATGATCAATTGACTATAAATGTGTGGGATTGTTTCTTTATCTTCCATTCTGTTCCATTGGTCTGTATTCCTGTTGTTGGGCTAGTACCATGCTGTTTTTTACTACTACTGCTCTGTAGTATAATTTGAAGTCAGGAATTGAGATGCTTCCTGCATGGTTCTTATTGCTGAGAATTGTTTTGGCTATTCTGGGTCTTTTCTTTTTTCATATTAAATTCGTGACTGATTTTTCTAGGTCTATGAAGAATGTCTTTGGTATTTTGATAGAAATTCCATTGAATATGTAGATAACTTTTGGCAGAATGGCCATTTTGATGATATTTATTCTGCTTATCCATGAGAAAGGAAGATCATTTCATCTTCCAAGGTCTTCTTCAATTTTTTTCTTTAATGTTTTGTAGTTTTTATTCTAGAAGTCTTTTACATCTTTGGTTAGTTTTATTCCTAGGTGTTTTATTGGCTTTGAGGTTATTGTGAATGGAATTGTTTTCTTTATTTCTTTCATTATAGATTCATTGTTGGTATACAGAAAAACAACTGATCCCTTTAGGTTGAATTTGTATTCTGCAACTTTGCTGAATTTGTTACTCAACCAAAAGGCTACTCCAATAGTCTTTTGGTTGAGTTCTTTGGGTATTCTAGATAAAGTATCATGTCATCTGCAAACAAAGATAGTTTTAATTCCTCTTTCCTTATTTGAATTATTTTGATATCCTTCTCTTGTCTTATTGCTGTGGCAAGAGTCTCAAAGACTATATTGATAAAGAGTGATGATAGTGGGCATCTTTGTCTTGTTCCTATTTTTAGAGAAAATTTTTGCAATTTTTTTTTCCATTTAATATGATGTTGGTTTGGGGTTTACTGTATATTGCCTTAATGATGTTGAAATACATTCCTTATATTTTAATTTTCTGTGGTGTTTTTAACATGATGGGTATTGGATATTGTCAAATGTTTTTACAGCATCTATTGACACTATTCTGAGTTGTGTCCTCATTGAAATTATGAAAGATTTAAAAAAATATTTATATTTTGTCTTTTATAAGTGATGATTTGTAAATATCAAATTCAGTGAATGTAATTATTCAGTACTATACATTTAATCTATAGTGACTTTTAAAAATATTTATATAGTTTATAAATTATACTCATCAATTAACTAGCATAGTATTTATTATGTATCAGGTAATAAAAATGGAACAATAAGTTTTTAAATTTTTATTTTATTTTATCATTGAGTACTTAATTCTTTTTGTTTACTTTGAATGATTTGCTCTTGTAAACATTTGGTTGAGAATGCCTGAAGTGCAGCGTGATTCACAGATTTAGGATTAAGAACAATTATTTTGAAATCATGCTCTGAAGTTTATTTGAAGATCTCTTTGTCACTGTCCTGGAGGCTGCTCTGGAAGTCCAGTTCAAGGTGTCTACAAGTGTAATGTCTAGTGAGGGATTACCTTTTGGTTTGCAGATGGTGGTCTTCTGAGTGTAGAAAGTAGAGAGAAAGAAAACATTCTAGTGCCTTTTTGTCTATTCCCATTCAAGACTTTTTTGTAAGGTTTTAATTATCTCCCAAAGGTCCCCACTTTTATAAACTACCATATCAGGGATTTGTCTTCAACATTTGAATTTTTTTTGAGGGGAACACAAACATTCATTTCCCAGAGAGCACAGAGTTCTACATCTCTGCCACCCTTCTTGGTGCAATATGTTCCTGGCTAGTGGTGACTACAAGTCCTTCCCAGAGGAAGAGAAAACATTCCTTAGGTAATGTACAAGTTTTAACATTTTTTTTATTCTTACTGAGAATGTAAATTATTAACCAGTTACTTTTTGATGGGCACTACATTAAAACCTTTATTCATTATTTATTATAAAGTGTTTACTACTATCCTATGAGGCCATTATGAGTTATCTTGAATTTGAGACGTGGTTTTGTGAAATTTTAAAACAAAACACAGATTTTGTGAGAAGTACCTTGTCTATTCAATTCTCTATTTTATCTTGCATATTTAATGAATTTCCTGGCTCACAAATGAATTAAATAAATAATTAGCAAAATATATACTAAGGGAATTAAGTCTCATTAAAGTTTAAAAATTTGTTCAAAATCACCCAGTTAATAAGTAGTAGAATTGTACTTTTATCCAGAGATGTCATTTAAACCTGAATATTCTGGGGCTATATGCTAGCATTAATAACAACAATTTAGTAAAGAGTAAGAAACAACAAAATTATGCAAATAAACTAAAATTTTATAGATGAAACATTAGTATGAAGTAAATTGCCCGAAATTTGTACTGAAAGTACTGAAACAATTTCATTATATTTATGGTGGTTCAGAAAGACGTAGCGCTTGGATTCTGTGAGTCAGAAGGAGAAGGAAAGACAAACAGATTTCAAGAAGCTGGAAAGTTGATGTCTATATGTATGACGGTGTGCACAATGATAGTGGGAGGAAAGAGTTACAGAAAAAGACAGGTAGGAGAACATGGCAAATGACTCTAGGACTTAGAATTTGGGTACCAGAGTGTGAATAGCACTAGCTTCTATGTATCAGTTATGGCCTACTCTACAAAGATGATTCAAGTGTAGTTCTATATTTAATTTTTAGTTATTCCATTGAGAATACATGTGTCCTACTTATAGGAAATTCATAGTATTCCATTTCAGGGTTATTTTCCTTGTTTTATTTATTTATTTATTTATTTATTTATTTATTTATTTATTTATTTTTGGTGGTACTAGGGATGGAACCCTTCTACCTCCGGGCTACACTTCCATACCTATTTTATATTTTATTTGGAAACAGGGTCTCTTAAGCCATCACGGCTGGCTTCGAACCTACATTATCCTCCTTGTCTCCACCTCC
The DNA here is from genome assembly GCF_963383645.1 of Muscardinus avellanarius. Lineage (NCBI taxonomy): Eukaryota > Metazoa > Chordata > Mammalia > Rodentia > Gliridae > Muscardinus > Muscardinus avellanarius. The sequence continues at coordinate 92,968,987 of NC_137794.1, forward strand.
CAAGTGCAGGAATTACAAGCGTGCACCACCATGCCCGGCTCCTTGTTATTTTTCATTGTACAAAAATTCTAGGATGCACTCAATCCCAGAAGAACGGGGTGCCTTGTGGCTAGTATAATTTCCAAGAGAATATGGAATCTCTTTATTCCATTCCTATTGCTTCTTGTTTGGTCCTGCTGAGCCTTTTTCTTTATACTTTGTACTAGATACTCTCCAATCAATCCAGGTACTTTGTGGAATATCTCTATACTGGCAGCATTGGCATCTCATACTTGAGATCCAAGATTAGCACTCTCTTACTTTAAGAACTGTATGTTGACCTTTTTTCTCCAAAACACACTATGTGTCTGATAGGGGAATTCCTAAGGCCTTTTAGCTGTATGATGTACCAGAAATAGCTTATTTTCTATCACAACTACCTCACCCCTAAAAGATTAAGGCCCTGATGTTGAGAAAAACTATGCTATTCTTCCCTTGGGTTATTTAGTTTCAAGGATGCCTTGCTCTTTCCTGCCACTGAGCCATATAAAAGTATGACCATGTAAGGAATATTGTGGGCTGGTGTCTTTAAAGTATGATGTTACATGGAGAGCTCTTTGAGGTGAAGTGCAGATAGCCATTCCATGTGTCAAAATGATAAAACAGTGCATATACTTCCTAGCAAACGTAATTATCAGATACTGACTCTTGGAATTTTCTTGATTATATTATCATATTGTGGCTTTAATGAGTTGATTTTTTTGAGGACTCTTCTTATTCCATGAATATAGATGAGAGGGGAAAGAATGAAGACACAAAGATAATAATTATGTGACTTAAACTTGCACTGAACTTGATCCTCTTGCTGAACAGATTATTACTGTTTCTCACCACCAAATTATTTCCTCCTTTCTTTCTAAGCATTTATTCACATGTGTACATCAAACGATGGCTTGAAATGCCCAGGACTTTCCAACAATAACATCAATTTTCTTTTTTTCTCATTGTTAAAGATAGACATTTGCGGGTGTGAGTTACAGCATATCACTATTTTAGTCACTTTGTAATGTAACATATGCCTTGAATTTTTTAACACTAGTTCTCTAGCTGTGAATGCTCAGTTTTTATGGCCTGCAATGTTAATTCTCTCTCATTGTGATATACCAAGAAAAAACAAGAAAAAGTAAAAATAAAGGCCATTTGCTCCCAAACTATAATAGGCTGCAAAGCCTCAGTAGTTGCAACAACTCATGATCAGTCTTAGTCAGGAACTAATGTAAGAGGATTGTTATCAGGAAACCTTCATGGGCACCACGTTCCAATGTTTGAACACAGCAACCTTCCTCAGCTTTCAAGTTATTTATCTGGATAAATTAGATTTTTGGCTTTCTTTTTTTATAAAATTATTATTTTCTACTCATAGTTATTTAGAACCAGAATGTATTGGGTTATATTGTTCTGTGCAATTTTATGTGTAAATAAAAATAAAAAAATATTTTGACAGGTATTTATAAACTAAACAATCTCATTTAGAACATGCCCAGGTTTAGGTATACTTTTTCTTTTTCTTTTTCTTTCCTTTTTTTTTAACTTTGAAATGTAGAACGTGGAGTGAAATTTTTTATAGTAATTTTCCCAAGCATGACAAAAAATACATTTTCTTCTTCAGCAACTCAAAAGAACTCTAAGAATGTATACGTTGGAAAAAAACCAAAGTGTCTTTGGGGTGGTTAACTTAATAAATGAGTTGAGTTTGGCAAGGATACATTTTTTTTTTCAAAATAACCTCTTTATCCATAAATCTGTCATTGAGAAAAACATAAAACACAATCATAGAATTTATACCAATAACAAAAACAGGTGATTGTTTTTATTTTTTTATTTGCTTCCAAAGGTCAGTGTCCTTAATACGTCAGTGTTTAAAATCTCCAGTCAGTGAATTAATCTGAAGCAGGTTTTAGTCTTTATTTAATAAGATGCAAGGACCTTGTTTAGAATCATGTAAGGTGTTCATATAATTAAAAGGATTCAGATTTTGGGGCTCACAAATCACTGTATTACTTAGATAATACATTTTTGAAGCAAATTCAACTTGTGCCTTAATAAAAGTTTGCTTAGTTTTAAAGTTTTTATTTACTGAAATATCTAACAAAGTGGAAAATGCATAGTGGCTCATTTACAGAACATTTTATATCCTATAATTAAGACTATGAATCAAACTATGCAGTGTCAACTCTACTTCTTTTAGCAGATATTACTGGAAATGAGTTGCTTAGCATCTGCCTCTGGTTTGACTTGATTAACCTTTTGCTTTTACAATAATCCTACTGGATAAAAAAAATTGATACTTATGTATAGAGAGGTCTGGCAAGAGTCACACACAATCTTGTTATTTTCTCATGTGCTTGTTCTTTTGTGAGTCAGTAGTCAGTGAATATAGTTGTCATCTACTTACAGAAATGCTCAATAAAATATAGTTTCGAATTACTCAAGTCATTTTAGTAGCATGCATAATTTCCTATAGTTTATTAAGTTTTGTCACTTTGGCAGTTGTGTTAAATTATGAGAAAACTCTAATACCTACCAGAGTTAGGGCAATACATAAATTTACAAATTAGTCTGGGATAAGAATATAGATTGGAGTGGGCCTAGGCTGAGCTAAAGAGATTATGCATTGTATATCAGAAGTCCAATTCAATTTGCTTCTAAGACTTAGTCAGCCAGGCCAAGCAAATGAATATAAGAGCTGGGACTTGCCTATGGATTACCAGCTGGCAAATCCCACAGCAAGTACTCTGGTACGCTGTAATTGCAACTCCAGGGCATTTCTATTCTAGGATCTGAATATTTCAAACTTATTTATAGTTACCTAACTTTCAACTTAAATTGGAGGAAACTTATCATTTATATAGAAAACCTATTAATGTAGTACAAAAAATAACTGATAAGTAAAATAAAAAATTAAATGCGAGTAAAATAAAAATAATGTGCGTACGGCGGAGTGTGAAAAACACGAGAGAGGTCCGGTACACGTGGCATGTAAAGTTTTAATGGCACGGCTCTCCCGGGGATCAGGGCGAGGCACCGTGGGGCCCTCGCGCCTGTCCGAAGCTAGAGGACGCGGGCTCTCCTTTTAAAGGCATGCATCTCGCGAGATGGGGGTTTACTCGCGGGAACGCCCAATTCTCGCGGGGGTTTCAGCCCCTCCCTTGCCCTGCAGAGGTCATGTGACACAAAGTCACATGAGTGCAGGACCCAACTTAACATTCCGGCCTTTTGATGGTAGGGATAATGGATGACGATTGGACCCTCTAGTTTCTTCCTGCTGTCAAGGGGCGTCGTCAGGGGCCCCAGGCCAGGAGGAGTCGGGAGTCCAGTCCCCCAGAAGGGGGTGCAGGTGGGTGCATAGCTGCAGTGCAAATTGGAGGTTACCCTGGACAGCTTAGTGATGTGCGCTTGAGGAGGCTTGAACAGGCAAGGGCTATTAAAGAAAAAAACAAATCATGAGATTGAGCAGGCGACCAAAAAGGAGACTGGTTTACTCAGTACCTGGAGAGCTACCCTGAGCTGGCAAAGAGGATGGAGGTTGAGGGATCCAGGAGCCATCAGTCTTCAGCCAGGCTGAGTAGGGCCAGCGGCGGGGCCTGGTCTGGAAAGGTGCTCCCCCTGTGTTGAGGCACCTGGGGCTCACCCTTTTCCAAGGGCACTGTTCCAGTGGCCCTCCTGGCCACACGCCGAGCAGTCTGATTGGTAGGCGTGGCTTTGCCCCACTTGAGGCAGGCTCCTGGAGGTAGTTGTTGTTGCAGTCTTCCACACCTAGGTGGTGCCCCAGGGGGCTGAGCCGCCACCGCCAGCCGAAGGGCAGCTACCAGGGATCTGCTTTTTGGCAAAGTCGGAGTGTATGCTCCATTTCCGCCTGTTTCTCTCTGGAATTAAAACTTAGATGCTATGTTAAGGTTCTGTCAGCTGCGACGGACCTATACTCACAAAGAGCACGTCCCGAGATGGGTGTCCGGCAAGAATGGCAACGCGGACTCCGCACGGGCAGACAGAGAGTGTCGCCCCAGCCCCGCCGTTTCCCACAGCACCTAGGGCGCGCCCGAGCGGGCCGCCCAGCAAAATTGCAGTCTGGCGTGGGCCAAGATGGTGACTGTGACATCACCAGGCAGTGACTATGAGCCATCACAAAATGGCAGCTGGCGGGAAAATAAATGGAAGCTGATGGGGGAGAGCATTTGGAGGGATACCAGACCACTTAGAAAAGTTCCTAACTGTTCCTGGGCCACCGCAACCTATTTCCCAACTCGTATCAAGGCAGACAGGCTCTCAGGGCATCTGCTAGTATAAAGGTTTGACTCCCCATAATTGGTTCGCGGGCGGAAACGAAGAACAGGAAATGGGCGTCCCCGATTTCCCTGCTCAATCGTTCGGAAACGGAGGTTAAGAGATAGGGAAGAACGTCTTCATTCCTTCTCAAAACCGGAGGATGACCTGGTCATCCGCAGCGTGGTCCCAGTGGACCATGGGACAATGGGTCACCAAGCGCTTGGATTTTAAGGTCCCAGTGGACTGGAAGACCCAAGTCCGGAACCCGCTAACCAAGGGAAGGAGGCAGTTTACCGGAGTATAGTGATGTCGGCCAGCGCTGGCTGTGACAGAAGCGCTGAGAAGCTGCTGGGGGCGCGGTGGAGCCAGGGCGCGCGGATGCCGGTGGCTGGTGTGGACGGCACTGGCGGCTGGTGCAGGTGGGATCAGTGGGGGTGCGCAGGAGGCATGGCTTGCCGGGCCCGCGGTGTGGAGACAAAATGGCTTCCAGGCACGCGCCAGATGCTGAGGCTGGGCCCCAAGGAGCACCGCCAGTGAGCCTGGCTCGGGGCGGGTGGGGCAAACCGGCCAGAGGTCCCAGCGGTGACCGGAGAACCAAGCTGGAACGGTGCTTTAGGAGGTCCAAGCGGCAGGCAGAGGTCCTGGCCCGCGAAGGCAGTTGGCAGGCAGAGCAAGTGCCAAGCTGCCTGGCTCGGGCCGGAAAGATGGCCGCCGACTCCTAGGATTGGTTAGGAGTGGAAAGTGGGAGGGATTAAAGATTGTGAGGCCTCCAGTGAGGCCATGAGGTGGGAGGGGTTAAAGATGACGAGGCCTCCAGTGAGGCCATGAGGTGGGAGGGGTTAAGGATGGCGAGGCCTCCAGTGAGGCCATGAGGTGGGAGGGGTTAAGGATGGCGAGGCCTCCAGTGAGGCCATGAGGTGGGAGGGGTTAAGGATGGCGAGGCCTCCAGTGAGGCCATGAGGTGGGAGGGGTTAAAGATGGTGGGGCCAAGATGGCGGCCCCCCAGTGATTCCACGTGTGCAAGATGGCGGGCCAAAGCTGGCGACCCCCCCCAGTAATTCCATGTGGCTGCTTACCGGAATGGCCAGGCCCAGGCAGCGGGGGTGGGCAGGCACAGGGTGAAGGGCACCAGGGCGCGGGTCCGAGTGGAGGAACCAGCTGGAGTGCGGGCTGGGGGCTGTTTAGCAGAGTGGCGGCCACCTAGATGGAGGCAGGCGGCCCCGGCAGGCGGGTCTAAGCAACGCCAGGCGCGGAGAAGACATAGGCGCGCGGTGTGGCGCAGTCCGCGGGCGGCACGGTCCCATTCCAGCGGCGGGCAGCGTGGGCAGGCGGGAACGGCGGTTTTAGGAGGTCCAAGCGGCAGGCAGGAGCAGAGCAGGTGCCAGCATCATCCAAGGAGCCTGGCTCCGGGCGGGTGGAACTGGCAGCCTGGCGGCCGGCGGAGCCTGCATGCCCCGGCGGTGGTGGCTGCGGCCGCGGTGGCAGTGGAAGATGGCCTCCGGTGCTCCAGAAGAGAGCACATGGGCGGGAAAAGATGGCCACCGGCTCTCAGCGGAGTGCGGGGCCAAAAAGATGGCTGCGGGCTCTCAGCAGAGCGCGTGGCTGAAAAGATGGCCGCGAGCTCTCAGCAGAGCTCGGGGCTGGAAAGATGGCCACCGGCTCTCAGCAGAGCGCGGGGCCGAAAAGATGGCCGCGAGCTCTCAGCAGAGCTCGGGGCTGGAAAGATGGCCGCGGACTCTCAGCAGAGCCCGGGGCGGGAAGAAGGCCGCCGGCTCTCCCGGAGAGCGCGGGGCTGGGGAAGAAGGCTTACGGTCCGGGCAGGCACGGGGAGGCAGCGGCGGCAGTGGCGGGAGCAACGCCTGCAAGTGGAGCGCTGGTGTGGGACCTCACAGTCGAGCTGCTGGCGGGTTGGAGAGTCCGGGGCTCAAAAAGAGAGTAAAAATAAAAAGAGAAAACAGAAAAAAAAAAGGAAAAAAATGGGGAGGGACCCAAGAGTTCTCCCGGTTCGGCACCAAATGATAAGTAAAATAAAAAATTAAATGCGAGTAAAATAAAAATAATGTGCGTACGGCGGAGTGTGAAAAACACGAGAGAGGTCCGGTACACGTGGCATGTAAAGTTTTAATGGCACGGCTCTCCCGGGGATCAGGGCGAGGCACCGTGGGGCCCTCGCGCCTGTCCGAAGCTAGAGGACGCGGGCTCTCCTTTTAAAGGCATGCATCTCGCGAGATGGGGGTTTACTCGCGGGAACGCCCAATTCTCGCGGGGGTTTCAGCCCCTCCCTTGCCCTGCAGAGGTCATGTGACACAAAGTCACATGAGTGCAGGACCCAACTTAACAATAACTTGCTACAATAGATAAAAACCAGGAATATTGAGACTATTAGAAGTTGATAATTGAGTAATTCTACCTATAAAGATATCAACTCATCTGGGCGTGGTGGCTCACGTTTGTAATCCCCATGCTGGGGAGACAGAGACAGGAGGATCGCGCAGGTTTGAAGCCAGCCTCGCTGGTTTAAGAGACCCTGTTTCCAAATAAAATATAAAATAGGTCTGGGAGTGTAGCCCAGAGGTAGAAGGGTTCCATCCCCAGTACCACCAAAAAAAAAAAAAAAAGATATCAACTCAAATGCTAATTTCATCATCTGAAGATGATGTACACTCATGAACTATTCCATCAAGGCCTAAAAACTAAATCCCAGAATGCCTTACTCAAGCCATCCAAACATACACAGAACCATGTTTATATTATGGTTAATGTTCAAAGATTTGCAGGTTGAATCATAGTTTTGTATTTATTGTTTTTGCTACACAGTAGAGTTAGATAAAATCTCATAAAAATTGTGTAATACATTTGAATTGGATTTGACATCAGTAACATGATCTAAGAGGCAGGGGTGGTGTTGGTGTACTCCTGTATTCCCAGTACTTGAGAGCTTGAGAGTATGGAAGCAACTTAGCGAAACTCACTCACTCATTCCTTTCCTTTCCTTTTCCTTTTCTTTCCTTTTTATTCCTTTCCTTTCTTTGTCTTTCCTTGTTTTTCCTTTCTCCTTCCTTCCTTCCTTCCTTCCTTCCTTCCTTCCTTCCTTCCTTCCTTCTTTCATTCCTTCCTTTCTTTTTTCTTTTCTTTGTACTGGGGGTTGTCCAGGAGTCTTCTATCTTTGAGCTACACACCCCAGCCCTATTTTATTTTATTTTTTAATATAATTTGTCAGTACACTATAGTCTCACATCATAATGTAGATCATGTTGACAGTGACATACATGCACACAGCACCTGGTGCCCCCTCCTTCTCATTTCCACCCCTTCCTACTACAAAGTATGTGGTTGCCATTGGTATATTCACATTTGTACACAAAGTGGATGGTGTTATTTCCATTAATGAACCTCAGTCTTCCCCTCCCATTCCTTTAGACTACCTCTCTGGCTTCAATGAGGTTTCTTCTCCATTTTGGTATTCCCATTTCTCCCTAGCTTGGGCATATTAGAGAAAACATATGACCCTTCACTTTCTGTGACTGGCTAATTTTACTTAGCATAATGTTCTCCAGGTCATTCTATTTTCTTGCGTGTATTTCTCATAATTTTGTAACCCATTCATCTGTTAATGCACAACTAGGTTGAATACATAATTTGGCTACTGTGAATTGTGTTGCTATGAACATGGATATGCATGCATTAATGTAGTTCTGATTTCAGCCCTTTTGTAAAGATAATCAGGAGTGGTATAGCTGGATCATATGATGGTTCCATTCCTAGCTTTCGGAGTAATTTTCATACTGAATCTCCACAGAGAACTAATCTCCATACTGAACTAATTTTCAATCTAACCAACAGTGTAGAACAGCTCCTATTTCCCCATATCCAAGGTGTGTCTGTGATGTTAAGAATTGGCTGGTTTAGGTTTTAGTCTAAATACCTCATCAATCCAGAGTCAAAAATGGCAATCTAATCTTCACGGTGGTCAACTTTCTAAACTTGTGTCTTAGTCTGTAGTATACTTCAATGACAAGATCTCCCCAAGGAAATCTTGACTCCTTAGTACTTCCAAAGACTGGGAAAGAAACAAAAATAACCACGCAATTCAGTTGTATAAATGAGTAATCATTAATGAAAAGGGACTAAGTTAGTTCTTATAGAATCATATAACTTAGAAGAACAGCTTTTTGGTCTCATGATTCCTTCTTGAATCACCCATCTCTATTCCTTAAATTGCCTTTGGTTAAAAAGATATGATGATGATGATGATGATGATGATGATTATGATGATGATGATGTGGAAGTTTGTAGAATAAACAATAAAAAAGAGAAAAGAGAAATGGTTTTAAAAGATGAACAATTATGCATTAGGTAAGCATTAATTGAAGGACACAGTAGTGGCCGTGCCTGTCTCCTGGTATTACTCCATCTCCACCTTTAATGGGCTATGACATCCCACAGTGGGTTACTCCTTTACCAAGCATTCTCCTCACCCACTTTGATTCTACTCCTTGTGCCAACTTCTTCTGTTCTATGGATGTCTTCCTTGCTTCAACTGAGGCTCCCTGCAGGCTGTCCGTCTATGAAAACATCCTCCTTGCCTTATTGAATCCTAATGCCCTATGCCAGGTCATTTTCCATATGACATCCTTCTCACAGATCTTGGACTCTGTCAGCTTGCTTCTGGGTACCTTCTTCAATGCTTCTCCCCCCTCACTGAAGATACCTACTTTATATTCCGCATAAAGTAAGGATGGGATTGCTTTGGAAGGGAAGGAAAGAGAGAAAGGATTAGAATGAAGACAGAGAAAAGGAGAAATAAAGAAAACTGCAATACAATATTTATTTTTGTGTGTGTGTGTTACCAGAAGTGGAACCCAGGGGCTTTTCTACCTCTGTGCTATATTCGCAGACCTATTTTTATACTTTACTTGGAAACAGGTTCTCACTAAATTGCTGAGAGCCTCACTAAGTAGCTGAGGCTGGCTTGGCTTTTTTTTTTTTTTTTTTTTTTTGGTGGTACTGGGGTTCCTGGAAGCCTTTCTACCTACACTCCCAGACCAATTTTTACATTTTTATTTGGAAACAGGGTCTCCTAAGCCAGCGCGCGCGGCTGGCTTCAAATCTGCGCGATCCTCCTGTCTCTGCCTTCCAAGCTGGGGGATTACAAGCGTGCGCCACCACGCCCGGCCTGAGGCTGGCTTTGAACCTGTGCAATCCTCCTGTCTCAGCCTCCCAAACACTGAGATTACAAACATGAGCCACGATGCCCGGCTGCAATGCAATTGTTAAAATGATGGTTCATATAATTGTAAATGCCAGCATTTTATCTGAAAGCTATAAATATACAGAAGTTTGGTTTTGGACTCATGACTTATTAAATATTTGTTCAGGTGTTTGAGTCTCATATTCAGTACTTAAAAAGCTAAAGACCAAATGTGTACTTCACTTTAATTTTTGACATCCCTGAACTTGTTTGTGAACAGTGATCAAATAGCTGTGTTACATTAGGTTTAATCAGCATAAAATACTATTTATAAGTATATGCCATCTGGATTTTTGTTAAAATCTTATAGGTTAATATCTTATAATATCTTCAAATACAAATAAGAATTCATCTGTAGCCGGTGTGGTGGCGCACGCTTGTAATCCTCCCACTTGGGAAGCGGACACATGAGGATCGCGCAGGTTTGAAGCAAGCCGCGCTGACTTAAGAGACCCTGTTTCCAAAAATAAAAAAAGTATAAAATAGGTCTTAGAGTGTAGCCTGGAGGTATAAGGGCTTCCAGAAATCCCAGTACCACCACCACCAAAAAAAAAAAAAAAGAATTCATTTGTAATATAAATTAAGAATTTCCTTATGTGTTTTACATGCTAAACTTCTACTAGTTGAGTATATAATAAGCATATATTTATTTTTTTTACTATTAATAACAATGGTGAAAGGTGATCATTTCTGTGTAAATAAAATTGAGCATTTTAAAATAAATAATACATATTTTGACAGTATTAATATTATATAGCATAGTAACAGTGTAAGATGATTTTGTCCTTGGTAATCCTTATATCCATTGATCTTAGATAGTCATAAATGTTAACAAAAAGTCTGGATAATAATATCTGTAATAATAGAGATTTTATTACTTTACTTATCCTAATCTTTTGCTAACACTTCTACCATTAAATATAATAACAGCTCCAATTAAACATTACACTTAACTTTAAAATTATGCATAAGCATGGAAGATTAAAAATAGTCCTGTTCTTCGAGGATCGCACAGGTTCGAAGCCGCCGCGCTAGCTTAAGAGACTCTGTTTCCAAATAAAAATATAAAAAAGTAGGTCTGGGAGTATTGCCTAGAAGTAGAAGAGTTTCCAGGAACCCCAGTACCACCAATTAATCCTCCTCCTCCTCCTCCTCCTCCTCCTCCTCCTATTCTTCAAATCATAAAAGACGGATGCAAGTTTTGAGCCCTCAAAAGAAAGAAGCCTTAAAAGTTCAATATAATACTCAAGCTGAATAAATATTTATCAAGACATAATAAAGAAAATCTAGAGTGTTGATATTTTTGAAAATGAAAATATTGTAGTAAAACAAGGTATCCTCCAAATATTTGACTCTTCCATCTCTTTTGGGTGAAAGTGAGCACTCAAGATAATTTTGGACCATAAATCCTGGAGAGCAGAAACAATCTGATAGTTGGAAGCACTCAGAAAGTTATTGTTCCTACGCTATCTCCAATATAAAATTCAAAATAAATTTCTGTTTAAAAACTGCACTTTTAAGGTAAAAGATTTAGATCCATTATTGTATTTAAAATATATTTTATGATGTTGATCTTGGATTCTTTGCAATTAGCCATTCAGCATTCAGCTAAAGAAGTACTTTTAAGCCATACTATTGCTTGGAAAAAAAAAATTTTTTTTCCCAATACAGATGTCAGTGGTTTTCTCATATCATAGGTTTGCCCTTGACTTAATTTGTGTTTATCTGGATGGTGAAAATAGCACTGGATCTGTCCTGTTAAGTTTTCTAGATGATCTATTTGTTTTCCGAATTCTGTAAATTCACATCTCCTCAGAGAATTTCTAGCGTTTCCTGATTCTGGTTCTCTCCCAGGGCATTTGTAACTTCTGTATATAGACTGTTTTATATTTTCATTGAAGCTGCGGCGGAATCACAGGGCACAGTCAGGGTGAGGCTGAATCAATAACTCGCTTTCCTTAGTTCTCTATAAGAATCACTTTCTTTTATTGCATTTGGTTCCTTTGAACTTTCACCAGTTTCTCTTGGGCTTTCCTGAATATATTAAGATATATAAAACACTGAACTATGATGTCTGAAACCTTAACAAATTGAAAAGTCATACCGGCTTCCTATGATAAATGTTCTGTAGATACATATGAGAGTTTAGTTTGGCTATCGTAAGATAAATTTAAACAGTAAATCACTTTAATGTGAATTATTTTCTGAAATTCTTGTCGTCCTGTAATCTTTGCAAATCATTCAGCAATTGCATTCCTGTAGTATTTTTTAGGTGTTGGGTATATGAGTCACATAAAATGTATTCAGCTTGTTTTTTCATATGATATCTAATTTACACATCACAACTGAGGAGGTAGAATTAGAAGCACTATTTCATAAAAGAGGAAATTGGTACTCGGTGAGGCTATGATGCTTCCAAATACACTAGAACACGTAGACTTAGGTTTGAACTTAGAAAAATCTCATTTCAAAGCTCATGTCTTTTTTTCATATGCTATTGAGAACATCATTAGATCAATTGATAAAATACAGTGTTACACATAGTGGTAACTTAACTCTGAATGATTAGATTCCTAATAGCAAGAGAACCCCCAATAACGACAGAGAGTATGAAGTTTAGGGTGAAAATCTAATATTGGAGGAGGTGATTGGGACAAGGTGGGTGATATTAATATCAGCTACATCTCAGAAGCCTTTGCATATCATAGATATACTTCTTTAATGATAATGAGCTATGTCATAAATAGCTACTAATTTCTATGTTTTGAGGCTAACAATTAGGATATCTGCAGAAATTTAAAATAGAAGCAGAAATAATAAGGCTTAAAATCTGATCTCTGAGGCCCATCCCTCTGGATCTAAATCTTGACTTCCTCTTTCTACTTACATTTGATAAATGGCTATGCTATTCAGTGCCTTGGTCTCCCCAGATGTAAAATAAACATAATATGATAAAACTATGCTATAAAACATTTCAAAGAGTAATAAAATAAATATATGCCATTTTTTGTGGGTGGTGCCTCATCCATGAAAAAAAATCTATAAAACAAAGCTATTATTAATTGTAGAAGAATATGTATTTTTGGAGTTGGTCAGAGGTAATTCCTGTGTTGCTTATAACTGACATATCTTCGTAAAGAAACTAATGGTTGATATACATGTCTGCATCACAGGAACAAATATCTTCACCAGAAATTTATCTGATTTTTCATAGTGATATAAGGTAATATTTAACTCTATCAGGAGAAACTATTATATTTCTTCAGATGCACTCGTCTTGAAAAGTGTTATTTAGGATTTTCTGGGACTTCTTAGTGTATCAGCTTTGTTTCCTCTAAAAGTTATGAAGGAGAAGGTGGAAAGGGGGAAGGCAAAAGGGAGTGAAACTTTCTTGCTTTTTCTCTATTGCAAGTATATAGTAAGGCAAGGCTTCATGCACTTTCTAGTTCAAAGAAGAGGTGGTTGATTAGTACGTGGAAGGGTGTCAGTTTAGGTTCTACATTTCATCTAAGGCAAGTGTGTGGTGATTACAAACAGAGCTTTTTAATATTTCTGTAGACTAAAATATATTTTTCTTAATTTATTACCAAAAAGAAAATACTTGAATTAAAAGCTTCAGGAATACTTCTTTTCAGTAAAGGGCACCTGCAAACTCTAGGAATGTGTCTCTTGATGGACCTACATCTCTACACTAGACAATGTTTCTTTTCTAAAGCACTATCAGGGATGCTCTCAGATTATTAAGTTTCAAGATAAGGGTTGATTGGATGCAAAATTTGGTGAAGAAAGAGAGAGAATGGTTGTACAAATAAGAAATATATTGGATTTTATAAAGTAAAAGGCTGAGTATAAAACTGGTGAAAGATGGGGTTGTAAAGTTCAGTGAAGAGGTATAACTAAATCCATTGATGAATATCTCAGGTCCTAGTAAAAAATAATTAAAGCATAAACTACGTTTAGCTAGTAGGTTATAAAATGGAAATATACATAAGACTACATTTGGTGTGCCATGGAAAAAAAGACTTAAGGGAGACATTGAACTAGCAGTATTTTTTTCCAATGCTAACACATTTTGATTTCTTTTTATTGGTGCATTGTAGTCATACATCTTAATAGGGTACAAGATGGTAGAGGCATACATGCACACATCGCTTATTTAGTCCTTTCTCAATTCCCACCTCATCCCTTCTCCCTGCCCTCCTTCTCATATTTTCTGTATTTATTTTTGCATTCTACTTTTTTCCTCTCCAACAAGTTTACGTATATTTTCATTTTCATTGAATTATAAATCTTTTCAAGACTTTATTGTGACTATTGGTTACTACTCTTATTTGGGAAAAAATGTTTTAAAATACTCAAAAGTATACCTTCACTGTCAGATTCATTGTAGTTATTTTGCTTTTTATAATATTAATGATAATGTCTTTTACTTCTTCTGTTGTCAAAAATCATGGTCCATATATTACAGAACTTGTCTTATATCCTTGTGGATTGTCAGTTTTCATAATGTAGCTAAAATAAATGTTAATTTTCTAGTGTTCCATATATATATTACCAACCTAATTAAGTATGCTGGTAATTTTTATTTTTTTCAAATACTGGTTAATGTAATGTTAAATTGTCTTACTAAAACTGTAAATCTTTTAAATTTTCTTTCAGACCCCTGTTAGCATTTGCTTTACGTATTTTGAACCTATGTTAATATTTCACATTGTAGGGGTGCTGGAAAGCAGACTGAAAGAAGCGCTTCCCCCCCGCCCCCCCTTAGCATGAGAAGTTAACTAAGCCCAGCTGCCCAGGTTGCAGGATTCAAGGACCAGGGTAGGGGACCCACCAGGTCAAAGCCTCTAATCTCCAGCTTGCCAGCCAAGGTCTTTGTACATGGGACCAGATCCCCATATCTCTGAGCCAGATCAGCAAACAAGGCCATGCTAATCTGCTCTCCAGGCAGATTCCTCAGCGCAGAGATAAGCCTGGCCTAAGCAAGGTGGGTGGGAAAGGCAGCCCTAGGGAAGCACATACCATAAGGGAGATAAGCAGTCTTTAGCAGGCTCTGACTTGTGGATGCATGTTTTAAAATTATTGGTTGTACTTGTTTGTCCTTGTATCTGATTGGTTGTATTCTAAGGTTGGCGGGCTCAGACTTTTGGCGGACTCTGACGTTGTAACCACTCCCTCCTGGGGCTATAAATCCAGACTGTGGAGTGAGCTCTGGGTCGAAACTCGACCATAGTGTCTGGGTCTCGACCCCCTGGCCTCCCGGGACAGAGCTGCAGCACAATAAACCTCGCTTGCATTTTACATCTCTTGTGAGTCCTTCGTTATTTGGGTTGGTGGGCGATTCTCGGACCCTTCAACATAAGTTTTGGATTGCTTTGACTTCTAGTGACTATGGCTTTTACATCATGTACTGGGTTCAAGTAACCCTACTGTGCCACACTATATCAGTTCTTTCTTATTTAGTGTCTCCTGGAATACAGTTTTTATTAGCTTGCTTTAAAATAAAAAGTGTGATGTTTTTAGGAGTAACTGTTATAAATAACACAGAGTAGAATTTTCTATTTTCAATTCCAGTTTGACCAATTTTGTTGACTTGAGTCAGTTTGATTTTATTGTGATTCCTGATGTATTTTGAATTATTTTTTGCATACTTTTTTGGTTCATTTTGTTCATTTCTGCCCTTGGCATTGTATTGATTATTTTATTGCTGTTATTGTTGTTCTATTATTCTATTGTAAATTAACTTTGGTTTTTAAGATTTACCTTTAAAATGTAAACAAAATTTAAGTCTACTCTATTTCTGTACAATAAAACAGAATAAAGAACTCTTAAACAACCATAACCCCACACATTATATGTATTAATTTTTATAGGATTTCAATCTATCTTTCTATTTCATATATTAGACAATGATATTATTTTGTCCAGTAAATGATTATATCACCCAAAATATATAAAAATGTTTTTTTCTCAACATTATTTCTTTTGGAATGTTTCTTCTTTATTTCTAAATTATATCTTTTAAGAATTCCCATTTGTAAGATTTTACTGGTAAGATTCTGATTTGGCTAACTAAAAAATTATTTTTATTTCACCTTTACTCTTGAAACATTATTTGGCCTTAAAATTCTAACTTTTTATCTAATAAAATATATTGTGCTATTGTCTTCCTGTATATGTTGTACCAGTATTGGGAATGGCCTAGGAAGATTTGAGAAAGCTATGATTATTAATATATTTAAAAAATTGGGTGAGGGGCAAATTTGTGCAAGGACTTGGTTTCTGCCTAAAAGTAGGCAACTATTCCAATGTAAATTAACATAGCTAAAAGTAATTAACAAGTTAATAGGAGAGGAGAACTAGGCCTTTTTCTATCTAAAAACAGATCTACATGATTAGATAAGCTAGCTAAGATGGTAGGAGGGATGGACCTTCATGAAAGGAGACACCTTGCCACACCTTGTTGGGGGAGGTAACTTACAGGGAAGTTCACTATGTCAGAATTATATACACAAGATGGAGGTCATGGGTATAAAAAGGTCGAGTCCATGTGTGATCCCTTTGGTGTATTCATTTGAGTCACTCCTTCATGCCAGTCTGGTATGGCGCTGTACCTATCCTCTGTATTTCTAATAAACTTTTTAAAATCTTCAGCAACTGTCCAAGCTATGCATATTTATTCTTATCTTAGGACAAGAACCCGGGTAATTTTCTGTTTTTGGTCGTTTGGAGTTTTGTTGTGGTTTGAGGGAAATTGTGTCCAGGACCATAACAGGGGTCCCTGGGAACAGTTTCCCCATAGCCATATTCTCCAAATCTGTAACATATGTGTATGTATGTATGTATGTATATATGTATGTATTTTTGTTATTGGAGATTCAACCCAGGGGCATTCTAATTCTAAGCTACACCTCAAGCTATTTTCATTTTTTATTTTGAAACAGGATATGCTCAGTTGCTGAGGGTATGGCCAAGTTGCTGAGGCTGGCCTTGAACCTTGATCCTCCTGTCTGGCAGCCCAAGTGCTAGGATTACAGGTGTGGGCCACCACACTCAAACAATTGTTGTTTTTGAGTTCTCACCTGCCATTCCAATTTGAGTCTTGTTGTAGGTAATATTTTTTAATGTATCTGCTATTAACATGTCCTTTTCTCTGGGAAAATTCACTGCAATATTTTTTTGAGACAGGTTAATTTCTAGCACAATTTGTTTACTTTGGTATATTTTTATTATAGTATATTTTGCTTATAAATGTGTGTGTATGCGTGTGTATGTATGATCTAGTCACTCATTTTTTTAATTTCTGAAAAACTCCAAAATGCTCTAATGTTCTAAATATTTTCCATTATCTCTGTCCCTTTTTTCTGGTTGTTTTGATGTTGTTTTGATGTTTTGTTTTGATGTTCCTATACTTTTTCATTCTATCCTTTAAAACTTTTAACTTTCAGGGGTTTTTTTTTTTTGTTTGTTTGTTTTGTGGTACTGGGATGAAACCCAGAGACACTATATCTCCAAGGTACATCCCCAGCCCTATTTTCATTCTTTATTTTGAAACAAGGTCTCACTAAGCTGGGAATGGCCTAAGAAGCTGAGGCTGGCCATAAATCTGCTTTAGATCCTCCTGTCTCAACCTTCCAAGTCCTGGGATTAAGGATGTACCACTACATCCAGCTGTTAACTTTTAGTGTACCTCTGTGCTGCATGTTATATAAAGTCTATTTATCTTTTATTCATTTGGTGTTATTTATAATTAATTCTTGTTATAGTTTGGATTAAGAATGACCCCAGACCTCATGTGACAGAGAAGGCAGCCATGTTTGAGGCAAGATTTGGTTGCTAGAAGTTGTACCTGGGAGTATTAATGCATGGGCATCTCAGGGACAACTATCCAAATATAGTACATGCTTATATACGAAAGTTTTACCTGGTAGTTGTGATATATAAACTCTTTGTCAAATTCAGCTGCATATTCTTTCTGATCACTACTTACATTTGACAGAGTTCTTTCTATATTCTAAGTTTGTGTCTAGCTAGGTTTCACCTCTTCATGTCATAGGAAGACTCAAAAGTTATTAATCCTTATAGAGAATTTCCTGGGCACTACCAACACAAAAACAACTTATTATTATATTTTTTAAACATGATACTTCTTATTCTTTGTAAGAAATCAAAATTTAAATCCATAGCAGTGTGAAAGCAGGCCTAGGATATACATTTTTAGGGTTGATTTTTTTCTATTGTATTTTATTTTCCTAGCAAGAGTCCCCTCTAAGATGTTTCTTGTCATGTCCCCTTTCTGGAAGTTGGGCTTTCCTTAGTTCATGTTCACATCTAAGTTGAAGCCCTTTCAATGCCCCAGCTTTATTTAGGTGATCACTTTCATCTCTTACTTTCTGACTCTGATGTCTGAGCTTTTTACCTCTGGCTTTCTTTAACAGTCAAAATACTAGACTTGTGGGAAGAGTAAGTACCCCAGGGCCCTAGAAACTTCAGTGCAGTTTATCTCTAAGGCATTCTAAAATCTTTAATTTTCAAACAAAATTATCAAAATGGTTTGCTTCCTTTTATGTATCTAGGAAGTGTGTTTAATTTCACTTTACCCTGCACTTTTAGGTAATTTGCAACAAAAGAGGCTTTTAATATTTATCCCTAAAAAAACAGGAAATGGAAAATACATTTCTAGTGTTTTGAGTTCTAAATATGCCCATTAAAAGCCATGAGTATGTAGAGTATACAACTTAAAATGGGTATAAGATATACCTTAATATCTGAATACAGGTTGAATCAATGGAAAAAAGTAGAAATCTTCATGTCTTTGAAGTCTAAATTTTTGAGTTTCTATTTACCAGACCGTGTTACTGAATAATGCTTTATACTTATTATTCAAATATGGTGACTCGCATCAGTAATCTCAGTCCTTGGAAAGCTTAGATAAAAGGATTAAGGTGTGGTGCTAATACCATTCTATATAAGAGCTGATTGTTAGATTCCCATAGGTTACCTCATAAAGATTTACTTTTTTGCTTTAGGAAGAACAAGTAACACATCCCCACTATAGGCAAAAGAAGTTAGTTTGAATTTATCAATAGCGTATTATATATAAATTATACATAAATAGAATATTATATATAAATATGCTATTGATAAATTCAAACCAACTTCTTTTTAAGGTAATAGAAATAAATTAATCTGAAATATAATTCTATAACATTTTTTTTGTATTGAGGACTGAATTTCTACCTTTGAGTTACTCCCCCAGTCTTTTGTTTGTTTGTTTGTTTAATTGTGTGCATGTGTGGTACTGAGAATTGAGCCTTGGGACATTCTACCTTAAAGCTATACCCCCAGCCCTTTTTATTTTTATTATTTATTTATTTATTTATTTATTTATTTATTTATTTATTTATTTGTGGTACTGGGGTTCCTGGAAGCCCTTCTACCTCCGGGCTACACTCCCAGACCTATTTTTACATTTTTATTTGGAAACAGGGTCTCCTAAACCAGCGTGCGTGGCTGTCTTCGAACCTGTGCGATCCTCCTGTCTCTGCCTCCCAAGCGCGGGGATTACAAGCGTGCGCCACCACGCCCGGCTATTTTTTTTGTTTTTAAACAGGGTCTTGCTCTTGAACCTGTGATCCTCCTGTTTTAGCCTTGCAAGTACTGGCGTTACAGGCATATGATGTGAGGCTATAAGACTATAGTGCAACAATAAAAGTATAAAAAAACTTTTTAAAAAAAATTTGAAACACAGCCTTAATAAATTGCTGAGGCTGATCTCAAACCTGTAATCCTCTCGTCTTAGCTTCTCAAATACTAAGATTACAGGTGTGTAACACTATGCTTAATGAAACTTTAACTTTTAATATTATAAGCAAACAAACAAGTACTTCCAATAAAGTCCATTGTCTATCTTCAGGTAAGGATGTTAAACTACCTGTGGAAGATAGAATCCTATTAGGAAAAGAACTAGATAATTAATGTAACTTTTACTCTTATTTAAACTACTGGTTAGCTTGAAAACAGAAAGTGTTTGCTGAGTAGTGAGGGCTAAGTGAATGTATTTTATTAGACCAGGAATTGTCAGGAACAGAAAATATACAAATACCGTGACCAGTAGGTGGCAAGGCCCCAGATAGCTCTTAAGTCACAGTAGCATGACTGAGGGTTTCATGCCTGCTTGCATATCTGATTCGCCAGCACAATTATTAAAATACAGACTGTCCTTGGGAATTTCAGCCACTCTTGGACAGACAGGGCAGTCCATTCTGTTTATTATTGTCATGGCAATTTGGACACACAGGCTAGATAGAGAACCACCTCTACGTTTAGGTCCTTATTAGGTGCCAGGAACCCAGAATTTACTGATTTCATGGTCCTAACATGGTAGGCTCACAGCCCTATATTTTGGAACCCTTTAAGGGAATCCCAGGCCCCTAGAGTCATAAGCACACCATGTATCCAGAGTCCCTGGGTCTGTGATTATCTACCACTATGTGGCACCACCATAATCTAGTATTTATTTTTCCATTACATCATGAGATGCAGTTTTTCTTGTTTGGTCCAAAGTGTACCACTTGTTCTTCTCTGCTAAACTTGTAGAGAGCAGAATTCAGGTCTTGCTAAAAATTTAACCCCATGTAAGAATTAAAAACTAATTTGCGAATTGAATTTTAATTGTCAACATTTTTCTTATCCTTCACTCTGTTCCTGATTGTTTACAATAATGGTAAATCCCAAGAAAACCATAACGTACTTGTAGGTACCTTTTTGGAAGTTACATCACTCAGTATTTTCTGCTGCTTCTGCAAGCTTTGTGGAGTGGCACTGTATTTTTTTAGTCTACGTTGACAGCATACAATATAATGGTTCATTTAAGATGAGTTTTTATGGGGCCTGTCAAGATTTAGCTGTGTTTTGCATAGTAAACCTAATATTAAATGACAAAATACATCATAGCAGATACTTCACAACCATTATGGTAGAAGCAGTGAATGTGTAGAAGATTACTATCCATTGTAAATAGAAGAGCAGCTAAGATAATAAATAAGGTTTAATTGAAATCCAGGGGGCTTTGAATATTGGTAGTGTAACAACGCTCTCCTCTCCAGTGTGCGTGAGGCAGGCTATTGGAAGATTGGCTGTGACTCTTGTGTGCTAGTCTCTTTGCACAGCAGGTGATGTGCTGAACTTAATAACCTGCTGTTCAATTTTTTATTTAAAAAATAAGATGAGAACTAAGTCACAATTGCTTTGGAAAAGTGTCTTATAAAAATGTTTCTGTTTAGAAGTGAGCTAATTTGATTAGAGAGCCATGAAATCTGCTCAACAGTGTAATGGAACATCAACTAAATCTAAACTGGCAAAAACCCAGGGCTCTGAAAATTAATGAATATTCAATATTGACATGCTCTGAAAATAGATGTCTTAAATGTGAGGAAGAAAGGAGTGCAGGAGAGAAATAGAAAGAGATTCGAGAGTGTCTGAGACATTTTCATTGCTGTCATAGAACGCTATGGCAAAAGGATCACTTAAGTAAGTCACCATAAAAATTTATAACCGTGAAGTCAGGGACAATGTTTTGTTAATTTATTTTTGTATTCCTTGGCCCTAAAAATCTATACCTCATTCTTTTCACCTAGAAACATTTTCCAATGCTGGGCAACTTTTTCCAAAATGATGAATGAAAGGAACCATCAGGATCTACTTCTTATTTATTTATAAGATACAGAGTCAGTTAGATATAGAACAGGAAAGCAAGCTTTATGACAAATGAAGAAATGTTCTCTGCCTTTACAAAAGTAATATGAATTGAGAAGACATTACTTATCTCTACAAAACCAATTGCTGAAAACATTGGAATAATTAGACAGCTCTGGTATACTTGTTTTGCCAGAGGTCAAACATTGATCTGGGATATCAAAGTGTTACAAATACATGCTAAAATTCCTTCCATTTATATTAAAGTGAAAAGGGGACAATTTTTTAGCACCTTGAAAATATCTCAAAAATCAGTAGAAAGAAGGAATTAAAAAATACATAGAACTTATATGTATAACACTATTTAGCCAGTACCACAATAAAGTACTGCTCAACTAATTGCCCAGACAATACATAAGACTTTTATGTACAATACAGTTGATTTACATTCTGGATTACTTTCAAGCAACACCAGAACCCTGCCATAATTTAGTCCCTGGCCAGACACAAATTCTTAGACTTTTTTCATTTGTACAGGGCAAATCACACTGAGTAGTAGCGAGATTAGTTTGGGTGAAGAATGAGGCACAGCAAAGCCACACCAGCACAGAGACACTGTAATACATGTGCTATTAGATGGTTTACATAAAACAACTCTTTAACTCCACAAATATTTATTAGTATCTATTATATATCCTACACTGTGCTCAACCTAGTGGTGTACAAAAGTCAATCAGAGGCTGGCACTCTGGATCTTAAACTCACAGACTTAAATAGTGAGGAGAGAGAGAATTTCCATCAGGAAAATTAGCTCCTTGGTAGAGTAGATTCTTTATGCTGACAAGTTTCCAATTTATATTTCTCATCTTGTGTTCTCAACCGACCATTAGTTTGGTCCCATACTATCAAATGCTCTCTGGGCTGGGCTTTTCTAACTTTATGTCCAAAAATAGCCCTTTAATTTGTCTTCTTTATTCCCACATAATTGACTTTATTGCTCAACTTTATTGTCTCCATAAAAAAGCAATCTATTCTTAAGGAACTCAGGTTTGCAATCCTGAAATGCTTTGTTTATCCTTAGACCAACTATACATACCTATGTGATAGGGACAACCCTGCTATACATCTACTGTCTGCCTTAAATATGAATAGAACTGATATCCTGTCCAAAGGTTTCCTTCTTTGGATAATAAATTGTCTGATTTTCCTCTGTATTGCATACCATCATGTACCTTATTTCCATAATCAAGAGATCTCATGTATCCTTTGTTTCTTGCCTTTCCTTTTTATCAACTTCATTTCTCAGGCTCATTTCAGTTCTTTCTCAGGTGTCTTTAGGAGTTTCTTTCAGTTTTGCAGTCTTTTCATCAGTCCACACTGAAAACAAAAGAAATATCACCCACTGTTCTTTTCAACATGCCCTAATCCTACTTAAAATATTTTTTTATTTACATTTGTTCTCATAAGCCAAATTCTAAAGTCTTCTGCATCTAGGAATTATATCAATTGGCCTTCTCC
The DNA here is from genome assembly GCF_963383645.1 of Muscardinus avellanarius. Lineage (NCBI taxonomy): Eukaryota > Metazoa > Chordata > Mammalia > Rodentia > Gliridae > Muscardinus > Muscardinus avellanarius. Next base: position 92,991,758 of record NC_137794.1, read on the forward strand.
TGCTGATTTAACTTTGCTTCTCATACCTCCTAATTTTTATCTCCGGTCTAAGCATGCCATTCCCACTTTGTGTTGAGTAGAACTTGTTTCTCATAGTACTTCCATATCCCAATTGACCCTGATTTCAAACATAGTCTTGACAGGAAGCAGATGGCATATTGTAGCAGGTAGGTTGAAGTGAGTTCAGTTAGTAGATTATGAAGTAGGTATATGACTTAGGGAACCCATACAGAACAATCCTGGGCTTGTCATTATTGGGAGCACTTAAGATCCCTAAGTCTGAAAGGATAAAGGAAAGAGCAGTTCCCGGTACGAGAAAGGACAGCCTTTTGGGGAAGACCTCTTGATAAGAGCTGTGTGGTTATATAGATAACACAGGAGAGGAAAGGGAGCTGGGGAAAAATTTTCCATGACATTTCATTCTACCTCCCCATTATTTCCTGCTGGTGATTTTTAGTAGCCAAGCACAACCAGGCATCAGAAAGGCAAGGTGATGGTTTGAATCCATACCAGTTATCTACTGTAACACAGGAACACAAGACAAGGTAAAGAAAGGGAGAGAGTCAATGCAGGAACAAATAGAAAATGTCCAACACAGTCCTTTTGTTGTTGTATGGCCCCTTTACCACTTAGCAGAGCCCTGTCACGTATGATTTTGGCATAGAGAACCTGAAATGCCAAACATTCTAATACCTAGTTAATAAAGTGTATCTATTCATCTGTAAGCATATTTTACGTGCTTAATGACTTACATTTAGACTCATGCTAATTAATTCTAGGCCCAATTAAAAGACCACAGAACCCAGAACTGAGGAACTAAAGTCTGAAGTTTGCTTTGGAAATGTAAGAGAATTCTGAGATTTAATTCATGGAGGAGGGCTATATTAATCTTTATTCCTGCTTTGGAAAGAAGGCTAGTCATATGTAAGATTATTACTTAAGAATTGGCCAGTGGAGTAAATTATCAAAAGCATTATATTCAACAACTTTGCAGGTTATTTTTCATGGTTTCTGGCACAGTAAATGGGATGAGAGGCAACTTCTTATAATGAGTTCCTTTGGTGATGGGTCTTTCAAGAAGAATAACAGTAGTGACTCTATAGTTTTCTAGACTTTTATCTTTACGCAAATAATTTTAAGGCAAAGGGCACCACTGCTACCTGCATGATGCACTCTGCAGACATGAATTCTCCTCCCTTCATTCCTCACTGCCTTCACAATGATCATTAGCCAGAACCCAGTCCACCAGTGACAGTCGCGAAAGTTTCCTCATCACCCCAGGTAAATGTCACTGGGATGCAGACCAAGGTCAGCTCAGCTCTGATGTGTGTGTGTGTGTGTGTGGGGGGGGTGGTGACATTGGCCTGGTCTGGTCCAGTGACACAGAGACAAAGGCCTTTAGTTACTCTGAAGGTAAGGAGTGGTTTAGTGGAAAGGAAGAGACATAGGACACAGGTTTCATCTACATTTTCTGTTGGTCAACCAGTATTTCCTCTTGATAAAAGCATATCTTTATTTTTGTTGGGATGTCTCCATTTCCCTTGCAGCCTATGTATTTCAGAGGATGCTGAGCCCTTCCTCAGCCATAGGAGAAAAGCCTCATTGGCTAAAGATAATTTACCACATCTCTTCCTCTGTCCAGAATTGTTTATTCAGGGACTACATTCCAAATGTGAATTGGAAATTGAGGGATAAAAATTCCAAAGATTTTTGGAAATCTTTAAAGAGACATTTACTCTCCCCAGTGTGACTTGGGTGAGAAAGAATAGAGGTCTGGGAGAAGCTGGGAGCCAATGCAGGCCACAAGGACAGAACTGCAAAATAAAGACCAAGGAGATAGAACCGAGAACTACAGAGAGGAACAGGCTTTGCAAACAACATCCGAGCTGCCAAAGCAAGCTCTCTCTCAACTAGAAAAGGAAATTAACATTTTGGTTACATGAATAAATATCTGCCTTTATGGCTTGTGCTATTTTGACTTCAGAGTTATTTAATATCAATGAAAAGATTTTACATTGATAAAATCATATACCAAGTAGAATCATACAGGAAATTAATGTTTAGTGGCTTTTTCTCTTATTTTGGTCATTTGCTTATTTGCTTTAATAATTTTTGTTTCTGTGAATCAGTTAATCATTCTCTGCCTTTTAAAATAGTGTTATGCATCAGGCTTTGAATAGAAAATGCACATTAAATTTTGTCTAAATTTTATATTAATCTTTTGTTTATCTGAGGACATTTGTAAACCTTAATTATCCCAATTGCATAGTATATAGGAAACACTAAACCTTAGCAGATGACATTAACCCTAATTATTCCCCCAAAGTCCTAACACACTGGGACTTCGCATTGGGAGGTAGGGCTTCAATATGAATTTTAAAACACATGGACATTCAGTTAATAAAAGCAGGTCTATAAAATTTCTATTTTGTCAACAAAATTGACAATTGATTTTCTTATCACTCACTGTTATATATATAGTTGGAGTTAATGTGAGGCATTAGTCCTCTTTAGAAGAGATATTAGAGGCTGGGCATGGTGGTGCACGCTTGTAATCCTCATGCTTGGGAGGCAGAGACAGGAGGATCGCGCAGGTTCAAAGCCACCTGTGCTGGCTTAAGAGATCCTATTTCCAAAAATTAAAAAAATATATAAAATAGGTCTGGGAGGAGAGGCAACAAGCTCTGTAATCTCTCTCTCTCTCTCTCTCTCTCTCTCTCTCTCTCTCTCTCCATCTCTCTCTCTCTCTCTCTCTCCACCTCTCTCTCTCTCTCTCTCTCTCTCTCTCTCTCTCTCTCTCTCTCTCTCTGTATCAGAGGCAGCAGATGCTATCTCCAAGCCCAGAAGAGAGACTTCATCAGGACCTAAACCAGAGAGAAGCCTGATGATGGATTTTTTCAGCCATCAGAAAACTCTGAAAGAAAAATGTTCTGTTTTTTAAGCCATTTAGTTTTTGAATTTGTTATGGCAGCTCAAACAATCTAACAAACATTTGATTGTATATGTTATTAAACTTTTAGACCACTTTAGCATTTTTTTAAGCTAAAGGATGATGCATTCTTTGACAAGAAAGGGATACTTGAGCATAAGTATTAAATGATGTTAGCCACTGTGTGAAATCTATCCATCCTCAATGGGCATTCTGCTTCTTGCAAAGGTCTAAATATTTAAAAAAATAACTGTTCAGTGAAAACACTTGGGAAAACCTATAAGATTTACAAGAAAAGAAACCCATTTTACTTAATATAGACTAATAAAACTTTCCTCATATTACTGTATCTGTTAAGACATATGTAGTTTAATTTGAGAAATGAGTATTATTAACATGAGTAATAATAATTCTTATTTATTGTAAAGTGTGTAAAATTTATTTCCTTCATGTCTCTGGGCAGTTTTTATAAAATGTAATCACAAGAATCTCTTAGCAAATTTTGTATAACTATGCTTATTGACTTAAAATGTATAATAAAGTTTTAGTTTACAATAGTCAATTTAATTTATTACATTTAATTAGTGGTACTAATTATAACAATGTATAGTGCTCCAACAACCATCAATTAAGGAAAACTATTTCAGAATGTTTGATCAATTACTTACAAATCTTCAGTAATATGGCCTTCTGCCACAGTAAATTGAAGTTTCAGTGTAAAGTAGATGATGCATTCTTTTGGAAATTCCTTTTACAACACAATTAACCTCTTAACCTTTTAGAAAACACATTGTTAGCATATTGGGATGCTATTTAATTTGACATACTATATATGGTTCTGATCAGTCCCAAATAACACTTTAAATTTTCCTAAGATTTATTTTACATTTGTTAGTTAGACTTTCTGCTGCTAATTATACCATATTTCCGTTTTTGTGCCATCTTTTCCTCTAATAACAATGTTATTGCCCGGAGTGCAGGTTGTTCTGGTGGTAGAATCAGCTCTACCAAATGCTAGCGGGATGTTCCGTGAAAAACCAATAGAAAGTCACTAGGAATAACCATAGGATGCATCTTGGTTGGAACTCCCATTATGAAAGACATGCGAGGAGGCTATATGTCTTGGAGAAAATGTTTCATTCAAGAAGTAATAAAAATGCTTCAGAAGCACGTATGAATAATGAATAAAGAAAAGTCAAGAGTCAGAAAAGAACACTAACTCGACAGCAACCATATGCTTTGAGAGGGAGTTTGTTTTATAGCTTTAAATGTAAACTGTATTATTTTAGAGCGTATGTAAAAATTGGAAAAGCTCTTAGACATGCATGATTCACCGCCATCTCTGGCTGTGTATCAGTCCCTGTTACCACAATGCCATGGAGTGGAAGGTCCCTCCTGCTACTGGGCCTGAATATCTCCAGAGAGAGAAAATTCATGATCTCGCCGAGCAGCTCATCACCCTGACCTTGGCATATACTTTCATCATCCAGTTAGCTGCACATATGTCTGCTGGTTTCCTTTTATAAACTAAAGGTAACAGTAGACCTTATTCATATTGTCAGTCTGTCATTATATATAGCACAGGACAATACACATGAAAGAGGTTCACTTATGTTGATTTGATGTAAACTATGGATGAATTTCTATCTCACATAGCTTTAAGATATTTCATAGCTGTGATCTCTTTTTAAAATTAAAAAAAATGTACACTATCACCAGAAATACACGACTAAAAATAATAATCAGCAAATGCTTTGATTTTTACTCCGCTGTCTGTGTGATTTTATTTCATGGATTTTTCTCTCGTTGCTTGCTTATCATTTTGCTAATGCTTCTATTAAATTCATCTGATATAGATGAATTGTATCACAGAAACCTTATTTTACTATGTTTAGGAGAAAATGCCAAAACACTGGCCATAAAAATTCACTGTTTCAGCATCTGTTTGGTTATAAAATTATTATAGTTAAGGCTTATAAATATGGGCTGCACATTCATTTAGCGGGAAAGTAGTGGTTTATGGCTTTTTATCACTTCCTAGACATACTTTTAGTGATGAATTAAAACAATTATTTAGAAAAAATATTCTTATGAATCTGCTCCAGAAGGACAAGAGGGGAGGGGGCAGGAAGGGAAGAGATGGGGCAGGAGTTGAGTCCAGAGCGGGCTTTGAGTGGTTCATTTGCCACTCTTCACCTGGCGTCACTGGAAGATTATTTATCAGAGCAAAGATTGAGTGTTTTTCTGTGAGAAGTGATGAAAAGACATTTGCTTTCCTACTTCAGAGGATGATGATAGAATTAAATAAAACAATGAAAAGCCCTATATAAACACAAAGGACAACCTGGTGTGGTGGCACATGCTTGTAATCCCAGTATTTGGGAGGCATAGACAGGAAGATTTTAGGTTAGAGAAGCCATCTGCAACTTAGTGAGACCTTGTTTCAAAATAAAGAATACAAAATAGGGCTGGGGGTGTAGCTTGGAGTTAGAAAGCCCCTAGGTTACATCATCAGTACCATAATAAATAAATAAATAAAGATTAATTAATTAAATAAACAAACACGAAAGCCTGAAATCACAGGTATAGTTTTGAACCCTCCTGCTTGAGATTTGAAGACTTTATGATAGGTCAATAAATATATGTTGTTGACTTAGATACTGCCCAGCCACTGCCAGTCCAGTTAAGCCCAAGCTAATATGGTCTGTAAAAACAAATTGGGAATACACAGTGGTCTGAATGCCTCTACTTAGTCAAATATGGTGTAACTACAGAGTACATCAACACATTTCAATGTCACACTAATTCCAACTAATTCAAAAGAGTCATACTTTTACCTCAATATGCTTTAGTAAAAAATTTGAATTTAAAGGCTACAATTTTCAGCAAATAACTCCTCTACTATTTTTCTTAAAAGTATTTCTCCAATATGGAGAGTGGCTTAAAAATGCACGAGAGCCATGCTTTAATATGCTCAGCGTTAAGAGTGCTCCTGGATTCCATCCCCAAGACTGTAAATAAATAAATACATACATAAATAAATATGGTATAAAATCCCTAAATCACACCATATATAAAATTAATTCAACATGGATCAATGATCTAAATCTAAGAGTTAAGGCTAAGTAAACTCTTAGAAGAAAACATAGGAATGAATCTTCATATCCTTGGATTTAACAATGATTCTTAAAAAAAAAATAATAACAACAACAAAAAAAGGAAATCAAAAAGAAAAAGAAAAATACTTAAAAAATGAAATAATAATTGTCTCCATTGAGTTGGTTAATCCTGTGGACAAGAGTGGATAGCCAATTCACATGCCTGTTTGTTTCAGTTCGTATACTAGGGTGTTTAGCAAGAGCAAGAGCTGGGTTTTGTAAACCTTTTCTCCTTTTGTATTGTTTGCCATGCTTTGACTGGAGCCCACTGGAACTGATACTGAACAGAATAGTTTTCACATTCCCTGCTCACCAGCCCAAGGTAGGATGAAATGCCTCCTCAGGATTTTTCTCACAGGATGAGGCAACCAACTGCTTTTGGTAGAGGAATCTCCACAGGATCCAGACATTTCTCTGCCTTTGAATATGGCCTCCCAAGACTTAGACTTCAAATTTAGGCACATCCAATGGTTTGCTTTCCCAGTCCCTCTTTGACTGGTCACACAGACCTTTAGACACAGAGTGAAGGTGTGTTATATTTAAAAGTAAAGTGTTTAAAAGAATTTAGAAAATCCAGGACCCACCTACATTGTTGGTAGAAATGTGAAATGATGCAGCTACTATGGAAAACAGTTTGGCAGCCCATCCAAAATAAAAGAATTATTATATTACCTAAATTTTACTCCTGGATATATGCCCCCAAGAAGAAACAAATACAGATACCCCTGAGTGTTCAAACAAATACAGATGGCCCTTGACAATGATGTATGATGTTCTGATGAGTTTTCAACTTTACCATGGTGCCACAATGAAATTCAGTCAGTAGAAATTGTATTTCAAATTTGTAATTTTCATCCTTCCTGCATTAGCTATACACTGTACGATATATATCCTCTTTTAATGCTTGACAGTTGCAGTAAGCCACTGTTCCCAGTCATCTTGCTATTCACAAGGATAAACAACTGATAATCTATAGTGTATGGTGTTGCTAAGCTATATGTTTGGTAGTTTAGATATATTCAATGTGATTTAACTTATGATATTTTCAACTTATGGTTGGTCTATAGGGCCATAATACCTTTACAAGTTAAAAAGCATTTTGACTTGGACATGAACATAAATAGGAGCCCAGTCACAGTAGTAAAAGGGTAAAAAATCCGGGCATGGTGGTGGATGTAGTCCCCACACTTGGGAGGCTGAGATAGGAGGATCGTACCGGTTCAAAGCTAGCCTCAGCTACTGAGTGGAGTTCTCAACAAGTTAGTGAGACCCTGTTTCCAAATAAAATATAATATAAAATAGGTCTGGGAGTATAGCCCAGTGGTAGAAAGCCCCTGGGTTACACCCCCAGTATCACAAAAAGAAAATAAATACAAATAAAAATAAAAAAGGTAAAAACAACCCTAATGTCAACAGGCAAATTGTTAAGTATGATATAGACTTAAAATGGAATAGTATTTAGACATACAAAAGAAAGATGTATTGAAAAATGCTACAACATGAATAAACATTGAAAATATGTTAAACAAAAGATGCCAGTCTCCAGAAGCTACAGATCCTATGATTGTACTTAAGTGAAATACCCAGAGGATTTAAATCCATAAAGACAGAAAGTCAGGTTAGTATTTTCCAGAAACTAGAGTAGGGAAATGGATAGTGATTACTTAATGGATATTATAGTTTAGATTTTAAATGTCCCCCCAAGTCTCATTTGTTTCTAACACATTCAAGGTTAGAGGTAGGAGAGAGCTGAAGAAAATTAATCACTGGAGGTGAGGTCTTAGGGACCATATTTGTCCCTGATCCCTCCCCCCCACTCTACTTCCCTGCCACCATGAAGCAAGAGCAGCTTTGTCTCCTCCACCAAACCCTAAAGACCTGCCATGGTGGTTCCTTTCTTGGAACTATGGTTGCACTAATTGGCAATCCCACCAACAATGTATTAGAGTTCCCACTTCTTCACATCCTCGACAACGTTTGTTGTTGTTTGTGCTTTGAATGATTGCCATTCTAGTTGGAGTTAGGTGAACTTACAGTTAGATGAACTCTCAGGGTAGCTTTGATTTGCATCTCTTTGACTGCTAATAACATTGAATATTTTTTCATATGTTTATTGTACATTTGAATTTCTTCTTCTGTGAAGTGTCTATTTAGTTCACTTGCCCATTTTTTGATTGAGTTATTTGTTTTCTTATCAGTGAGTTTCTTGAGTTTTCTGGATATTCTAGATATTAGTTCTCTATCCGAGGAGTAGATGGTATAATTTTTCTCCTATTCTGTTGGAACTCTTTTGAGGTTCTTGATAGCTTTCTTTGCTGTACAGAAGCTCTTCAGTTTAATGCAGTCTCACATATTGATCCTTGTCTTCATTTGTTGTGCTTTGGGGGTCTTCCAAGTTAAAAGTAAAATAGGGCTGGGGTACAGCTTAGAGGTAGAATGGCCCTAGGTTCAATCTCCAGCACCACAAAAGCAAACAAATAAAAAACCTACAAAAAACATATTTTATGTTTAAAAACAAAACTCTTACATCATAAGTACCTTTATTCTCAAGAACTTCTGAAAGAGATTTTCAACCTGCATTCATAATTGCTCTGTATAAACTGAAAGGGCAAAATTAGTAACAGAATTATTTTAGATTTCTTACAAAGGGTAAGTTGTAATATTAATTTAATCTTCTACTTTCTGATATAAGTTAGGGAATTTTTGTAATAGTTGATGAGTTACCCCCTGATTGCAAAAGGCCACTAAAACTGATAGCTACCACAGTGGTCACAGAATTTCCATTACGGTAATATAAAAATCTTGTTAATCATAATGTTTGTGCAAAAGTGAAAATTATGACCTTTCAATATTGAAAATTACTGAGCTAGAACTCCAGTCTTTTTTAGATCCCAGATGTTCTTGGAGGTTCTGGGGGACAGTCGTCTCTAAGGGCTTCCTAGGGAAGGTGCTGTTTTTTTATAATAGGAATACTTTCTATAGGTTGAGAAAAAATGATCTCTGTCTTGATATATTCTGGGCCAAATTGAAAGTTGCTCAAAGTAGATAGCCCATTCTTTCTCCTGAAGCTGTATTTACAACTTCCTATTCATTTTTCATTGGGCTACATTGATGTGGAAATTTTCTTCTAGCTGAGCCTTACAGCAAATAAAATTTTATTTCTAACTGGTTGGTCCATAAAGATGAGAACACCCATTAAAATCATCATCATCATCATCATCATCTTCTTCTTCTTCTTCTTCTTCTTCTTCTTCTTCTTCTTCTTCTTCTTCTTCTTCTCCTTCTCCTCCTCCTCCTCCTCCTCCTCCTCCTCCTTCTCCTCCTCCTCCTCCTCCTCCTCCTTCTTCTTCTTCTTCTTCTTCTTCTTCTTCTTCTTCTTCTTCTTCTTCTTCTTCTTCTTCTTCTTCTTCTTCTTCATCACTGAAGGTAGCTTTGACTCATCATTGAATAAGGTAGCTTCTTTTTGCAAGCATAATGAATGAAGTTGTTAGATAAATATTGATCTGGGAATTAATTCCTGAGCTCCATTTTAACTGAATATTTTTAATCCATACAGGCTATAACTTATTATACACAAAATATCATATTACCTTTGGCAGTTTTTAAAGAGCAATGGTAAGCTTAAGACACTCTGAAATTTAATTGTAAATAAAATGAATGTGGTTAAACACAAAAGTTTCTGGTAGCTGACAAGGGACCAAAGTTAATTGTACTGACTATGGGCCAGAGTTAATTTCTCCAAGCTATGACACTGACAGAAATTCTTAATGAATTATTTAAAAAATGCAGGAGGGGCTGAAGCAGGTATGAGTTGTTGCCAGGCTAATCATGATCGCCATTTATGTTTTAAATAACAGGATAGTAAAGTTGGATGGTGGTGTTGGACAGGGATGAGGAGAGAAGAAAACATTTATTTCTGCTTCCATTCTAGAGACAATTGACAGACATATTTTTGAATACTGTGGATATCTCTTGGGTCAATAGTGACATATATCAGCACCCAATTTATTAAATCCCAATAGGAATGTTTCCATAATTTTTTTGCAAAGAATTTGTTAGATGTAACATTTCCCAGAAGTACTGGAAAATTTACTTATGTGCTAAAAATAAGAGTGAAATTGACTAGAAGCAGAATGTCCCTGTCCAAGCTAAGGAAATGCAAAAAGTAAACATACGGTATAAATAGCAGAAGAATGTAAGTCTGTGGTTAACAGTGAGGTCTGGCTGTCCAGTTTAAAAAGTTCCGTGCTCTATTCCCAACCTTAGTTACAAAATGAATGAAATTGCAGCAATGTAGATAGCCAAATAGTTTGACTCTTTTCTAATTATACAAACATTCCATAAACATGACATTCTAAAATGTTTTAAGGTTTGAATGACAGAAATGATTGTCTCTATTGAAAGTAACTCATTCTAATGGTTCCTTTTAAATTAATGTTAGGGACAATAATATGCCCTCAATTTCTAGTACCCACAAAACATTTAAATGTGGATTATAGATTCTTCAGTCTTGAATTATGTTGAATGGTGTTGTTAATTATTATTGGAAAATTTTTGACAGAAATGCTTATAAAGTGTTAATGCTATTTAATTTGATTTTGATTTTGGCTTTAAATCTTTATGCTCAAAACTAATAGACACAAAATAGTTTCAAGTTCCCTCCGACAACTTTTGTGAGTTGAGATTATCCCAGATACTATTTATATTCAATGTTATTGTGTGTATAAAAATTATAAGCATTAAAAATCATCATGGTTGACAAGTAATATTTTGAAAGAAAAACACATTTACTATGGAAACATATTAAGATGCAAAATTTTTTTCTTTTTTCTTTTATTTTATTTGTGCATTATACTATCACATCATAAAGTGGATCATGTTGACAATGGCATATATTCACACAGTACTTGGTGCCCTTCTCCCTTCCCCTGCTTCCTTTTTCCTTCCCTCTCAATACTGAGTCTCCAAGTTAACTATGTTATATTCACATGTATATACATATTTGAATGTGGCTTTTCCATTAATTAACCTCAACTTTTTTCTTCCTTTACCCCTCCTTTCTGGCTTTGCTGAAATTTTCTCTCCATTATTTGGCACTCCTCTGGTATCCCTAATACTTCTTGAGCATATTAGAGAACAAACATGTTCCTTCTCTTTCTTATCTAACATAACATAATATTTTCCAGGTCTTTCCATCTTGTTGTGAATGACATGATTTTGTTCTTCTTTATTGCTGAGTAGAATTCCATTGTGTGTATTTACCATAAATCTTCAATTCATTCATCTGTTGATGAAGACCTAAGTTGGTTTCATATTTGGGCCATCGCAAATTGTGCTGCTATGAACATGGGTATGCATACGTTACTGCAGTTCTCTAATTTCAACCCTTTTGGAAAGATACACAAGATGGTATAGCCAGATCATATGGTGGATCCATTCCCAGTTTTCTAAGGAATTTCCACACTAATCTCCATAGAGGCTGAACTAGTTTGCACTCCCCAAAACAGTGTAAAACAGTTCCTATTTCCCCACATCCTCACCAGCATTTCTTGTTATTTGACTTCTTTCTGCTTGCCATTCTGATTGGGGTTAGATGGAACCTCAGTGTAATTTTGATTTGCATCTCTCTGTTGGCTAATGATTTTGAACATTTTTCATGTATCGATCGGACATTTGTATCTCTTCTTTTTTGAAGTGTCTATTTCAATTCAGTTGTTCATTTCTTGACTGGCTTATTTGTTTTGCTAGTGTAGAGCCTTTTGAGCTCTTTGTATATTCTGGATATTAGCCCTCTGTCAGAGTGGTGGCTGGTAAAGATCTTTTCCCATTCTGTAGGTTTCTTCTTTAGGTTCTTGATGATTTTCTTTGATGAGCAGAACAATTTTAGTTTGATGCCATCTCTCTTGTTAATTCTTGTTTAATTTTCTGTCTATATGTTGTATTGTTGAACCTATGCCCTCCACTAATAGCTTCATGGTTTCTGGTCTAGTTTCCAGGTCTTTGGTCCATTTCGAGTTGATTCCTGTGCATGATGAGACATAGGGATTTAGTTCCATCTTTCTACAAATGGTTAGACAGTTCTCTCAGCACCATTTGTTGAAAAGCTTGTTTTTTTTTCCATTGTATGAGTTTGGTCTCTTTGTCAAAGATCACTTGACTATACGTGGGTAGGTTTGTTTCTGTATCTATTATTCTGTTTCATTGGTCTCTGTGCCTATTGTTGTGCCAATACCATGCTGTTTTTACTATGATTGCTCTGTAGTATAATTTGAGTGAGGAACTGAGATGATTCCTGCATAGTTCTTATTACTGAGAATTGCTTTGGCTATTCTGGATCTTTTGTTTCTCCATATTAAAGTCATGACTGATTTTTCTAAGTCTATAATGTCATTGGTATTTTGATATGAATTGCATTGAACCTATAGATAGCTTTTGGCAGAATGGCCATTTTGATGATATTTATTCTGCCTATCCATGAGCAAAAGAGACCTTTTTATCTTCCATAGTCTTTTTCAATTTCTCTCCTTACTGTTTTATGGTTTTCATTGTTGAGGTCTTTTTCTTTTTTTTTTTTTTTGTGGTACTGGGGATGGAACCCAGGGGCTTTCTCTTCTACTTCTAAGCTACACTCCCAGACCTATTTTATATTTTATTTGGAAACAGGGTCTCTTAAGCCAGCTGAGGCTGGCTTCGAACCTACGCGGTCCTCCTGTCTCAGCCTCCCAAGCGCGGGTATTACAAGTGTGCACCACCACACCCGGCCTCATTGTTGAGGTCTTTAACATCTTTGGTTAGGTTTATTCCTAGGTATTTTATTGGCTTTGAGGTTATTGTGAATAGAATTTTTTTTCTTTGTTTCTTTCATTGTCGATTCATTGTTGGCATATAGAAAAGCATCTGATTTCTTTAGGTTGATTTTATATTCTGCCACTTTGCTGAATTGGTCAATCAGCTCCAGTAGTCTTTTGAATGAGTTTTCTTGGGTCTTCTAGATATAGGATCATGTCATCTGCAAACAAGGATAATTTTAATTCCCCCTGTTCTATTTGAATTCCTTTGATATCCTTCTTTTGTCTTATTGCTGTGGCAAGAGTCTCCAGGATTATATTGAAAAAGAGTGATGATAGTGGGCATCCTTGTCTTGTTTCTGACTTTAGGGATAGTCTTGCAGTTTTTCCCATGCAATATTGGTTTTGGGTTTATTATATATTGCCTTAATGATGTTCAGATATATTTTTTCTATTCCAATTTTTTACTGTGTTTTGAACATAAATGGGTGTTGGATTTTGTCAAATGCATTTTCAGCATCTATTGTCATGATCATGAGGTGTTTGTTCTCAGATCTATTTATGTGGCAAATTAATATGTATTGATTTGTGTATGTTGAACCAGCCTTGATTCTCAGGGAAGAAGCCAACCTGGTTGTGGTTTAAAAATCTCTCGATATGGTTTTGAATGCACATAGCTGGTATTTTGTTTAGAGTTTTTTACATCTATGTTAATCAATAATATTGGTTTCTAATTTTCTTTTATTCAGTATCTTTATTTGGTTTTCATATTAATGAGATAGAGGCCTTGTAGAAGGAGTTTGGAAGAATTCCATCTTAATTTTCCAGAACAAATTGTGGAGTATTGAGATTAGTTCTTTGAAAGTTTTGTAGAATTCAGCTGGAAATCCATCTGAGCCTGGACTTTTCTTTTATGGCAGAATGTTTTTTGTGTGTGGTACTGAGGAAGGAACCCAGGGGCATTCTATCTCCAAGCTAACCCCTGTCCTAATATCGAGTCATTTTTTTTTTTTTTGAAACAGGGTCTTCTCACTCAGTTGCAAAGGGCCTCACTAAGTAGCTGAGACTGTCTGCCCACCATGATCTTCCAATCTCCACCTCCTGAATGCTGGGATTACAAGAGTGTGCCACCACACAAGGCTGATGGCAGAATTTTTATTGCTGTTTCTATTTCTTTCCTTGCTATTGGTTGGTTTAGGCTTGCTATGTCCTCTTGGTTCAATTTAGATAGCTTATATGTGTTTAGAAATCTGTCAATTTCTTCCATGTTTTCTAGTCTATTGGAGTAAAAATTTTCAAAATATTTTCTGATAATCCTTTAAATTTCCCCACTGTCTGTGGTGATGTCTCATTTTTCATTTCTGATTTTAATGATGTGAGTTGATTCTCTCTTTATTTTGGTTATGGTTGCTTTCAATCGTAATAGTATTTTCAAAGAACCAGCATTTTTTTTTTTGTTCTTGATCCTTTGTACTGTTTTTTTTTTAATTATTTGTTTCATTTATTTTTGCTTTTATTTTAATGCTTTCTTGCCTTCTGTTGGCTTTGGCATTAGACTGTTGCTGTTTTTAGTTCATTAAGATGTGTCATTATTTTGTTTACTTGACAACTCTGTTTTTCTAATGTGAACATTCAATGCTATAAATTTTCCTCTTAGCACTGCCTTCAGAGTGCAAATAGTTTTATTATATCTTTTGAATTTGCTGATGCTTGACTTGTGGCCCAAGATGTTAATTTATTTTTGAGAAGGTTCCATGGGCTGCTAAAAGGAATGTGTATTCTGCTATTCCTGGTTGATATTCTGTATATGTCTATTAGGTCCATGTTTTATGGTTTTCTTTAGTTCTGAAGAGTATTTACTCACCTTTTGCCTTGAAGATCGATCTACTGGTGTGAGTGGTATGTTGAAGTCTCTCAATATTATTGTGTTTGTGTCTATTTGAGATCTGATGTCTCGAAGGGTTTGTTTTACAAATGTGGGTGGACCCACATTTGGGGCACAAATATTTACTATCATTATCTCTTCTTGCTGAATTGTTCCCTTTAATAAAAGGAAGTCCCCTGCTTTGTCTTTTCTGATGTGTTTTAGCTTGATGTCTGTTTTGTTGGATATTAGCATGGCTACTCCTGCTCATTTTTGGTCTCCATTTGCATGATATATCTTTTTCCATCCTTTCATTTTTTAGTCTACAAATATCTTTGGCTCTAAAGTGAGTTTCTTGCAAGCAGTATATATATATATATATATATATATATATATATATATATATATATATATATAATATTTTAAATCCATATTGCCCGTCTATGTCTTAACTGGTGAGTTAAATCCTTTGACGTAAAATGTAATTATTGAGATATGATTTTTGTTTCCTGTCATTTTGACTCTATACTTTGTGCTTTCAGACCCTCAGCTCTGCATTTTCAGGCCCTCACTTCTGCACTTTCTGGGCATGGATTCTGTGCTTTCTGGGCCTGGGCTTTGTGCTTTCAGGCTATTGGCTCTGTGCCTTCTAGTTCTTGGCTCTACTCCTTCTGGCTGTGGGCCTGCACCTCCCTACCTGCCCTGGAAGAGTATGTTCAGTGTAATCTCTGAGCAACCCTGTGACTCTGTGCTGGTACTGTGCCCTGGGCACTAGGGGCCTTTCTTGTTTCTGTAGTTTCTAACCTGACCACCTCAGGGGTGGCGCACCAGATCTTAGCCTGCCAGGGTTCCTGGGGCTCCTCTGTGCATTTGTTTGCTGAGGAGCACAGTTACTTTACTGTCCTGCAGGCCTGGTCTCTGGAGGGCACAGTGTGCCTTTGTGGGTGTTAGCTTCTGGTGAACACTCTGGCTTTTGGATATTTTTCTATTCCTAAAGTGTAGTGCTCATTGCTTAAGATGTTGAATCTCTGCCTCCAACTTTTGCACTTCCAGTCCTTGGTTTACTTGCTGGAATTTATTGGGGCTGCAAAGCTAGCAGTGTGGTTCAAGCCAGTGGCCCAAGATGGCACCAACAACGACACCAGGTCAGTCATGCACTCTGTATTTTTGCTGTAGATCTCACAATCTGAGTTTTGGATATTCTTCTACCATATCTCCCTACTTTAGTGTTTTTGTTTATAAATATATTCACTTCTTAGTTTTTCTTGTCAAGGAGTTGCCTTCTTGACAATTGATTTTTGTTTGTTATAGCTACTGAGATATACAATATCTCACAGTTGCCCTTTTCTTTCTTCCTTCAAATAGTTTTTCAACATTTAAAGAAAGAGGTATGCACTATTGAAGACATAGATTTCTCCATCATTATAATAAAACTATCCCTTGAAATAACATTTTTTACATTCATCCTGCACTTGAAATTCTATGATAATGTTAACTCTATTTTTAAAATAAAACTTTGAAAGTTTGAATTATGTATGTTTAATTAAAAATTCTCATTACTTTATAATATCTATTGGAATTGATTGTATTATGTTGGTTTCTAGGCAAAGTGATAAAATAAGACATAAGAATGAGCGAGACAGGTATTATTAAATCTCTGCCACACTGAGAACATTATCTGCATTTTTATATTTCCTACAAGGAAAAATGATCTGGAAGAGAGTGACTGTTTCTCTAAAATTGTCATTTTATTATGTTGAAGCAAACAACAACAGCAAAAATGTCATGACGTTAAATGCCTGTAATCCCAAATATGTGAGAAGTTGAATCATTCAGCTCAAATGTGCAAGGCCAACCTCAGTAATTTAGTGAGACCCTGTCTCAGAAAAAAAAATAGGGCTGAGGATATAGCTGAGAGGTAGAATGCCCCTAGGTTCAATTGTCCAACACACACACACACACACACACACACACACACACACACACACCATGCAGTGTGATGTTTTTTCCTTTCCTGTCTATAGCTAGTCTACTTTATATCTAATTATTTTAGCAATATTCTAGGTTGTTATTCATCTAAAAGAACTTTATAAACTATTATAACCCAAATTCCAATTTACATCTAAAGAAGCTGAAGTCTGAGAGTATTACAACTTTGTGGTGACAACTTGAGGCCTATAACTGGTATCTGCTGAAACAGGTGTTCTTTTGATAATTAAGCTACTTCTTATGAAGTTTTCTTGGTCTCCTTCTTCTCTAAAGGCAACCTGAAAACTGAAAAGTTGATGGTAGAAAAAATTTAGAATGGTATGGATAGTAATTTTCAAGTTATGTAAAACTATATAGGCAAAATTTTTTTAACAAGAACTGGCTTGTTCTTTAAAATGTCTTCTAGATTTCCCCTATTAACTTATCTATATTATCTATCTACCATTTTTCTGATCTATTATTCATCTATTCACAATTACTCTTATTTCTGTCCATGTTATCAATAGCATGTCTTATTAGAAAAAAATACCCCAAAAGTTTTGGAATTGATTTCAGAACCCATACACCTTGACAAATGATCTTTGAAATTTATTTAAATCTTCTTATCATTGTTTTTACATCTCTAAAATTGGGAACATGTTAAGTATATACCTCAAGTGATATTATTTTTATTCTCATCATTTGCCTAAGGAATAACCTGTATACATAAGGTATTCACTTAAGATTTATTGATTAATAACTTGTTTTCTGTTTTGAGAGAAAATTATTATTTGTATTGGGTGAAAACTATAAAAAATGTCTTCATGTAATTCTTTTAGTAATTGCAGTGGATAGAATTGTTTTTATTCCCCATCCTCAAAATGCATATGTTAAGATTCTAATCCCCAAGTTGATGGTAGAAGGTGGAGCCCTCACAAATGGAATTAATGACCTCCTAAAAGTGATTCCAGAGAGATTGCTCACCCCTCCTCCATGTGATGAAAAAAAATGACTGTCTATGAACCAGAAACAGTCAGTATTGCACCAGAAACCTAATCCTCTGGCTCACTGAGCTCAGGCTCATAGTCTATAGATCTATAGGAACTAAGTGTTTGTTGTCTATAAGCCAGAAAAGTTACAATATTTTTAATAGCAGTCTGAACAAACTAGGAAAGATACTAAATAAACTTTGTGGATATATGATGTGTGCTATAGCTATTTATATGTTAAAGTCAGTGAGAACTCATTGGAATTTGCAGATAAAAGGGGATGTTGAATTTATCTGTTACTAATCTCATATTTTACCAAACAAAAAACAACCTAAAACATTGGCTATTTCATAAAAAAGTGTGTCCGTTCTAAGGTTAGAACATAGATTTTTTTCAATTTCAGTCTCTGGCACTTTCCACAATTATTTGCCACCTTTTTTTTTAATAGAATGTGTTTGTTTTGGGTCAAGTATACTGATATATTTTAACAGGTTTTTTTAAAACCATGAAAATTGCCAGATGCATTTAGAGAAGATTTTATTAATCATACATACACATTAGGATATGTATTTCTTAAAGTTAATATTTAATTATTAAGGTGTTAAAAGTTAAAATAAATTGCTTGAAATAATGATACTTAGTATTATATTTTTAATTACAGTATTAAAATTAGATTGGAAATAATCTCATGCCATTTTCTGTGTTAGAACAAAACTAGAGTTTTTTACTACAGCTCATAAAATGTAACTTTCTCTTATTCCCTCTTTTTATGATTATTATCATTTTTACTGTTCTATCATTTTATTATCACATGTAATGGCTTATAGGAAAAGCAAAGGCATACTTTCAGTCCAATTTTTATACATTATCTTATGACATTCATTCATTGGTGTATTAACTTTTCCCTGATTTCATCTCACTTTTTCTCTTTTTCGCCACTTATTTCTTAGCCTGTCAGAATGCAGGTTTTCTTCTCTTTCTTTTCTTTCTTTCTTTCTTTCTTTCTTTCTTTCTTTCTTTCTTTCTTTCTTTTTTCTTTCTTTCTTTCTTTTTCCTTTCTTTCTTTTTTTTGCTGGTCTTGGGATGGAACCTGGGGGCATTCGACCTCCAAGTTACACTCCCTGCCCTGTTTTTTATTCTTTATTTTGAAACAGGGTCTCACTAAATTGCAGAGGGCCTCACTACTGAGGCTGTTCGCGAACACCAATCCTCCATCTCTGCCTCCCCATTGCTGGGATTACAAGCATAGGCCACCATACCTGGCACAGGTGATCATTTAAAGGTCCTTCGGTAATTTTTAGAATAGATTCTTGAATAAATGTTATTTATTATCCAAAATGTATATTATTGGAAAAATTATTTGATATACATTTTTCTCTAAATACAGCAATTCTAATAAACACAATGCAAATTTTCAAAAAACTTAAGCAACTAAAATGATCTTCAGAAAACAGAGATAAAAGAACAAGATGAAAGTGAACATATAAATATTATAGTATACTAATAATAGTAAAATAAAAAGAAAACAAAGTTGAAGGAAAATGAAGAATGATAAAAAAAACATAAGAGGAGGAAGAAATCAGTATATGCCATACACTACACCAAAACATAAAAAGACAAACCAAAAACCTAGCTCAATTTTTCTTAGGAGAAAAATTAGTTTTAGAGAAGTTAAGTAACTTGCTTCATGTTATACAACATATAAGTTACAAAAAGCTAAACTCTTTAAGCTCTACTACAAAAATATTTTAAAATAAAAAAAAACATGAGTTCAAATTTTATTTTATGCTTTTCTTTTGGTCTGATTCATTAATCTCCTAAGTAACTTCGGATCCTACAGAGGTTTCTCCTGTAATCTATGCTACTACATCCTGAGAGAATTTAACTCTGTCCTGAAATGACATCTGAAGCCAATATTTATAACTCAGTCCTCTGTCCTTGCCAAGTTTCCTGTGCTAATGATCTTAAGCCTCAATAACAGCTGTCATGTAGATGAATTGCAAGGTACTTTGGGAGCTATACGAACGTATCACACAGCTTATATCATACATATATTTTCTCCATCACCTCTGGATTAAAATGTCACCTATTTTAAGGATTTCTAACAAAGTACAAAAAAAAACCGTGACTACATATATTACAGCCAACTAAAATTTCAGACTAAAAATTAAGGTTGACAGAATGTTATTAGCACACAAATTAGGTTGGACATAAAAATTAATCTTGGGAATTTATAACTGATAAAATCATAACTTCTTTGTATTTTCATTCATTTCCTCTTAAGAAGAAAATATAGGAAGAAAACTAGTTATTGACATTCCATGGTTGAAGGAGTAGTTATTCAATATTATAAAATGACTTACATAATTGTGAACTATTTAAATCTCATCTGTACTATGACATAGTAAATAATTTTATTATAATATTTCTCTCCATTATATACAATAGTCTATATGGTTCTGTTTGTAAAATATAAAATTGATTTGATATACTTTCTATGAAAATTATAAGTAACAAAAATCCACTTATTTTTCACACAGTCTGATGGTAAGAATCTTGTTAAAAATCAAAGTTCTGGTGCCCTTCCCAGACAAAACTGGAGTAGTCTCAGTGAGTAGAGTCTGAGAACTTGAATTCCTAAAAAAAACCCTGTAGTGGATTCTTATGATCAATAAAACAGGAAAAATACAGGACACTACTGGAACACACACTCAGATTCTTATTGGGAAAAGAAAGTCCACTATTAATGTATTTAATTTAAATGTCAGTATTTATCCTATAGTTGGCAGTGTAGATTCCTGGCATTTACAACTGAACCTGGCTGAAAAAATTGATGATGCTTGTAAGTTAAACACTTGTGCTGTGTTTTTTCTCCTTAAGTCAGCAATGCTCTAGTAAAAGCATGTTCAGTTTCCATTTTGAAAACAATGATCATATCATAGCTATTGTGAATAGTGTCACAACAGACACCGGCACGCAGGTATCTCTTTGGTATGCTGATCAGAAGTGAAATAGCTGGATCATGTGGTACATCTATTTTTTTTTTTTTTAGGAACTTCTACACCATTCCCCATAAAGACTGTACTAATTTACATTTGCAACAATAATATATGAATCACTTTTTCTAAATCCTTCCTGGCATTTTTTTTTCTGGTGATCATCAACAGATGGATGGATTAAAAATGTGACATATTTACAGTCATCCATAACTAAGTATACAAACCTATAATTTTCAACAATTTTGAAGGGACTAAAGGACTAAGTGAAATAAACCAGATGCAGAAGGGTAAGTACAAAACTAAAAGATGTTCTGAAAGCATAATACTGATTACTAAATGTTAAACAAAGTATGTGTACATGGTATTGGACTGAGGTGGAAAGAAGTTAGTTGGAGTTGATCGATATGCACTGCATACATGTATTGGAATGTAACACTGAACACTATTAATATGTATAATTAATACATCAATAAGAACTATCAATAAATAATTCAAGTAATGGTCTATATTCTTTTCTATTGGTGCATTATAGTCATATATCTTAATGTACTACAAGATGATAAAGGCATACATGCAAATATCATTCAATTAGCCTTTACCCAATTTCCACCCCATTCCCTCCTCCTCTCTCCTTCTCATTTTGGCTTAGTGATTGACATTGATATGTTTATTAATGTACACCATGTATATTAGGAAATTTCTCTTTTCTCCTCTTCTATCCCCCTCAGTTAGTTCACCTTATTTGCTCATCTATGGTTTCTCCTTCTTCATCTAGAGTTTTTCCTATGACCCTTTTTTTCCCTAGCTTCTGCGTATTAGTGAAAGCACCTGATTTTTTACATTTTGTACTAACTAATCTCATTTAGCATAATATTCTTCAGTTCTGTCTATTTTCTGGCAAATGATGTAATTTTGTTCTTCTGTATGGCCGAGCAAAATTCCATTGTGAACATATCCTATAGTTTTGTAATCCATTCATCTCTTGATGGACATCTTAGCTGGTTCCATACTTTGACAATTGTGAACTGTGGAGCTCTGAGCATAGATAAAATGCATTGGTTTGCTAATTTGGTTTCCATTCTTCTGGGTAGATACCCAGAAGTGGTATTGCTAGATCATACGGCAGGTTTGTTCCTTTAAAGAGGGTGCGGGTCCAACACTTTAACACAAAGTCACAGGTAAATTTCTAAACAAAACCACAAAGGCACAAGAAATTAAAATGAAGTTCAGTATATGGGATTGCATTAAACTATCAAGAACCTTAAAAAAAGCCAACAGGATGGGATTTTTGCCAACTACTCCTCTGATAGAGGAGTAATATCTAGAGTGTACAGAAAATTCAAGGAACTCAGCACAAGAAAACAAATGACCCAATCAACAAATAGGCACGTGGCTGGGCGTGGTGGTGCATGCTTGTAGTCCCCGTGCTTAGGAGACTGAGACAGGAGGATCGCACAGGTTCGGAGCCAGCCTCAGCTACTTAGTGAGGCTCTCAGCAACTTAATGGAACCCTATTTCCAAATAAAATATAAAATAGGTCTGGAGCATAGCCCGGAGGTAGAAAGCCTCTGGGTTCTACTCCCAGTACCACCAAAGGGGGGAAAAAAAATAGGCAAGTGAACTAAATAGACACTTTACAAAGTTCAAATGGCCAATTAATGTATGAAAAAATGTTCAACATTATTAGCAGAGAAATGAAAATCAAAAGTACCCTGATATTTCATCTAACTTCAATTAGAATGACAATCATTCAAAACACTAACAAAACAAATGCTAGTGAGGATATGGAGAAGTGGGGTCTCCAATACGTTGTTGGTGGGAGTACAAATTAGTGTAACCACATTGGAAAACAGTATGGAGGATAATAGTCTATATTCAGAAAGTTAATGCCAAACATGAAGAAAAGAAACTCTCTTGAGGAGCTAATTTACAAGGATGTCTTTCCAAGTCTTTAGCCAACATATACTAGTTCTCTTTTGATCTATTCAATTTTGTGAATATAATACTACTCTAGTCTCTGAAGACAGATTACTAGAATGTTCAAGGAAAGGATCCATATTTATTTAACCAGAAATGCTTACATTTGTGTAGCACATATTGTCATGTAGTAGAATACTAGGGTTTATCAGGAGAGCTCTGGATACAAGGATCTTAGATGACTAAACCTTCCTGCTGATCATGATCTCTTGCTCACATTTTTTTTTAAGTGAACACCACATGGGAAATTCTAGTTCCCTGAATTTATGTTACTTTCCATTCCAACATCTTTATTTTGCAATTTCCTTGACAGTAATTCTTTTCTTTCTAATCTGTTTTCATTCCCTTATCCTCACCATCACCTTCTTCTGGTTAATCATTATTATTATTATTTATTATTATTATTTATTATTATTATTATCTACCTGCTTTTCCATAGAGATTTTTTCCATTTTTTCTTGTAAAATACTTTTACACACTTGAGCTTTCTTAAAATCCTAATGACAATTCAATTAGTCTTATTTTCACCCAAATTAAAATAAATATTTTAAATAGCTAATACAATAAAGGCTAAAAAGCTACAGTGGTAAATATTCTGCACAATGTGTAGGAAATTTACAATCTTCTTTTTGAAAGTTTTATTTATATATTTTTTTTGTATGAGAGAGATGAGAGATACAGGGTAAATATTTTATTAAAGAATATTAATTAATTTTCAGAGCATCTTTGTTTTTTATTTTTGCTACTTGTGCTTGAACTCCTAGCCATACTCCCTGTCTTTCTTTTATTTTACCTTTTTGTTTTTTAATAGGATCTTCTAATTTGCTGAGGTTGGCCTTGTACTTGAGATCCTCCTATCTCAACCTCTGAAACTTGAAACTGTGATTACAAGCATACACCATGCCAGGCCCAGGACTTTCTTTCTTTCTTCCTTTCTTTTTTTTGTGGGTCTGGGAATGGAACCCAGGGGCATTTGACCTCTGAACTACAACCCCTGCCCCATTTTTTATTCTTTATTTTGAAACAGGGCTTCACTAAGTTGCAGAGGGCCTCACTAAGTAGCTGAGGCTGTCGAACCGCGATCCTCCTGTCTCAGCCTCCCAAATGCTGGGATTACAAGCATGTGCCACCACGCCCAGCCTCTTTCTTTCTTTTTAAATCAAATTTTCAATAAGAATTTATTGTTGAAACTGCATTTTCTACTTTGGAATCAAATTGTTTCCTATTTGGTAGGATAATGTATATACATTGTTATTACGTTAAATAATAAAATTGCTTTACTTTGGGGCCATTAGGTGGACCATTGTTTTGTTTCAATCTATTTTCTTTTGTTTTACAGCCATATATTACACAGAAATACTTTGCAATCCAAAAGTTATATGTTTTCTGTGTGAATTTAGCTGATCTTTTATAAACCCTTTAGTGAAAAAAATAGCTTTAATGGGCTTTTTCTCCTCATTTAGTTGTAAATATTCTGAAGGCCTGTTCCAGTACTTTACTTCGCACCATACATTCAGCAACCCTGTCTATCATGTAGGAGCTGCTTAGTTTACCATCATTGGATAAATAAATGGGTAGAGAGATGGGTAGATAGAAAGACGGACATAATGAACAATTTTGCTACACAAAATGGGAACAGTGTTGAAACCAACAGCTTCTGTAGTAAAAAGACGGCTGCAATCAGGGAGGCCTCAGGTGGACAGTTAGTATAAACAGAAAAATAAGTGCTCCAATGTCAGATGGTTGGTACTCCCCAGGAAGCTTAAGGCAAAACTTGATTTTGAGATCACCTTTTCTCAGTTCTCATGTGGTGTGTGTGTGTGTGTGTGTGTGTGTGTGTGTGTGTGTTATTCTCTAGCAGAGCTAAGTCAAACCAGAAGATTGGGCTTCTATGTGGTCCCTTGCCACCCCTGAACGATTTTAAAATCCCACTGATTACCTACAGGTAATCAGGTAATTCTTACTATTCCTCCTACTCAGAGGACATGAGTCTTGAAGGGTAAGGTATTATTTGCTTCCCATTTGAGAAACTTGGAAAAACCTAGATATACACTCTCAAAACAAATTAAGCTATAAATTTAACAGGAACAACCTTGATTCAGTAGTCTGAAGAATAGAGAAAGAGGGAGGTGGGTCAGAGGGTTAAGTTCTTCTCACATAGGCTATGAGTGATATCACAGCATGGGCCCTGCTCATTTGTAATGGAAATTAAACCCAGTAAGGGGCATCTTACCTTTTAAGCCATGACATTTTTGAAATTATACATTCTAAGCAGGCTGGCTAATATTTTAAACAAAACACCATTGAAAATCCAGTTCATCAGAGTCAGTGCACATACTCAATTGCTGATTTTTACATTGCAGTATTTTTGGCTCTAAAATCATGATGAAATAACACCAAAAGCAAATGGGCCATATTATGCACAAATTGTTTGCTAAATCTAAATTGCTAAATTGAGGGTTTTTTCCAGCTGTGTCAGAACAAAAATATATTCAGCTACAAATATATAGAATTGAGATATTTTGAAGGTGGGAAAATATGCTAGGGTTCTATTATAATACTGATTGAAAAAAAAGATGTACTCCTTTAAATTCTGTTTTTAAAAAGAGAAAATTTGTATTTCTGAATAAATCTTTTCCATCTTAACATTTCCTAGGCCATGTGTCCCATTTGGCCTATACACCCCTGAAATGGAATTATAAAAGAATAAATCTGCTCGTCTCATAAAGGAGGAATGGATGACTTGATTATAAATTTGAAACTGAATGCCTGTAGCACAGAGTACCTGAGGTTCTATGGGATGCACAGTGATTCAAAAATTTAAAATTATTATCTAGATCTTTTTGGTTCATAGAAAGGTCATTCTTGGTGAATTTGCTTTAGAATGATGATTCTACATAAACTAAAAAAAGAGATTTAAAACTGTAACTTAGGTTTCAAATTCAAATGCCTAAAAGGCAGAACTGCAAGTGGGTATTCTCAGGTTCCTTGTAAAAGGGCTCACTTACTCTCTTTCATTAATTTGTATGTGTAAGAATTGGATCCCAGTGTTATAAGAAGATCTTTATTATTCGGAAGAAAAGTTTGACATCCAGATTTCAGTTGCATTTCATTCCTTTTTAAAGAAGTGAAGTACCAAATAATTTCTATCTCTTGCATACATTTGCCATTTAAATTTTTATTTTTATCTTTTGTTTTTAGTGTCACTGGGGATTGAACCCAAGAACATTATAGACAAACGCTCTACCACTTGGCTTCATTCTCAGCCCAACATTTGGCCTTTCATTCATCCATTGGCAATTTATTTTCAGTGATTCCACTTTTAGAGGTAGCAGAGGTAAGCCATCCCATGCTGAGGAATGTCATCTGTCCCTGAAAACAATGTGTGATTGCTTCCTTGAGGCCCATTTAGATTCCCTCGGATTCCTCATCCCACTTCTTTGAAAGTTCAGGGAAAGTTTTTATTCTTTCAGTAATTCCTCTTCCCTCTGAAACTCATGGTTCTCTTTGTCTTTGCACCCCTCAAAACAATTTTGTTTTCTACCTATTGGGTAGCAGTTGTATACCACTTACAGACATGTACCAGAGAATCATTTTGGGCTACCCAAACTTACCCTTATACCCCTTCAAAGTGAAATAAAGTTCATACAAGATACAATTCACCATTCTACCACTTTAAACTATAGAATCAGTGGCTTCCAAAATTATTTTCAATATCACTATTGAGTTTCAAAATATGGAATGGAAAACCCCTTATTCATCAAGTAAGCACTCCATTTCTCTCTTCCCTTCAGCTCCTGACAATCATCAAATATCCACACAACTTTTCCTCCCTCTCCCAGACTTTTATTAAACACTAATGGCCTTTTGTCTCTTCTGAATATTCTACATAAATGGGATTATAATTATATATATATATATTTATACACACACACACACATATATATATATATATATATATATATATATATATATATTTACACACACACACACATACATAGCCGGTTGTGTCTTTCTTTTTTATTTATTTTAGAATAATGTTTTTTGATTCATTCAAGTAGTAGTATAGATTATTTTTTTTAATGAATGCCTAATTGTATGGGTATGGTACATTTTGTTTATCAATCAGCTGAAGGATGTTTGGATTGCTTTCATTTTTAGATATATTTGAGGAGTGATTCTTTGAACATTCGTGTCTAAGTTTTTGATGGGACACTTATTTTTAATTCTTCTGGGGAGAAACTAGTAATAGAATTACTGAGTTTTATGAAAAATCTTTGTGTAATTTTTTGAACAGCTACCAACACTCACAGTGGCTGGATTACTTTTATATTATTACTAGTGATTAGCGAAAATTTCATTTTTTCTATATACTCACCCAATGCTTGTTATTTTTTATGTTTTTATTTTTATTATGACTATCTTGATAAAGTGATCTCTCATTGTGGCTTAATTTTTAATTTCTCTGAGGAGTAAATGATGTTGAACATCTTTTTATGTGCTTATTGACATGTATTTCTAGAGAAATGCCTACACAAGCGTTTTGCCCTTTTTTGGGGGCGGGGTGGTACTGGGGTTCCTGGAAGCCCTTCTACCTCCAGGCTACGCTCCCAAACCTATTTTACACTCTTTTTTCCCCCGAACCTGCGCAATCCTACTGTCTCTGCCTCCCAAGTGCGGAGATTACAAGCGTGAGCCACCATGCCTGGCTGGGTTTTGTCCATTTTTAAATTGAATAATCATAATTGTTGTTCAATTGTAAGCATTCCTTATAAATTGAATTGAAAATGTTCCATGTATATTATGGCTAATTTTTTTTTATCAGAAGTAAGATTTGAAAATAACTTAATTTGTCCCATTATGTATGTTACATTTAAATTTTTAACTTTTTTTTTTTTTGGTTGGGCTGGTGCTGAGATTTAACCCATGACCTTTCATATGCTAAATACATACTCTACAACTGAAATATACTATGCAATACCTGTATACTCTTTTTAATTTCTTGATAGCATTTTGTTGCTGAACAATAGTTTTTAATTTTGATAAGATATAATTATTTTTGTTTATTTTGTTATTATTTATGTTTCTGGTAGTACATTAAACTATTGCTAAATCCAAAGTTATGAAGATTTATCCTTAAGTTTTCTCCTAGAAGTTTTATAGGTTTTGCTCTTTACATTTAGGTCATCTATTTTTAGTTAATTTTTGTGTGTAGGGCAAAGTAAAAATTTGATTTTATTCTTTTAATTGTGGATAGTCAGTTGTCCTAGCATCCTTTGTTAAAGAGACTATTATTTTCTTATAAAATGGTATTAATATCATCTTTACAATGAAAAACCATGAACATACAGGTTTATTTCTGAATTCTTTATATTTGTGGTGGAACTGGGAATTGAACCCAGAGACATTCTACCTGCAAGATACATCCTCATCCCTATTTTTATACCTTATTCTGAATCAGGTTCTCACTAAATTGGGGAGGGCCTCACTAAGTAGCTGAGGCTGGCCACAAATCTTTGACCCGCCTTGGGTATTGGGATTACAAACGTGCATCACCATGCTTGGCTTCTGAACTTTTAAGTCTATCCCATTGATCTATATGTCTCAATGAGGAAAAACGTATCGTCTTAGCACCTGTAACAAATTTTATGGCTCATATTCCTATAACAAAATGCTAATTAATAAGAGAAAAATCAACACATTTATTTAATGTAAGTTTTATGTGACACCAGAGCCTTTAGAAACAAAAACACAAAGAGTAGGAGAAGACTGTAGGTTTTGTGGCCACTCATCTAGAAGTGTGGTTGGAGGATAGCAAATATGATCTAATGCTACTAACCTAGAGGACTTTAGCAAAACCCTGTATGTTCAGATTCATTCTTGTGTCTCTGTGCGTTAATCCTTTCTTCCGGGAAAGGGCAAAACACTTGTCATGTTAAGATCTTTAGAGAAGAAAGAAAAGAGGTCAGAGAGTAACCTTGGATTTATGGCCTATTTCAAGGGAGACAGGAATTTTTAGTTTCTATGACTTCCTTCTGGAGAGGGACAGAAAAGGAAAAGATCTAAGCGATCTTCTAACTTCTGTGGTTTTCTCAATTTCCTACGACTTAAAATACTCGTATGCCAAGGTGCCTTGTTTTCAGATAGCATTTCCTGCACCCAAATAATGGTTCTTATGTTTATTCTATGGTCTTTTATATATCACATCTTTGAAGTGAGTTTTGAAGCCAGAAACCATGTGTCTTCTAATCTTATTTTACTTTCAGAAGACTGTTTTGTTATATAATATTCATTAAAATTTCATTTGAAGTTATAATTAACTTTTCCATTTGTGCAAACAAGCCAGTTGGGATTGTAATAGGAATTGTGTTGAGTCTGAGGATTCCTTTATTATTGTAATTCCTAACAACAGCAATATTAAGTGTTCTAGTATATGAATATGGAATGCCCATTTATTTAGCTC
Organism: Muscardinus avellanarius; assembly: GCF_963383645.1. Classification (NCBI taxonomy): domain Eukaryota; kingdom Metazoa; phylum Chordata; class Mammalia; order Rodentia; family Gliridae; genus Muscardinus; species Muscardinus avellanarius. The sequence continues at coordinate 93,020,893 of NC_137794.1, forward strand.
ATATTTAATATCCTTCAATAGTGTTTTATAATTTTAACTGTTCAAATCTTTTAATTTTTGGTTAAAATTATTACTAAATATGTTACATATGATATGACACTATTGTAATTAGAATTGTTTTCTTAATTTCCTTTTAGATTCTTCATTGGCTGAAGTATCAAAATTTAACTTTTATATATTCATATTATATGCTGAAAAACTTTCCTAAATTTATTTGCTAACTCTATTAGTGTGTGTGTGTGTGTGTGTGTGTGTGTGTGTGTGTGTGTGAATTTGTTAATATCACTATGATAAGGACCAAGTTTCCAGCACATGAACCTTTTGGAGACAAACCCACTGAAGCCATAGGTCTGTGCTTTTCTTGTGATGTTGTGATGTCTTTGTCAGGCTTTGGTATCAGGGTAATCCTGGCCTCAGAGAGCAAGTGTTATTGTTGTGTGTTTTTTTTCTAGTTTATCTTTTGGAGGATTTGGTAAGATTTGTATTATTTCTTTAAATGTTTGCTATAAGTAATCATCATATTTATCTGGTCCTTGGCTTTCATTGTTTAAAACTTTTGATTACTGGCTCATTCTCTTTATTTGTTCTTAGTGTTTGTATTTCTTCTTGAATACGTTTTGGCAGTTATTCTTTCTAGGAATTTGTTAATTTCACCTAAATTCTCTAGTTTGTTGGCATACAGTTATTCATAGCATTCTCTTATAATCTTACTTATCTGAGGTCAGCAGTAATACCCTCTCTTTCATTTCTGATTTTATTAATTTAAATAATCTTTTTTCTTAGTCAGTCTGTCTAAATGTTTTATCAATTTATACTGATCTTTTTTAGAATAAACTTTTGGTTTCATTGATTTCTTTTCTTGTTCTCAGGTCTATTTTGTAAAATATAACTATTTTCGTTATTTTCTTCCTCTGCTATCCTTGGGGTAAACTTGCTTTTTTTCATAGTTTCTTAAAATGTAAAGCTAAATTACTGATCAAGGTATTTCTTCTATTTTCATGTTGAATTTACAGATGCAAATTTTTATCTTTTCTCTGCCTTAGCTACATATTATAGTTTTTGTTTGTTTGTTTGTTTGTTTTTGGTGGTACTGGGGTTCATGGAAGCCCTTCTACCTCGGGGTTACACTCCCAGACCTATTTTTATATTTTTATTTGGAAACAGGGTCTGGTCTCTTAAGCCAGCGCGGCTGACTTCAAACCAGCGCGATCCTCCTGTTTCTGCCTCCCAAGCATAAGGCAAGTGTGGGCCACCATGCCCAGCTGTTTTTTGTGTTTATTGATCTAGATATTATGTAATTTCCCTTGTGACTTCTTTTATGTCCTATTGTGTGTAGGTGCATGTGTTCCTGTGTGCATGCATGTGTGTGCACTGGGATGCTGGTGAGTTAACCCTGAGCCTTACATATTTTAGGCTAAACCCCAGGGCTCCTCTATTGATTTTTTTTTTTTTTTTTTTTTTTTTTTTTTTTTTTTGTGGTACTGGGGTTCCTGGAAGCCCTTCTACCTCCGGGCTACACTCCCAGACCTATTTTATATTTTTGAAACAGGGTCTCTTATGCCAGCGCGGCTGGCTTCGAACCTGCGCGATCCTCCTGTCTCCGCCTCCCAAGCGCGGGGATTACAAGCGTGCGCCACCACGCCCGGCTCCTCTATTGATTTTTTAAAATGTATTGTTCAACTTCAATTTATTTGTGAGTTTTTAAGATTTTCTTTTGTTACTGATTTTGTTTCACTCCATTGTAGTTGAGGAAATTACTAATTTGATTTCAATAATTTGAAACTTATAAAGACTTAATTAAAAGAGTAGAATATGGATTGTCCTGAAGAATGTTCCACAAGTACTGTAGAAAAATATGAATTTTGCTACTGTTAAATGGATTTTTCTTATCTATGTCTGTTAGGCTTAAGAGGGTTGTAATATTACTAAAATACTTTATTTCTTTGTTGATCTTCTGTCTGTTCTATCTATTATTGAAAATGAGATATGGAAGTCTAAAACTATTACCTCAGAGCTTTCTATTTTTTCTTTTAATTTTGTCAATTTTGCTTCACATGTTTTTAGGACTTTGTTGTTAGATGTTTTTGTTCTGCTTATATTTATTATATACTACTATAATACTGATAAGATTATCAGTCTGTAATTACTACATGTAATTAATATATTGTTCTTTTTCCTAGAATCAAATATTATTTATAAAGTATATTTTTTGATAAGACTAAAGCCAACCAAATGTTTCAGTCTCTATTTTCTTTCTTTTTTTTTTGGGGGGGGTGGGTTTGAGGATGGAACCCAGGGCCATTCGACTTCCGAGCTACACCCCCTGCCCTATTTTTCATTCTTTATTTTGAAACAAGGTCTCACTGAGTTGCAGAGGGCCTCACTAAGTAGCTGAGGCTGTCTGCAAACTTCGATCCTCCAGTCTCAGCCTCCCAAATGCTGGGATTACAAGCGTGCACCACCACTCCCGGCTCTCTATTTTCAAGTGACATCTTGTTGCTGCCTTTTTATTTTCAGCCTATCGTTGCTTTTCAATTTAGTCTCTTATAGACAGCAAAGGGTTGGGGTTTAAAAAAAAATTCTTCTAATATATGCCTTTTAATTGGAAAGTTTATTTCTTATGTATTTAATATGATTTCTAAGAAGAATTTACTTCTGGCATTTTTCTGTTTATTTTCTCTATTGTATCTTTGTGTTTCTCAGTTTCTCTATTACTGCCTTCCTTTGTGTTTTTTTTTTTGAATGAATTGTTTACACCCTTCTTCTTTCTTTTTCTACATATAGTTTAAGTTATTTTTATATCGGTTGCCTTGGGGATTACAATTAGACTTAATTTATAACAATGGAGTTCAAATTAATAGCAAGTAGTACACAATTTTTTTCATCCAGTTCTCCACCCTCATATTTCCACCACAAATTATATCTTTACATACTATGTACCTGTTAAAATATTTGTATGATTTATCTTTTAAGTCATAAGGCAAAAAGAGAAGCAACACACCCAAAATTAAATATTACTGACTTTTATATTTACTACACAGGTATCTTTACCAGTGCAGTTATTTCTTTCTATGGATCTAGGTTTTGTCCTGTGTCCTTTCACTTCATCCTGAAAGACTCCCTTTCAGCTGAACAGCTCTATGAGGGAAACACTACCTAACATTTTATGTATGTCTGAAAGTCTTCTTCATTTTCAAGAGACAGTTTTGATAGATACAGATTTTTTTTTCTGACAAGTTTTTACTTTTGGTTCTTCAACTCTTTAAATATGTCGCCTCTTGTCCTTCATGGCTTCTGATGATAACTGATCGTCAATCTTACTGAGGATCCTCAAATCTCAAGTGAAGAATCTTATTGCATCGTGTTGGGAATCTTTTGAAGTTCATTTTATCTTGAGTTTGTCAAGCTTTGTGGATGTGAAGAGTCAAGTAGCTCATCAACTTGGGGCAGAAAAATGACCATATTCTTTTCAAATATTGTTTTATTGATTTCTTTCTTCTCATCCCTTCTTGGATGCCTTTTTGCTCATTTGGGCATGCTTGATGGTATGCCAAAAGTCTCTTAAGCTTTCTTCATTTTTCTTCAGTCTTTTTTCATTCTGTTCCTCACACTGGGTAATCTCAAATAATCTTTATTCAGTTATTCAGTTTTAGTGATTCTTGTCCTTACTCAAAACTGATGTTGTTCTTCTGTAGTAAAATTTTATTTTAGTTATTATATTTTTGTCTTTAGGATTTGGCTCTTGTCTGAATTTTTTATTTGGTTCTTTTTAAAAATAACTATTAATTGATGCAATAGATTGGATATGACATCATTTTCCTAGTTATTTCCTATAATTTTTAGCTCTATTAACATATTTTAAATAGGATTTTAAAGTATTAGTTGCACAAATTGAAGTTCAAGAATTTCTAGTGAAATTTCTTATTTCTTTGCTGGCCTAATTTTTTTATTGAAATGGATATATTTTGAACATTGTAGTGTGTCAACTCTAGAAATGAAACTTTCTCTTCCCTGAATTTGTTGTTACTTGCTATGTAAATTATTTCTTTATTTTATACCACTTTAGATGGCTCTACACTATAAAACACAGAATTTTATATGTAGTACATATTGAATAATATTTTGGAATGAATGCATAAATCAATCAGTATCCATATAAAGAGATTTTTATTACCTGCCTAAGTGACTTATTTTTTAGTATAAAAATGCTTAATATAGAATAATTTTAATACTCCAAAAATTATTTATGGTAAGCATTCATTTTCCCTTGCTCAATTTTTAGTGAAGACTAGAAAATATAGTTACTAAATTATCATAACATATTTGCATACAGAAATAATTTTAAATGTAATTATCATGTCTTCCAATCTAAAAATCAGCAATCTGTTAGCCTTTTCTCATTGGTTTTATTTTCTGCCTCAGTTATCCAAATAAGGATTGGAAATAGTGTCCTACTAGATAGTAGTCTGAAATTCACTTGTTATTTGGACAATCCTTTTATGATCAACTCTGGTTTAGAACTTTTTAATTGACAGCAATAATGTGAAATAACAGCAGGAATATTACCCTTGAGAATAATATTTTTTCCATCATACTAGTGACTGGCCTAGAATAGATCAGGATGCTTCTCAGATAATACATCTGGCTTATGGATATACAAAGGGAAATCTAGTGTCGATATTGACAAATACAGAATGATACATAACGAAAAAGTATTTCCCAACAAGTGTGTAAAAATAGACCATTTAAAATGTTGAATGTAATGATATTTAAAGGCCTATATTTATTTCCATAGAAGTAATGTCTATAGACAACTTACTATGGATCAGGCAAATTCCTTAATGTTTTTAATAACTGGATCATTCAAGACAAATGCTAACACTTTAAATTAGGTTCAATATCCCAGAGTTAGTCAAAGAGATAAGGATCAGAGATGTAATGAAATGTGCACAAGAAGATGGCACTTATGTAGGTCATGACCCAGCTTGACCTACGAGAGAGATCCTGTTATGAAGAAAGCAGGTAGCTTACCATCTCCAGGTGCAGGTGCTTCAGAATTCTCCCAGCAATTTAGCTGAGGACATGCTCTCCCTGGGCAAATTTCAGCCAATATCAAGGACTCTGTGCCTAGAAATCTGTGCTATAGATCTCCTCTTTAGGTTTCAGATTCTCAAAACTATACCATATGGTCTGTCTAAATCTCTTCCTTCTCAAGGGGACTCCCTTTTTCCATATGGTTCAGTCCTGAGTCAGAGCTTGAAGGCTCTTTCTGCTCATATCTACTCTCTATACCATTATTTTTCACACTCATTGCTCCAAATAAATGTCTGTAACTGAAAACTGTGTTTTGGCATCTTCTCTCCAGAAGAGAATTATTTATTTTGGGAAGTTGTGCTGGTTGTTAAGTATACCTGGTTGTAATTATATTTTTTGTTTAAATTCTATTTCCTCCACTTAGTTCAGTCTTCTTGCATATTGGTATTATCTTTGTATGATGAAGACAATCACATCTATCTTGCAGGGTAAACCTTGTAAACCTCTTGAATGATATAGCAAAACAACACTTAGTTGGTTTTCAAAAATGGTAGCTATTATTAGTAACAATAGCAACATATTACAAATATTATGAAGTAAAGTATAAATAATACTACACATTGTATACATTATACATTAGGTATTGCTTCTTTGAGTAAAATACAAATATTTTCAACCATTTCTTTTTTATCCTTTATGTATATCTCTACCTTCATTTTAATTAATGATGCAAGCATTATATTCCTTAAAACTTAGTTATTTTTATATAGATATTTGTGTTTATATTGCCCCAAATGCTTGAATTAGTGATATACTGTATGATATATGATGATCTGAATAGCAAATGATAGTATCTGCCAACAATCATTAATATAGCCCTAAGTGTCTGCAAATGCTACCATACATGCTCTCTGGTCAATTATGTTCCAAATGGATTAGTCAAAGAGCCCACAGGATTTGTGAATAAAATGCTTAGATTCACAGCAAGAGAGTCTGCTTTCAAGTTTGAGTCATTTCACCAATTAAATATTATTTCTGCAATCATTAACTCATATGAAACGTTAATTCCCTCATTTATAAAAAGGAGGAAATTAGGACAATTTTTTCTAAAGTCTGATTTAGCTATACAATCTAAAACTGATTATTATTATTACCAGTTCTCTAAATTTTATAATTTAAGGCCACAAGCTATGATGCTCTTAAATGTTCATTATTGTCTGATTGGGTTTTATGACTTATGCTAAGGATGGATTTTTCAGAAAATGTCTAACAATAATTTATTAATAGTTTAATAAATGAGATGAGATAACTTATTCTCAAATATTTAACTTGTTTTTTATTTCTAAAAGATTACTACAAGCCGGGTGTTGTGGCGCACGCTTGTAATCCCCGTGCTTGGGAGGCAGAGACAGGAGGATCGCGCTGGTTCGAAGCCAGCCGCGTGCGCTGGCTTAGGAGACCCTGTTTCCAAATAAAAATGTAAAAATAGGTCTGGGAGTGTAGCCCTGAGGTAGAAGGGCTTCCAGGAACCCCAGTACCACCAAAAAAAAAAAATTACTACAGTGATAACCAATATTAGAATTCATTGAATTTTTATAAATTTCAACAACAAATATTAATGTTCTAAAAGGAAACTGATAATACTTCTCTATGACCCTTTCCCAAAATTGAGAAAATCATAGAAAGCATGCCTGAATTAGAAAGTTGTTGAAAAAAATAAGGAATATTAACATTTGGAATATTTCTATTCTCCTTCTATGATAGAAATGGGGCTACAGTTTCTAGATTATGAAGTAACTAGATATATGGTCAGGAATGTTTTAGAGTTTGTATGTGAAGTCATCCAAAACATAGGTTCAAGCTCTTACCTAAACGGAAGGGACTGCATTTGGCGTCTAGATCAATGTCACGCTTGACATTAAAAGCCCATGCTGAACATCTGTAGAGAAGAGTAGGTCACCAGTAATTAATAGAAATGCCAACATCTCTAACCATTGAAACCCTAGTGCAAATTATTTGAATTCAATTAGAAAAGCCAGAGGGGGTAGTTATAAAAACCATTGCTTGGAGACAATTTTAAGTGGTATGCTTCAATCCAGTACAGTGGTTACTAGTATAGTGTTTACTATACCAAACTCAGAAGACCCCAAAATGAATAAATGATGGGTTCTCCATCAAGGAAGTGTGATTTATTTGAAGATATGATAAGTCTAGTTCCAGACTACTAAAGCACAATTGCTGCAAGTTGCAATAATCTCTAATACATATAGAGGTCAAAGAAAGGGTGTCATCTTTTAGCAAAAATGTTAAAAGCTTAGTGATAAGAGGGAAAAAGTAGGGAGGGAGAAAGAATCATTTGTCAATAGTAACATTACCAGACAAAAGTAACTGCATCTATTCATCTAAGAGTTTGTGGCAATGATAGTTTCTTGTCTTTTTTGGCACCTACCTACATACTTTACAACACTAAAAGCTTAATCATCTTAAGATGAAATAAGTAATACAGTAAACACAGAGAATCTTCTTTCCAATCTCTCTCTCTCTCTCTCTCTCTCTCTCTCTCTCTCTCTCGTTCTCTCTCTCTCAAACACACACACACACACACACACACACACACACACACACACACACACTCTAACTGCATAGACCTTTATTGAAGTGGTAAAAAATCAATGCATAGCTGTATTTGGAGAGATTGTTCCAATGACAATGATGGTTAAATTGAATGTTATTCTTGCCAAAGCTTGAGCATAAGTGATGTAATTGGGAAATCTCTGCTCTGGAATAAAATGAGAGTAAACAATAACCAGCAGTAGTTGGTGCTCAAATTGTAGATGTGACTTAAATCAGATGAAATAGTTTGGACAATTAGTTAACACTCTATCCCTCTTCATAAATCCTATTGATATAATGATAGTTAACAATAGTAATATGTCATTGTTGATGCCATTTAAACATAACTGCCCCTAAAAATGCTTTGAAGTCAAAGCAGTGTTGTTTAAGATGCTTAAGAAATGTTTATGTAAGCCAGAGAGACTGATTCAATGTTTCTTTTTTAATTTTTTTTTCCTGTGAGTTAAATGCAGCTATCCCTTCCAGACAGGTTAGGTGATTTATTACAAATAGTAGAATGTGGCTTGTTAACAGTTGTAGTCCTTAACAATCACTGAGTGTTGATAGTAAGCAAGACACTGTTTAGGTCCTTTGCTTTGCTTTAGTTCTTACAGCAACGTCATAAAATGAGTACTTTCATTATGCCCATTTTATGTGCAAGACAACCGAGGCTGTCAATGGTCATGCCAACTTCAGGACCTGACTCTCTTGTTCTATAGTTGTCCACTGTATTACAATGAGCATGATAAAATATAGAAAAAAATCATTTGGTTTAAGAGAATAAGGTTCACACGTATTTTGTTGTTGTTGTTGTTGTTGGTTGCTTTACTCTGGAGTTGTGTAATGGGATAGATGTATTTTTTCAAGCAGAATTGACCTCTTTGATTTGGATTGATCATCCAGTACAAACCTAAGGTATATTTCTGCCAATAAGTCTGTATACTTTACATTTCTTATACACTCAATGTCTATTTTTAAACATCATCTGTTGATGTTACTTTAAATACTCTCTGCTTTGGGGTAGAAAAATTACACAGAGATTCCTGGAAAAAAATATAGCATTTAAATATAGTTGCCTATTTTTTTCTGGTTCTTTGTAGATAGATTTTCCAAGGAAAAAAATTTAAAATCTGATCACCCTAAATAAAACATATCTGAAAGGCAAATAATGACGATGCTATTAAATGCTAAATATCTTCCAATTATTTTGTGTTAGTGTGCTTAATTCCACCTGCAAAGACTAGAATCAATTATTTAATGTAGGACATTTAAATCTAATATTAGTAACTGTATGAGGATGAAAAGAAACTGAATATGTTTCCCACACAGATCTCAGCACCATTACAATAAGTCGGATGCTTTCCAATCTAGCCATTAGAATGTGAGTCTTTTCGTGTGTCTGTGCACAGATCTCTATGCTTACCTAAAAATATGTTCGTCCTAGGAATTTGTATCTACTGTTTACCCACAACTTTGTTGTGTCCATGATCCTAAGAAAATAATTTAAGGTGCTTCGTTCCCAGTTTCTTTATTTGTAAAGAGATCTGGATTATGACCCATGAGATCTATGCCAGAGCTAAAACATATTGATTCTGAAGCTGAGAATGGTGATTTACTGGAACCGCTGTGCAGTTTAAACCGAGAGCAATATAAAAGAAATTACTCATTTATTCTTCCATTTTCTATATATCATACTTTCATAGATACTAGAAAAATTACTGCTGTCACTACTAAAAGGAAATTCTAAGTTCCTACTTGGTAGGGAATTATTAGATAGCTCATTCACTTCTTTCCACTTTTGTTTTTAAGCACACAATCAGAAAGTATATGTTTGTGGCTGATCTGGTTGTGATTCTCAGATTCTCAGATACAATTTTAGAGCAATGAGATATATTTGCTGACACTTAGTCATGAAGTTGTTCAGCCTTTTAATAATTTTGTGTTCATATGATTGATAGGATGTCTGATATGTTTCAGCTTCACACACTTACTTTTATTGTTTTTCTTTTATACTTAAATAACTATTATGTATACATTTCTGCATTTAAAATTTAGTAGAAATTATTTTCTATTGGCAAGCTTTCATTGATATCATTTGGCATTTATTTTCAATTCTTCCCACATTTACCTCTCTCACTATCTGCTGATTATGACAAATAGTTAGCAATCCCAAGTTATTTAATTGATGTGAGCATTTCCATATAAGTACCACTTGCCTAACCAATTGAGCCACTGGAGTTCCTAATGTGAGCATTTCTAATAGCAAAATATTTCAAGAATACTGCACTTCTAGATTATCAAATCAAAGTGTTGAAAGTACTTCAAACAAAGCAGAAGCATAGTTTACTGACAAGTTTTAAGTCCTTGTTGAATCCTAGAGGATAAAGTCTATTTATATAATGACATTAGTATTTGATGTGATTCCCATTTCGTCTGTTGAGAATAATATGTTATTCATCTGGCATACTTTTGCAAGACCAAATGCATTGTACAACCTTTAAAAGTAGTGACTGATTAATGTTCTTAAAATGCTAGCACTGGCTTAGGAATCTTTAACCATCACCATATTTTCACAGGAAAATTTAAAGTATTTTATTTTAGAAATTAGTATTTTATAATTTACATTAACATGTGAGACCAACTCAAGAATAAAAGAGGACTTTAAAATATGATTCTAGGGCAACCTCACCCTGCCCTCTGGACCTTCAGCTATATTCCCATATCCAGTATACATTTATTTTTTGTTTAAATACAGATCTTATAATATCTATTCTTAGGCTTGCAATATATACTCTTTATATACAGATCTTGTAATATCTACTCTTAGGTTTCTATTTCTTGCACAAGTCTAATTGATTGAAAGTTCTTACTGTTGAGCTTATATCTTTCTTACTTATATCCATTTGTACTACGATTCAATCCATATTTCAACATTTTGCTTATGCAACATATCAAGCCTATCAAATGCTTTATTGAAACAAAAATATTATATGTATATTTAATTTTGCCAGTTTAACAATCTAACAATTTAACAATCTAACAAAAGTGAATAACGGATATTTTTAAAACATTGGACCCTTTACTTAAGTGAACTTTTGTCTTTTGGTGATTATAATTCATTTCTACATGCATAAATCATCTACATGGTTTCCCTAGTTTTTCACATGGGATCAGCGTCAAACAAGTGTATATTAAGATTAAAGACCACCATGGAACACATAAAATAGTCACCAAGTCCATAAATCTTATAAAAACTTGTTAACTTCAATATATATATATATATATATATATATATATATATATATATATATGAATGAGATTCTCCCCATTATTTAGGAAATGAATGACTTCTGGTCTTAAAAGTAGGGTATAGTAAGAATGTATTGACTTTCTCCAAATTTATTTAAAATATCTATGAAATCACTTAATTGAACAATACTTTATAGAGTTGGTTATGAATTAAGTATACTAATTAACTTAGATACACAGTAGTACACACAAGTTAAATAAAATATTAAAATAAATTCCATTTAATTGGATCTCACTGAGCACTTTGGTTGAATTTGTCCAATCTATTGTATCTTCAGATAACATGGTTACAACTTATGAAAATATAGGATCTCAACATGAATACTAGTTAAAATTTTTATTTGCATCAAGGAGTAATATGAAAGTGAAAAAATGCGTATTTTTGAGCTTCACTCATTATTCAGTGGTGTATGAGAACTTTTTAAATGAGTTATATATTTTGAATTTGAATTTTTTTCTTAAATTTGTGCTAGTTATATATGATACCGATAGTTACTATTAAGTTTATTGTTATTCAATACTTTTTCTTCATCATGTTCTTAAATCTAAACTTGAAAAATAGAAAACTATCTCTGATTTGTTATGTTTTCAGGTTTTTATGGAGTAAATGCTCCAAACATGAGCAATTTTGTGTCACCAATATGAAACCAGTGAACTCAACATTGGACAGAGATATGTAATGGCTTACAATTATAGTATATTTCCGTCATACTGACATCATAGATGAAAATAGACTCTAGAACATAAAATTTGTAAGTGAAGGCACAGGGAGGGAAGGAGTAGCCAGACGGAATTAGGAGGAAATCACATCATGAGATGTTGTGTGAGTATTGAATGCACCATGTTAAAGCTTACTACAATATATAATAATTTTGCACTCTTCTCAAAGAGAGATGAGTTTTGAGTAATTTTATCCATTTTAAATACAATTTATTTAGTTGCAGGGTTGTGACAAATAATTTTAATAATAACTGTGTTTAACAATGGACTTTTGATATTCCTAACACATTCTACCATGTATTTTTTGCAATCTGGTAAAGACCAGTTTTCACACTATTGAATAAATCACAAGATGAGGAATAATAGAAACTATCCATATATATTATACACATATATATGTATAATGTTCTCAACATTTTTTTATTTTTTCAAAAGTGAACAAAAGCTATTAGAAAGCAGTGAACCCTAGCGTTAGACTTCTTAGCATCTATTTTGTAGCCATCTTGGTTTTAAAATGATGATAATAACATAATAATAGTATTACTAATAATGTCAGTCTTATGTAAATAATGAGATAATACATGTAACAATTCTTAGAGTAAGACCTAGAACAATACAAATTATAATATAATCTGATTTACAATTAAAAGATCATTTATATATATATTACAATATTCAACTATTTTTTAAAAGGCAGCAAAATATCTATTGTCACCCTAGGAAGGCAACAGAGATAATTCTTGGATTCAGTAGTGAAAATAGATATAAATTCAGCTGAGCAGATTCAGAGAGACATTTAAAAAAATAACCATTGGAAATGTCAAGAATAACTCCAATGATTTTGAATTAGGAAATCTAATAAATTTCTCCTTCACACAGAGAAAAAGGAGAAACACTTTCAAGCCAGGTAGGATATCCGTAATTTGGTTTTAAAATTATAAGTCTGAACTATGGTTAAAATCTTCTGGACAGGTAGAGTAAATTGAGAAGAGGTTTGGGCCACAGATAAACTTCCTAGAATTATCTGCATAAAGGTGGAATTAAAGCCACATGGTTGGAAAATACCCTTTAGTTGGTAGGAATACATGATAAAAAGAAAAGTCTCATGTGAGGAACATAAAGTTTAAAAAGTTTTGTACAAGAAGAAATGTCAGTGGAAACTGTTTAGTCAAGCCAAAGTACATTATCTCCATCTCAATAAGAAACGGAGGCAGTTTCTACATAAAATGTACGTTTTATGTCAAATTGTCATACACTTAACAGCAGGAGAGCTGGGATTCAACTCAGTTTCTTCCTGCTCTTAGTCTATATGCCAAACCTTACTGAGCATCTTCCTATCGACTTCAGCTTTTGTTCAAATGACACATATTGGGCAGCCAGTCACAGGCAATATTTTCCTCCATTCTCTTTTTCTCAGAATCTATCATTTGTTCTTTGTGATGCTAGAGAGGGAGAAAGACAAGAGAAGGTAGTGGGAGAGAAGAGGAGTAACATGAGAGAGAAAAGGATAGGAAAGGAGAGAGGGGAGCTGAGGAAAAGACTTGCAAAGATACCTTTCTGCTAAGGAAGTTTGTCTATAATAATAATGGATCTGTGAAAAATATAATTTGAGGGCTCATGTCATCCTCATAGTGGCTCAGGGGAGAAAGATGACTCATTAGATCCAAGTGATGTCAAGTGAAGAGGGTATACTAGAACACATTACTAAGCTCCATGGATCAAAATGTGATCTGAAGTGAATATACAACTTTCCCAAGGACCCCAGGAAAATGGGAAACGTGTGTTTAGAACACAGGGGTTGGGAAGGGCTGGACGGAGGTATGAATTCTCCTTGCTCACATTGTATGTACCGCAAGTAATCAGGACTTCACTTTCAAAGCTCTCTGCAATCAAGCCAGAATTCAAATTAAATTGCATAAAATAGTGTGTAAAGAATCCCCCAAACATCCAATAAGAGGTCAGTAAAGTGGATATTTTTCAACTGCTATGTAGGAGGTATACATACAAATCTTTTTTTTTTTTTTACCCAAGAATGAGAAAAGCAAGTAAATGTTAATGCTCCAGTTCACAGTAGCTTATTCAAAAGTGAATAAACAAAGAGCCCAGATGAATATAAAATGTTCAATTTTATAAGTACTGCACAATTGAAAAAGACATTAATTGCTCACTCCAACCCAGAGGCTCCCGACAGTGATATTCCTGGAAAACCCCTATTATACTCAACTCAAGAGACTCATCTGATGATGTTAAAGGGGTGGAACAGTGGATCCTTTTTATTTAGTCTATAAATATATTTCAGGCAAAGTTGAGAAATTAGATTGAATAAAAACAAATGAGGCATAAATTCAATTCTGGAGCATTTACTTATTTCACATCTACATAGGATTTACCACTTAAAATAATTTTGGATCTGTTTCAGTATACTCACAACCTTCCTGTGAATACCGTAGTGTTAGCTCTGATTTTTAAATATGAGATTTGTATTATCCCTTTTAAAGGAAGAAACTGAGGCAGATAGTCACGATAGCTCAACATTTGCCCATTGGAACACTTTTCGTTTAGTTGAAGGTTAATTCATGGAGTGAATTACCTATTCTCAGGAGTCCCATGATGTCTTTAGCACAGGTAATTTATTTCCAAGAAGGGAGTACTTTACTTTAAGAGGAAACATTTTTACTCATTGTATTATAGAATTGTGCCTGTTACTAATATAAGAAATATATATCCTGACTGCACTGGCATTAAGCAAAATACTGTGTTCTGTTTTTCCTTACCAGATGTTTTATGGCATGTAAGTGTGTTAAAGAAGATTGATAAACCTAATAAACTTATATATAAACCTATCAGTAAAGGATGAAGAGAGGAAATCCTACTTCAGTTTAGAATACTTGCAAGGTTTAGGCCATAGGTTTTGCTCTGTTACTTCATTCCCATTTATAAGAGGACTATTTTAACCTGTTTCATAGCTGTTATGTGTACACTAAGAAAGAGAAATATATGCAAAGCTTTTAACCAGATTCTGTCACTAGATCAGCTATAATTAAATTTTTTGTACCTTAAAATTTGTGTATCTTTAAAAATAAAAGTTATAATGCACTTGGTTAGATGCCAGATTTACTTAATCTTATTTGATTCCTTGAGATAAAGGATTGAATTATTAGTAATTTAAATGTGTAAAAAGCAAAGAAGAGTTGCATAACTTTTCTGTGTGGTCATGTAATTCATTTAATGCTGGAAGATGAAGACCAGATTTGAAGAAAGAATATACAAAATTTTTTAAATTATCAAAGTTTATTCATTGTCAATATTTAAATAATATAACAAAGACTCATAATTAATTAAATAAAACTAATTGTAAGTCAACTCAAAGCAGGAGGAGAAAATCCTTTGAGATTTTAATAATCATCTCAGACATCTTCTAATGATATTCCCAAGTAAACTTAATACAAGTCATAAGAACAGATGGGCTTACATATATGGACATTTTGCATTTTTCTTTTGGTGAACACAACCAATGATTTCTGCTGAGCATTCACCTAGTTTCAAAATTTCTGGGTCAAATGGTATAACTTTAAAATATACTGTCAAAATAGTTTTCAATGTGGTTGTAAAAGTGATGGTTGGTTTATTCATATTCTATACATTCTTCTTAAAAGGCCATCCTGGAAGCCAGGCCTCGTGGTGCATGCTTTTAATACCAGCATTGAAAAGACTGAGTCAGGAGGATCATGGTTCACAGCCTCAGATCCTTAATGAGGCCCTCTGCAACTCAATGAGACCCTGTTTCAAAATAAAGAATAGAAAATAGGGCTGGGAGTGTAGCTCAGAGGTAGCATGCCCCTGGGTTCCACCCTCAGTTATGCAAAAAAAAAAAAAAAAGTCCTTCCTAGATACATATTTATATCCTTGCATTTAATGTACCAATTTTGGATTTGTATCTAATTTTAATTTTAACTGGAAGTTTTTATTTCTTTTCTCTTCATTTAATTTTTTGGGGGTTAATCAAATCTTTACTAATCTTTTTAAGTTATTGGCATAACATCTTTCACTATACTTCAGTCTACCAAATTATTTTATAGTAAATATTTTTACTTTAAATAATATAACACATACATATTATACTCCAGCAAAAAAAACTAGTTTCATATCAATTCCCGATTCCATTTACCCTCATTATCTCTTTTGTCTTATTTTATGGAATTTATACACTTATTTTTAATTATGTTTTTATTTTTTAGTGCTGCATTACAATCATAAATCTTGATGGAGCCCAGGGTGGTAGAGGCATATCTGCACACAGCATTCACTGAGCCCCCCTCCAGTTTCCTTTCTGATCCCTTTCTTTTCACTCCTTTCTTTGCTCAGCACAGTGGTTGACTTTTAGTAAGTTTTTGTATGTACATCATGCCCATTGAGGTGTTTCTCTTCTCTCTTCTTCTACCTCCCTCAGTTAGGTCATCTTCTCTATGATTTCTCTTTCTTTTTAAATCTATAAGAAATACTTTAAAATAATGTGTGTGTGTGTGTGTGTGTGTGTGTGTGTGTGTGTGTGTGTGTGTTAATGGGGATTGAACCCAGGAGTATTCTATCTCTGAGTTACACCGTAGTTATATTTTATTTTACTTTTTGAAACAGGATTTTGTGAGGTTGATGAAAGTCTCTCTACATCAATACCGTCTTCGAACCCATGATCCTCCTGTTTCAGACTCCCAGGTGCTGGGATTACAAATGTGCCATCACACCTGGTTTATTTTCATATAATCTTAATTTAACTTCTTTCTACATTTTTGTCTTCTGTTTTTGTGTACCTTCTGATTAAATAATCATCTTTAGTATTTTTAAAATGCAGGTCTGCTGGCAAAGTTTTTTTTCATTTTAAAATTTATTCAGAAATATCTCTAATTTGCTACCGTATTTCAGAGATTTAAGTGTAGAGTATTGGGTTCTGAGAGGGCAGAAAGTTGCTTCCATTACTTTCAATAATACCATTATATTGTTTTTGGCTGTATGTCATCTGGAAGACAAACTGTTACTCTTTTGAAGGTGATTCCTCTGGTTTTTTAAATGTTTTATTTTTCTTTGGATTTTAGCATTTTTGAATACAATATAACTAAATATAATCTTTAATTTAATTATGTCATATTTTATCTCCCTTACAGGATTACTGGCTCTCTGATTTGGTATACATTTTTAGTTTTTTAAAAAAATTTAATACCTCTTCAAATAGTTCTTCCACCCAACTTTTGTCTCTCCTAGAAGTTTAATGACAATTACTTAAGCTAACTTATATTCCACTTTTCTCCTCTATTTTTTCTATATTTCTCATATTTTACTTATCTGTGCATATTAGTTTTCCAAGTCCTTGAATTTCTTTTCTCTTGTATCTAATACTGTTGTTAAAATCACCCATTCAATTATAAATTTCATGTGTTAAATTTCCAGTTCTATATTTCATTATATTTTATATATTCCAATATTTTCATTAACTCTTGATGTGTTGCTCTGTTTTATTTTTTTTCTAAAATGTTTTTAGTATTTTAATCAGACAATTAAATCTTCATTTGAAGAACTGATTTTTGGGGGGAGGATTGCAATTGGGAGGAGCATCTTTTTTTTTTTTTTTTTTTGGTACTGGGGTGGGACCCAGGAGCATTCGACCTCTGAGCTACACCCCTGCCCTATTTTTCATTCTTTATTTTGAAATTGGGTCTCACTGAGTTGCAGAGGGCCTCACTAAGTAGCTGAGGCTGTCCGCGAACCTTGATCCTCCTGTCTCAGCCTCCCCAGTGCTGGGATTACAAGCATGCGCCACCACGCCCAGCCACATGTAGTTTCTTTTGACATGAATTTTTAAAATGAAATGTATATAACGCATATATATATTTTGAAATCTAAAATAAAATGCATATTATATATATATATATAATTTTCTCCATATACAAATATATGTGTATATATATATACACATATATAATATTCTTCGTGATTTTACATATTAACCGGTGTTTTGTATTTTTGTTTTACAGTCATTAGAGAGAAGGATTGACCATCTTTACCTTATCAGTGATCAAATAAATTATGCCTATCTGGCAGTTTTGGTAATAGTCAACTCATATCTTTTTGTCTCATCTTCTAAGTTATAACTCTCTTGAGTCTCCAAGTTAGAGAATATTGTGATTATTAAGTACCTCATTCATTGTTTGTTTTTGGTGTGTTTCTTAACGTGAAGAGTGCCATCAATTAAACTCAGCATTTTAGAGGATTGCAGTTTAAGTTTTAGTCTCTTATACTGCTCAGCTTCACAGTTCAGTAAATTCTTTGTGAGGAAATGTGGCCATGTGTTTGAAGCCCTGTTTCTTCAATTTTGTTATTCTAGTAGCATTCTTCTGCTTTGGCAAAACCTGGCTACCAGCTACACTGGCTACATCCACAATTAGAAAAGGTCTTGGGAAAAATGTCAGTATAGATGGTCAATATACTTCTTCTGCATACCAATTATTGCTGCATAATAAACAACCACTACTTTATCAGCTTAAGCCAATATGCCTTTATTATGTCCTGGTTTTTGTGGATTGGACACATGAATGTTTGTTGGGAAAACTCAGTGCAGAGTGAGCAGCAGCTTCCAGGCAAGCAGCTTCTCATATAGCTTCTTTGGTTTGTTTATTCAATGTCTCCAGCAAGACTCTTCTCAAGGAACAACTGTCACTGATATCACAGAAGGAGATTTTGATAAGGTCTGGAGGGTGATTTCCAGCAAATCCCACCAGTATGGTTCCTTGGTGACTTATCTACCCTTCAGTTAGTACAGCTATTCTCTGCTTCTTGTGATCTGCCATAGGTATAGAAATTCTGCCTTGGTTGCTTTTCCATAGCCCTAGGAATATCAGTTGATCCTTAGGATTTTTGATATCCAACATTATTCCAGTACTGCGTTTTAGTTAATAATCCTTTGTATTAAAATGTCTTTGCATCATTGTGTGACTTTAATCTTCTGTTTGTACTCTGATACACTAATGACTTGTTTCTAATGATTGGTCTTCTGTCATTATCAGTTATCACACAGTCTATGACAGTTGCTCCTTGAAATGAAGATTTATAGTAATCCCACAATTCACATAAAACACATTAATATAAACTACCTAAAAATAAAAAATAAAAATTTATTATAAAATCTGGTAGAAGAGTAGTGAATTTTAAATAAGACTAGGAGAAGTAAAATTAATTTATAATAAAAAATTATAACATAAATAAAATTAATATGTATCTTTCTTTTAGCAAGATATGACACATTAAACATATAAGTGAAAAGCTAATGTGAATCATATTAAATACTAGACAAATGAATATTCTTAAAAAAATACATGAAAAGGTTCCAGGAAGATGGTGACCAAGGGAAGCAGAATATACTATTCCTGCTGACATACAATCTCCATTGCCTTAAAAACAGTATTCTACAAAAGCCAGAAAATATTATAACTACAAAAATAAGTACAAGGTGATCAGAGAGCAGAAAAGAAACCTGCCCACCTTGTGGCTATGGGTGCCACAGCAGCAACATATTGCCTCAGTGCACCCAACTCCAGAGATGAACAGAAAACAATCAAGGACCTGAAATCCTGAAATAAGCAGCTAAAGATCATTGGAATTGTAAGCAATCAGTTCCTCCTGAGCAAACACCAGCTAAGCTCACCATGAACTCCAGAGATCCAGAGTGGCGTGCAATAACACCAGAACAGAAACTTGCCCACCTCATGGGCAAGGGTGCCCCAGTGGCTCCCTCTTGCTTCACTGCACCTGACTGCAGGGACAAACAAGAAAGCAACCAAAGACCTGAAGTAAGCAGCTGCAGATCATCAGAATTGTAAGTCATCAGTTCCTCCTGCTCCAACACCAGATATGACTTGCAGTGGTGGCAGCAGAGCTCACCATGTCCTTCAGAGATTCAGACCAGTGCTCAACAACAGGGTAAGTGAAGCCACTGTCTTCATGGAAGAATGCACAGCACAGCATCCCCAGTGACTCTTGCAGCCTTGATAATCTCCCTGTGTCTAAGCCTTTTAGGTTCAACCTGGAAGAGGTGTGGCTGGAGTCTACTATTGGACATAGCAGAGGCTTAGACAGACTTAGGCTATGGATCAGTGCAAAGTGTGGGGGGAGACCTATTCTTAACACTAGATACAACTAGTAGAATCTCAGATATCACTACAAATCACCTAATTGTGGTGAACAGGGAAAAGTCAGTCCAGCCCAGCCCTAGCTGTGGAGAACAGAGACTCTTACATTGAGTTTGATCTCGGAGGTATCTGCCACCTAAGGAGACAAGAAGAGACCGAGACTCCACATTTGTGAAAAGTGTTGAAGGTGACCTGCATTTAACACTAGATAAAGAGCATTTGTTGTTGATGTTGTTTTTATTTTTTTTGTGTGTGAGTGTGAGCCTTTTTTATTCTCTTTCCAACCCTTTTTGCAAGGTTCTTCCCTTGTACACACCTACTGTCTTCTCTCCATCCCTTTTCTTTCTTTTTCTCTCTCCTCTTCTCTCTTTCTTATCTTGTATTAAATCTATTTGATATCACTATAACAGAAACTCTACATTGGTTACTAAAATACTACTATATATTCACTATCTCTAATATCTATTATATACTACCTTACCAAACTCATACTGTCATTCTATTTGATCTTATCTAAGGCTTTACCCAATTTTTGCATTTAGGACTTCACTTCCCTCCTTACTTAACCTTCACTGTTGAATACAATGCAACTTACCCTTGGATATACCAGTTAATACCTAGAAACTGAGAGAAATCTATCAAAACCAAGAGATACAAACTTCTATAATTATGAGAAGGAATAACAAAAAAACCAATGAGCGCCCACAATAACAGGACCTGACAACACAGAATTGTAGAGAACTCCAGAAGGTCAAATCAGAAATGTGACTGTAGAAATAATACCGGATTTATGAAAAGAATTTAGAGAGAGCCTGAAGGAAATAAAGGAATCACTGAAATAAAGGAACCAATTCAAATTACAAACAATCAATTAGACGACATGGAGAATAGAATCTTGCTCTGAGAAGACAATCACTCCAATACTGAATGCGTACTATATAACTCAGAAAAACAATTCAATAGCATGAATTGGATATTGAAGAAATATGGGCCCTTTTTTAAAAAAGCTAACTTAAGTATAATTTGCACAGAAGAAGGAAGAGAGGCTGAAACAAAACGGATCAACAATCTTTTCAAAGAAGTAATACCAGAAAAGTTTCCAAACAGAACAAGAGGTTGATACACAGGTACAGTAAACTTATAAAACTCACCTTTAGACAAGATCATATTAAAGGTTCACCATGCTACATAATAGTCAAACTCACCAATGTAGAAGCCAAGGAGAGAATCTTAAAGTCAACAAAAACAAAAGACAAAGTGACATTCAGAGGAAAGCAAATTAGAATTTCTCCAGACTTTCCAACACAAGTCATGAAAGCCAGAAAGGCCTGGAGTAGCATATTCCAAACTCTGAAAGAAAACAACTAGCAGCCAAAAATTTTCTACCCAGCAAAACTATCTCTCAAATTAGATGGGGAAATAAAAACTACAGGCCTATAGCCTTGGTGAACTTGGATGCAAAACTGCTAAACCAAAAACTAGCAACACACATTCAAAACCACATCAAGAAAATCATACACCATGACCAAGTAGGGTTCATCCCAGGGATGCAAGGCTGGTTCAAAATATGAGAATAAATGCATGTAAATCATCACATAAACAGAACCAAAGACAAAAACCACATGATTATATTAATAGACACTGAAAAAGCATTTGACAAAACCCAACACCCATTTATGATAAAATCACTGCAGAAAATCAGAATAAAAGGAATATCATAAAGGCAATCTACTATAGGCTCACAGCCAACATCATATTAAATGGGGAAAAACTGAGGAGTTCTCTATTAAAACAGGAATAAGACAAGGATGTCCATTATCGCCACATCTATTTAATGCAGTACTGAGACTCTAGCCAGAACAATAAGACAAAAAAAGGAAATTAAAGGAGTACAAATAGAAAAAGAAGAACTCGCCGGGCATGGTGGCGTATGCTTGTAATCCCCGCGCTTAGGAGGTGGAGACAGGAAGATCTCGCAGGTTTGAAGCCAGCTGCGCTGACTTAAGATACCCTGCTTCCGAGTAAAACTATGAAAAAATAGGTCTGGGAGTGTAGCCTGGAGGTAGAAGGGTTTTCAGGAACTCCAGTACCACCAAAAAAAAAAAAAAAAAAAAAAAAAAAAAGAACAAGAAGAACAAGAAGAACTCATACTTTCAGTATTTGCAGACAATAGGATACTTGAAAACTCAACAAACTCAACCAAAAGGCTTATAGAACTGATCAACTAATTCAGCAAAGTGTCTGGATACAAAATCAATCTTAAAATTTCAGAAGCTTCTCTGTTTACCAACCATAAATCCACTAAGAAATCCAGACAACACTTCCACTCAGAATATCTCACAAAAAATAAAACAAGAATAAACTTGACCAAGAAGGTAATAGTAATAAACTTAACCAAGACCTCTACAAAAATAAATAAATAAATAAAGCATTCAAAAAATAGAAGAAGGCTTAAGAAGATATAAAGATCTTCCATGTTCATGGATAGGCAAAATAAATATCAAAATGGCAATTCTTCCAAAAGTGATCTACAGATTCAATGAAATACACATTAAATTACCAAATTCATTCCTCAAAGACATAGAAAAATCAGTCTCTAAATTCATTTGGAACAACAAAAAAGCCCAGAATAGCCAAAGTAGTTCTTAGCAACAAAAACTATGTGGGAAGAATCACAATACCTTACTTTAAAGTTTACTACAAAGCTATAGAAATAAAAATAGCATGGTACTAGCACAAAAACAGATACACAGATCAATGGAGCAGAATAGAAAACTCAGAAACAAATCCATGCACGTACATCCAATTAATTTTTGAAAAAGGGGTAAAAAACATACACTGGAAAAAAGCCTGTTCAACAAATGGTGTTGACAAAACTTGTTAACCATATGCAGAAAAATAGAAATAAATCCCACTTTCTCACCGTCCACAAGAGTCAATTCAAGATGAATCAAATACTTGGAAATTAGACCAAAGATCTTGAGGCTCCTTGAAGGGGAATAGATCTAACACTGCAACACATAGGCACAGAAAAATACTTTCTCAACAAGACCCCAAAGGCACAAGAAACTAAAGGTGAATCGGTATGTGGGATTGCATGAAACTGAAGAACTTCTGTACAGCAAAGGAAACTATCAAGAACCTCAACCAAGAGCCAACAGAATGGGAGATTTTTGCCAACTACTCCTCTGATAGACGACGAATATCTAGAATGTACAGAGAACTCAAGAAAGTCAGCAATAAGAAAACAAATAACAATAAAAATTGGACAAGTGAACTAAGTAGACACTTCACAAAAAAAATTTAAAATGTCCAAGAAATGCATGAAAACATGCTAAACATTATTAGCAATCAGAGAGATGCAAATTAAAACTACCCTGAGATTTCAGCCTTACCCCAACTAGAATGGCAATCATTTAAAACACAAACAACAACAAATGCTGGTGAGGATGTGGAGAAATAGGAACTCTAATACATTGTTGGTGGGATTGCAAATTATTGCAACCACTTAGGAAAACTGTATGGAGGATCCTTAGAAGAATGGGAATGAACTTACCATATGATTCAGCAATGCCACTTCTGGGTATCTACTCAAAGAATGGAAACCAAACTACCAATCTAATGCATGCATATCTATGTTCATAACTGCAGAATTTATCATTGCCAAACTATGGGATCAGCCAGATGTCCATCAATGTGAATGGATATCAAAACTATGGGATATGTACATAATGGAATTTTACTCAGCCATAAAGAAAAACAGAATTACATTATTTATAGATAAATGGATAGAACTGGAGGACATTATGGTAAGTGAGATTAATCAATCACAAAAAATAAGAAATCAGATGCTCTCCCTAATATTCGGAAGCCAGGGAGAAAATGGGTCATAGGAGGACCTATGGACAAAGAAGGAGATACTATAGAGAAGCAAATAAGGCAACCTAACTGAGAGGATGGAAGGGGGAAAGAGGGAAATTCTCTAATGCACATGAGGTACGTTAGCAAACAAATCATTGCTAATTACTAAGCCAACATGAGAAGGAGGGAGGGGGAGTGGGACAGTAATTGGGTAAGGGCTAATTGGGTGATGTGTACATATATGTCTCCACCATCTTATACTCCATTAAGATGTATTACTACAATGTACTAATATAAAATTTTAAAAAGTTTAAAAAGTAAAAATATTAGAAAAATTAAAAATGCATGAAAATACAAAAAATCAAAAAGCCAAATAAAATAAGCCTTGCAAGCATAGGGTTAGCAAGGGTCAAAATCTTTCATCTCAAAGGATCCTACCATTGTCCATTAAACTTGAACTGAGATGAATTTACAAGATTTTTTAGATCAAAGGCCTGTTCTATGCAATTGGCAGTTACTGATAAAACTGAACACACATATACCATATAACCCAGAAATTCTGTTTACCTTGGAGTTTTTTTTTTCATATTTGTAACAGGATATCTATAAAATATTCATAAAGTCCCAAACTAAAGTGTTTTAATTGTCTATTAATAATGTTTTCCAGGTTTATCCATTTTCCTGCAGATGATATAATTTTTTCTTTATTGGTCTGTAGAATTTCATTGTGTGTATATTCATTGTGTGTAATTTTGTAATAGAGGAGAAATCCCAGTGGAGCCAAGGAAAAGTTCTAGGGAACAGGAAGTGGGTAGAAGAGAATTAACAAATAAAACACTTCCATTGACATTATGCATATATGTGATAATATCCATGCTTATCTCAATATCATGTATGGGAAAAAAAAGAGTGTGGAGGAAACCTGGGGAAAACTCACCAAGTGGTGTGTGCATGTATGTCAGTATTACTAGGGACTACATATGATGTTAGACCATAATGCAATAATACATGTATAAAAAGATAAACAATGACAAAAATTCATTAATATATTACTAGGTCATTATAGCATACTCATTTGAATAAATATTATATAGTAGTGGAAATATATTAAATCTGTCTTTGACTATATTAACTCAACTGATAGACTTTAAAACCAATAAGTCACAGACTAGCAAAGGATAAATATAATATAGTACAAGACTATATATGCAAAATTTAAAATATATTTTAATAAGCATCATTTACTGTATAAATAGAACTAAAACCAAAATCACATGATCATCTCAGTAGATGCTGAAAAAGCATTTGATAAAATCTAACACTGATTCATGTTAAAAACACCACAAAACAATTGGAATAGAAGAAGCCTATCTCAAGATCATGAAGACAATATACAATAAACCCAAAGCCAATATTATATTGATTGGGAAAAAAACTGTGGAAATTCCCTTTAAAATCAGGAACAAGACAAGGATGGCCACTCTTACCACCCCTTTTCAACACAGTGCCCAAGATTCTACCAAAGTGATAGGTAAGAGAAGGAAATTAAAGGAATTCAAATAGGAAAGAAGACTTGAAATTTTCTCTATGTGCAGATGACATGAGACTATACTTAAATCCCCAAATAATTCAACTAAAAACTTTTTGAACTGGTTAACAAATTCAGTAAAGTATCAGGATACAAAATCAATCTTAAAAAAGTAGCTTTTCTATATGCTAACCATAAATTCATTATAAAATAAATCCAGAAAACAACTCCAATTATAATAATCTCAAAAACAATAAAATACCTAGGAATTAATTTAACCAAAGAGGTAAACCTCTACAATGAAAATTGTAAAACATTAAAAGAAAGAAATTGAAGAAGATATTAAAAGTTGGAAAGATCTCCCATGCTCTAGAAAGACAGAATAAATATCAAAATGGCCATTCTATCAAAAGCAATTTACAGATTTGATGCAATTTGAATTTCCAAATTCAATGCAATTTACAGATTAAATTCAAACCAATGTCATTATTCACAGAACTAGAAAAATTAGTACTAAATTTTATATGATAAAACAACAGACCCAGAATAGTGAAGGCAATTCTCAGCAATAAAAACCATTAAGTAGGCATCACAATACCTGACTTCATTTTTTCTACTTAGAATTTTATATGTGGCTTCATTAACATAGTTGGAATATTGTTACTATTAATGGATAAATGAATACATTATTTCAGAAAAAAATTATACTACAGAGCAGCTCTAGTAATAAAAAAAAAAAACAGCATGGTATTGGTATTGGCACAGAAAGAAACACATAGACCAATAGGGAAAAAAATAGAAGATACAAAAACAAATCCTTAAGTAAGTTTCTTAAAGAAATACATACAAAAATTTAAAATTATAAGTTCAAAATTGTTTAATACAAATTTCTGGATCACTATCATAAGTGATATGAAAGGCAATACCATCTGTCAAGGAGATAGATGCAAATAGCTTCTCAAGAAATATAAAGTTCAGTAGTTGAACCTATGTTTCAGGAGGATAGATATGTATTGTATTAGTATTATAATTTTTGCTATAATACACACTTGTTCACCCTTTTGATGTACTCTTTAATATTATAAACAAGTTGCTTTATGCTTTACAATGTAATCGTAAAAAGAACAAAATGTTAAAAATAATAGCATATTATAAAAATAAAGACATTTTTGAAGCAGAGCATTTGTTTTGGTTAGTAGTGTGAGCTATCATTTTTAAAAATTGATTTTACATAAGATTCTAGGGATGTTACTATTGGATCTACAATTTCTTTAGCTTAGGTTTGTCCTATGTGGGGCTAGAGTAGAAAATAAAGAAATATACTGATGTTCTTGATTTGCAGAACAATAAATAACCACTTGACATGTGTGTTGAAAGAGGTATTGCTAAGTGTAGAATGTGTAGTTGTGACTTAAATTCTTCAAGAAATAATAATGAGAGGAAAGCTATAGGTAGCATGGTATCTGAAGTAATCTTATTTCATTGGAGAATACTACTCTGGTTTGTAGCATTTTCAGAAAGTGCAATGATTTCCATTTATACACTTTGAAGTTATTGGGACTCTTTAAATATTAGCTTATCTGACTGTATTCTTTTAAACATGACATTCAGAACTAGTTGACACTGTTCTTAAAGTCATTTGATTGATTTTTATGTGTTTATTAAAATATTTTATAAATAGCATAGTATATGATAATGTGTGGGGGTGAGTGCATGTTCATACATTGTGTATATTTGGATAAGATAAGAAAAAAAGCAAGAAAAATTAAAATGTTGAATTTTGACTAAGGTATCCTACAGATAAGACCTGCTTGGCATGGTGAAGTTAATGAGCAATCTGAGGAATTTGTAAATTAATAGATTATATTTTTATTAAAAGTTCACAAAGCTAATTTTATTTTCATAGACTGCATATTGACAAAAAATATGTTAGGATATGTATTTTTGCACATAAAATTTTATATGATGTGTGTTGATTGTGAGCTTGAATCGCTGAGTTGCTAAACTCAAAATATTTTACAGTTTTCTATTTTGTAATTAAAATCATTCAGCATTTTTTCTCAAATTAATATTTTCATGTGATTATTTCATAAGTCATTTAATATAGAAGTTATTGCTTAATAGTTTTATTTATAATAGAAAAAGAAAGAGAAAAACAGCAAACTCAGAAGAAGTACACGGCTCTTAGCCCCTACTAGATTTTTAGGTGGCATAATCTAAACCCAAGCCAAGTTTTCTTGGCTTTTAGTTCTTCATTTTGCCTAAAGAGTAGGGTGGCATGATAATGTCTTCAAAATAAATCTGGAAACTGTGTTTTCAGGTAGAATTGAAAAGAAAAGCCTAGAAAAGAGAGACAATTTAGAGGCCTGTTAAAGAATTCTGGATGGAGGTTACAAAGGCCTGGATTTAAGTGGTAGCTGTGGAAATGGATACAGCTTTCAGTTTCTTAACTGTGTCCTATGTCCTTTTACACATTTTCTGTGAGAACTGGTTTGATTGAGAGTCTTTACAATTCTTTTAAAGGTCTCTCTGGTGTTTTTTACAATGAGCCGAATGCTTTGGGATAATCTCTCTGATTTATCTAAGCTTAGTAAAATGTTCAATAAAAGTGGACTATTTGAATTCAGTGAAAGAGCACAGACTGCTGCTAGGGTTTTGGAATGTTTTCTAATTTCTACATATAAACGGATAACAAATTAAACATTCAAAGGAAAAGAATATGCTCCATGCATTTTATCTCTTTGTAAAACAATAGCATTTGAGGTTTGGCCAGAGAGCTTTTATCTACTTACAATCTCCTCCGTTTCGATTCCACATTTCTTCCTCTTGCTTTGGTTTATTTATATGTGGACTAGTCAGACTGTATTTTGGTGAGTATTTCCTTATGGATTTATAATGTTTGCTTGTGCATAGTAGAATACAAAGAATACTCACTAATGAAGAACTCATAAGACTTGCATGCTAGACCAGGCTGTTTTTCCCCCTTGGGTTACACTGCTTCAAGTTAAATTGTTTATCCTCAGGACTTCAGTGTCCTCAAATGAAGATTTGAATTCTTATACTTTTTTCCTTCCTAACAGATGCTTTTAATTACATCAAGCAAACAAAGAAAAACTGAATTAATAATACAAAAACTAATTTAATAGCTCATTTGTAAATGATGAATCAGGGGCAAATGTAGGTAATCATTTATTTATATGTAAAAATATGTGGCTATATTATGGTGGCTGGTATGAAGTTACATCTATTGTTTAAAGGTTAAATGATTTCTAGGAAAGGCTAATATGCAAATAATTATATACCCTTATGGCACATGTACTCACTAGGTATTATTTCCAGTCCTCTCCTGTATCTTCATCTCTTCTATAGAAGATAGACAAAGAATAGTAATTTTCTGGATTCCTTTGCAGCTAGATTTCTAAATGCAATCTAGGACATTTTTAGTAGACAAACAAGTGAGACTTAAAAAACAGAGGTGAGCAACATGAGATGGCAGCTATAGCTAGTATCTTAGAGTTCTATAATGAAAACAAACAAAAATATTATCCAATTTACACATATCAGAATATGGGATGCTATGAAATATTTATATATCTAAACGCACACACATATACATATGTATATATACATACCCACACCTACATATGATTCTGTTAACTAATTACCTCACATAGTTATAGGGGCTGGAAAGTATGAAATCTGTAGATCAGCTTAACAGGCTAGAAATGCAGAATATTTAGTTGAAAATCTACTAAGCAGATGACCAGGCTGGAATATGAGGAATTTCTATTATACATCGACGGCGGACTTTTTATCAATCTTTGTAGAACCTCTGATTTGCCTATTGGACCTTTAATGAATTAGATAGGGCTCATCCAATTTATGGAGAGTAATCTGTTTTGCTCAAAGTCATATGATTGTAAATGTTAGTTAAAACTAAAAATATAATACCTTCATAGAAATATCTAGACTGGTGTATGATCAAACATCCGACTATCAGAACCTAGTCAAGTTCACACAGAAATTAACTAACACACCAGAGAGATCAGATCTGGGGCAGCTTTGTTAGCCTTTCCACTGTCCTGTGCTCAAGGATAGAGACACTGAACAATAGATTACATGACTAGTGGTTTCTTTTTTAATATTCTTATTGATTTTCATGGGATTCCAAGATAGTTTTTGGCTTCTTAATATTCTTGCTAGTTTAAACAAAGTCTAGTATTGTCTATAACTAAGAACCCTGACCAAAGGAGAAGTGCTGTCCAATGACATAACTTCAAACATAAGGAACCTAGAACTAATTTTCTTTGCTATAGTTAGGATTCAGTAGTTTATGATAGATGGGGTCACATAATTATTTATATTATCTTCCTCCTCATCATTTTAAAATCAATGTTCTTATAAAGAAAAGGTTTTAGCATTTCACATAGATATTGTGACCAGTAATTTTGAAAATCAGAAATAATATAAAATTGTGAGATTGGTTTGCTACTTCAAACTTCAGTAGAGATTTTATGAGAAAAAGGTTCTAAATGTTTGCCTCAAATAACTTCTACACTTGGTTTATCATAATTAAATTAATTGATTACTTCCCACTCATTTACCCTCTAATAGAGTGCTCAATACATCTCAAAATGATACTGTTTTTTCTAGGCATTTGGCTAGCATCAGAATCTTTGAAAAGTAGGATGACAGTTTTTCTGTATCCTTAGGATGAAGGAGGGAGATGTTTCCATTGAAGGGGACTTTTTGTTTCATAAATAAAGAAGATAAATATCAGTGTTTCTGTATCAGACAAGATGGCATAGTTTGATGATAAGCAGGAGAAAAAGAATGATAATCAGAATATTTTGGTTTACTTTGGTCTTTGTTGATCTGCATATGATCATGGGGCCCTTGGTAGCAAAGTAAATTGAAAGATTTCTAAGGTCATTTCTGATTTCTGAAAATATCTCTCTTACTTAAAAAAGAAATAGTAAACTTTAATTCTAGTAAGCATAAGCCTAAACTAAACTTCAGAATGGCCAATTATATTACCTACTCATTTCCAGACCTGGATAAGTTGGAGGATTGAGCATTGTTTGCAAAAAATAAAAAGCCAAATAGGCTAGAGAAATATGTTGGAAACAACACCAGTACACAAAATTAGATTTCCTCTTAGCTTCCCTCAAAAGAACTTATGACCATTTATCAAAGTGATTGTACTATGGAAAAAAGATCTAAACAATTTGGCTTAGATTATTGGGCAGCAGACATTGAGTGATTACTAATTTTCTGGATACTATAAGAACTACATTTCTTCAGTCATGGGAAAATAATGAGTAAAGTAATAAGGTTAGGTACTGTCTTAAAAATACAGGAATTTTATCTTTCTCTCCAAGCTTAAGTCATTGATTGTAAATATAGAAGACAGATAGGTTTTAGAGACCATGGTAGGTTATTGTAGAACTAATGCTTTTAAATCTTATATGTTATGTGACTCTTTTAGTAAAACAAATAAGCACAACCGTGGTATTATGACACTTGGAATATAGCTATTTAGCTAACTTTTTTTTCAGTAAGTTGAGAGTGCTAGATGAAAATTATTTCACTTGACTGGACAGATACTATATCTTCAGCATATAACCAGGTATATCTCATTCCCTACCTCTGGGCCATAATTTTATCTACAGAGAGCCTTATCATTTTACCTTCTCTCAGAGTATCACACCAGTTATTTTCATTGATGACATATATGAATAGGATCTGGGAACAAATAAATAGTAACTACTTAGAAAATTTTTAGTTTTATTTTTCATTGGTAAACTATAGTTTCACATCAAAATGTGGATCATATTGACAGTGGTATATGTTTACACAATTTTGGGTTCCCTTCTTTCCCATTTCCCCTTCCCCCCTCCCAAAAAGGAGTGTTCAGGTTGACCATGCTACATTCACACATAGACATATTTGAATGGAGCGCCTTCATTAATCAACCTTAGCCTTCTTTATCTCCTACCTTTCCTTTATAGCATTGCTGAGGTTTCCCTCCATCATCTAGAGTCCCTCTGGTATCCCTCATACTCCCTAGTCTGGGCATTTTAAAGAAAACATATGTTCCTTCTCTTTCTGTGCTTGACTGATCTCACTTAACATAATGTTCTCCAAGTCTTTCCATCTTCTTGAAAATAACATGATGTTTTTCTTCTTTAATGCTGAATAGAATTCAATTGTGTGTATTTCCCATCATTTTGTAATCAATTCATCTGTTGATGGAGACCTAGGTTGGTTTCATATTTTGTCCAAAGACTATGAAGCTATTAGAGGAGGGCATAGGCTCAATACTCCAACATATAGGCACAGGTAGTAACTTTCTCAACAAGACTTCCTGCTGGGATCTAGCCCTAGCAAGAGTCGAGGTTCATGTGTTGGTGAGGGGAAGCCGAGGTCGATGAGAGAAGAATGACCACACGAATTAGATTCAAACTTCTCCATTTTATTCAGGATTTGTTACAGTTTTTTTATATTTTTTTCTTTGATAGAAAAGCAAGGGCATAGTCATGCAGGCAGGATTTCCAAGGATGGGGAAAAGTCATTATTTTTTATAAACTTTAGGGCAAGGGTGCCAGACATTTAATTAATCATAATATGCTTTGTCTCACTTTATAAGACTGACTCAAACTTAATCTTATACATTGGCTTAAACTAAGGTCAGTTTGAACTTAATGTTGGCCCAATAATTTTATCCTTGGGAAAAAATCTTTGCTGCCTGAGTCTCTCACAAGCTGCTGCCCATCAGTTTTAGTTATAATGTTTATACATAAAATTCCAATTATACATATTAATCTAAATAATCCTAAGATAATTTTATGAAGAAAGGAATGCTGGACATACTTCATGGGGGAATCTATGCCGTTGCAGATCCCCTGATCGAGCTTTCTCAAGATCTGTATGATATGCTGTAGCAACTTCCAAAGCACAGAAAATTAAAACAAGAATTAACAAGTGGGATGGCACCAAACTAAAAAGTTTCTACTCACCAAAGGAAACCATCAAGAAACTAAAATGAAAGCCCACAGAATGGGAGATCTTTACCAGCTACCACTCAGTTAGAGGACTAATATACAGAATACACAAAGAGCTCAAAAGACTCTACACTAGCAAAACAAATAACCCAATCAAGAAATGGGCAACTGAATTGAATAGACACTTCACAAAAGAAGAAATACAAATGGCCAATAGATACATGAAAGAATGTTCAACATCATTAGCCATCAGAAAGATGCAAATCAAAACTCCCCTGAGATTTCATCTAACCCCAATCAAAGTGGCAAGCATAAAAAATTCATATAACAACAAATACTGGTGAGGATGTGAATAAATAGGAACTCTTTTACATTGTTGATGGGAATGCAAACTAGTTTAGCTGCTATGGAGATCAGTGTGGAGATTCCTTAGAAAACTGGGCATGAATCCACCATATGATCTGGCTATACCACTCTTGGGTATCTTTCCAAAGGGATTAAAATCATAGAACTACAGTAACATATGGATACACATGTTCATAGCAGCACAATTTGCAATAGAAGTTTTTATAAGATACATACATGCTTAGGGTAGGAGATAGGCTCTACAGAAATTCAGAATCCAAAAGAATACAATTTCCTGGAGCATATAGGCATGCTATTTTTAAAGTGAAAGTCTTCTATATTAATCTCTGTCTAACATTAGAAAAATAATTTGAAGTTTTAAGGCCACATATATGACATCTAGTATTAGATTACTATCTCTTAATTGGGCTCAAAACCAAAATAACTTCCACTGTGTTTAGTCTGCAGTTTAACAGTTTTGGCACTTAGCTGTTATGAACTATCAGATGTAGTGTTGTGTGACCAATTATTGAGATGCTGAAAGGAACTCATGACCAGCCCCTATAAACAAATTATAGTACAAGCCCCTAAGATTTTGAAGCAAAAAATTTACTAAAAATCTTTTAGTAAATGCTATATTATTTTGAAAAATAGATTTTACCTCTGTTAGATATTGGAAAGGAATTCATGGGACACCAGGTAACTTCTCATCATAGTCTATGTTATTTAGCCATATCAAATATAATTTTGAGATAACCTGGAAATGGTAAATATCAGAACATACTCAGTACGATATTGAAGGTATTTGTTTCACTGAGCATTTTCACTACTGTGACCTAAAGTACCTGATTATCACAAATTAATGAAGACTTATTTGCTTATGATTTGGAGACATTTACACTGTCTATCAAGAAAGTTTTAGGGTTATTGGTACTTAGAGCATGATAACAGAGATCAAGAGAGGTAAGTCAAGGAGGACAAATAGGAAAAAACAAAAACTATCCCTATTTTCAGATGACATGATACTATAATTAAAAGATCCAATGAACTCAACCAAAAATCTTATAGAACTGATCAACAAATTCAGGAAAATGTCTGGAAATTCTCTAGTGTACATGATGTGCATTCACAAACATATCAAAGTCAATCACTAAGCCAAATATGAGAAGGGGGGTGAAGAATGGGGTGTGAACTGGGGAAGCACTAAATGAGTGGTGTGTGCATGTATGCCTCAACCGTCTTGTAATCCACTAAAATGTATGACTACAATGCATCAATAAAAAAATAAAAGAAAATCAGTATATAAAAATAAATAAATAAATAGTCTGTGATTATATATATATACATATATATATATATATATATATATATATATGTATATATATATATATATATAAATTTTCCACAACAGAATTATTCTGCTAAAGTAACTTCTGAGGACTGAAACACAGAAGGGTGACTGATCATTCATTCATTCATTGATGCACAGGACAAATATTTATCACCTGCAATGAGGTTGGTGAGTAGGTAATTTCCTTTTTATCCAGAAATGGAAAATACTTACAGATTGATAAGCAGGAAAAGAAAAACCTACTTCCTTAATCAGGAAGGAGCTCTCAAAAAATTAATTATCCTCTTCAAGCCATTATCCTCTCATTCTCTATTCCCTCTGTCTTCCCCATTCTAGTCTACTTAAACCAGAAAACAAAGTGGAATTATAAAGATTAGAAGACAGTATCAGGGTCTAGAGTTGTTGAATTATAGTCAAAGCCAGTAGTTTGGAGAGTGTTGAAGAATTCTTGCCTTTACTACCCAAATCATTAAAGAATGTGTAGTGTAATGAATTGTACACAGTTATGCACAGAGGTGAGACTGGGATTTCAGGCCCTATTTGGCATGCAACAGACCAGATGAAAATGCTCTGAGACTATATAAATATTACCATGCAAAGGCTTAGTCAGCTTGCCCCACAAAGGGAGCCAATTAGTGTAGAGAAAAGACGGTGGTAGACAGGGAACATTATTATGATGAGCTAAGCTAGCTGATTGGAAAAGGGCCAGCCTTTATTTTTAAAGGGACTATCTTAGGTAACAACCACAATGAGGAATTTATATAAGAAATTTAAGGAAGTTTACTTTTAATCACAGAGGGGTGGGAACCAGAGTAATCATTAATCCTGCAATGATTCATTTCTTTGATGCATTCTGATGTCCTCTGAAGGTCACAGCATGCTCTTGGTTCTATAAATCTACAGAAAGATACTACTGTTTTATACCCCAACACTTTGGATTATAAGCCCTCCTCCACTTATGTCCCATCATTTGGCATGAAAAGTACACATTTTCCTGTGAAAAGTCTTGATCCAGGTTATGGGTACTCTAATGACATCAATCAGTATGGGGTTAGAGGAAAAGGCATGAGAAATCAAGTCAGGAGAGAAAATCTTACCTGCCAGTTCCTGCTAAGAAAAGATACAGTTAATGGGACATTCAGTCGATTCTAGCTGAGAAGCAAGAAGAGCCAACAAATGAGAGTTGCACTCCCCTGTTAAATAAATAGATGTTTAGCCTTTTCTTCTCATCCCTCTGGCCAGATATTCATTACAAAATATCCGGAACCCAAAGGAGAAAAGGACAAAAATTAAAGAGCAGTTAATGCTCTAGATCCCTCTTGAGTTTCCTTTGGCAAATTTGTTTATTCCTCTAGATATCATACACATGGCTGCAAAATCACAGATGTGTTTTAAGAATTGAATGAATAAAAAGAGTGTTAGAATTTGAAGATAAAATTAGAGTAAAGAGGAGTAACCAAGATGATAATAAGCTTTTTGGGGAGCTGGATTTATGGTGATAAATGTTTTGTAGATGAGTACCCTGGATGTATTCTTTTTTCCTTCTTTCTCTTCTCCACTCTTTGCTTCCTTCTTTCTTTTCTCTAATTGTTGTATGTTTAATTCTGTTTGCATATTATTTTCCAAATTATCTGAAAACTATACTTTTAAGTGACTAATAGTTACTGCTAGTCTCTTTGCAAAATGCCTTTAACATTTCTAATGTTAGATTGTTGTCCTCTGTTTTTTTCTCTCAGTTTTGAAACTCCATTAAATTGTCTTGGAGAAACGTGTACTGTGTTTATTATACATGCATATTGGAAATGGAAACTATTTATTATCTTAATCTTATCCTACATTCATGAACAATAACATTCTCACATGCCTATTGATGAATTGTGATTAAAATAACCTTATTGATTTGTAGCCAATAATCAAATTATATGTGCCCTGCAAGCAGTTGATTGTAGAATAATTCACTTTCAGTTACCCCATTAAAATAATTTAAAACAAAGATCTGTATTCATGGATAATTTTTAGATATAATCACAAATTTTAACTCATGATTTCCACAGAACAAAACAAACTAAACAAAGCAGAAATGATTCTAAAAGCAATGAACTGGTAAACAAAAAAGCTTGACTTACTATGATGTGCTTTAAAATTACTGATCAAAATACAAAAACAAATAACAACAGTCCACCTCAAAAAAGAATGCAAAAATACTGAACAAAATAGAACCATCTTGGCCATTCTCTTGTGTCTTCATCTAAAATATGATTTATACTTTTCATCTGTTTGCATAAAACAGCAGAATTTGATTTAACATGAACCAAAATCATGCAAAAGAAAGACAGGCCAATAATCTAACTTATTTGACAGATACATATTATTTAAACCAGAAGAAAAACATCAACATGTTTGTTTTTCATCAAGTTAAGGTCAGTAGAAGTATTTGTATGTAACATAATATATCATCATGGAATGTCGCATTGAGAAGGTCAATTTAAATCGGAAAGAAAAAATTGCAGCTTAGATCAAAACCACAGGCAAGCTTCCAAATGCAGAACTGTACTTTATCTTCAGAAGCAGGGGAATTTTAACCTCTTTCATTAGGTAACTTCTGGGATATAGCAACTCTAGCATGTTTATTTTTATTTATTTATTTATTTATTTGTTTATTTACTTATTTATTTTAGGAGTGGGAATGGTGGCTTGTGGAGTACAAGATTAATTCCGTCTGCATAAAAAAAAATTTCAGTTTCTCACAAAGAGAAAAGGCCAATTAAAGGGACATAAACATGCTTATGTGTCATCTCCCATGTTCCCAGAACATGAAATCTTTATTTAGCATATGCTCACTGCTCATAACCACAACCAGGGATAGACTCTCTTAGAGAAATATTGGAAAATTTCCAGGTGACTTTTAGCTAATTGGTTCTCCTTTGGGGATGTGGGAGAAGTGGAGGAAATAAGAATGGTTTCCTGATATTCCTGAAAACTCTTTAGAAATATGGCATGACGGAAATTAACCTACTTGTCCTTTGGGGTATTATTAAACCTTATAGAAAGATCTGGGTTCTTCTAATGTCCAAGTAATGCCATGCATGATATAAATTTAGCACCAGAAGAAACTGATAATTTCTCTTCTGTAATGTAGTACAAAGTTTAAACCAATTAACATCCTCAGAGAAGAAAGCTGAATAAATAAAGCAACCTTTTACAATGTGCTTTAAAAATTAAACACTAAAAAAATTATGCAATGTAATTTACACTCGTTATGTAGTATAATTTAAGGAGACCATTCAGTTGTTAGTACAGTTCATTAAAATTCTGTGGCATCAATAAAATATTAAAAGCAAAAATTTTTATTAATACTTTTTCCCCATGCAGGTGTTGTAAAGAAAGTCAGGGGTATTAAAAATAAACAAAGACATTCTAGTGTATAAGAACTTTATGAAATAAATATGTTTTGTTTAGAAAATACTTTTCTCAAGATTTTAATAGTCACAGTGTAGTAAGAAGTTATAGCTCTTGCTTATGCATCTCTTCTTGTACTTTAGAGATTTTCTATTCCAAGAATATACAAATATGAACTTTGTTTTTAATCCTTAAAGGTATGAGGAATTTCAGTTAAATATCTCCAATTGGGTTGCATAGTTATTCTCAAAGCAAATATATCTAAATATTTATAAAGGTCAAATTGGGTATAAGCATTTTGATGAAATTAATCATTTATTTAAAAAATATTCACTGAACATATATTAAGAAACAAATGCTGGTGATACAAAGGGAAAGAAAATGAGCAACATCTCTTCCAAAGAGATGCTTATGCGACTCAAACCCTGTGGTACCATTTCACTAAATTCTATCCCCATATCTCCAACAGAGTACAACTACGTATGAGACATTTTTACCAGGATGTCCTATGTTAATTCAGATTCCAATGGACATGATGTACATTCACAAACATGTCAAAGTCAATCAATAAGCCAAAAAAACCCCAAACCCAGAGTGTAGTTCTCCAAAAAATTACTATTCATTCTTTTTCTTTGTCCAAGATAGCAACCCCTTCTCACTAATGTTCACAATTTTAAATAAAAAACCTCAAACTTACATATATTCATATGATTTCTTTTCTTCTTTATCTCTTAAGTCATTTGATTTCTTTTTCTATCTTTTTTAATTTACCTAGTCATTCCAAAATGCTTCCATTTCTGTTTATAAATTATTCACTTGCATTTCTATGTTTTTATTCCAAGAGAAGCAACTCCATAAACAGAATTCAGTTTTAGTCTCTTCTTAAACACCTATTAGGTATTTTTTAAGAAGTAATTTAATTATTTATTTAGGACTCTGTAGGCTCTTCAGATACATCTCTTGATAATGTTTTTACATCTATTACATTTTGATATGTTGTTTATAATAATTAATGAAACAGTCTTCTAATTTCTCCTGAAATTGCTTTATTAACAATATTTAACAATGTAGCATTTGATTTCTAAATACTTAGGGACTTCATTATTTAATTTTGCTATGTTATTGATGTCAAGTTTGATTTTTAAATACACTTTGAACATTTCTATTTATGTTTAAATGAATAGATCTTGCTCTGCAATTCACAAATAGTCTAACTTGGTGAATATTCTCTATTCTGAAAAGAATAGCTATTGTGTTACAAGATAGTGCACTCTATATCACTTGGTTCAAATTTTCTTTATCCTAATGATTTCTTTCTACTACTTTTTTCAGGTACTGGGAGAAGTAGGCTAATGTCTATTAATTTTAAGTATACTTTCAGGTTTGCCTATCTCTTCACTCCCTTTGGCCTCATTTGTTTTTTGTGTTTATAGTTTTTATTAGTAGGTGTATTCACCCCTGAGAGTGTCATGTTTCTTGAAATATTGTACCTTTTATCTTTGTGTGCAACTGGATTTATTCCCAGTGATTTGCTTTTGTTTGGAGTCTGCTTTGTCTTCAGCTTTTTCAAAAAATAATTTGAATTTGCACATTACATCTTTCCTATCTCTTAAAAATGTTCCTATGAGCTTATTTATGGTGCTGGGGATTGAACTGGGGCTTCACACATTTTTTATTCTAAACTTTTGTTCATTGTTATATTTTATATGGGTTTCTTATATGTATTGTTGGATTTGGTTTTGTTTTATTATATAATCTGAAAGAGCTCTCTTTTATTAGTGTGTTTAGATCATTTATATTTAATGTGGCTATTTTATGTCTACCATCTTATTACTTATTACTAGCTTTGTATTTTTACTGCTTTATTATTATATGCTTTACTTTTCCTGCCTTCTTTTGAATTACAAGAATAATTTTACAATTCATGTAATTAACTGATATTTTGACTATATTCATATATTTGCCAGCATTGTGTGTGTGTGTGTGTGTGTGTGTGTGTGTGTGTGTGTGTGCATTCTCTAGGTACTGAAAATATACTTTTGAGAGATTGTAACATACAGAGAAACAAATAAGTATATTTTTATCCTAGGTAATTTTTAATCTGCCATACTTAAAATTCTATGATCAACAATAGTAGTCATAAAGATTAAACACAGTGCTTAAGTGTACTTATGTTTTATATGTAAAATATTTAAAATATTATTGATAATATTTATAAAATTATATTAATGGTAATTTGTTATAGTTATTTTAAATAAACTTTAAAGTCAGATTAACTAATCTTTACAGAAATAATTTTCACCTTTAATTTATAATTTTTAAATTTTTTATTTAATTATAGGGCTAAGCAATTTTGTATTTCTTGTATATTCCATAACTAATAAAAATGATCTCTATTTGATGAGCACTATTTTTGAATTGTGGTCTTAGAGAGTTTTATTAAATTACCGAGATATAAATATGTAAATATCAATTATTTCTTACAAAAGCATTCTAGAAACACATAAAAGCATCTGCAGGAAAAATGAAGAGAAAAAGTAAATTAGGATCATATTTTGGTCAAAAATTAAAACCATGTTATAGTTCACATATAAACAGAGAGACTTCTTCCCACAATGCAGATAGATCCAGAAAACTAGATAGAAAATGGGCATTTAAACTAAATACAGATTACTCAGTGTAGCAGTGCTGCAAACAGCAAGAATAATCAAGTAATACTGCATCAAAATATAAAATAAATTACAGAATTATAGGTAAGTATCCCCAAACAATTTATTATATTAATATTATAGTAATAACAGCACTGTGACATGATACTACCATAAGCATAGTGATTTTTCACATTTCCTTATTAATTAACTTAAAAAGTAAATAGCTGGACCCTCTGGTTCACAGCTTTTTCCATTACTTGGGAGGCTGGACAGGAGGATTATAGGTTCAAGGCCAGCCTTGGTAACTTGGCTAGACCATTTTAAAATAAAAAAGGGCTGGGGCTATTAGCTCAGAGGGAGCACATACTTTAATTCAATCTTCAGTTATCTCCCTCTTCCCCCACATCATAAATATAAATTAAATTGTTAATAAAAGTGCAAGCATATTTAAATATATACTTTAAATATAGGTCAGTTCTCCATAAGATATCAAACAAAAGGTTCCACTCTATTTGAAACTCATTAAGTTTATTCTGATGGCCCATCCTTACCTATATTAAGTCTGTAAAAAAGTATTGAGAATAAATGGTGATTTGCTTTCTTTAAATATACAACAGTAAGTTCTAATTATAGAAAAAAATAAAATGTTATAAATGATCAATTTTAGGTTTTAAGATATTTTCAAATACATTTAAACTAGTGGTACAACTGTGATAGGTCTTACAGCTCTTTAAGATGTTGCTAAGAATAAGCCTGTAATATCCAAAAAGAAATTGGTTCTATCAATGCATTTAGTTCAAGTATATCTGTTATTTCATTTTCAAGATCCTGCCATGTCTTGATTGGAGTGACCACTTGTGTTTTTGGAGAACCAGACTTTATGGCTCTCATAAAACACCCAGAAAAAGAAATAATCTAACAAACAAGTAAATTACCACTGCAGGCTAGATATCTTTCTCTTTTAACAGTTTTACTCAGAAGAGACATCTTGTGTTTAATGGCAAACTAAAAAATTTCTTTCTTCAATTGTTTTCTGTTATGTTGAACCATCCTTTTTGCCTGGGTTCCCAGGTAGCCTCTCAGCAACAGGGCCTATCAGCTCTTTGGTAATATGATTTTTCCTCTCTCCACCATAAAATAATGAAAACATGTTTTGGGGAAGAGAAGGTTTCAGATGAAGCCAGGTCTCTACTGATAATTTCAGATACGTGGAAATATAGGAACCAAGGTACATTTCTATCTTGGTACAAGAAGGGGCAATCTGACTGAACCCTGAGCTTCCCTACTTAATTTTTCTGGTTCTGGCACAAATGCAAAATCCTGTCTATGCTTTCCTTGGATATCAGGACTTCACAGGATTGTGTTTTCAGTGAGTATCTTTGTGGGTTGGGATGTCTACCTCCAGACAGAGACAAGGCTTCCTTTCTCTCACTGTAAAATCAGCATGGTCCATAATTAGTAGTTTTATGCAGCCATGCAGCCCACTATATGTGTGGGAATGCATTATGGGCCCTGCCATAAGCTTTACTGTGACTCCCAACATCATATGTTGAAGTCCTTCCCTTCAAGAAGACTGGTTCTAGACATGGGGTCTTTAGGGTTAATTAAAGTCACATTAGATTACAAGAGTGAAGCCCTATTCATAAGGAGAAGGAAGAGTCTCTCTCTTTCTCTCTCTTCTACCATGTGAAGACATAGGAAAAAGGTAGCCATTCCCCAAACAGGAAGAGGTTCTCACCAGGCAACTGATTCCGCTTCTACCATAGTCTTGGACTTCTCAGACTCTCAAACTGTGAGAAAATAAATTTCTGTGAATTACAGCATATTAGTCAGTGGTATTTTGTTATAGAATCCTGATCTGATATAGCTGATGTAGGCCCTTTGTGCTGCTCTTGTAAGTTGGAGGAGAAAATACATGGGGGACTTCCACAACAAAAATATAATCCTAACTCTTACTTCTACTGTTCAGTAGGGCCTTTTGTCTTTTGTTCAGGAATCTCAGGTCTTGTGCC
The DNA here is from genome assembly GCF_963383645.1 of Muscardinus avellanarius. Lineage (NCBI taxonomy): Eukaryota > Metazoa > Chordata > Mammalia > Rodentia > Gliridae > Muscardinus > Muscardinus avellanarius. The sequence continues at coordinate 93,062,897 of NC_137794.1, forward strand.
AGTGTCCCTGAAAGAGAGGTGAAGCAAGCTTGCAAGAAGAGGAAACCCTTAAATTCTGCACAGTGCTTGATACTAGGGAACCTATCTTCATACTAAAATGATAAGCAATTAGCCCATATTGAGAATTCTGGTGATGATCATTAGAGTTGTGGCGGTAACTCCTCTTACTCCTGCAACTATGGCCATGATCTGTTCTTGTACTAGGCACCTTGTTCAGCACTTTTTATGTATTATTCTTATTAATCATTCCTAAAATCCTGTGAGGTATATAATATGAAATAAAGGAATTAATTGATCCTATTTACATTTTTTAGTAAGACTTTTTTTTTTTTTTGGTGGTACTGGGGGTGGAACCCAGGGGCTTTCTACTTCTGGGCTATACTCTCAGACCCATTTTATATTTTTATTTGGAAACAGGGTCTCACGAAGTTGCTGAGAGCCTCACTAAGTAGCTGAGGCTGGCTTCGAACCTGTGCGATCTCCTGTCTCACCCTCCAAAGCACGGGGATTACAAGCGTGCGCCACCATGCCCGGTTTACATTTTTTAAAAGCTCATTCTGAGAGCCATGAGCACAATGGGGTCAAGGTAAAGTTACTATCTACTGGAATACTCTATGTAAGACATCTCCAACTTGTGTCACATCTATGATAAATGTTATAGTACATGTCTATCTATTAAAAGTTTTAAATAAATGTTTGTGTGAGGCCTATTACTCAGTTATAATGGGGGATTAAGCACATGCAGTGTTCGCCTACACTATTTTGTTGTTTAAGGAATTATAATTTATTACTCCTTAATGATCTGCTTCAATTAATTCCATACAAATTAAATAAAGTTAGAGACCTAACAATATGTTCAAAGCTCAAACTGGTATCTTGAGCACTATTTAGAAGTATGTGAAAGACATCTGTTGAATAAAATCTAAATTATCAACATCTTATTTTTTGTGCATTTACACACTGTGTCAGTAAAGTGATAAAATGATTAGAATATATTATTGTAGTAATATATTTCAACCCTTTTAAAATATTCTTATAGGTATTTCATTCATTTCCAAGATGTATTTATAATCTTGGCTATGGTTATGTGAGACAGTGCTCTTTGTTTCTATTCTCTCTCCAGAAATCACAGATCTAGACAAATCCTGGCTCTTTAATCTCCAACTGGCTAAATTTTCCCTTTGGTCAAATCATTCTCTTGAGGCTGTAGAAAAGGAATGCTTCTCTGGATTTTGTCTTTCCATGCTTCCTCAGGTTAAAGTATTATGCTAATTCTATCTACAGAGAGTTCTTTTCTATTTGTCTTTGGCCAAGAGAAAGCAGCAATAAATACCTAGAGAGTCCCTAACCTGCTCCAGGGGGCTCTGACTACCTCTCCAAGTTTCTGCCCTTTAGTTTTCCTGGAGCCCCTTTTTCCTGCCCTCTTCTCCTGTTTTCCTTTTATTTCAGTCCTGAATAGTTTATTACTCAAGTGTGAGGCTCTTTGAATCAACCACCTGCTCATTATGACTCGCAAACCAAATTTTGCAAAGAACATTCTGTCTCCGTAATGTTTTGTTTTGAATCACTTTTCAGGGAGATGATGCATTTGCAGTACTGTAGGAAATCTGCAGAAAACTTTAGCAAAGAACAGAGAGTGGAACGAGCTATTCATTCTGTTGTTGTTCTGAAACATGTCACCGAATACTGACTAATAAATACCAAGAAAGCAAAACTAGAATTTTTAGTAAGATAAATGTCTTCTTGAGAACTGTGTCAAAGTCTAGACGACAATTACTTACTTACTTATTTACTTGCCTTTTTTATTTGCACGTATTATAGGGGTTAAAATGCCACAGTAATTTTTTATTGAAAATGACTTTGACAAATTGTTTGGTGAAGCATAGTTGAAGCTAATGTCAAAAGTCATGTTGCTGTACTTTTATTTAGTTCATTTTTATTTACTTATGTTTTAAGCTGATTCAGGGCACTGATCATGTTTTCTTCTGATCTGTTGCTTGATGGGGCTCCAGTCACTTTGCGTATTTATTTGGTATTGATTCATCATGATCTGATAACCAATTCCAATTCAACTTCTTGCTCTGGGTCTTTTCATTATTCTCTTTTGAGTGTGCTATCTAAAAACCAGGTCTGAAGTCTTTATTCATAAGTGGCTGATCTCTGAGCTCTGATCATTTGCATTAAAAGATCAATAGGACATGGCCCTAGGATGTCAACTTTACTCTTTCATTAACAGAGTTTCAAGATGAAAGAGAAGTATAATATTACCTAGCTAATAGATTTATTGGTAAAACTAATTAGTTATTACTTGCACAGACAATTTAAATAATGTGATTATATTCCGTACAAATGAGCACGTCATAAAGGAAATGCAAACATTCCTACAACCCACATACCATGCCACTTATAAAAAGCTAAGATATTCAATCTGAAAGTTTTATGTCAGAAATTTCTTTAATGAATAATTTAACATTTAATTCATTAATATTAACCTTTTCATTTTAAAAATAGTCTGATGTCACACACACACACACACACACACACACACACTACACACACACACTTTTGGAGTCAGTATGCCCTTTGACCAGAAATTCAGCTTCTAAAAATTGATTCTAAGGAACTCATAATGAATATGTGGAAAGGTCAAATGAAAATAACTTAGATAAAAAATGCATTCAGAATAGTAAAAAAACAAATGAAATGTTTGGCAATAAGAAAAGGGCTAAATAAATTATATGTGTCACAGTTTTAAATATTCTACAACCATTATGGAATTATACTTCTGATGGATATTTTTTCTTAGGAAAGTACATTCAACATATTGTTTATAAAAATGATTATAAAATTAATCTTATTAAAACATGTTTAGTCACTCAATTACTAAAATCTTTGTGTGTGTGTGTGTGTGTGTGTGTGTGTGTGTGTGTGTGGTACTGGGGTTCCTGGAAGCCCTTCTAACTCCAGGCTACACTCCCAGACCTATTTTATATTTTTTATTTGGAAACAGAGTCTTCTAAGCCAGAGAGGCTGGCTCCGAACCAGCGCGATCCTTCTGTCTCTGCCTACCAAGCATGGGGATTACAAGCATGCGCCACCACACCCGGCTAAAATCTGTTTTAATGTACACTAACAAAAATGCCTAAGAGGGGGATGAATAAGCCAATACTGAAAAATGTTAGGATGGAATTTAGTGATGGGCAAGAGAGGGTTTGCTGTACCCTTCCACCTTCTTCTCCTCCTGTTCTTCCTCCTCTTTTTTCCTTTTATTTTTGTGGTACTAGGGATTGAATACAGGGGATTCTACCACTGAGCTACTCGGCCCTATTTTATTTTTTAGACAGGGTCTTGCTAAGCTACTGAGGCTGGCCTAGTACATGAGATCCTCCTGTCTCAGCCTCCCAAGTACTGGAATTATTCTAGTTCTTTTCTTCTTTTTTGTATTGCTTAAAATAAATTTGTATAATAAAAGCTAAGTTGAAAAATGCCTTAATCTCTGTTTAGACATAATTGGAGATGAGGTTGTAAACATTTATTCATTTTAGAAAAAGTAACCCAAAACCTTTTTTTGGTTTAATTTTAGAGTATATATGTACATGCATATATACTCTTTACATATATGTGTGTGTGTATATATATGTATATATATATATACACACACACACATATATGAGCTATATATACGTGAGCACATATAAATGTGTTTGTTTATTTTGAATATAATGGGACTATGTGTGTTTTCATGTTTTTAATTTTTCATATTTTTTAAAAAATGTAGCCAAAATTTCTAAATTTAGGATCAAAGAAAATTAATAGTTACTATGAAGATACAAAAAGCTTGGTGACAAGTTATTTTTCTTGCAACATATAGGAAATTTACAGGTAAAACACATTAGTTTATCCATTGCCCAAATTGTTAGAGATCACTGAATTTATCTCAAATAAAGGGTTTTAATAAATAATCCTTTCAGAAATTTGTGAATATTTTTTATTGACTGCAAAATCAATAGTCTATTTCTAATGAGTCTGGCATGTTAATGAAGAATGGTTTGATCCCAATATCACATCTAAAGCAGAGAGACATTTATATTCCAGCAGGCAGGGTCGTTTAAACCCTGGTTAGTTAACAGACTTTATTCATGAGAAAGGTGTATTGATTTCAATGGCTTTATTGATTTTAGGTCTGTTGAACCTTGGCACCTTGAAAATTTATAGGCTGGCTTCATTAACTCTGTTTTGATGTAATATATAGTTGTTTTTTAGAAAGTAGTATAAAAATTCTGGGATCTGACCTTTCTTTATAGGATTATTAACCTATAAAATTTTATTATTTTCAGATGTGTTTCAAAAAGAGTTGGTAAGATTATTAATCCTTTTGTGTATAAAAGGAAAAACTGAAAGTGAGGGACTATCAACAAATTCAAATATTTAAAAACATTATTTATAAGAATTTGTTTTATTTGAGATAAAACTTTCTATATGAGACTTGACCAAAAGAACTTGGGTTGAACTGGTCATCCACACTGCTATCTAGTCTTTACAATGACATAGATCAGTGGGACATGGTGGCTCACAGCTGTAATTCTAGTACTTGGGAAATTGAGACAGGAGGATCATAAATTTGGTTCGAGATCAGCCTCAGCAACTTAGACTTTCAACAACCTAGTAAGAGCCTCTTAAAAAAAAATTAAAAGGGCTGAGAAGTTAGGTAGGAGGTAGAATGCTATTGGTTTCAACCCTCAGTACAAATAAATAAATAAATAAATAATAAATAAATAAATAAATAAATAAAATGACATGGATTTTATGGCTACTTTTTAAATTAGCAGCATTTTCTAAGTATTCATTTATGTCTTACATAATTATTTTTAATATTTCAAATCAAATTTATGGTGTTTTTAAAGTTTTAATTCTATTCTTGATAATATAAATTCAATTAAAATTAGTCACATAATTTTACAGAATATAAACTAATTCTACATTTATTATAAACTATATTGTGAATCACATAAAGTATTCAAAAATTAGAAAAGTGTTTTATTCACAAAAGTCATATTATTATCTGTATTTAGGTTAACTAATGCAAAGTGTTTAAGTTCAGTTTTGAGGTTACACATAGTTCTTTTGCCACAGATGAATACATAAACTAGAACCTGTTTTTCTTATCTTGGGCACAGATGTGTGTTAAAATTTAACTTATGACTTCTTACCAAAGTTTTGCACCTACCTTTGCTTGTAATATAAATCATTGGCTGTATCAGTAGTGTTTTATGGATAATTCAAATAAATTTCTTTCATTTCATATCTTTAATATCTTTTAGTAAAATTAACTGTCTTGCCCTCTCTGCTCTTGATCAAGTAGTTAATACATGTTTTAAATTGGATAGTATTATGATTTGCTAATAGACTTCCTATTTTTTATTAACATTTGATCCATGAAACAATTCATCATGAAATAAAGAATGAATAAACAAACAAACAAACAAACAAACAAACAGTTTATTGACAGTCAAACATATGCCAGGGGCCTTGCTAGATGAATAGCTTAGTAGCTAAGGGCTTCAATTCTGGATTTTATTTACTCAGTGAAAATTTTATATTTGCCAGTTACCAGCTGCTTTCTTTTGATCAATGATTTAACTATTTTGTTCTTTGTATCCCTAAAAACTAAAATGTGTAACTATCAGTTTTAAGTAATCACTTTTATGATCATTTTCATAATTAATTAATATATCTGAACCATCTGAATGATTTCAATCACAAATAGACTTTAGTTAATATTAGCTATGATCATTTCATTTTTACCAGAATTTACAGTGGTGTTTTAATATGTAATATTATGTGATTTTATTAATTTTGTTTTCTATATCATCAAAGTATAATACAAAAAGGAATACAATAACAATATAAAAATATATTCTCATCATGCCCGTGGTCTCAAGCCTCCAAAGATCATATCCATTCATAGTTTCTTGGATGAATCCCACATATGTTCCATACATGTATTTGTACATATATCTTCTTTTACTTCCAATACAATTTAGAGAGTACTAATAGACACTGACTGATAACTTATTTTTATTTCACTTACCATATCTTGGCAGCTTTGTTTTACCAACTGTGGCATAGTTCATTCTTTTTGATAACAGTTTATGCAGGTGTATCCCCTCTTTATTCATGGATTGTTAAATTCATTTTATAAAAGTATATTTATGTATATTTTAATACATAAAACATACTGAAATAATTGTTTTTTAGTTTTTACATACAAAAGAAGCTGCATATATATATATATATATATATATATATATAGTCATAATAAGCTACTCTATTAGTACTTCTATGGTTTCTATGCTTTTTTAATGTTAATGTTATTTTTCAGATACTATACTAGTCAGGTTCACCTCACTATATCAAAATACTTGATGCAGACGAATTTTGAAGAAGAGATTTTTATTTTGTCTCATGGTTCTGGAGGTTTAGTACAAGCATGGGTTTTCTCCTTGATTTTTTAGGCCTCTGGTGAGGGTGGCGCATCATGGAGGGAAACTGTATTGGAGCCTGTATTTGCATTTCAAGTCAGGATGGAGAGAGACAGAGAGACAGAGATAGAGAAGACCTACAGTCCCTCTGAGGGCCTATCTACAATATTCTGGGAACTTCCTATGAGGTCTCACCTCTCAAAAGTCCATAGCATCTACCAATAACACCACTCTGGGGACCAAGTCTTTACACATGAATTCTTGTGAACACTCATCCTAGTCGTAGCAGAGATATAATTGTATGATGTTTCTCAATGAAAATGCTCCTGTTGTTTTTCAATTTTTACACTCATATTTAATTTTATTTTCTAGCTAAATTGTCTACCATTTTTATTATGAGGTCATAAACAGTAGTAATCCTCAAGCTTCCTTTGTATTGTTTCTGATTTGAATGTTCTTTGCTCACATAAAGCATCTGCAAACTTTTACATGTAACAGTTCAGGAGGAAGACTTGTTTAAGCAAAGATGTCTGTGCCCCAGATATCAGTACTAATTCTATAGGTATGAAATAAAATATAAGAATGTATATTTTTATCAAATTCCCAGGTTCCTCTAATGCTACTGGTCTAGGAGCACCATACTTAAGTATGCCTTAAATTATCTTGCTATTAAGTATAATGTTGGCTTTTAGTTTGAAATACACATGTCATGATAATGTTAAAGGACTATTTTATTCTCCTATATTTATATAAAGAGGTTTGTCAGGAACAGGAGTGGGAGTTTTTCAGTTGCCTTTTGGGAACTCATAGTGCTGACAATATTATTTTATCTTTCTTTGCCATTGCATTTGATGAGTTTCAATAATAGATGTTCTAATATTAAAAATCCTTACAAGCAAAAACTTGATGAATGATTTTACTTTCTTATTTTTATTTTTGGTACTCAGATTAAGACCACAGAAATTCTACCACTGAGCTACAACTCCAGCCATTTTTAATTGTTATTTTGAAACAGGGTTTTACTAGTGTGCTGTGTGTCTCACTAAGTTGCTGAGGCTAGCACTGAACCTGAAAACCTCCTGTTTTAGACTTCCTAGTACTGGGATTATAGTACAACACATCTGGCTTATTTTATTTTTAATATGCTACTACTACATTATAATTAGTATTTACCTTAGAAATAGTCTTTATAAGTTTTATTTATCTTTTCTTTCTGCTTTGGATATTGTTAATATACTATAAATATAATTCAACAGATTTTCTTCTCTATGTTCTGAAAATAAAATTTGTTACGGTATATTTAGCAGTTTCTTTGATGTTTTGATAGATTTCACTAAAGATCATCTGAGCCTTTATTCTTTGTGGAATCCTTGAAAATTTTACTTGGCTTTGTCAAATTGTTATTATGATTTTTATAAATAAATATTCATAATATTTATTTTTTTATAAAATAAACTAATTTTGAGGAAAATAAACATCATGCCTCAAAGTAACATGTGAGTCAAAGAAAAAGTATCAAGAGAAATATAAAAATAAATTTAACTAAATTAAAATGAAAATGGCTTATGAAAATTTCTGTGATTTAGGAAAAGCAGTCTTCAAAATAAAATTATAACATTGAATATATGCATTAGAAAGAAATAATTATTTAAAATCTATAATCTGAGCTTCTATATTAGAAAACTAGAGAAAGAAAAACAAATACCTAAAGCAAGTAGAACCTAATACAATAGCATAAAGAAATAAAGTTTATACAAATTGGAAAAGAAGAAAAGAGCTGCCTTCTTTGCCTGAAATTTCTGTGTGAAGAAAATGTCAAAGAATTAATAAAAATGCCTAGAACTAATATATTATAGTAAAGTTGCTGAATATAGAACTAATGTGCAAAACTTAATTTCTTTTCTATGACAGCAATGAACAATAACAATCTGAAACTGAAACTACCCTGATATTTATACGAGTATAAAAATAAAATGAAATGAAAACATTTAAGTCTAAATTTAAGTGCATGCTCAAAATTGCTATGAGGAAAGTTATAAAATATGAAAGAAATCAAAGTAAAAACATATTTCATATTAATGAATAGAGAGACACAAATTGTTAAAACCTTATTCTTCTTGACTAAATCTGAGATTCAACACAGTCTTAATTAAAATATCAGGAGTTATTTTTCATACCAACACACCTCTTTTAAGTTTATTTTGAAAGAGACTCACAATAGCCAACATAGGTTTGAAGAACAAAGTTAGAAGACTGACACTTCCACACGCAAGAATCATTTTAAAGGTGTATTTGTGAAGATAGTGGGCTGTTGATGAAAATATATACAAATAAATCATGAACACAGAATAGACCCACACAAATATATTTAATTGATCTTTGATAAAGGAGAAACTGTAACTCATTAGAGAAAATACTATATTTCCAAGGAATAGTGCTGGAGAAACTAGACATCTAAGAAAAAAAGAAAAAAAAAGGAAAAAAGAAGGATAAGGAAAGAAAAAAGAAATATAGACATGGAGGTAAAACTTTTTATAAAAAAACAAATTGATCATAGTTCTAAATGTAAATTGCAAAAATATAAAACTTCTAGAAGATAATATAAGAGAAATATGTGACTACATTTTGTGATGACATTTTGGGTATAAAATCAAAAGTACTATAATGAAAGAAAAACAATTGAAAAATAAGATTTCAGTAAAATTAAAATATTCTCTTCTGTGACAAATACTCTTTTTTAAATATACTTTTATCGGTGCATTGCAATTATACATCCTAGTGAGATTCAGTGTGCTACAAATATATATGCACACATCAGAGAATGAAAAGAGAAGCTACAGACTGGGAGAAAGTATCTGTAAAGAGTGCATCTGATAAAGGACTTTATCCAAGATCCAAGATATAAAACTCAACAGTATAAAAATACAAATTAAAACTGGAAGAAAAATCTGGACACATCTCCAAAGGTGATACACAGGAGGAAAATAACATGAGAATATGCTCACTATTATATGTCATTAAGGAATTTCTAACCAAAACAAGTTGCCACTATAGACCTATTAATATGGCCACAGTCTGCAAAACTGAGGAATACCAACTGCTGAGAAAGGTGCAGAGCAGTTAGGGTGTTTATTCATTACTGACGGTGATGCAAATGGAACAATCACCTTAGGAGACAGACAGTTGCTTGAAAAAATACTTGAATCTTATTACATAATCCAGCAATTGAACCCATTGGTATTTACTCCCATGAATTGATAATATATGTTCACACAAAAATCTCGATATAGATGCTTATGTCAGCTTTGTTCATATTTGCCAAGTTTTGGATGCAATAAGTGTTTTCTCCATAGATTACTATAACCAAACTATAGTACAATAGTACAAAGGAATATTATTCCATTTTATTGTAAAAGCAAATGAGCTAATAAGCAATGAAAAGATATGGATGTACTTTAAATGTATATTTCTAAATGAAAGAAAAAAGTCTGAAAGGTTAATTGCTGTATAATTTATATAACATTTTGAGAAAAGTAAAGCTATAGAAGCATTTAAAATTTTAGTGGTTGCTCAGGGTTGGGGAAGACATGAGGGATGGATATTTGCAACATAGAAAAAAATTTTAAGGTGAAAAAAGTATCTAGCAATTTTCTATAATCAGTGATGTATGGCATATATTTGTCAAAGCCCAGAAAACTGTATTGAAGAAGTAAAACTTCATGTGAACTGTGGACTTGAAGTAATTTTTAAAAGTGCATACATTAAATTCCCACATGAACAAACTGGCATATGTAATTTATTTAAAAGTTCATGTGCAAGTATATATACATTAAAAATTATAAAAGCATAGGTCACTGCAACCTCCAAATAAAAATAATATTTTTGTACTGTGAATTTAACCCAGGGCCATTTTATCTTTGAACTATACCTCAAATAAAAAGATTTTGACTTGATAATTATCCGTTTTATTTAGTTTTATGTATATTTTAATTATTTTTGTTAAATATTATCTAATTTTTATTATAGAAATAACTTAATTTTGTTAATAGAAAATGTTGATTTAATGGTCAGTAATAAAATATTCTAGGCATAGAGACTAATGCAAACAAAAAATTATATTGTTTAAACCTACACATCTAACAATGGGTTTTTTACGGAATAAAGTGTATGTTTCTCCAGGATTATTTTGTTTTCTGCTTGGAGATAAATTTAATTCTTTAGTAGATATCTTTGTTCCTATAATACTTATTTAAAATAGAATCAAGAGGTACTTTTCTGTAATATTTTCTCATATATGTATATATTATATATCATATCTTATATATATTTCTGTGAATAGCCTTCATTTTACATTCATGTAGCAGTTTAGTCAAGTTTAATAAGATAGCTTTTTATTTTTTTAATCATTGTTTAATCCTATATGCAATTTGTTCAGGTTACACACTGTTCTAGTGTTTCTTGGTTTCTTTCAGTATATGAAATGTTTCTGCTAAAGAATTAAGTTGTATCATCAGAGAGAGACTTGTAAGAGTTGATACTGCCATATTTGTTATATGTCTCTGTTCTTAAAATTTAATAGCTTTGTGTTATTTCTATTTTACAAAACATCTTTTTTTTCTGTTACATTTAAGATTAAATTCAGATTACACAATCATTGGTTTCAGCATTATTTAGTTTTTAACAACAATAAAATAAAATAGTTCCCCCTACAATGTATTTATTTTTTAGATTTTCATCACCCACAAGTAAAGTCTTGAAAATTTTCCATGGTATATTGTTTATACTGCCCTTGGGTACCATTGATCACAGTTCAGTTGCAACAAATATCTTTAACATGTTTTTATAGTTTTATCATTGTACCTTCACAAGATTTGGTATAATTTTTAGTTTAATAAAGATAATTTTAGGCCCAGTATTGAGGATAGAACCAAATACTCATTTTAGAAATCAATGTACATATTTTAGACATTTTACGTGCTTTTTTGTTGTAGGGATAATGTCTCCTAATCCATTTAACAGTTACTTTAGAATAGGGTATTCTAATATTTTTCTGCTGGTATATATATATATATATATATATATATATATATATATATATATATATATTTTTTTTTTTTTTTTTTTTTTTTTTTTTTTGTGGGTCTGGGGATGGAACCCAGGGGCATTTGACCTCCAAGCGACACCTCCTGCCCTATTTTTTATTCTTTATTTTGAAACCAGGTCTCACTGAGTTGCAGAGGGTCTCACTAAGTAGCTGAGGCTGTCTACAAACCAAGATCCTCCTGTCTCAGCCTTCCGAATGCTGGGATTACAAGCGTGTGCCACCACACCTGGCTCTGCTGGTAAATATTTTATAAAAAGATTTTTAAAATAAAAATGATAGGGACTTTTGTTTGATGAATTCCTTGATGCACATATTTTAATGTGCCAAAGTGACACATAATTTTATAATTTTGAGCATTTCATTTGACAGTTGGCATTCTTAAACCAGATAAATAGATTAAAGAAAGTTTCTTTTCTTTTTTTTTTTATTGGTGCACTGTATTCATACAACATAGTGGGATACAAACTTTTGTAGATATACATGCACACATCGCCCAGTCAGCCCCCACTCGGTCCCCACCCCATTCCCTCCCCATCCCTCCTTCCCATGCTTGGCTTAGTGGTTGACATCTAGTATTATAGCAATTTATCCAAAATTAAAAATGATAATCTCACATAACAGTTTCATTTGTCGATACCAAGCTTTTGATGACTTAAAGATAACATTTCAATATTTCTTTTTGCTTTCTTTCTTACCAGAGAATATATTTTTTTCTATTTTTTAGGTGAAGCTATCATATATTTATATATTTATTTTTCAGAAAAAAAATTTATCCTAATATGGAATATGAACTCTAGATACCCAAAACGATCTTGAAAAAGAAAAAAGCTAGAAGATATATATTTTCTGATATCAAACCATATAAAGCTACAATAATTGAAACAGTGTAGTACTGTTCTAAAGGCAGATATATAAACCATTGGAGTTAAATAAAAGCCTAGAGCTAAATTCTTCCCTATATTGTCAAGTTATTTTTGACAAGGTTTCCACAAACATTTGGTGGTGGAAATAATAATCTTTTAACTAAATATTGTTGAAAAATAATAATTACATGGAGAAGAACAAAATTGGACCCTTACCTAATCCCATATACAAATATTAACTCAAAATAGATAAAAGACCTAAATATAAATCTTGAGATTATAAACGTTTAGAAGAAAATCTGGGTCATAAAAGCTCACAACATTGAAATTGGCAGTGATTTCTTGGATATGATTTCAATGGCACAGGCAACAGAAGAGTATACAAACTCCCTAGAAAATAAAAATTATTGTATATCCAAAGACAATGTAAAAAGAGTTAAAAGTTACTAATAGAATTGGATAAAATATTTCCAAATGCTATATCTGAAGGTATATTAATATTCCAACTAGAAATCCTAAAAATGAACAACAATAACAGCAAACAATACAATTTAGAGATAGGTAAAAGACTAACATAAATAATGAATCTCCACAGATAACCAATCTTAGTTGTCTGTTGGATGGAAAATCTTGTTTCTCTGGTTCTGGTGTGTGTTACCTATTTCTTCTTTGTAGTTAATCTCTTTGAGTATTTTCTCTAGTGCTGGTTTTGAAGACATAAATTCCTTCAGTTTCTGTTTGTCATGGAAGCTTCTTATTTTTCCATCTAATTTGATAGAAAGTTTTGCTGGGTAGGAAATTTTGGGCTGGAAGTTGTTTTCTTTCAGAGTTTGGAATATGTTACTCCCAGCCATTCTGGCTCTCATGACCTGGTTTGGGAAGTCTGGAGTGATTCTAATTGGTTTGCCTCTGAATGTCACTTGGTCCTTTGTTTTTGTTGCCTTTAAGATTCTCTGCTTGGCTTCCACATTGGTCATTTTGACAATTATGTGGCGTGGGGATCCTCTTCTCCGATCCTGTCTAAAGGGAGTTCTATAAGTTTCCTGGATCTGTGTATCAACCTCTTGCTCTATGTTTGGAAAATTTTCTGCTATTACTTCCTTGAAGAGATTGTTGATCCCTTTGGTTTCACTTTCTTTTCCCTCCTCTATTCCAATTATTCTTAGGTTAGCTCTCTTAAAATGGACCCATATTTCTTCAATGTCAGATTCCTGCTGTCAGATATTTTTTTCTAGATTAGAAACTATGCGTTCATTTTTGGAATGTTCATCTTCTAAGAGCGAGATTCTGTTCTCCATGTGGTCTAATCGGTTATTTGTGCTTTGAATTGAGGCCTTTACTTCATTAATTGCATCCTTTATCTCTTTTTGGCTCTCTCTGAATTCTTTTCGAAACACCTCTATTATTTCTACAGTTATTTTCCTGATTTGATCTTCTAGAAATCTCTGATTTTCAGTTTTATCAGATTCTGATGTTGTGGGGTTGTGGGCATTCATTGCTCCATTGTTATTCCTCTTTCCCATGATTTCGGAAGTTTGTGCCTTCTCTGGGTTCTTCCCTTGGGTCACTATGACTTCACTTAAGGTGCTCTGGATCTCGAGTCTGTAGTATCTCAGACCCCACTACTCCTTTACTGGGTTGTATCACAGAGTCTCCGACCCAGGGAGTCGATAGAGGCTGCTTTAAACTATGGGGGGTGCCAGGTTGCACGTTCTCCTATGGTGTGATATCTCTGCCACCACCACTCCCCCACTGGGCCAAGTCCCAGGGAGTACAGTACTGGGATTTCTCCTCTGTGGCCCGCAATTTGATTTACTGTTCTTGAGTACGCAGATGTAGCTGTACTGGACTCGGTGAATTCGCTGCTGCTGCCGCTTGTGGCAACATGGCGCTGCTGCTACGCCCTCGGCCGTGAGGCTGGCGTTTTTCTTCTTGGTTTTGAGTTCCACTCTGAGTCCCTGCAGCGTGTGCTGAGCTCAGCCACTGGGAGCTTTAGATGCTCCCTGCGCCGAAAAACCCCGCCTGGCTGTTCCGCAGCGGCTCACCTCGTCTTGCTGTAGCCGTCTGGTGAACTCGCTGCTGCCGCTGGCAGTAAAGCGCTGCTGCCACGTCCTTGGGCGTGAGGCCGGTGTATCTCCTCTGTGGCTCTGAGCTCTGTTCTCAGTCTGCTTTCTCTCTGGAGCCTGGTGATTTTTTTTGTTTCTCTGGTGTTTTCTGGCTATGAAAGGCACTGATTTTGTGGTAATGGAGATTGGTTGTTAGCGGGGCTCTTAAGCACCGCTTTTCTCGGTCGCCATCTTCCTGGAAGTCTAAAGAAAGTTTCTAAAGACAGACATATCACCAACATTCCAACATGTAAGGATTGGTAAAAACTTCCTCAGTAAGATCCTCCAAGTTTAGGAAATTAAAAAAATTAATAAATGATACAACATTAAACAGAAAATTTTCTGCTCATCAAAGGAAAACTTCAAGAATCTATAGAGAGCCTATAGAATAGGAGATTTTTGCCAGCTACTTCTCTGATAGACAGCTAATATCTAAAGTTTACAAAAATCTTAAAACATAATACTAAAATATCAGAAAGATGCAAGATATGGGTTCTCCCTAGGGGATTAGTCAGAAAAAGAAAATTCTTTTTGATTGGCCCTTGAACCCATGTTCTTATACCAGTGTCAGAATAACATAGCAGCTGGTCTCTCAAATTAGACAAATCCCAGGAGAAGTGGTTAGGCTTGGTGATTGTAGCTCTCTCAGCTGCTCTGGGGTTAGAATTGCTTCCTTCTCTTCCTGTGTCCACAAATATTTGCTAAATAATGTACAGGGAGAAGACACAGCAAGAATCTACAGCTGTGCTGGTAACCTCATCCTTCGATGGTTTCAGGTTAACAGTTACCCTCTGAGCTCAAGAGAACTTTTCCTGTGAAGGTATTTCATTTATTTTCCATGCACAATATTTCCTTTCATACACAGGCATCTGTATATTTCTTTAACATCCCTGGCTTGTCCCAGTTTTTGAAGGAGAAGTTTACTTTGTTGATGAATTTGGGAGATGAACAGCAGATAGGTAGCTTGGTCTCTTTTCTCATTAATACAGTGCCCATGCTGCTCTACCATGCCTTAATTTTAATATTTCATAAACAAAGGTGTTGGGCAGAGCTTTACAACATTTTCTGTGGTGAGAGTACAGTAGAAAAATGACTATCATATTATGTCATTCATTATCAAGAAGACCATCATTGTGACATGTGCTTTTTGTGTATCTTACAAACTAGCTTTGGTTGTTAAACAATATGATATTTTGACCTTGATCTACTTCAATTTTGTATAATTCAGCAAACACTTTTAAAACTTATATTAGAAATGCAGAAGATGTTACTTATTGGGCTAAGTATTCTTTAGAATGGAAAAAAGAGTTCTTGGAAATTTGAGCAAACTATTTCAAAGTCTCCAACAAGAACATAAAACTCTCCTAAATAGATGTTATCCAGGTATATAATAAATTGTTAAAGGTGTAAGGGATCATTTTATCTCAATTTCATTTGATTCTTTTAAAGATAATTTCCAAGACCATTAAGATTCAGATATTTTTGACATGATCATCGTGTCTCACATTGCATACCCTACACACACTATAATTGAATTTAATAATCATAAATAATATGAATAAGCAATGGAAGAAGAAGAGGAATTGTTAAAATAACCCTGTATGTGTAGGTGTAGGTGTGTGTGTGTGTGTGTGTGTGTGTGTGTGAGAGAGAGAGAGAGAGAGAGAGAGAGAGAGAGAGAGAAGGGAGGAAGGAGAGAAAGAAAAGAAAGAAAGAAAGAAAGAAAGAAAGAAAGAAAGAAAGAAAGAAAGAAAGAAAGGAAGGAAGGAAGGAAGGAAGGAAGGAAGGAAGGAAGGAAAAAGAGAAGGGTACTCCACAGAATGCCTCTCATCACTGCACTCCTCATCTCTGTCACTCAGCACTACAGGATTGTGTTTGCACTCTGGATGTTTGACTAAAGGACCATCTTATCAACCCAGCCGTTCCATACCTACCACTCTTTGTAAACCCTGGATGTCTATTAATATAATGCTCACATTTTTTCTGCAGGGGGGAAGTAAGAATGTGACTAACCCTTGATAGTTCCTACAGTAGGGATTCTGAACTTCTTTCAGAAAAATATAGAATACTTCCTACAGAAAACAAAAACTTCAAAGAACATATATACACAGTCAAAAGAAATTTTAAAGGAAAATTCAGAGATTCATGATCCTTAAGAAATCCATGAACTTAATCTTTGTGTTGGAAATAAGACACCTAGAATTTAGCAGTATGTATGTTGGATTAAGAAATGTTTGAGTTAAGTGTGACATTCAAGCCACAGCAATCTCTTGAAGTAAAACAGGAAAACTAACAGAAGACTGATTGATTTACTATTTTCCCCTTGATCTCTCATATTTGACTCTGTCAAATCATTGCAGCTTGTCTTCTGGGAATAGTGTGCCATAGAAAATATCCTTTTTGTATCTGCTTGTGTCTATATAGGAGATAGCTTTTAAAGATATGCAGGTGCATTCATCATGTTGAGATGTATGTAAATCAAAGAGTGTGTTTACTATGTGAGGGGGTTTTCTAAAAAAAATATAGGTATGATTATCTCACCAGGAAAAAGAGAAGAGTCATGATTACAGTGTTTATGTTCAGGACTAATTTGTGTTTGTGGAAATTGTTGTTCTGTGACCATTTTATTCATGCCTAAACCAGGTCCTAGTGATCACAGTTTAGTTTCACTTTACTTTCATAGTTATTTGTTTACCCCATCAAGTGATTGGATTAGATGTGAACTGTTTTAGTTTTGTAAGATGTATCCCATCTCTAAAACTTGGTCCAGCATATATTTGAATAAGCTTTGATTAAACTAGACAATCAATAGCTATTTGTACCTATTGTGATGTGACACAATAGGAAGAAAGGTGCCAGTGTTATTTTTTTGCTAGCTGACGTTTCAGTTGACTTTTATTGCTGGGACATAAAATCAATAGTTTTCTCAGTTTCAAAAGCTTGTCAGACCCAAACATTAATAGATAAGAGCAGCAATAACATTTATCAATTGGTATAGATGAGTATATTTTATTTGGAAGACATGTTAGAATTAAAATAGTACCCACAAAAAAGATAAAAATAGATTATGTTGAATAGCTTGAGAAATGCAAGTCTTGTCTTTTCTCTCAAAATTCACCTTCCCTTGAGTAAGAAAGTATAAAAAGTCATTATATTCTGGCCCCAAATATGAAAGGCAGGCCTAGCCCTCTTGCTCACTCACTTTTACTGTGTCTAAAGATTTATTCCATATCTATCTATGTATGGTGATATTTGTATCTATGTAGCTATTTAGAAAGTTTTTTCCAGATCACACAAAATAATATGACTATAATTTAAATTTGTTGAACTGACACCACATCACTTTTGTTTTCTTTATAATGGTGGGGTTTTCCAGATGAATACAGATAAAACATGTCTTTCTTTTGTGAAGTATATATTAAGTTCACTTGCTCATATTTTGATTGGGTTATTTATTTTCTTAGTGCTGTGTTTATTGGGTTCTGTGTATATTCTAGAAATTAATCTTCTACTGGAGGAATCATTGGCAATTTTTCTTCCATTCTGTTGGCTCTCTGTTAAGGTTTTTGATAGTTTCCTTTGCTTTATAGAAACTCTGCAGTTTAATGCAATTTCATATATCATTTACCTTGTAGTTTCTTGTGCCTTTGGGGTTTTGTTGAGAAAGTGTTTACCTATGCCTATGTATTGAATTGTTGGACTTATGCTCTCTTCAAGGAGCTGCAAAATCTCTTGTCTGAATGTCAAGTCTTTGATACATCTTGAATTGACTCTTGTGCAGAGTGAGAAATTGGGGTTTATTTCAACTTTTCTACATATGGTTAACGAGCTTTGCCAGCACCACTTATTGAAGAGGATCTTTTTTCCAGTGTATATTTTTGGCCTCTAAATGTATAAAAAAAGTTTTACATCATTAGCAATCAACAGATACAAATAAGCACTACCCTGAGATTTCACCTCACTCCAATTAGAATGACAATCATTCAAAACACAAATAATAGCAAATGCTGGCCAGGATGTGGAGAATTGGGAACTCTAATATATTGTTGGTAGGATTGTAAATTAGTGCAACAATATTTAAAAACAACATGGAACATCCTTAGAAGAATGGGAACAAACCTTCCATATGATCCACCAATACCACTTCTGGGTATCTACCCAAAAGAAGGAAAACAAAACTACAAAACTAATGAATGTTAATCTATGTTTATAGCCACACAATTTACAATGGCTAAACTATGGAACCAGCCAAGATGTCCATCAACAGATGAATGAATTTAAAAAACTATGGGATATGTACACAATAGAATTTTACTTAGCCATAAAGAAGAAAAAATTTATGTCATTTTCAGGAAAATAAATAAAGCTGGAGAACATTATGTTACATGAGATTATTCAGTCATGCAGAGTTAAAAATTGATTGTTCTTCCTAATATTGAAAAAATAGAGCCCAGCGTGGTGGTGCATGCTTGTATTCCCAGCATTCAGAAGGCTGAAACCAGAGGATCATGGTTCGTGAACAGCCTCAGCTACTTAGTGAGGCCCTCTGCAACTCAGTGAGACCCAGTTTAAAAATTAAAGAATAAAAACTAGGGCAGAGGATGTAGTTCAGATGTCAAATGACCCCAGGTTCCATCCCCAGACCCGCAAAACAAAAACAACAACAAAAAAAAAACCTAGGGAGCAAAAAGGTCACAGGAAGAACTCTAGATAAAGAAGGACAAACCTTAGATGAGCAAACCTTAGATGAGGGTGAAGGGAGGAGAGAAGAGGGAAACTCCTTAATGTACAGGGTGTATATTCACAAAATAACAAAGTCAATCATTAAGCCAAAGATGAGAAGGAAAAAGGGGGGAGGTAGTGGGGTGGGAAATGGGGAAGGGCTAAATAAGTGATGTGTGCATGTATCCCTTTACCATCTTGTACTCCATTAAGATGTATAATTACAAAGTATAAATAAATAAATGTGACTTTTAAGTCTCATAATTTTATTCGTTCAACCACAGTGGTGTAATTTGTTAATGACTCAAAGTGGTTTTAACAGAAATTGTATGCCCTTAGAGTTATAGGATTATGTACGAGTTATTATAAATGGACTTCTTTAGTTTCTATCCCTTTGATAATAAGTTCCCATGAAACAAAAAAAAGATAACATAGATAGAACCATCCAGATTTTTGCCTAAGAAATTAAAATGTGAAACTCCTTAAAAAGTTATTTTAGTTGGCACATTTGTTGGACTTACTCATTCATGATCTATTAGAGGATGCAGCAAAATCAACAGGAGTTTTTGTTTGTTTGTTTGTTTGTTTGTTTGTTTTGTTTTGCGGTACTGGGGATGGAACCCAGGGACATTCTACCTCTGAGCTACACCCCCAGCCCTATTTTTTATTCTTTATTTTGAAACAGGGTCTCTCTGAGTTGCAAAGGGCCTCACTAAGTAGTAGCTGAGGCTATCTGCAAATTGTGATCCTCCTGTCTCAGCCTCCCAAATGCTGGGATTACAAGCGTGTGCCACCATGCCCAGCAACAGGAGGTTTTCATTAATGTTTTGATTAACAAAGTATTTATTGTGCTAAGAAAATGTAGTTGGGGTAGAAATTTTCTATCGGAGATAAATTTTAGAAAATATTTTATGTAAAGATAGCATAGTAAGCTTGCCCTATAGATTGCATTTTGGTTTGTGTCAAGGAATTAGCATATAAAACTAAAATTAAAAATCAGAGGACAGATGGCAATACTAAGATTCACTGTCTGAATGTGTGTCATTTTCAGTATGATCCACATAAAATCAAAAAATAAAAACTTTTTAATTGAAATTTAAAAAAGAAAAGAATTATTTGTCTACTAAATTTGAGAAGGAGAAAGAATAAAAATTGTTCTACATGAAAAAAAAAATAATGGAAAGATGTCTGTGAAGATACAAGAGTGAGGATAAGAATTTGTGAATTAGGGTTAGTACTAAAAATGAAAAGACCCTGTTTTGTTGAGTCCTCGGCTAATGTGGAACTAGAAGAAAGAACTCAAGCCAAGAAGCCAGGCGGATAAACAGAAAAAAAAGGGAAGCAGTGGGAAGCTGGAGTGAGTTATTATCAGTCACACATTCTTCTCTTAGCAATGTGATCATTAGTGTAGGGTCCATTTCTTGCATTGCATTCTTGTTCAGTAAAGTGTCCCTTTCTTGTTTCAGTATGTTTTGAATATAATGGCATTGACTTGTGGTAAACTTGAAAGCTTTCATTCTCATGGATTATTCATAAAAGAAAATTCAGAAAAAAAAATTGGTCTTAGAAAGGTGATGCCTTTTGACTTTTACTACATCAATGAAATCACATCTTGAAAGTTTGAATTAATATAAATGGATAGCATGATCATAAGTGTTTATTTCAAAGCACCCATCAATAAAAGAAAGAGAATGAAGTAGACTATGGGCTCTTGTTTTAATTTACCTTTGAAGATAAAATTTGAGCCACTTACAGAAATGAAAAGTTTCAGGAATATATAGCTAAAACTATAAGAAAGGCTTCAAGAGATGAAAAGATTGGTATGCTTAAAAACATAGATGTTAAAAAGTTTTATAAGGCTATATTTAAATTGTGCTACATCAAATTAAGTTTTGCTTTGGTTTTCAAAGATATGGTGACTATAATTTTCGTTTTGTTTTCAAGTTAAAGAATGTGCATAGAATTTTTTTAAGAGTCATATTGAGTGAGCATCATATTTGGACTCTAAATTGCACTGTTGATTAGAAAACTTAAGAAATGTTCAAATTTGGTGAATTTGAAAGGTAGCATTAAGCCTGGTGTGGTGGTGCAACCTCGTAATCTCTGTATTTGGGAGACTGAGACAGGAGGATCAATGTTCTCTGCCAACCTCAACTACTTAGTGAGTGAGGCTCTCTGCAACATAGTGAGACCCTGTTTCAAAATAAAGAATAAAAAATAGATCTGGGGGTGTAGCTCAGAGGTAGCTGCCCTTGGGTTCAATCACCAGTACAGCAAAAAAAAAAAAAAAAAAAAAAAAAAAAAAAAAAAAAAAAGGTAGGATTAAATGAAATTGTTTCATTTTTTTAAGTACAGTATTTTTTCTTCCTTTGCTTTCTTTCATAGTTACTTTGCATTTAATCATTTTCAAGGAGCTTTGTTTTTTGCTCAGCTGAAAATTATCTTGTAACTAAGCTACATATACACTCAGTGCAGGGAATTATTTCTCTTTAGAAAAACAGCAGAAATTATGTATTTAGCATTTTGCAAAATGTTTGGCTTCTTTTGTTCACAGTGGGCATGTACTTCATTAATATGAAAAATAGATTGTTTGAATCCTTTGTGATCCAGGCTTCTCTATATGCACATATTATTATATTTAATATAAATTATATTTTACAAATAATTAGAATATCAGTATATATTGTTCATTCATATTTTCTTAAACTGCTTACATTTAGTGATTATGTGACCAATGTAGGTTAGCCATTCAAAGCAATCTGTTCCTCTGTTCTGCCTTACTCATGGCTAAATGCATTTGTATTATGAGTGAAGTAATCTCCTTCTGTAAAACTGAATGATTCAATCAATTATAATCAGAAGAATATATATAATACTACTTTAAAAATTAAAATATGAAATTTAGAGAAAATTTGGAAATAAAGTTTTGTGCAAGCGGTTTTCTTAATGATCATAGTTTGCTTTCGTTGACTGATTACTATCCTAATTCCTTAGTATATATTGTTACTTTAATTGTAATAAAGCTAATGATTGAGATGTTATTTTCATCTTTAATAGCTAAATTTTAGCTTTAAGATAATTACTTGATAATTTACAAAATCCATTTAAGACCTATGACTACTTTTATTTGTACCTAGAATACCTGTTCATCAACCCAGAACTTCTAGTGTCATATGATTACTCTTTTCAACTTTTCTTAAGCCATTTTTGATAATCTTTAAGAATTTAAAGAGCAAATACTGTTAATATTAAATTACATGTGCCAAGAAATGAATGGATTGATTATAGTATATAAATGTGAGAAAAGAGAAAAGACAAAGTATTTTGGCTTTTTTTTTTTTTTTTTTTTTTTTTTTTTTTTTTTGCGGGTCTGGGGATGGAACCCAGGGGCATTTGATCTCCAAGCTACAGCCCCTGCCCTATTTTTTATTCTTAATTTGAAACTGGTTCTCACTGAGTTGCAGAGGGCCTCGCTAAGTATCTGAGGCTGTCCGTGAACCACGATCCTCCAGGTCTCAGCCTCCCGAATGCAGGGATTACAAGCGTGCGCCATCACACCCGGCATGTATTTTGGCTTTCAAAAGTGAAAGTATTTGTGTTTACATTTGTATTTAGATTTATTTTCTGGTTTTTACTAATGATAAAAAGTAACAGTCCTTATATTTCCTTACCCCTCATAAGTGAGTATAAACAGGTTTAAAACATGTTAAAAAATTTAAAGGTCAAAAAGTGGTTGAAAATTCACTGAAGGCTATGCAAGGCACATTTACAAAATCAAATCTATGGGTTACTTATATTTTTCATAACTTACATAAATTAAATATTTTCCAAATGTAAAATATCCTTAGAATAGTCAAACTACCCAGGAAAGAATTAGTATTTGTGTGTGTGTGTGTGTGTGTGTGTGTGTGTGTGCATGTGCATGCACACATGCATGTATGTGTGTTTGTGTGGTAATGGGAATTGAACAAAAAGGCATACTACCTCCAAGCTACACCCCTCAGACCAAGTTTCTTATTTGGAAACAGAGTCTCATTAAGTTGCTGAGAGCCTCACTAAGTTGTCAGGGCTGCCCTGGAACCTGTGATCCTCCTCTTTCAGTCTCCAAAGTTCTAAGATTACAAGTGTTTGCCTCCATACCCCACTGACTGAATTTCTTAGTATTTAAAATAATTAGAGATTTGAGAGGAATTTGATATCAGCATTTACCAATGTGTGGGTATATATAAGTATATAGACACATATATATGTAAATATAAATTTGCATATATTCTACAGTATTTACCACTGTTGGAGCAGCTTTGTTTCTGCTAATATTTTTTGTTTGTATGAAATGAGATATATTGAATGCAAAGCATAGAAAGATTTCTACACAGCTCAAAAGTTTATATTAAGAAAACAAGGATGTTTAATCAGATGCCTTCCTGATGTGGCTACTGACCCATTTGTCTTATTATTCCATGATCAGCAAGTGCTTTTGGATTGATCCCTCTGTTTATCTGTTACCTTATATGAGTATGTAATGTGCCCTGAAGAAAAGTACAGAATATATTGATCACTAAATAGACTATCCCTGTTAATAAGAGCATCTGGCTTCTGGCATTTCCTGTCACTTATAAAGTTAGAAAACATTATCTCTTTTCCCTAGGTCCAATACCTCTTTGATATTAATTAGAAATTCATTGCTAGATTCGTGATCCAGAGTAACAAACTGTGAGTTGCTGTGATTTCACTCTGGGCAATAATCTCCTGGGACCTCCTGGACCCTTTCTTCCATCCTGAAGCAATGATTCTGAAACATTGTTTTCTAACAAGTAATTAGTTTTGAAATGACATATTCTAATGAGTAATTAGTTATTAGTAACCAAGTGTTTGAATTTTTTATATGATTTAGTTTTTATAAATTAGATTGGATTTAAATTTACTAATATAATAGGATCACTCTTTGTGTTTTGGTAAGCCATTTAAAAGTTGTTAAAAAAAAAAGATCTGTGGAATTACAACATACCTAGTGTTTTAGGAACTGAATATAAATCTTTCTTGTCACACTTTTGATTCATGTGACTAGCCAAAAAATGACACTGGAAATATTTGGGACTAAATAATATACGTAATACAGTACCATGCTGTTTTGAATATTGTTATTTTCTTATATACTACATTTATTTAAAGCTTTGTTATAAAAAAATTCTTATCCTATTTTTAAGCTCTCTTTAGACTTTTGATGGTTTTCTTTGTTGAATAGAAACTTTTTAGTTTAATTTCATCCCATTTATTAATTCTTTTTTTAATTTCCTGAGTTTTGGAAGTCTTTGTTGAGGAAGTTTCTACCTGTGCTTATATGTTGAAGTGTTGGACCTATGCCCTCCTCTAGTAATTTCAAAGTTTCTTGTCTAATTTCCAGGTCTTTGATGCACCTTAAATTGGCATTTGTGCAGGGTGAGAGGTAGATACATAATCTCAGTTTATTTTTTTTTTACAAATGGATAACCAGTTTTCCAAAGCCCATTTGTTACAAAGGCACCACAATTCATAAGAGCCAATTATATAACCAATCTAGATATACATCAACAAATGATTAGATTATAGAAGTATGGGACATAAACATTGAATTCTACTCAGCAATAAAGAAGAACAAAATTATGTCATTTGCACAAAAATGGATGGAAGTAGAGAACATTATGTTAAGTGAGATTAGCCTGTCAGAGAAAGTGACAGTTTATTTGTTTCCTCTCATCTGCAGAAGCTTGTGAGTAATTCAGATATAAGAAGGACTTTCGATGATGGAGATAGTGAGGGAGATAGTCTATGGGGGGTAGGGTGTGGAGGGAAGAACTAGAGAAGGAATCACTTTCGTTGACATTATGTACCTATGTGAGAATAACAATACCAATCTCAATATTATTTATGGGGAAAGGGGGAGTGGGGAGGGAGTGGGGATACAGCTCACCAAGTGCTGTGTGCATGTATGTCACCATCACTCTAAACTACATTATGGTATGAGATTATAATGCACCAATAAAAGTATAAAATTATTTTTAAATGTTAGAAAATGCAGACTAACAAAAGAAGTCTACATGTAACCTAAAGATCATATCCCTTGCATCAATTCTTCTGGTTAAATTTAGCAGCAAGTTTTGTAGGTGGAGCAGTGATACTCATAGGCAGGATGATGCCCACAGCAGAAGCTGCCAAATTGTTCCCTCGTTGGCTGATTTATTTCTGTTCGTGTCTTGGTCACATTACAGATTTTAAAATTGTTTTTTAAAATGATGAAGAATAATGTATTACATAAATTTGGGAGTGAGGAAAAATATGTTTCCCACTTCTGATGAAACCTTCATTAATTTTCATTTCAAAACTTTCATTATAGTTGATCTTTTCTTTTGTCACCAATTATAATTTGCATTGCAAACCAGCAACACAAAATCAGTTCATCTGTCCTTTAAATTGCAAGTTTCATAGTGAAGAGATTGCTCTTGGTTGGATTGTATTATAGTGCCTTAAAGATTATTTTGCACCTAGTGTGCACTTAGCATCCATTGAGATTATGGTGTCATTCATATTAATTGAAGTCATAATGATCAAAATTAAAGACTAAAGAAACTAGCATAGTTGAGTACTTTAAATATTTTGAATTAATAAGAAGAGTATCTTGGACAATATTTTTTATTTGCTTATTATGATTACTTACCAGAACATTTCTTAATCTAGTTGGAACCATGCTTTTTATAAAACATAAAATTGAAACAATAATTACATAATAATTAATTTTAAATTAAGTATCTTAAAATTTGGATTAAACCTAATTTTAAGAGCCATAATGATAATTTAATTTGGGGGTACATTGAATTCATATGATTTAAAAATTCAAGAATATTTAGAAAATCTTATTTAGGTATTATTTTTAGATGTTTTTCTTTGAGGCTTTTTACTTGGATTGATAACCAACCAAATTAAAAAAAATTATAAAAGTAGCTTGAAGAAAATATAAGTAGAATAGAAATATGTCACTTGCATTTTAATCTTTATATGTAATTAACTGGTTATTTGATTTGAATACTTATTTCACATATCTGGGATATACATTGTAACATGGGTGAATTGTAGACTAGTAATCTATGGGTCTGTAAAGTGTAGTTGATAAATAAGAAATGGAGTTTTCTTTGATACTATCTCTAGTCTTCTGATAAAATGGCAGAATAAAGAATTGAAATAAGTATCAGTAATATATATGCATGTTTTGAGAAAGTGACTGGTTTTAATTTTACATGGAAGTTATAAAATTATTAAAATATTTTGTTCATAAAAAGATGTGAAATGTTTTTTTTAACTTACATTAAACTCCCATATACAACATTAATTAAAAAGAAATGTATTCAAACTGGTTCAGTGATGTACACCTTTAATTCCAGCTACTGAAGAGGCTGAGACAAGAGGATTATTAGTTCAAGCCCATCAAAAAAAAAAGGGAGTAAAAACAGGCCTCAAAAAAAAAAAAAATCTTGCAAACTCAGTTTATTTTTTTAACATAGACTTCACCATAATAATTTCTGGGAGGAATATAGATTTTCTTGACAATTTTTTACTACATGTGTACATATTTCTTAATAAAGAAATATCCACTGAGTTTCCGTAAACAAAAATTTACAGAAATAAGAAATATTTTTCTGTAAACAAGAGTTTCTGTAACATGCATGTAGGGCAAACAATGTTCTTCCAATTTCAACTATAGAAGTTGAAATTATGAAGCATCTTCAGAAATAGGCTATTCTTTGTATAAATATTAATGGAATAATTACATATCCATATGAAACAAAATAAGCTTCAATTTATGCTTGTATCATATGAAAAGATTAATTTAAAATCTATCCTGGGTTTACATATTAAACTTAAGAATTTAAAACTTCCAGAAAAAAACATAATCTTGGGATGGCTAATGATTTCTTAGATATAATATAAAAACTATGATCCACAAAAGGACAAAGTATTAAACTTAACTTCATTAAAATTAAAGACCTTTGCTCTTTTGTTAATAGAGAAAACATATAATGAGAAATATATTTAAAACTCATAAATCTAAAAATAAAACTTCTGCCAGCATATAGAAAGTATTTTTAAACTACAGTGAAATGCTACTCAGCAATAAATCTCAAAGAAGTTGACACATGCTTCCATGTTGATGTATCTCAAAATAGTCTAAGTGAATAGAGCCAGACAAAGACTATCTAGAGAATGATTCCACTTATGTAAAGTTTTATTTTATTTATTTATTTTTTGCGGGTCTGGGGCTGGAACCCAGAGGCATTTGACCTCAGAGCTACAACCCCTGCCCAATATTTTATTCTTTATTTTGAAACAGGATCTCATTGAGTTGCCCTCACTAAGTAGCTGAGGCTGTCCGCGAACTGTGACCCTCCAGTCTCAGCCTCCCAAATGCTGGGATTACAAGCGTGCGCCACCACACCCAGCTTATGTAAAGTTTTAGAACAGCTAAGGAACAGGAAGCAGATGAGTGACTTCCTAATGATGAGTTGAGAATGGTGAGAGGCAAGACATAAAAGAGTGTGAAAAAATGTTTGGGTGATGAATATGCTCATAATCTAGATTATGAACAATTTTATGAGTACAGGCATCTGTCAAGACTTAGAAAATTCAGGACATTGGTCTGAGCAACTATGTTTTTAGTAAGACTGCAAAGCATAAGAAAAAAGCAATAATAGACAAGTGGGATTATGCCAAACTTAAAAAGTGTTGAACAGCAAAGCACACAATAATCAGAATAAAAAGCCAACCTAAAGAATGGGAGGTAATATTTTCAAGCCATACATCTGACAAGGGATCAATGCCCAGAATATATAAGGAACTCCAAAATTTTAATAGTATAATATAATCATCATCATCATCATCATCATCATCATCATAGTAATAATAATAGTAACTATGTAGCCCAGTTAAATATAGTTATCGGTCTAAATAAGCACACCTAAAAAAGGCATATGTTATGGACTGGATATGGAATATTTCCTGAAAGTGTTCATGTATTGGTAAAAAGCTCAGAGGTGATGTAGTTAAATCCAGGCTTGGTGGCGCACGCTTGTAATCCCAGCATTCCCGAGGTTGAGACTGGAGGATCACCGTTCGCAGATAGCCTCAGCTACTTAGTGAGGCCCTCTGCAACTTAGTAAGACCAAATTTAAAAAAAATAGTGCAAGGGGTGTAGTTCAGAGGCCAAATGCCCCTGGATTTCATCCCCAGACCCAGGGGGAAAAATATATATATATATATATTTCTCTCATCCCTTCCTCTGGCTCTCTCTTGTCTCCCACCATCATTCCCTGAAATCCACAGATGTGGCAAAGATTAATATGGACTGAACTCTCTAAAACCTCCATAACTGTGAACAGATACATCTCCCTGCCTCTAAGTTGTGATCCTTAAGTGTTTGGGGTCAGAGCAGTGAGAATGCGGAGTGAAAAACACACAATTTTCCTATAGGACATGAAAATGTATTTAATATCACTAGTCATTAAGGGGCATGCAAATCAAAAGCACAGTGAGATATTCCTTACCTTAGTAAGAATAAATATTATTAAAAAGACTAAAGATATTAAATTCTGACCCGAATTTGGAGAAAAGACACTCTTGTGTGCTACAGTTAGGACTGTAAATTAGTGTAGCCACCATAGAAAACAGAATAGAGAGTCTTCAAAAAGTTAAAAATAGAACTACAATTTGATCCAGCAATTCCACTATTAGGTATACATCCAATGAAAATAAAATCACTTTATCAAATAGACTTCTACATTCCCATGTTTACTGTAGCTCTGTACATAATAGCCAATATGTGAAAACAACCTAAATCTCCATCAACTATGAAGAAAATGTGTCACAGCTACACTATAGAACACTATTCATCCACATGAAAGAATGAAATCCTGTCATCTGTGACAGCATGGATGAAGCTGGAGATCACTGTGTTAAGTAAAAATTAGGTGCAGAAAGACAAGTCCTTCACACCTCATTCATATGTGGGCTTTTAAGTTTCTCTTATAGAAGTTGAGATTAGAATGGTGGTTACCAGATGCTAGCAACAAGAGGCAGGACAGTTAAGCGGGGAAAGATTGGTCAATTGGTACTCAGTTACAGTTAGAGGAGTAAGAAGTACCGATGTGCAAAATCACAGTAGGGGGACTATAAATAAAAGAAATTTACTCTACATTTCAAAATCTAGTTGCAAGATTTTGAAAATTTTCATCATAAAGAAATAGCAAATGAGGATATAGATATCCTTAGCTTGATTTAATCATCATACAATGTATGCATGTGTTGAAACATTACATAGCACTTCATTACTGTGCTGCATACTTTGTTTTATGTACCAGTTAAAATAAACATTAAAATACTTAGAACTATACAGGTTTATGGTAATAAGTATAGTTTTTCATGTCAGTTATATATCACTACAACTCAGAAATTTTCATAAAATAAAATTTTAAAAAATGATAAAGGGAGTGATGAGTTGGCCTGGGCCACCCTCTCCCCTCATGCCATTTTGGCATGGGGCTGTAACTATTTTCTGTATTTCTATTTTCTGTATTTCTATCTTTTTAATAAACTTCTTTAAATCTTTAAAAATAAATAAATAAATAAAAATGATAAAAAGTTTTAAACTTTTTCTTAAATATTTCAACTCATTTAATTTCTTGTTCTATATTATACTAAAATAATGTTTAAAAGATAAAAACAAAAGAAAACATAGTAGCTCACTTTAAGGAATTGACAATAGTGGAGCATGTCTACATTTGGCAGAAAATAAAGTAGATTTCCTAGAAGTGCTCTCATGTTGTACAACAAATAGATTCTGGGTAGTATTTTACTTTATTATTAACCCAGAAATGTTATATTGGAAATTAGTATAGTTCCAAATAAACAAGTACAAAAATAAATAGACACATGAAAAATAGAATTATATGTGACTTTGAAAGCATGAAGACTTGAAGAACAAGCTTTATATGTCCATGCAAAATTGGAAATCTGCCTGAGAATATTCAAGTAGATCTGTGAACCTGAGACTCCTTAAATTGGCTTAGGCACTTGCAGGGACTAAAGCCAGAATGAAAGGATGGACCTGGAAAAAAAATCTCCAGTTAAATAATAGTTCCTACTAAAAAATTTATCAGGTTTCCCAAGTTTGCTTAAAGGGGAAAATATTTTGATACTCTCTAAGGATGATTGTAACCATTTTCTTTTTCTCATATAAGTGCAGTGTTTTAATTGACATTAACAATTTAGTCAGGAATTTCTCAAACTAAGATATGAAATTAAATAGGTGTTAGGTGAGGTGTGCAATCTAGTATTGAGGAGAGGCCAGCACAAATCCTGTGATTGAAAGCACATTCCATGTGGGCTCTCTGGTTTCCCCCAGGTTGTTGTTTCCAATTAGAAAAAACAATGATAAAACATTAATAAAATAAGATATTGTATTTGAGCAAAATCAGAACAAAACACATTTCTTAGACTAAAACTATCAGATAAATCATAAATAAATGAATATATTTTAATATGTAGAACATTTGTAATTGTAAATTTAAAAATAAACCAGTAAATGCATTGAACAGTAGATTAGACATATGTGAAGAGTGAACTAAACAATAAACTTGTATATATATACACATATAAGATAGACATGAGATAGACATATAAGACTTATATAGACATATAAGTTTTATCATATATATTTTTTCATAAATATATATGAAAGAAAGACAGCAATATAGAAAATGTGGAAAGGTTAAGAGACATAGAAGTACTGTTAAGAGAGTTTGCTATTTAATTCAAGGGAAAGAAACGAAAAGCATAAGGAAGAACCAATATTCAAAGTTATGATTACTTAATATATTATACAACAATTGGCAATATAGACCAAATATAAGAAGCACTATAAATAACAAGCAGAAAAAAATAAAAACAAATTTCTACATATGGAGGTGAAAACATAAAAATACAAAATACAAAAAGAGATTAGGTGTAAAAGTGTGTATAGTGCTGGGTGTGGCAGCACAAGTTTGTAATCCCAGCATTTGGGAAGCTGAGACAGGAAAATTGTGGTTCTTGGACAGCCTCAACTACTGAGTGAGACCCTTTGCAACTCAGTGAGACCCTGTTTCAAAAGAAAGATTAAAAAATAGGACTGGAAGTATAGTTAAGAGGAAGAATGCCCTTGAGTTTCATCCCTAGTACCATAAAAAAAAAAAAAAAAAGACTGGGGATATAGATTGAAGGTAGAATGCCCATGGGTTCAGTTTTGAAAAAAAAAGTGTCTGTATGTATACACATGTATAAGCATACATACATATGTGTGTGTGTGTGTGTGTGTATAAGAAAACAAGCATACTAAAAATCTTTATAACCTTGTCTATGTGGGGCAATAATAATGAAACCCACAAAGCAAGGGAAAGGTTATGATGCCAGGTAGCCAGCAGCAGCTTTTCAGTAGGGGTGGCATAATTCCCATCCAAAAGTTCAATTTCTTAACCATACATGAACGATGCTGCTCTTTTATATAAATTATAGAAAAAGACTGCCTAAATTTGGATAAATGAATTTATTTGTACTCAATGCTAAATATGTTACTTAAACGTTTAGTACTTTAGTTTTAGTTTCTCCAGTTAAATAGTAATAATAATCTAATACATAATTTTTGCAAGAATGTTTTAATCATGTGATTGAAATATTACTATGGCTGTCATATTTATTTTTTAATTTATTTTTGCAGTCCTGGGGATTGAACTCAGGGGCATTATACCTCCAAGCTACACCTCCAGTCCTATTTTTGTAGTCTTTTTTGTTTTTATATTTTGAAACAGAGTTTGACTGAATTGCAAAAGACCTCACTAACTTAGCTGAGGCTGTCTGCAAACAGTGATTCTCTGGTCTCGGCTTCCCGAATGTTGGGATTACAAGCGTGTGCCACCACTTATGGCCTTTCATTTTTATTGTTATATATTTCCAAAGAAAGTTTACATAGGAAACAGTACATGAAAACATTTATAAGGCTACTTTAATACCAGAACAGACTTTAAAGATGGAAAATAAAAGAAAAATTATAGGACAATAAAATTTAAAAAGAGTAAAAAATATTAAATAATAAGTTATTTTTATAAATTGACATAAAATTTGATATATAAAATACTTAGTATAGGTTCAGAATGCAAAGTATTTGTTTATTAATACATGCATGGTTTATTAATGCAACTTCTCTATACAGATTAAAAGAGGAAAGGCATATGATTATCTCAGTTGATTAAAAATACTAATTTGAAATAGTTTGTTATTCATGCAAATAGTTATTTATTATTTTTAAGCCTTTCAAAAAATAGAAAAAGGCAGAAATCACTTTAACCAAATGATAGCATTTAATTAAAAATATTAGGCAAATTGCCATAAATGAATCCTTAGAAGGAATGACACAGCTAGTATTAGTGATACTACAAAACCAAACCAAAATAAAACATGAAGAAATAATAGTTAAATAAAAAAATATATATTTTAATAGAACAATAGTTATTAAAAAATAAGGTATACTTAAAAATGTGAACCTCAAGATCACAGATGACAGATGTTGGTCCTCTTTAAATCAATGCATATATTGTATTTTTATATTTTTAATTGGTATACTATAGTCTCACATGATAATGTGGATCATGTTGACAATGGCGAATATTCACACAGTACTTGGTGTCCCCCCTTCCCTTCCTCCCAATACTGAATGTTTAGGTTAACAATGTTATAATCACATGTATACAAGTAGTTTTATGTGACTTTTCCATTAATTAACCTTAGCCTTCTACCTCTCCTACCCTTCCTTCCTTCCTGGCTTTGTTGAGGATTCCTCTCCATTATCTGGAGTCCCTCTGATATCCCTAATATTCCCTAGCTTGAGCATATTAGGGAAAACATATGTCCCTTCTCTTTCTGTGCTTGGCTAATCTCACTTAATAAAATATTCTACAGGTCTTTCCATATACTTATGAATGATGAATGACATGAATTTGTTATTTATAGCTTAATAGAATTCCATTGTATGTATTTCCCATAATTTTGCAATTTATTCACCTGTTGATGGAGACCTAGGTTGGTTCTGTATTTTGGCTATAGCAAACTGAGCTGCTATGAACATGGGTATGTATATGTTACTGTAGTTCTCTATTTTCAACTCCTCTGGAAAGATACCCAGTAGTGGTATAGCTGAATTTTATGGTGGATCCATTCCCAGATTTCTAAGGAATCTCCACACTGATTTTCTGAGCATCTGAACTAGTTTTCATTCCCAACAACAGTGTAAAAGAGTTTCTCTTTCCACATATCCTCATCCGCATTTACTGTTATTTGACTTCTTTATGCTTGTCACTCTGAGATTGGGGTTAGATAGAATCTTGTGTAATTTTGATTTGCATCTCCCTGATGGCTAATGATGCTGAACATTTTTTCATGTATCTATTGGACATTTGTATCTCTTTTTAGTGAATCATCTATTCAGTTCATTTGCCCATTTCTTGACTGGGTTATTTGTTTAGATAGTGTAGAGTCTTTTGAGATATATTTTTTTTTTATTCTGGATATTAGCTATCCTTCAGAGGAGTAGCTGCTAAAGATCTCCCATTGTGTAGGCTTTCTCTTATATTCTTGACTATTTCCTTTGATGAGCAGAACATTTTAGTTTGATGCCATCCCACTTGTTAATTCTTGTTTTAATATCCTATGTTTTGGAAGTCTTGTTGTGTAAGTTACTACCTGTGCCTCTATGTTGGGGTTGAACCTTTGCTCTTTGCTAATGGTTTCACAATCTATGGCCTGACTTCCAGTTCTTTAATCCATCTTGAGTTGATTACTATACATGGTGAGAGATAATGCTCTAGTGTCATCTTTCTACAAATAAATAGCCAGTTCTCCCAGCACCATTTGTTGAAAAGGCTGTCTTTTCTCCAGCATATGAATTTGGTTCCTTTGTCAAAGATTAATTGAATATAAATGTGTGGGATTGTTTATGTATATTCCATTCTGTTCCATTGTTCTGTTTCTGTTTTTGTGCCAATACCATGCTGTTTTAACTACAATAACTCTGTAGTATAATTTGAAGTCAGGAATTGTGATGCCTCCTGCATGGTTCTTATTGTTGAGAATTACTATGAATATTTGGAGTCTTTTGTTTCTCCATATAAAATTTATGACTGATTTTTCTAGTCTAGGTGTATTTTGATAGAAATTGTGTTGAATCTGTAGATCATTTTTGGCAGAGTGGCCATTTTGATATTTATTCTGCCTATCTATGAGTGATCTTTTTATCTTCCAAGGTCTTATTTAATTTCTTTCTTGAGTATTTCAGTTTTCATTGTAGAGGTCTTTTACATCTTTGGTTAGATTTATTCTAGGTACTTTATTGGTTTTGAAGTTATTGTGTATGGAATTGTTTTCATTATTTCTTTCATTGTGGATTTATTGTTGGAATATAAAAAAGCATTTGATTTCTTTAGGTTGATTTTGTATCCTGCTACTTTGATGAATTGGTTAATCAGGTATAGCAGTCTTTTAGCTGAGTTTTTGGGTTTTCTTTTCTCATGTCTTGAAGAACAATCTAGTGGTGTGAGTGGTGTGTTGAAGTCTTCCAATATTATTGTATTTGTGTTTATTTGACAGCTGCTATCCTATCCTGAAGGGGTTCCTTTATAAATGTGGGTTCACTCACATTTGGAGCACAAACATTTACTAACATTTTATCTTCTTGCTGAATTGTTCAGCTTAATGATAGGAAGTGCCCTGCTTTGCCTCTTCTGATGTGTTTTAGCTAAAAATCTTTTTTATTGGATATAAGGATTGGTATCCCTGCTCATTTTTTGGTCTCCATTGGCATGATATATCTTTTTCTGTCTCTTCACTTTCAGCCTATTAATGTCTTTGGCTGTAAGGTGAGTTTCTTGCAAGCAGTATATATTTGGATTATATTTTTTTAATCCACATTGCCAGCCACCATATGGTCTGGCTATACCACTCCTGGGTATCTTTCCAAATGAGTTGAAATCAGAGAACTACAGTAACATATGCATACCTATATTCATAGCAGCATAATTTATAATAGCCAAAATATGGAACCAACCTAGGTCTCCATCAACAGATGAATGGATTGCAAAACTATTGGGATATATACAGAATGGAATTCTACTCAACTATAAAGAAGAATAAAATAATGTCATTTGCAAGAGGAGGAAAAGACCTGGAGAACATTATGTTAAGTGAGATCCGCCAAGCACAGGAAGAGAAGGGACATATGTTTTCTCTACTATGACCAACTTAGAGAAAATTAGGAAAACCAGAGGGATTCCAGATAATGGAGGAGAAATCTCAGCAAAGATAGAATGGAAGGGTAGGAGAGGAAGAAGTGTAATGTTGATTAATGAAAGGGCTACATTTGAATATGTGTAAAAGTATGAATGTAGCATTGTCAACCTGGACATTCATTGTTGGGAGAGGGGGAAGGGGAAGCAGGGGTGGGGAGGAAACAAGCAGTCTGTGTGTACGCCATTTTTAATATGATCCACATAAAAATAAAAAAAATGATTTTCACTAATAATCAAGAATATGTGAATTAAATCCCTTTGGGAAGATACCTAGGAGGGGTATATTTGGATTATATGGTAGTTAAATTTCCAATCTTCTGATTAACCTCCATACTAATCTCCAGTGTGGCTATACTAATTCACAATCTGACCAATGTGGCTATTTCTCTATATCCTCATAAGCATTTATAACTGCTTGTATTTTTATTATTGCCATTTTAATTGGGGCTAGGTAGAATCCCCATGTAGTTTGTATTTAATTCTCTCTGGAATTTTAAATATTTATTGGCCATCTGTATTTTTTATTTTATCAAATGTCCATTTAGTTTACTTATCCATTGTTTGATTAAAATTTTTTAGTAGCCAATTTGTAGAACAAGCCTACATGTTCATCAACAGATGAATAAATTCTAAAACTATGGGATATAAACACAATGGAATTCTATTCAGTCATGAAGAAAAACAAAATTATTTAATTTTCAGAGGAATGGATGAAACTAGAAAATATTATGCTAAGTGAGATCAATCAGTCACAACATAATGAGTTTTATATATTTTCCCTAATATGTGGGACCTAGAGAAATATTGAGAGACAGAAGAGACTTCATATAAAGGAGGAGAAACTCCATTGGTGTGAAGGAGTCTAGGGAAGGGTGGCATATAGGGGGAGGGAGGCCTGATGAAGGAAACACTTCAAATGATATGATGTACACATACAAAGTGATCAATGCCAATCTCAATATTGTGTGTGGCTAAGGGAAGGGAATGGGTCCGAGTCATGGGGACACTCACCAAGTGCTGTGTGCATGCATGTCTCTATCACTCTTAACTGCAACATGATGTATGGTTACAACACACCAATAAAAGTTTTTTTTTTAATCTTTGTTACAACTGTTCTGGTCATCATTCTTATACCTATGTTCTAAATGACTGATAACATAACTTAAAGGAAAGATTTATTTTCTCATGGTTTCATGTTCAGTCCATGTGGAGCCAGGAACCACAGATCTCAGGGCCTTGCATCAGGAGGCATATAGAGAGGGAGAGTATGTGAGTTATGTTCCCCACATCACGGAGGCCATAGCAAGGCAGAGAACTGGGAGAGGAATAGCCATATGTGCTCTCCAAGGCTGCACCCCCAGTGATCCACCACCTCCAGCCATACCCTGGCAGCCCAGGCAGGCACCACCCATTGTAATGAATTTATCCACTGCTGGGATTACATGATTCAATTACATAGCTCCAAACATTAATAAATGTGCTCTTTAAGGGACATTTTATATCTTGTATAATAAACTTTAGCTTCTTTAGACATTCTTTTCATCCTAATGTGGATCTATATCCCCTCCTCTTGAGTCTGAGTGGGTTTTTGGAAATTATCACAGTATTGAGAATATGTTACTCTAAGCTTAGGTCATAAAAGGTCACAGAAGGTCACTTGAATATTTGTTTCTGAGCAGGTCTGACATCTCTGGGATTGCTATGTCGTGAAGAAGCTTTTAGAGGCATGTGTAGGAAAGTATTGTGGTCTTGGAGCCTGCCTTGATTGATTTCCACCTGAATGTGAAGAGTTAACATAAAATAAATTGGTTGTTCTCTTAGGCCATTACATTTTAGAGTAGTCTGTGTAGCAAAAAAAGAAAAAAAAGGAATACAGTTTGAAATTATACTTTTTCACATCTTGAATATTGTAAAAAGAGAAAACATCTCATAATCACAAATGTCACAGTAAAATGTCAATAAATGTAGAACCCATATACTTTCAGTGAAAATGTATATTGTCCCACTCTTTGGGGAACAATTAGATAATATCTAAGAAACTCAAGACATGTTTAAGCCAATAATTCAATGATAATATTCATATCATTGATCTTGTATGTAGGGAGAGATAGAGAAAACTGCATATTTCAGCATTGATTTTAATAGTTAAAATCTGAAAGCAATTGATATGGAACATGTGTAGATAAATATTGCTTTATTTATACATTAAGTGTATTCCTGGTATGCAGTAGGTATTTTTCACTGATTGAATAAATTATGAATCAGTATCATATGATTAATTAAAATGAGACTTTTTATGTGTCAGCATAGATATTCTTAAAAATCAGACACTATATAATGTGATTAACATAATATTTAGAGGAAAATTAAAAAATAATTTGATATATGATAAAATACAAAAGCATGCATAGAAAAGAATTTATACCAACTTCAAAATAAACATTACCTTTCATTAATAATAGAAGTGAGGGTATAAACAAGTGGCACAGACTACCTAGACATTTTTATTTAATTAACACGAAAAACCTAAGCCCAATGTGGTGGCACACACCGGTACTCTTTGTACTTGGAATACCGAGACAGGAGAATCATAGGTCTCAAGTCAGCCTCACCAAATTGGTGTGACCCTAACTTAAAGTGAAAAACAATAGAAAGTGCTGAGGGTAGAGCTCAGAGAAAGAATGTCCTTGGTTTTAACCTTCTACATTGTAGCCAGGCATAGTGGTACATAGTTGTAATCTTAGTACTAGAGAGACTAAAACAGGAGGATTTCAGATTTGAAGCCAGCCTCAGAAACAGTGAGGCTCTCAACAACTTAGCAAGATCCTTTTTACGAACAAAAATAAAATAGGGGTAGGGGTGTAGCTTGGAGGTAGAATGCCCCTGGGTTCCATTCCCAGTAACACACACACACACACACACACACACACACACACACACACACACACAATTCTAAACCAATATCAGTCCAATATAAATGGTGCTGTTTAGAGATGCATGGGGAGGTCTTTCATAGTATGAGGTAGATTCCCAGAAAAGGGACCAGAATATGGAAATAAACAGTAATTTCATGCCAGGGCCATTCAGGTAACAGAGGAGTCTATGCAACCTTCAGGTCTCCAGCAGTCACTGAATCATTTCATTAAATGAGTCTCTTGATCACTTTAGCTTTTTAGAAGGATCACACTCAGGATAGTTGGCAAGATAATGTGCAAAATAAAATGTTAGGGACAATTACAGATACTGGTATTAGACCAACGTAGTCAGTGTTGATGAAGAAGAAGAGACCTAATTAAAGAAATATTTGGGAGGTAGCATTGAGACAATTGTGTGATCCAATGGGTGTGACAAGGGGAGGGATGACTCTTGGATCAAGGTCAATACAGATCTTTACTGATACAGAATGCAAGAGAAGGGCCAATTTTTGAGAGATAAATGATGAACCTATTGTGTAAATCTTTCCATTGTGATACAACCTTGGGGCTTTCAGTAGGCTGCATGTGTCTTGCAGAGGGATTTAAGCAAGCAAAAGTGACAGAAGAGTGGGGCCATTTCAGGGACCCTCTTAGGACCAGTTGTGGTTGCAAGCACAGAGATTCTCATTTTTATAAAAAAAAAAAAAACCTGAATATACCTTCTGGAGGAGAACAAACAACAAAGAGCAACTTTATTTAGTAAGTCCATCCTTATATAAGGCTCTGGGCAAAATGGCACATGTCCATGTCAGCATAATATGCACATGGGCATTACACTCATGCTTTGCTTAGTTATTGCACATGTGTGTTGCACATAAAAATATATGCAGTGCACATGCACAAGATGCCTTGTGGTCACCCCAGCCTGTACTTCCTCTGTGCCATCACAGGCCAATTCATGGGAGGGAGCATTTGGGAATGCCATTGTTCAGGACAAAATATAATGAAGATGACCTAAAGGTACCCATGTAATGCACTCAGTACTTTTTAAGTAGAAAGCTTCACATTTTAATTCCAGCCACTTCTTATTGAAGATCCACTTGATATAAATCTCAGTCCTCTAAGCTGCAGTACAGCACAGAACCTGCCATGTCCTTGGAAATATGCTTTCAATATGTATCCGATCATATAGTTTCAATAATGCACCATACTCTCTCTGTTACTTCTGGTGCGTTGCACACTTCATTGGCCCTCGGGGAATACTGCATCTTTTGCCTTCTCTAGTCTTTCTCTCTCTCACCCAGGCCTTGCTGGGGATGTTGCCTCCACAGGAAAAGCCCATGACTCATTGCCCTTCCTCCTAAGATTTGGTACATTCCACAAAAAGGACCATACTTTTGTCACTGTCATAACTTAGTACTCAATATGGAGTCTGATACTAGGTATTTAATAAGCACTTGTTAAAGGCATTTTAGATATATCCAGTACTGTGTGCATGTGTATCTCTATCACTCTGAAATTCATTATGATTACAATGCACCAATATTTTTTTAAGAAAGGCATAGGTCATGAATACCACCAGGGTCTTATAGTCAAATAATAGTGTTGTACACTTTGCTTGGAAACTTCTCTGTTGCTTTATCACATACCCAAATCTCTTTTCTGTTAGGATAAAAACTCAAAGTTCTAGGCTCTATCTTTTCCCTTTTGACACTGGCCATCTTTTCCTGCCATAGTGTTCAGATGATGTTTACAAAATTCATTTGAGCATTATTTTAGGCTACTAATGAGATTAGCTATTTGGAATCCAAGTCCATATTAACTTTTCTACTGCAAATCTAATGATTTGTTTATTTAACTAAGG
Source organism: Muscardinus avellanarius (assembly GCF_963383645.1). Lineage (NCBI taxonomy): Eukaryota > Metazoa > Chordata > Mammalia > Rodentia > Gliridae > Muscardinus > Muscardinus avellanarius. The sequence continues at coordinate 93,103,349 of NC_137794.1, forward strand.
ACTGATTTCCCCTTTAGAGCCTATTAGCACCTCAAAATTGGCTTTAGAAACCTGGTTAAAACCTGATGATTATCAGTAATTAGTAATTTGTTAGATCCTTTACATAAAATTTAAATAGAGGAGCAGAATACTTCCATTTAATGGCTTTATCTAGTTATATTATTAGAGATAAGGCACATTTGCTAACAAAAGCTTTCAATTTTTTAAGGCTGAAACAGAGTTCTTGAATTCTTTTTTTTTTTTTAGCTTACTGGGGATGAAACCCAGGGGCATTCTACCTTTGTGCTATACTCTCAGCCTTTTTTTTTTTTACTCTTTATTTGGAAACAGGGTCTCACTGAGTTATAAAGGGCCTCACTAAGTAGTAGCTGAGGCTATCCCCATCCACAATCCTCCTTTCTCGGCTTCCCAAATGCTGGGATTACAAGCATGTGCCACAATGCCCAGCTCTTGAATTCTTTATTTTCTTAAATTTAAAATTATTCTAAGTGCACTTTAGTAAAAACAAAACAAAGTCCCCCTAAAAAAAAAACCCCAAAAAACAAAAATAACTGCCTGCATTTGAGCATGTAGAATGTGATTATTAAAATCACTAAAAATTTAATTCTAAATTTGTGTTTGATTGTTAGAGCTAGGCTGGGTGGGCTTGTTGATTTACTTCTTTTTTTTTTTATCATGTAGGCCTGTGTACTTAAGAAAGAGATGGAGGAAAATGAGAGTGAGAGAGAAACAGAACAGTTGACTGATGACCTTTTAAATGGATCAAAACAACAATCTATTTATATCCACTGGGAAATGCTCATCCCTTTGAAGGCATCTCACAGCCTCTTTTATCCTATGTGGCCTTTTTAGGTGTTCTGTTTTAATCCTGATCTAAATAAAGAAAGTAAATGCAGCACAGGATCAAATTTACAGGCTAGCTAAATGAGAAATCCATTAGGTTGGAAACTCAGTGGAAGCTGTATTGCTGTGGCTATTGATTTCTTTTGCTGGTATCCACTGAGCACACACTCCTGTCAGTATATCCTTTCCTCACCTATCAGCCCCTCATGTGGAGCCCCAGGAGGCCTCCATAACACATCTCTTTGTAGAACCTTCACTTTGATGGCGAAAACTTCAATGCGACTCTGACAGCTTCCTGAAGATTTTTGTGTGCTGACCGTTTTCATGGCTCACAGGATTCCTATAGTTTTAGAACTTAACACCAATGCAAAATGAGACTGCTATTAGCAAACAGTGGTGAGATTTCAGATTAATCATCTGAAATAAATTCTTGGAAATTTTGGAAAAAATAAAAAAGGCAAGCAATGTTTTTCTTTAAAATGCCCTCACAAAGTCCATCTTAGTTACTTCTATTGTCAGAAGGAAGAAATATTTCAAGAGAAGCCATTGAAAAGAAATGTGTATAGGGCAGAATGTCAGCAAAGTTTTATCTCACTAGGTTGCTAGTTTTAGAAACTCAGACACCTAATGGAGTGGAGGGATCTTTCTTTAGGCTGGTGAGAAAATATCAAGTCAATTTTTGAAGTTAGGTATTTTTTTAAACATTTGCTCACCCTGATCTTAAAGAAAAATTTGAGCTTTTAATAGGTCCTAAAAAAGAACATAATATAAAGCAGAATTGTGAACATGGTGGTCAGATGCCTTATCTTTCAAACCAAGACAGTTTAGAAAATGGAGAGATGATCTTAGAAATCATTTCAGTTCAAAAAGCATAAACCAAGACCACTGCCTGGAAAACTGAGACCTCTGGTCACTCTAGTTATTAAGAGAGGGCAATTAAAAATGTACTGCTAACAGAATCTATTAGGACTGAAGGACGCGAGTTTAGTTTGGCATGCTGTGATATTTATTTGACAAATCTGATGAATAAATATGAAGCCAACCTCCTATATTAATGTGGAAGGTGAATAATTTGATTGGAGTTATTAAGACCATTAAAACTGATTGCTTTAAGATTTGTTGTTATTCTGTTAGATTAAAAGATAAATCAATGTCAGCTTGTTACCAGGCTCTCCCTACTGAATCAATCAATGCCTAACTTAGTGTGTGCCTTCTGTTTCCAGTCATTTTGGTTTCATTTACACTGGCTGATTTTTGCCCTTGAAGGTACTATGAGTTGGATGTATGTAGAATGTGAGCCAATATCTCTTCTTCCATTAGAGCTGTTGATATTTTTTATTTAAGAATATGCAGTTATTTTGCTTAATAGAAGTGATACTTTGTATATCTTGAAGCTACTTAGAAGATATGTGTGCATGATTTATAAAGCAAGCAAACAAAGAATGACCTTTCCTGAACCGATTAACAGTGCTATTTCTCAGGCTGGCAGTTTACCACAGATTCACTCCCTGAACAATGTTATAAATGTGTAAAAGGCACAGTACAAATTTATAACATGAAAACATAATGGAATTGACATAAAACCTGAATAAAACTCTTATATCCTGCTAGTCTAAGAATGAAAACTCAAAGCACCATTCCTTAGCTATTTTTCCCATTTAATACCTTTTTGGTGCATTGCAATTCTTCTTTTCATGTTTGGATTACTGATTGATTTTGATGTTTGTGAATGTACATCATGCACATTAGGGAGTTTCCCTTTTCTCTTATCCCATCCCCCTCAGTTAGGTCACCTTATTTACTCATCTATAATTTTTCCTTCTCTGTATAGAGTTTCTCCTATGACCCATTTTCTCCTTAGCTTCTGCATATTAGGAAGATCTGATTTTTTTTTCTTTTTGTGACTGACTTAGCATAATGTTCTCCAGTTCTATCCATTTCCCTATAAATGACTTATTTTATTCTTCTTTATAGCAGAGTAAAATTTCATTGTGTACAAATCCAATAGTTTTGGAAGTCATTCATCATTTGATGGACATCTTGGCTGGTTCCAAAGGTTGGCAATTGTGAATTATGCAGCTATTAACCTAGACATGCATGCATTAAGTTGTTAGTTTGGTTTTCATTTTGGGGGGTGTATACCCAGAAGTGGTATTGCTGAATCATATGGTAGGTTCATTCCCATTCTTCTGAGGATCCTCCATACTGTTTTCGAAAGTGGTTGCACTAATTTTTAATCCCACCAAAAGTGTATTAGAGTTTCCACTTCTCCACATCCTTGCCAGCATTTGTTGTTGTGTTTTGAATGATTGCCATTCTAATTGGAGTTAGATGAAATCTCAGAGTAGTTTTGATTTTCATCTCTCTGATTGCTAATGATGTTGAGCATTTTTTATGCATTTATTGGCCATTGAATTTCTTCTTTTGTGAAGTGTCTAAAGTGAACTAAAGTTCACTAGCCCATTTTTTCATTCTGTTATTGTTTTCTTTTTTTTCTTTTTTCTTTCTTTCTTTATTTATTTTGGTGGTACTGGGATTCCTGGAAGCCCTTCTACCTCTGGGCTACACTCCCAGACCTATTTTTATATTTTTTATTTGGAAACAGGGTCTCCTAAGCAGCGCGTGCAGCTGGCTTCGAACTTGCACGATCCTCCTGTCTCTGCCTCCCAAGTGCGGGGATTACAAGCGTGCGCCACTAAGCCCAGCTGTTACTGTTTTCTTAGTGCTGAGTTTCTTGAATTCTCTGCATACTGTAGATATTAGTCATCTATCACAGAAATAGTTAGCAAAAACCTTCTCCCATTCTGTTGTCTCTAGGTTGAGGTTCTTTATAGTTTCCTTTGATTTACAAAATTTCTTGAGTTTAATGTAATCTCACATATTGATATACTTTTTAGTTTCTTATGCCTTTGAGAAAGATTTTACATATACCTATGTGTTACAGTGTTGGACCTATGCCCTCTTCAAGGGGCTATAAGTTCTCTGGTCTAAGAGACTGCTGATGACAAGTCTGCTGAGTATTCATATAAATTTTTGCTGTGGTTTTCTTGTTTTATGGTGTGTGTGTGTGTGTGTGTGTGTGTGTGTGTGTGTGTGTTTGCTTGTTTACTCTCTTTCGTACCCCTTTCCTAAGCCTCTTTCTTGTACATACATACTTTCTTCTCTCCATCTCTTTTTTCTTTTCTCTTCTTTGTCTTTTATTAAATCCACTTCATATGACTATATTAAATACTATACAGTGGTACTAGAATCCTACTACATATCCACTCTCTCTAATTTCAACTGTATATACCTTACCAAGCTCATCCTCAGTCTATTTAATCCTATTTGTGACTTTACCCTATTTTTGCATTTACCACTTCACTTTCCTCCTCAATCAACCTTCACCATTGTATACCAGCTGACACCTACAGAATGAGAGGTATCTATCAAAAGCAACAAATACAAACTTCTAGAATCCTGAGAAGGAGGAATAACAAGGAAGCAATAAGCTCCCACAACCCCATAGTAACAGGACCTGACAGAATTGTAGAGATCACCAGAAGGACAAATTAGAAATTTAACAGTTGAAATGATACAGGATTTTGAATAGAATTTAAAGAGAGCCTAAAAGAAATAAAGGGTGCCATCACTGAAGTAAAGGCATCAATACAATCTATTAGTAATAGATTAGACCATATGGAGAATAGAATCTCGCTCTTAGAAAATGATCACTCCAAAAATGAACACATAGTATATAATTTAGAAAAAAAAAACAATTCAAAGCATAAATTGGACATTGAAGACATACATCTTAAAAGAGCTAACCTAAGAATATTAGGCATAGAAGAGGGAATAGAATGTAAAACCAAAGAGATCAACAATCTTTTCAAAGAAGTAATATCAGAAAATTTCTCAAACATTTTAAAAGACATCAGTACACAGGTACAGAAAAGTTATAGAATCTTCTTTAGACAAGATCAGAGAAAAGGTTCACCACACCACTTAAAAGTTAAACTGATCACGCCGAGCATGGTGGTGCACGGCTGTAATCTCCGCTCTTGGGCAGCGGAGACAGGAGGATCCCATAGGTTCGAAGCCAGCAGCACTGGCTTAAGAGACCCTGTTTCCAAAAATAAAATAGGTCTGGGAGTGTAGCCCAGAGTAGAAGGGCTTTCAGAAACCCCAGTACCACCAAAAAAAAAAAAATGTTAAACTGATCAATGTGGAAGCCAAGGAGAGAATCTTAAAAACAACAAAAACAAAAGACCAAGTGACATTCAGAAGCAAACCAAATATAATCAATCACTCAGACTTCCCAAATCAAGTCATAAAAGCCAAAAGGGACTGGAGTAACATATTCCAAACTCTAAAAGAAAACAACTTGCAGCCCTAAATCTCCTACCCAGAAAAACTATCTCTTAAATTCAATGAGGAAATAAAAATCTGCCACAACAAATAGAAGCTGAGAATTTTTATATAAAATTTAATATGGTTAGCCAAAAATAATTTTATTTTCAATATTAAAATATCTTTATAAATACTTCTACACATTATAAGTTGATACCTGCTTTAAAATGAAGTTGAATTTCATAAACCTGAATATAATTAAAATTAAATATGATAATTAGATACACATGAATAGAGATATTTTTTAATATTTTTAACAAATTGTTTTTCTTTCTGTGTCCCAGAGCATTGTGTGGACAAAAGAGGAGCATGATGTGGAAATAATTTCATTCACATATTTGGAAATCAATTCTCACTCTTTAGGTTGGCCATATTGGTAGTGAAAAGAGTAAAAATTTCAGTTCTTTTTTACTTCTATGTTGCAATGTCACATTCTTTTAAACTAAAAATATAATGTATACCAAGATTCAAATCACAGTGTTAAAATCTTTTATGTATATGATAAACTCATAGACTCCCAAACAATAGTTCCTTATTGTTGATAAAATGATCTTTGTTGTTTACTTTAAGTTACTTGAGGGGTAGGACTATCTTTGTACTTTCTTATCACCTGATTCTGTGTTGCAGAGTTGATGAGTCTTTCTTAAGTGTAATGCTACTGTTATCCATAAAGCAATAGACTATCATCACAGTTATACAATTTTGCTTATTTCGTTTTGATTAAAAAAGCAGAATTATGTGAAGTTCCTCTTTTCAAGGAAATTCTTCAGAAAACCATGCTGAAATGTTCTTCCTTACCTCTCTTTCCAAACAATGTTTACTTTACCACAGCTTCACATTCATGGGGACATGGCATAAATATTTCTGGTCAATAGTCACAAACCAAGTATTTAAAAACCAACTTACTGCTCTTTCTGCACCATCCCCAATCCAAGATACTTGAATATGGAATTAATTTTTAGGTTGGATTTTGTTTCAGCAGTTCTTTCTTGCATGACTTCATCTTATTTACGTGAGTATATAAGGAAATGTTAATGTGTAAATAATTATTCCTAGAAAAAAATTGAGAAATAGACAAAAATTTCTTCCACACTTTCTTTGAACATTTCTCTCTGTTTCTCAAGGGAGCCACTGGTTCCTCTTTTCCCAAGCTTCTTTTTCATAGAGGCAAGAAATAAAAACTGGCATAGAGTTTCATTACTGGTGTTTTGTATTTTAAACAAAACCATGAAATTGGCAATTTTGAAACAACAGATTTTACCTTGCATATGGCTGGTCCTAAAGTAAAAACATGACCGTCATTTAAGATAACAAATCTATTCAGAAAAATAGACAAGCTGACCTTTGAAGAAGCCTCAGTTAGAATGATCATCTTTTATTTAAAACCCTTCACAATGACCATCTGAAATAAGAAAGCAAAGGTCAAACTGAGGCCGTATTTTAAATTTTCATTTTTAACCTAAGGCTATTAATGGAAAATGAAATTTAGAAAATGATTCGATTTTGTTTCAATATTCATAGGTGAGCACAATTTGTCTTTTAAAATAAGTTAATACAGTTTTTCCATGAATGAGTGGAAAGAGGGAGCTGGAGCGGCTGCAGCAGAGGCAGGTTTTCCCCATCTCATCTGCCTTTATGGTGCTGCTACGGACCTACTTTCCCTAACTCCGGTATTCTTAAATGAGAAGTTTGAGAACATGCAAGAGTGTCTATCTGTTTCTCGCTCATTGCTAAGCTGGTTTTCTTAGAGGATCTCAAAACACAGGATGTATAGTCATGGCAGCAAAATGGTTGGGAGATAATGCACATGAATGAGTTGATTTTTTGTTTCTGTTTTCTGGTTTTTTAGTATTGGGAAATGAACCCAGAAGCATTCTCCTTGTGAGCTACACCTCTGTCCCTTTTTAACTTTTTTTTTTTTTAATTTGAAACAGGATCTCACTGCATTGCTGGGAGTCTTCTCAAGTAGCTGAGACTGGCCTCAAACCTGTGATTGTCCTGTCTCAGCCTCCCAAGTGCTGTGAATACAAGCACATACCACCATGCATGACTAATAATGTGTTTCTAATAACCAAACAAAAAATTAAAGAGGCTGAGATAATTCCATAATTCCATTTGTATATGGCATGAAGTTGTTTTGCTATTGGAGAAAAATTTTACAATGTGGGGAAGGAGAAAGATACAGTGAGGAGTAAATCATTTAAATTCACTCTGCTCTAAAATACTTCAAGTAGGTATGTACTTAGAGAATGCCTAGGAAAGTAGATTCAAATAAGAAGGAGAAAAAATCATCTTTATGCCAGACAACACACCACTAAATTCACCAGAGGACAGCAATCAATCCTATCATTCATACCAATAACAAACTGACTTTAAACAATTCTGAAGCTTAGATAGAATGTGTAAGGTATTCCTGTAAGTATAAAGAGGAATGCTCTTTATTCATCTGTCCAACTTTTTGATATTTTTCTGATGTGTTCCCTGTAGACATTCTTCTTTTTAGGCATTCTTATTCTAAGTACAAACTTCTGCTTACTAAAGTGAAATGAATGTAATAAAATGTGCAGAATTGATTATTTAGAAGATTGATATTCCTAAGACTAATATCCTTTCTGTACCCATATGAAATTATTACATAAAATTAAAAAATAAGAGGAAAAAAAGAAAAAGAAACACTTCCATGCTTCTCTACTCTTCTTACAGTACACTGGACTCTGCCAGCAGGTACTTTCCAGGATAAATGTAGGATTCTTTAAACATGATTCATTGTAGTCTCTATTCTGAGTTAAAATATCTTATTTTCCTCAACCTTTCCTAGAAAACAATGCAAATAATTTCAAGGTATATTCCATAAAAAAATTCAGAGATGGTATTAATAAAGTTCTTTTGTTAATAAGTATAGATTGGGGTAACCAAGATAGAATACTACTGACATATCACCCTTGCTAAACAGATAAAAATGTAATTGTTTTCTAATACTACATGCTCCACGAGACCCAAATGAGTATATGCTGTATAGTATAACTCATGAATTCATGCTGGCAAAGACTCAACCATCTTGAAGTTGAACTATGCAAAATAAGTATCTCAGTCTCTACAGTAGAAAGAAAAATCAGGGAGATATTTCTCTAGCAATTGAATACTAGACCTGGAAGAGGCATGCATCATTACTTTTTAAAGTACTTTGGCCATACCTCCTTACTGAGATCCAATATTTGCAAGAAGATGGAGACATATAATCCTCTGAGGAACTAGTAGAAAATAAATCTGAATATGGATTTACTAGAGAATTTTCTGTCATAGATCTATTCTGAGAACAAATACAACTAACTAGTGATAAAATTATGTTATGTCATTGTATAAATACAAATTATAAAGATATACCTTACCTAGATCATCATAAGTTCAGTTGTACTAAGAATTGTCACATCATATCACAGGCAGTGGTTGTCCATTTGTTTTGGAAGCTCAAAAGTTGCTCTTCGTACCATTATAATATCCTTAAGTTCACTATCATCTGGAGTGGAGATAATGTTAAAAATGAGAAAAAAATCGTTAGAGATAGACATTCAATAGTATTTTTTGTAGGATAACAATATTTCCAAATCTCTTTTCTGAACTTTTCCTAGTTTTCACTGAATTTGGCTTAATTGTTTTCTTCATTCTCTTTTATAATTTTCTTCTTCCAAATTTGACCTTACTCATCACCCCACCTTCCCTCAGAATCAGAATTTTTTAAAAGCAATTTGTGATGTTTATAAGAAAAATACATGTTCAATAAAATAATAATGGTTCGTGACAGCAGTGGGATTAGAAATCATCTAGAGAGTGCAAGCAAATCTAGAAAATGCAGTGGCTGAATCTTAGCTTGAGTCACTAAGAGAATATTTTAGGTTTAACATTTGAAAGGGGGATTAGTAGTTTCCATAAAATTACTTTAGAGAAATAACAGAACACTGCCTTTAGTTGTCCACATATTTTTTATGAGGCATCAAATTTATTCTTCATGTTATCGCCTGTTGTCTTTTTAACTATATATTTATTGGTGCATTAGAACTATGCATTATATTACAACCCAACCCTATTCTTTTCCAGTTTTGTAATATCCATTGATCATCCTTATGTGGAATGGCATTTCCCAAAATATGCTAATAATGATTTTTCACAATGATGTTTGATGGCAAGTACACTGAAATATATGAGGTTTCACGAACAGAAAAATATCTTTTCTTTTAGAACTAATTCATGACAAATTTCTAAGAGGAGAACTATTCTTCAATTCCTTACAAAGCTATTTGATCAAAGAGCTTTTGTCTTTCTTGGAAAGAATTTGTACAGGTAAAGCATTATAGGGATAGAAAAAAGAAAAGAAAAAAACAATCAATAAACAGCACCTCTGGTCACCAAAAGGTATGTGTGTCTCAGAGGGGGTGCTGGGCTACGCACAAAGCAGTTGGTTCTGTGACTGGGTATACTCATATTCAATTCTATCTTCCTGGAAATAGTGTCAGATCCCACAGTTTGAAGACTCAGTACTGTAAAAGTTTCCTTCACTCCAGATGTCATTTGTAACTAAGTAGGTTGTCACTTAGAGTTATGATGAACATACTTTAAATCAGGGGTTCTATGAACTTATGAGTTCAAATAATTTGCTAGATAGAAGAGCTCAAAGAACTTTGAGGATCACTTATGCATGACATGCCCAGGGTAAGGGATGGAAGAGAAGCAGAACTCCACTATTCTCTACAGGGGCATTGCCTCCAGGAAGATCTTCTGAACCATGCCTTTTTAGGTTTTTACAGAACTTTATTACACAAATATGAAAGCTTAAATCATTGGGTGTTAGTGATCACCTTACCTTTAGCCCCTTTTCCTTCCTGGGAAGTTAGAGGAGAAGGGGGCTGGAAAATCCCAACCCTCTAATCCTGCCTTGATGTTTCCTGTGATCTGCTGTCATCTACACATCGGCTACCTAGGAGGGCCACGTCACTGGTCATTCCATTATACACAGAAGACATGCTTAGCATTCCAGATACTCCAAAGGTCTGATGAGCATTAGCTCAGAAAATGAGGAGAAAGACTAAGTACACACACAAACACACACACACACACAAGTGCACACACGCACACACATGTATATGAATATCACAATCACTATTGAAAACAAATTAATAACATTTACATGGAGTTTTGAAATTGAATCCTTAGCTTCTTTTCTTAGTTAAATTAAAATAAACAAATTTTATTTTCCACAGAAAAGACTAGTAAGTGATATGCTCACTATAGTTTGGCAATGGTAGGGGAGAAATAAAGTGATTTATAATGATTGCTTCTACTGTAGTAGAATGATGGAGAGAGTATTTGATGGGTACTTCTAGAATTCTTTAGAAGCTTAAATACAAAGGGTTGAAGATAGAATTGGTTTGAAAGTAAGGCATTGTTACATTTCAAGCATGACTCTGAAATTTATGCTTAATGTATTTAGATACATGCTTGTGATATAGGTAAGACAGGAAATAATAACTTATATTATTGAATGCTTGTAGCATTAGGTATATTTGCAACTTCTTTCAATTTAAGTCAATTAATTACTAAACAAATTGAATGGTGTTCACATAACAAAATCAAGGAAGAGGTTACATAAATTATTTAAAGCTTTTGTCATTTCATTGATAAAATTGACAAAACATTTGATTAAGAGCCCATGCTCTTAAATGCTGTGTGTGTGTGTGTGTGTGTGTGTGTGTGTGTGTGTGTAATTAAACAGAAGTTTTAAAACAGACTACGATGATGAAGAGGAGTTGCAGATTATTATCTGGACACGTGAAATCTGTGAGACATTTGGAGTATTCAGAGACAGCAGAAATTCAATATATGGCTCTATAATTCAAATAAAAAATGCGAGGATGCAAGTATGGAAAAACCTGACATAGAGATGGACACAAGAAGCCAAAAGTGATGGTCATAGAAGTTCAGGAATTGTATATCAACAACAAAGTTTTATGTAATAATTGGAGAAAAAGGCTCATTGGTGTTAATTACCTGGAGGCCACTGTGATCTTAACAAAATGCACAAGGGGAAGGAAAGAGAGACAGCACTGAATGTAATGCATAATGGAAGTCAAGAAAACAGAAATGTTTTAAAAAAGACTTTTCATGAATTTAACTACAAGTAGCAAGAGTAGAATAAAGGTTTAATAAGAAATAATTGAGTAGTTTTTAAGCTAGTGAAGAACTAATTGTTTATACTTCCTAAGAAGGACAATTATTTAAACTTCTTAAGAAGGCAGAAGATAACAAAGTCTACTGAGAAATGAGAGGGCAGCTGTGTGAGGGAAGGATGCCCCTGGGATGCAAAAGAACTTGGAATGGGAGTCAGTGGACGCCCATGAACATGGCACTCAGGGTAAACTGCACAGTGTGGTGGGACTCCTGGCTTGAGGCTTCTTTTCTATCTCTGCAGAGCAGAAGCAAGCCGTCCACTGAGAAAATTGATGAGACATTCTCTTAGTTGTAAGATGCTTTCCAAGCAATCCGGAAATTACTAGGGGAAAAAAGTCAACAGAAAAGGTAGATGCCACTTAAAGTTAAGAAAATAAAATCAATACTATTGAAAGGCCAGATGGTTAATGTTTAACATGCAATTTAAAATTTTTTATTTGCATAGTGTTTTATATTTTACAATTCATTTCCATCTACATTTTATTTGAGTTTAACAGTGAAAATGAAGTTCACAAGAAATCTGTGAGATAAATATTTCACTTGATTAGACCACCTCGTGTTAATAACAATTAAATCAACAATAATCTTCCCTTTAGGGGAAAATATCATTCAAATTTTATTCTATTAGCCAGGCATGGTGGTGCACACTTGTAATCCCTGCGCTTGGGAGGGTGAGACAGGAGGATCACACAGGTTCGAAGCCAGCCTCACTGGCTTAAGAGACCCTATTTCCAAATAAAAAATATTAAAAAATAGGTGTCTGGGAGTGTAGCCCAGAGGTGGAAGGGTTTCCAGGAACCCCAGTACAAAAAAAAAAAAAAAACACCAAATTTTATTCTATTTGCTTTCCTACATAGTATCACATACAGACATATACATATGTTTTTTTAGGGAGGGAAAATCTGTACATTTAGTTTTATGCTCTTATTTTCAAATCAATCAATGTTCATTTTGTGCATTTTCTCTATTAAGATTATAATTAAAATTATGTTATATTATGTCATTCACAAGAAGATGGAAAGATCTGGAGAACATTATGTTAAGTGAGATTAGCCAAGCAGAGAAAGAGAAGGAACATATTTTTTCTCTAAAATGCTCAAGCTAGGGAGTATTAGGGATACCAGAGTGACTTCTTCTAACGCAGGGGAAACCTCGGTAAAGTCAGAAAGGAAGGGTAGGAGAGGACAAAGGCTGAGGTTAATTAATGAAAAAGTTACATTCGAATATGTGTATATATGTGAGTATAACATTGTTAACCTGGACACTCAGTATTGGGAGGGAGGGAAAAAAGGAAGCGGGGTGGGGAGTGGGCACCGAGTACTATGTGAATATATACCATTATCAACATGATCCACATTATAATGTGAGACTATAGTGCACCAATGAAAATATTAAAACATATGTTATATCAACAGAGTAATTGGGGGACATAGTATTTTTCAGTATTGTTGATTCCTATGTAATTTATGTCTATATATAATAATACATTTTAATGAAGTATATATGAAAAACACATTTCATATGTGTGTGTGTGTGTGTGTGTGTGTGTGTGTGTGTGTATGTCCTCGGGGCATTCTACCTCTGAACTACACCTTTCCCAGCCATTTTAATTTTTTATTCTGAAGCAGGTTCTTGTTAAGTTGCTGATTTTCTGAGGGTCTCCCTGAGATCCTCCTGAACTTGGATTACAAGCATGTGCCACCATGCCCAGCAATTTTCCTATGTTTAATCAGGTATATTTAATTTTCTCAGTACAGGTTAATGTTTAAAGAATGAGTATTTCCTTCTTAAAATTCTGTCTGTTCTTCTCCTTCTCCGGTTTCTTTTGTTGTTGTTGTTGCTGTTGCGGTACTAGGAATTGAGCTTAAGTTCTTTGTACCTAGGAGCAACACCCCTGCTTCCTTTTTGTATTTATGTAGAGACAGATTCTTGCTAACTTGCTTAGGCTGGCTGACCTCAAACTGGTGATCCTCATGTCTCAACCACCCAAGTACTGTGCTTACAGACATGTGCCACTGCACCCGGCCTTCTTCAACCTTTTTAGGAGACATTTATTTATTTGAAAGATTTGGGTAATATATAGAATATCTTCATTTCACTCTGGAACTTGGAATTGTCTCAGCTTTTTGTTAACCTATTTTCCTCTACCGATGATGGTTAATCTTTACATTACTGAACATGGTTATGACTCTTTCTTTTAGTGGTTCTTGGTCATTAAGAATTCTCCCTTGCATAGTGTCTTCTGTATTGAGAGTGAAGAATAATTCTAACTTGTAATCATCAAATTGTTTATGTAGTTGCTTTCTCAAGCCCTGTGGGAGATGATACTTAGATGATAACTGTATGATGCTAATGGAGAATTACAAACTCTATTGCAGTGTTATGAAGAACAGATAATTTGGAATCTTTAGATTTATGTTTCAAATAACGCATTCTCTATTTAAAAACTCTTATGGTTAGATTAACTCATCACGAAAAACAAGTTTGCATAAGAAAGTAAATGAATATTTTCTTTAAAAAAAGTCTAGGTATCTATAAAATACTTTAATCTTGTTAGTTTTAATATCATGATGTTGAAACAGTAGAAACAAGAGTGTGTAGCCGAAGGAAAAATAAAAGGTAATAAAGTAGAAATGACAAATTTAAACTTTCAGCAAATAAAATTGAAGCCAAGTTTTTGTTAAACTTAGCAAACAAACTTTATAAGATTTTATGTTCCAGATATAGAAGAGCATACACACATTCTTCCCAGTGGGGCCTACTAAGATTCTGGGGTAAACCTTTCAGTTTGCTTTTAAATTCTTAGATATTAGTGTATTTTCATTGTTTATTCTCCTTGTTCCTCTCCATGCCCTTGACAGATCAGTGGAGAGCGCGATCTTTCTCTAAGTCTTCCTATTATGTGACATCCTTTTTTTCCCCTACACATTTCATCTCTTATGAATACCTAAAAGAACATGTAAATTAATACATATTTAAAAAACTACATGTTTTTTGTTTAACTGTTGTTAAGAAAAATGGCTATTTTGTAGTTAATTCTAGTAAAAAATATGACTTCAGTAATTTTTTTTTTGTGGTACTGGGGATTGAACCCAGGGGCATTCTACCTCTGAGCTACATCCCCTCCCCCCATACTATTTTTTATACTTTACTTTTTATTTCTTTATTTTGAAACAAGATTGCACTGAGTCACAGAATGACCTCACTAACAGCTAAGGTTGGCCACAAACTTGTGATCTCTCCTGTCTCAGCCTCTCAAGCACTGGGATTACAAGCAGGTGTCACCACTCCTAGCTTCAAGTGACTTAAACAGTCCGTGAATTTTCCCTTAAACAGTCCCTGTTGAATTTAACACTTATCTTCATATGTTTTACTCAATTCATAAATTGCAACTTAACTGGAGCAGTAATAAATAAATTATAGGAGCCAAAAAATTAATTCCACAATATCATGTCTGGTATGAGAACAGTCAGCTATGAAATAATACAAGCCAAATCTGAAGATAGAGACATTGCCTTCATCTAATAGTCTCCTTAAATCACTCAGTTTTGAGTTAGGATATGTTTTGGAATACATTCATTTCACAAAAGTTGAGTTACTCTTTGTTTATTGTAGGGGTTCTTTTTTTATTCTATGTATAATCTTCAAAAATATCCAGCGTCAACTTCATATTTATTCTGAATTGTAGATGTACTTATTTATTCGGCATGAACTTCTCAGTATTTTCTGTGATTATTAAAGAGTGACAAGATGAGCGTTCAACATGTGTTCACAGAGTCAAATTAATCCTTCCAAGTGTTCATTTATTCCGGTAATTCAGGAAGTATAAATGGTCATCCTTCTGTGGTAGATGCACTAAGCAAGGACCTCTAAATGTGAAACTGAGTAAGCCTATTTTTTTTTACAAAGGTCACAATCTATGCTACAAATAAGAGTATGCATGTATAAATTAAAGTTTCAGAAAATGCTATAGTAGTTGTATAGACAAAGTCCTTTTTAGAATTCAGAAGGTAAAAATGATTCTTGCTTGAAAATCTAGACCTAACAAAGGTAAAAACTGAGTCATCCTAGAGGTGAGTATTGACTTGTCATGTGAGAGATAAAGGAGAGATATTTCAAGTAGGGTACATAATACCATGCTATTTCTTGTTGCTAGCTTATCCATTTCCTGGCATATGAAGGATTATACTGGCTAAAGTTTAGTGTCTATGTTTCAGAAGAGAAGGAAAATGACCAAAATGGGACCTTGGGGATTTTGTTAGTGATTGTAAAGTAGTAAGGAGGCACAGAGAACAACATGATGAGATGCTGGTCTTAGAAAAATAATGTATGTTATAGTGTTGGGGATGTTCTTAAGAAGAAAGGCACGATACGAACGTCATTTCTGAAGGCGTTTGCAACATTCCAAGTGAGACATCAGAGAAGATCAGTTAAATTCTGGGTGGAAAGGAGGGGACAGAAGAGGGTACTGAAAAAAGAACTATTTATAGCTAAGAAGGTAATTTCTATTGAAATATATAAGGAAGCATATAAATTTTGATTCTTTATATTGAATATGATTTGAGGTACTATGCCAAAGACAGATAGATATTTGAATAAAATTGATTATAAAGGGATAAAAAATAAATAAATTGGGAAGCTGAGCATGGGAGCTTACACCTGTAATTCTAGTACTTAGGAAGCTGAGACAGAAAGATCACAGGTTTAAAGCTAGCCTGAGCAATTTAGTGAGAACTCCAACAACTTAGAGGAACCCTGTTTCAAAATAAAAACATAAAAAGAACTGGGTGTGTAATGCCCCTGATTCAACTAAATAACTTAATGTTATTATTTTTTATTTTCAAGGCATTTGAGTACTGTTGTCAATACACACATGCTTCAGTACCAATAACAAAAACAAAAATATAGGAGGGATACAAACCCAAAAGAGATCAGTAGAAGATCTGTGAGTTTGTTTGCTTATTTACTAGAGACACTGGCTTGTCTACAGGATGGTTGAATCTGAGTTCCAGCTGTGCTGTAACCAGCAGTCTGATGTGAAATTTTAGACACAAAGCATATGATGCTGATTCTTGGACTGAACTTCTGAAATTATTTCAAGAAGCTACCAAATAAGTTCAAACTTTATATTTTAAATGAGGACAGCAAGGATTATTGTTTATATAGGAGGAGCAACCTTTAATTTTAAGGGTGTAAAGTCTTATTTATGCTTCACCACTAAATTTCCCTACATATAGAGAAATCTATAGGAGTGGACTGCCACCTTCCCTAGATCTGGATGGATATTGAACAGGAGTAGTATTTAAACTCAAAAACAAAATAATGAATGCATATAGCATCAAATTTGTTTCCTAAGTGTTAGGTCTGCTGATATTTCCATTGCCTCACTGAGTGGCAACGAGGCAGAGCCAGGAAAAAAAAGTCCTGCTGAATGAACTTTACTGCTGAAATGCAGGCGGGTAATGGCGAAGCTAATGTGTGACAAGCCTGGCCATGGCTTAATTAAATCGCATTAATTGTTTTCCATTTTCAAGGTATCTGAGTATTATTGTCAATACACCCGCATGCCTATATATACCCCAGTGAGAAAAAAATAACAGAGATTTTTAATTGAAGGTGCTGTTTGAAACCTTATCCTGTTTTACAGGGAAAGCTATAAAGACAAGTTTGTTTTCAAATCCTTTGGGAAATCATTCACACATGTCAATATCAAACTACTCTCTTATACATATCCTCTGTCTAGTTCTAACTCTACATTTATGTGTGAGATATTGCTGGGAAGAATGGTATTTCCATCCCCGAGCACAGATGCACTCAAGGCCTATGGTGCCATGTTCAACCCTGGCAATTCTCTAATTTTACTCTCCCTATATTATAAATTCCTTCAGCCCCTATTCCTTTTTTTTTTATCTCTAGACTTACAGCAAGACTATGATTTGTGTTTAAAGTCAGTGAGGTATTTGGGACCACTTCCTTAAAGCTACTTTATTTGAAAGTGAAACATGTAAATTTTTATATAATTTACTGTTTCTTTTTGCAGAATCTGAGGGAAAAAACCCTTTTGGGTTGCAAAAACCAATCTGAGTATTTTATATTATACATCACTGAGAAATTGGACGTTATTAGAGTACAGGGCTGAAATACTTAATGGCGGATGATTTTGCTTTATAAGATTCTACAGTCAACCTTTCTGGGGTTGGCTGTAGAATTTTATAGAACCACCTATAATGGGGCCAGGCACACAAAGCTCTCTTAATGTTATTTCTTGCATCATTCTGCACCTTTTAACTTTTTCTCAGTGACTCAAATCTGTGGCCTTTAAAATGTGTTTTGTTAACTGAAAGATGTAAACAGCTCGTTTAAGTCAACCTTCAAAGGCTCCTTCCCTTCCCATGTCCTTCCTTGTGGCCATAGTACAGCCTGCCAGTATCTGCTATAGCTGGAGAGGGCCATCCACCTCCCCCAGCTCTTATCCCTTGCGATGCCAGTCATGCTTCGTCAATACTGACAAGCAATTATTAGTCTTTGTTTCCTTTACACTGTATATTGGCAAAACAATCATTGAAAGGAATTGTAGAGGTAGAAACCATTATCTCTGCACTATTGCGGTAACACAGCTTTTTAGTCTTGCTGAGAATATCCATTAGTTTTGTTCTCTTATCTAAAAATGTTTCTTTCTTTGCTTTGTATTGCTCCAGGAGTTGAATATTTCACCAACTTCTGCCACATTAGGGATGGATACCTTTATTTCCTCAATAGCTGAGGTCTTTTTCCTATTGGCCTTTGTTTCATGCTTAAAGGCATTCCTGGTACATTTCAATTCCAGTTGTATTAGCTGTAATTTGGGTACTTTTAAAAAGCCTATTTGATTCTCAAGAGGTATTTTTCACCATTTTTATTGGCCTGACCTCAGTCTATTGAGGATTATTCTTTCTGCAGTATGTTCATATAGGCCATACATGTACACAGAATATACACATAGGCCATGCATCCACACTTAGCTAGGTATTTTCCTCAAACTGCAACTGGGAGACTTTGCCCTTTAAAGTTTTTTTTGTATCAGGTATTGGAGGTAGGACAAAGCTTGTTTAGTAAAAAAGTATTCACTCAAATTTTATCATAGACTTTCAAGATCTGCATTTTAGAAAGATTTTAACTCTATGGAATTGAGTGAAGACCCCCCTTCTGAACTGTGAACAAGTGATAGCTAGTTATCCAGAATTAGAACTGCAAGCGAGTCAGCAATCTTCACTTGTGTTTGACTTAGACAGGCAAAGGATAGAAAAGCTTTATAATGAAAAACTTAAAAAAAAAAGTATAGGTATACCTGCTCAGGAGTTGTTGATACAAGGAAGCTATGGGTGGACTACCTAGAAGTTGGGCACAACATGTGATTATTTAAGGAAACTGGTTTGCTTTTTCTGGTTGTTTTTAGTTTTTCTGGTTGTTTTTAGTTGAGAGGTGGAGCAAAAATAGGGAAGCTGGCAATCACCAAGTCCTAGTATTCTAGGTCAATTGCTGCAGAGACAGGGGTGCAGCTACACAGGCTGGTTGCTGCTCAAGTTGTGGTCAGAATTCTATTATTCAGGTTAAAATTTTTTTAAATCTTAAAACTTATCAATAACAAAAATGTCATTAGGGATTATTTCTATCTAATGTTTATTTTTTCTTAACCAATTATTATAATAAGTCATTGAAAAAAAAAGTCCCTGGTTAGTAAAGTGAATTTTTTTTATAATAAACTATCTTTTATAAAGGATAGTTTCTGTGAAGAAGTTTCACTCATTTTGATAATGGATTTGTAGTCTAAATGGCCTTTAAGTCATTTGGCCTTTCCAAAATGTGTTTTATTAGCCAGATTGGTAGTGTATAATTTTGTTATTCTTGTGCTTTCAGTATTTAAAATTGTTAGGTCCTTGCAGCTTCACAGAAAGAGAAATAAAGAAAAAAATCTTTAAGTTGAAGTTAGTTAAGCCAGGTATGGTGGTGCATGCCTGTAATCCTAGTCTTTGGGAGGCATGAGACAGTAGGGTTGCAGGTTTGTAGCCAGCTTCACTGATTTTGTGAGGCACTCTGCAACTTAGTGAAACTTTTTAAATAAAAAATAAAATAGGGCTTGGGGGTATAACTGAGAGGTAGAATGCCCCTGGCTTCAATCTCAGTAACACACACACACACACACACACACACAGTATTCTTAATTGTAAGACATTGTTGAAGTTTGAGGAAAGTTATGAAGCTGAGTGCTTTTCATACAGGTGATTTTGTTTTATATGTACCACAGGGGTATGTGGGAAAGAAAATTCCTTTGGACCATAGTGAGATACTGCGCAAGCAGAAGGGGGCTTGGAAAAGTTTACTTTCTTTCACATACCTGCAGATAAGATACTATTTAATTTGAGAAGGAAGGATATTCAAGTTTTATAGGTCATCAGTGAGAAACAGAGACAACAATGATCAGGTTGAACAGCTGCCTGTTGTCAGGTATATGGGATTCCTTTTTCTCTCCTCCTCACTTCTTCCTTTACAATGGTGTAAAAATAAATTCAAAATCACTATATTAATCATTCTACAGTTTCCTTAGGCATGAATTAACGATGACTCTTGGTTAATGTGTTTCTAAGAAATGACACAACCCCACTGATGTTCTGAATTTCCTATGATTATCCTCTGGTCTTAGGTAACCAATGGCATTGCAGTGCTACAAAATAATGAAATATGTCAAATTATTTTTAATTAAAATGATCATCATTGTATGTGTCTTAGTCCATTTTCTATTTCTTTACAGACTACCGGAAACCGTGTGGTTTACAAAGAATAGAGCTCTAATTAGCACATGGTTCTGGAGGCTGAAGAGTTAAAGAACAAGAGGGAGCTTTTGGCAAGAACCTAGTGGCTGCTGCTTCATCTCCCATGGAAAAATGGAAGGGCAAATGGCACAGGTAGTAGGGACAGAAAACAAGGGGAAGCTTCATTTTATAACAACTGGTTTTGTGGTAATGGATCCAGTCCCCAAAGAGGAAGAACTCATGACGACAAGAAGCCACTTAAGAGAGAATGGTATTATTGCTCTCGATGGCCTACTCACCTCTCAAAGACCCACGTTCTCCTGACATCACTAGGATGGGAAACAAATTTCAACATGGATCTGGAAGGGAATAAACCACATTCAAACTAAAGCAGTATCCTTTTGGGTAAGAATATTGTGATATGTAATTGACTGCTAGTACACAGGGGTGAAAAATGTTTATTATACAAAATTAGCCTCTTTGCTGGAAAAATCATTTTCAACATAAAATTAATTTTGGTGTAAATTTAAGAATATCATGCAAACTTTGTAACTGAAATTTCATCATAGGCATAGACCTATTTTGTAGTTTGGGACAAAAAATATAATTGTACATGTTTGCACAAATCCATATTGCTTAATGATAAATTTATGTGGGCTCTATTGATTGGACAGTAATGCATATTACAGAATGAATAGTTGCGGATAGATTGTGAACCCTTTTATAATGTTATAGAGATAAACTTTTAGTTGCTTGTGCTATTCCAAATCTTAAATAGATACGAGTGAAACTTAGTCATAGTGGCCACTGCCATTCTTTCTATTGTGTTTCATCACAATGGCAAGAGGAAAGGAAAGATATCCCTTTCTGTTGACTGATATGTCTTGCAGGTAAAAAAAAATAAAGATTTCAAACTTAAGGTCTTTTAGTGCCAAAAGAATTCCTGAGTGAATACTACCTCCAAGGATGTGAGGCCATTGTGTTCAATATAAGGACCTAATGTTCATGGCATTTTTGCACTAGAATTGGATTACTGATGTAAAAAGAGAAGACAAAAGGAAAATATAAAAAGAATTAAAGAAGGATCAGAGTAGGATGGGTAAAATGGCCATAAAGTGAACAAAATAACAGAAAGAGGCTTGATTCTGAGAGATCACAGCCACAAAATGAGCCAGATTTATGCCACGGTGCTTAATTTCCACCCTTTCTTTTCGTCTCAGCTCCTTTCTGGTTCCGTCATTTTGATAAAATCTGTCTTCAATTATTTTACTTTCCATGGATTGATAACAAACATTGGCAGAGCAAGACATTAACAATGAGTATGATCGTTGTTCCTTTATACTTGAGAGTAAGTCTCATCTTGAACACACGATATATTCATTTTATCACAACCTCTGAAATATGCCCAGGAGTTGATTATATATGCTTAGGATTCTAAGATATGAGAGATGCATGACTATCCCTATATTTAAACTTTCTCATGCTTTATGTCCCGTGTGTTAACAGAGAGGTCAGACTAAACTGGGTAACTAAAGGAAAACAAAACAAAAAACAAAACAAACAAAAAATAATCTTGATTAAAAGTATCAGGAAATCAATTAGATAGACCGAGAATCAAGTGTGAATCTCTGCCACTCACAAGTTAATCTTGGCGACACTGTCTTCCTTTCCCATTATTGTGGGAGTTCCAAATATATATATATATATATATATATATATATATATATATATATATATATATATATTTCTTATTTTGATACTATTTTCTAGCTTTCTGAGTTTCTTGAATAAACACAGGCTGAAAAGCACCTTGGTCGATACTATCTGATAGACCCCTGTGGAGCACGCTTCTGTACTCTTTAACTTCATTTTCTTATCTGTGATAAAATTCCACATACTAGAAGAGGAAATGAGGTCCCTCAGGCTGTCTCCTAGCTCCTGCCTGCATTCATTCACTTACTCATGCATTGAACCAATCACTTTCATTTATTGGCTGCTTTACCTGTGCTGGCTTCTGGTCCAGACACTTGAAGACATCAGTGAACAAAAGAAAGATGCCAGCTTCTACCTACCTTCTATTCAGGGTGAAGATACTACGGAGGGAAAACGTAATAATTAATGCACATTTCAAATGAGCGTATGATAATGGAGTGTTAGCAAGTGAAACATACAGTGCACGATATACAGGGGTACGTGGAGACTGGGGATGAGGAGGTTCCAGGCACTGCACCCAGGAGCCTGGCTCACACAAACCTTGATGAGAAGGGGATGGTGTAGGAAAGACCGGAAACAGGTGGGGAAGTAGACTCCAAGAGAATACCACCCTGAGCAGAGAGAAGTGGCAGCAGACTGACATGTCAGAGGACAGGTAATATAATTTTATAAAGATTTGAAACTAATAACATATTGTTGAATGACAGGACAGTAGTTACATTTAGGAAGGAAAATTAAAATATTAGTTGGTCATATACAGACAAGGATATTCCACTCTGAGGTACTAATCTATATCCTGGCAAGAGTCACATCACATTAAAGAATTGAGTTTTCCTAGTGATAAGCCACGGGCTCTGCATTTAAATTTTGTAGGGTATTCTTTACGCCTATTTTAAATTTTAAAACAATTCTTGAGACATTATAACGGAGGTTATGTGTATTCCTTAATTTAGTTCTGATATGAAAAGGAACTGCAGAAGCACTTTCATTTTGATTACTATTAGAGGATTTAAATCTAAGTTTTTGTATGCATTGCTATTAAAGAACTATTACTAACTGTGTAACAATACAATTTTTTTTTTTTTTTTTTGGTGGTACTGGGGATGGAACCCAGGGGCATTCTACCTTCGAGCTACACTCCCAGCCCTATTTTTTTATTCTTTATTATTTTGAAACAGGGTCTCAGTGAGTTGTAGAGGGCCTCACTAAGTAGCTGAGGCTGGCTGCAAACCACGATCCTACTATCTCAGCCTCCCAAATGCTTGGATCACAAGCTTATGCTACCATGCTCAGCTCAGAATACAATTTTTTTTGGCTTCTTTTATTTATTTTTATTTATTTATTTTTTATTTTTTATTTTTAATTGGTGCATTGTAGTCATATATCAATCACATTGGAGTACAAGACTTGACAGGATATACTAGCACACATCATCCAATTAGCCCTCATCTAGCCCCCATCCCATTCCCTCCCCCTCCCTAGATCCCATGCTTGTTTGGTGATTAACTTTGATACATTTGTTTATGTACCTCCTGCGTTTTAAAGAGGCTCCATCCTCCCCTATTCCATACCTTCTGATTGGGCACCTTAGTTGCTTCACTATAGGGCCTTTTCTATAGCTCGACCTCTTCCTGTTGCCCCTTTCCTCCTAGTTATTGCTGATTAGGGGGAGCATCTGATTTATATTTTCTGCGATATTTCTCTGTGCATACCGCGTTGCAAGCACCGATCCCACTCTTGACGGCCCCAGTAGTGGCCTGGCTACCCGGTGGACATACAGTTTTGATTGGATTGATAGTGTCTTCATTTGTTATAGCAGTTTATACTGACCACTGAAGTTAATTTATGATTTATTATAATGTTCATTATTTATTTTCGAATGTATACAAGTTTTATTACAATAATAACAATTAAGGAAGAATTTGAGTCAAATTAGTTCCTACAATTGTCCCATCGCCGGGTGTGGTGGCGCACGCTTGTAATCCCCGCGCTTGGGAGGCGGAGACAGGAGGATCGCGCAGGTTCCAAGCCAGCGCGCTGGTTTAAGAGACCCTGTTTGCAAAATTAAAAAATAGGTCTGGGAGTGTAGCCCGGAGGTAGACGGGTTTCCAGGAACCCCAGTACACCCCCCCCCACACACACACAAATAGTTGTCCCATCTGTTATTATTTATTTAATGTCTGAGTGAATGAATGAAAACCAAAGCAACATTTGGAAGATAATTATTTCTGAAAATTAAAATAAAATTTTATTAAGCAATAAATAAATTTATCATAAAACAGTTAATTTTTATTTAAGGAATTTTAAAGAAAATATTTAGAAAGATTCCAGAGTAATAAGATCATGTACAGCTGTTTTTTAGTATGATTAATAACATATTAATCTTATGAATTAATGGGCTTCATTGTGTCATTTCCATGAATACATATATCCTGCTTTGATAGTATCTGACTTCCCTATTATCTTTTCTTTATCTCTCCTGCCCTCCTAACCCTGAGCTTTTTCTTCTTTCCTAAAATCTCCTCTTCTACTTTCAGGTATTTTTATCATCATTAATATTTTTCAGTTTTCATATTTGAGAGAAAAAAATGCATTAAAACTTTTTAACAAACATGTCAATAAAAACATATGGTACATTCAACTAAATTTGTACCTGAGGTTTTTATAGTAGCACTTTATATTTTATGTTTTATTTTATTAAATATTTATTAATTATTTTATTTATTTTTGCAGTACTGGGCATGGAACTCAGGACCATCCTACCTCTGAGCTACACCCCCAGCCCTACTTTTTATTCTTTATTTTGAAACAGGGTCTCGCTAAGTTGCAGAGTCTCACTAAGTAGCTGAGGCTGTTCGTGAAGTTATGATCCTCCTGTCTCAGTCTCCCAAGTACTGGGATTACAAGCCAGCGCCTTTATACATAGTTATTAAATATACTTTTTTTCAAAACACCTTGGATCAAGGGTCTTGTCCATCCATTAGAAATTAGTTTTCAGACTTTCACTGTACAAATCGGCACTGCGTATGAGAGGGTCTTGAATAAACTGTTCTCTTGTTGATATTATTGGTTTATTTATTAAATCTAATATTTTATAACTTTCACTTGGTTTGATTTTCTGTTTAAAAATTTAGTGGAATGCCCTAATGTACATGATGTATGTTCACAAGCAAATCAAAGTCAGTCACTAAGCCAAACGTGAGGAGGGAGAAGGGAAGAAATGGGGTGGGAAATGGGGATTGATTGTGCATGTATCCTCTACCATCTTGTATTCCATTAAGATGTATGACTGCAATGCATCAATTAAAAAAATAAAATACATTTAAAAATCAGTGGAATGGATGCTAGTGTGGAATGAGGCCAGAAAAACATCAGTGAACTACTGGGTTTTAGGTACTTGGAGTAATCATGTCTACAGTAAAGGGGACAGTAGAGGCACTTTAAGTGGACCCACCTTAAATGAAGAACTTTTTTTCAATTCCTTCCGTTCTAAAAAGATATCATCTTACTGAACTATAAGTTCCATTTGAGTACTTTTCAAACCTTCTAAATTTTTGTAAAGAAATTGAAACTAAGAGAGAAAATCTTGTGTGACAAGGCCTTGCCTGGGGCTAAGATTGATTTAATTTTTATAAAGGCTTCATACAGGAGAGCAAGACACATAGATACCTAGTTTTATCTGTTTGTTTATTAGTAGAAATCTACCAAAAGTTGTAGATGTTACTGGAGAATCTGCCTCCAAATCTGTAATTATAATTCACAGTAGTCTTTAGGGACCTTCTGAATGTAATGTTGACTTCCTTCCACAACATCAGTGTGTCTATTATAAAAACTATGATATTTTTGCAGGCTGCTCGTGATTCCAGCCATGAAGCTTTATACAGTATTTACATTCTGCCTCATTCTTGTAATTGCACCTTTCCTTGAAGCTATTAAGAGTATTGAGAAAATTATTTTTTCATTTCATCTCATTGGAATTTGTCTTCTAGCTAAGTTCCAGATTATTACCATGAAATAGTCTGCATTCTTTCTCCTCCAAGAGAAAGACATTTTTAGAGGTAAGAATTTAAAGATGAAGAAATCTTAAATACTACACCAAATAAGCAGAATCCTCAATTTAGAAACCGTTAATTGTCTGTACTAATGGTGGTTTGCATAAACAAGATAGACTGAAGCCAGGAAATACTTGATGCTTTTCTTAGCATTTGAATTAAGCTTTCAATTTCTTATTTTTCTTTCTTCCCTCAAGCTAGGTCTCCACATTTTAAAATGAACAGCAAAATTCAGATGATTTGTTAGTCTGTGTATTATTTCATCATCTTCTTTTGAGTTGAGAGTAATCACAAAGTGATGGTAGCAAAGAGTAGGTGAAATGAGGTATAGTAGCTTCATATCATGCATAATTCAGTACTGGATGGTGGAAATTCCCTTATTTAATGTATATTAGCATGAAAAAGTTTTTTGAAATCTTTTATGTCCACATATCAATAATACTGATGTGTATATTCGTGTGTGTGAGAACATTTTTTTTTTTTGATATTTTGTCTGGGCAGAGAAAAAGAGAGTAATATAAAAAGTGGGATACTGAACATTCTGTGCTTAGCTCAAAGTGCCTCATCCAAACAACGCACTGACATTTCAGTTGTGTAAGAGGTAGCAGAAATCGTTATCAGTTATGACTCATCAGGATGACAATTTGTTTTAATGCCTCAATCATAGCTTTCCAAACCAATATTTAAGCTGTGCTATTTATATCATCAGATCATACATAGGTGGTGTATTAAATTGATTTTTTCAGTCTTAATAGTGGAATAGCTTGCAAGATAAACCATGAAAATTATACTGAAATAGCTGAGTTGATTTATAATATTTTATTAAAGGGCATTGAAGCAGTGAATACATTTATGTTTTGAATAAGTTTATGTTATGAATCCATTTTTGTTTTTCAGGATTCACACATATCTGGAGTCATACTCAAAATATTGGACAAAGATATTTTCTCTTATAGTGATAAGTACATTTAGTCATTTTAATCTCTGGGTCATTTTCTGGTGCCATGTACAGGGCCATATGCCAGTGACTGGTGATAACTTAGTGAAAAGTACAGACTAGATCCAAGTTCAAATGGAGTAGCTACGTTGCAGAACACTTAACATGTGCTTGACATTGATTTCAGTCATTTTAATAACTAATCTATGAGGTAGGCATCAATATTAGACTTAAATTAGAGATGATGGAACTTGGAAGGAAATAATTTAAAAGTTGTTCTTTGGTGTGTAGAGATGATGGAACCTAGATTCAAACCCTGGCAGAGCAGATACAGAATCTCTGCTTTGATTATACCATGTTATTTCTCAGTGTGATTGCAATGGAACTTGCATTTGTGTGTGATGACAATGATAATAAGTAAGGAAATAAGAATGTAAATAGAAAAATAAGAGGGAAATCCCGATTTTGATTTTCTAAAATATTTCTAAATTTTCAGACAACTAGAAGTAGTAACAGCAATGTCCTTTAGGAGACATATATTTTTAAACTTTAGGTATCATATAGTAAAGGGAGACATCCCAGGAAACCTCAAGACACTGGTGTGTTTTGATGAGATGGTGCTTTATTTCAGACCACTGAAGGACAAGATTTGGGTACCTGGAGGTAAGTGTACTTTATCTTTCTCTCTCCACTCCACATCATATTATATCAGCTAGTTTATCAGCGTGTATAAACTTTGTGAGTTAGTATAGTTTCATCACCCCTTTCTTTAAAAGAAAAATATGAGACATCTATGATTATATATGTGTATATATATATATATATATATATATATATATATATTCACTTTCATCTCATTTAAAGGTACACTCCTCACCAAGGCCAGGTAGAGGATTAGTCACAAACTTATTGAAAAAAAATGCATTTTTTGGAAATGCCCGAAAGCCACTATGCATAATTCTTTTTTCCATATTTTATTTTATTTATATGTGGAACATATTGAAAATGGTGGTGTACATTTAGATTGTGCTTTGTGCCCTCTCCCCCCCATTCCCCTTCCCCCCTCCCAATAAAGAGTGTCCAGGTTAACCATGCTATATTTATACTATTACACATATTCTAATGTAGCTCCTCCATTAAACAACCTCAGCTTTCTTCCTCTCCTATCCTCCATTCTATGCATAATTCTAAGTGCCACTAGAAACACAATTTTTAAATCACATCTGTGCTAGAAATAGTAGTTTAATGTACTGTATTAACATATAGTTGACAAACCTTAATATCTTAAAAAGGTAAAAAGTCATACTTTATAGAGTTCCTAACAGACCAAGGATGACAGGATCACCACCATGATATGATTATACTAAATAAAACACAGCTCATTGTATTACCTCAGAGAGGAAGAAGATATTAAGATCTTTATACTTATCTTACTATCCAAAGGGTTAGAGAAATTGCTATATCAGATGGTAATTTTGTTAAGAACTACTGTCTATGCTGCAGTATACTATTCTGGTCATTAAATACTATTTTCTTTTTTGTATATTTACAACAAATTCCATAATTTCTAAAAAAATTCTAAAAAAATTCAATCAACTGAAAATCAAACTGGCATTCAGAGCTCACAGGCCAAGAGGTCTAGTAGGTGAGTGCTATTTTCTACTATAGGTTTGGAAGTGCTTTAGGTCTAGAAAAGAAAATGAGCTCAAAAGTCAGGTTATATATCCACCCAACAGTGAATATTATAAAGTGAATATTATAAATATTATAAACAGTGAATAGTATAAATATTATAAAGGGAATAAAGGTGAGCTACATATTAAATATTGCCATGTGGTTACAAAAAGAATGAGGGTGACAAAATGGTCACTGGGATGTGTTATTTCTGAAACTCTATTGAAGATAAATTGGGAGTGTTTGTAAAATGTTCCTTAAATAAAACTCAGTTTAATTCCTTGCACATTGCTCTTTTTGGTCTGTGGTTCTACTACAGCAATATTGTTTCTTTTAATTTATCCTATTTGGCTGCATCTAAAATGGGCATCAGGAGATAAATGAGCAAATTGGGAACCGAGTAGTTTTCTTAACTAACTTCCTGTTTTATGAGGGTTAAATTTTGCATAGTTATACCATCATTTTAGTTCAGACTTTATGTTTTGTTTGGTAGACCAGTTTTCTGAAAAATATAATAGGGTTGCTATAGTTATGATTCTAGTTGAGTCCACATACTAGTGACAACCTTACAGTACTTTCCCAGCACAAATTCTCAGATCAATTCTATTCTGCTTTTCTGCCTTTGTATCTGTCTCTATTTATATAAAGAGTTACCTTGAGAGCATCAGGCTTCCTCTTAATCATATTTTGCCCTGAGCTAAAAATTTCAAAAACAGGCAAAACTAATCTACAGTATTAAAAGTCAAAGTCAGACCAGTGGTTACCTTGGTGAATAGGGACACAGGAAGAATGCTAGGAATTTCTCACATGCAGGGAACAATTTATTTCCTAATCTGGTGATACCAGTGTATTCACTTAGTGAAAATTAATCAGGCTACATAAGATACATCAAGTAAACCATTTCTTTAATAAACCCAAAGTAGAATTCATCTTTCTTTACTGATAGGCTGGGTAATTTGACCTATAATCTTTTCTTTTTTTTTTTTTTTTTTGGTTGTACTGGGGTGGAAGCCAAGGGTTTTTCTACCTCCGGGCTACACTCCCAGACCTCTTTTTTATACTTTATTTGGAGACAGGGTCTCACTAAATTTCTGAGAGCCTCACTAAGCAGCTGAGGCTGACTTCAAACCTGTGCGATCCTCCTGTCTCAGCCTCCCAAGCTCTGGGATTACAAGTGTGTGCCACCACACCCGGCAACCTATAATCTTAAAACAAGCAGAAGGGGAGACAAAATATGCAAATAAACACATATCCTTTTGAAGTAATAAGTTAGGTAATATTTCAGTCAGAATTCTTATTGCCACGACTCAAAAAACCTGACCACATAACTTAGGAGAAAGTTTATTTGCTCACAATTCTGAAGATTTCAGAGGTTCAGTCCATGTCAGTGCAATTCTATCAGTGGTGCCCAAGTCATGACAGTGGGAAACAGAAAGAGGGAGGGAGAAAGAGGAGAGAAAGTGGTGGACAAAGGACAACATATAATTCCCAAGGCCACATCTTCAGATACCTGTCCTAAGCAACCAAGCCCCACCTTCAACATGGATGCCTTGTTTCTGTGAGATACAGGGAAATATTTTAAATCAAACAATAACAGATAATAAGATATATAATTAAAGGCCAATATCCTGAAGAAGAAAATAATCAAAGAACAGGTGTACTATTGAGTATATTTTCATTAGAGATACCTATTATTTCTTAAACTGACAGCAGAGATAATAAATTTAGGAAATAAGGAAGACTCAAGTGAAATTCAAAATTAGTAAAATAAGAGACACTGGCATACATTTCTGAGAGTGGTTGAGAAACTGAAGTGCTGTGTGTTTAGAATAAAGACCTTGTGAAGCTCCTCGTCCTACCTCGTAAAGCTCCATTTTGACCCCTCTCAAACTCTGTTAGATTAAGATGATCAAGATGATTTAGGATTGTTGTTACCTGTTTTAGACTACATGTTTGTGTACCCAAAATACTTATGTTGAAATACAGAGTACATGTTTTTGCATCCAAATTACATACCTTGATTTGATGGTATTTCTAGATGGGACCTTTTAGAGGTGATGTTTTAATAAGAATAGAGCCTTTACGAATGGGATTATTTTAAGTGTCCTTATAAAAGAAACCCTAGAGAGCTCTCTTCCCTTTTACCACATGGAGAACAACAATAAGATGGCCAGGACATCTATAAACTAGAAAACGGACCCACACCAAACACAAAATCTCTTATTTACTTGATCATTGACTTTCCAGACTCCAAAATTATGAGAAGCAAATTTATGTTACTTATAAGTTTTCTCTTTGTGATTTTTTATAGCATCCCAAATAGACAAAGAAACTACTCCTAGACTGTCTGTATGAGATAAATTGACTCATCTTTAGCAGAATTTAAAATTATATGTAGCCTTACATCATCTACAAGTTTTCTTATGCAATGCATTTCACTTTTAAATGAAGGCATAAACAAAGTCCTTTTCCTCAAAATAAAAAGAAAAATTGACTATATAAACAAATCTATAGAGGATCAAAGTAATTATCAGACAGTTTAAAACTGAGGCCCCAAATAACAAATGTTGAAAAGGTAGAGAGTAATGGGATCTCAGATACATTTTTATCTCACTGGAAGGTGTTAAAATTGGAACAATCACCTTGAAGAACAATCTGGCATTATTTTATAAAATGGAGCACTACTACTACTACTACTTTAACTTGGTGATTTAATTACTTACAATAACACTCAAGATAAATTCAGACAAGAACTAATATAGGATTTGTGGGTTCTGAAGCTTATGCAATATTATACAAACTAATGAGTAAAAGTAATATAAAATTAAAAATTAAAATTGTGTATAATCCTTTGGAAAGAACTTCCAAGTGAGATATCTAAAACTATTTTCATGAATTTTACAGCAAATCTGCTTGCAGCATGTCAAAAGGCATTAGCAGAAAAACAATGAACAAAAGAAAAAGCAAACCAGCACTGGTTACTATGGGTCACAAGATCAAAGTAGTACAGAAATTAAGGAGACAGGGAGTCCTCTTTTAAATTTAAAAACAAAGTCTGTTAATATGTAATTAAAATACCGCAAACCATATATATTTTTACTGTATGATATGAGTTTTGATATACATATGCACATGTGAAGTTATCAGCGAGATTAAGATGGAGAATGTGTTCATTATCCCCAAAAGACTCCTCACACCAGTTTTTAGCCTCTTATTTCTCTTCTACTTTCAACCCTCTTCTCTAGGAAACCATTGATTACTACTACTATTGATTATTTTGCCCTTTCTAAAGTTTTTTTTTTTTATAAATGGAACCAGAATATGTATGATAATCTTATTCAGCTTCATTTACTCAATGTATTGTTTTAAGTATACTTTTAATGTATTTATTATTATTGGTGAGTACTATGGCTGATCTTCTTTTGTTTACAAAGACAAAATCATTAGTCTGCTAAAAGGTAATCAAAGATACTGCTGAAATAAGCCAGGTGAAGTTGGTGGAACTGCCCAGCAGGTTACAGAAGCTGAGCATTAAAGTGGAGTCTTTGTTCTCACTGAAAAGAGAGTAGCAGCCAATATCAAAGATGACAGATTGAGTGGACCACTTTAAACAGTCATGGGTGTCTTGGGAATACTTGCATTGAAGAATCATGAGGAATGCTTGATTTGTTGTCATATTGTCCTTGACATCACTTTGGGTAATTCTATCAATTGCATGTAGATATACATTTTTTTTTTTTTTTTTGGTGGGGGTGGTACTGGGGTTCCTGGAAGCCCTTCTACCTCCGGGATACACTCCCACGGGCTACACTCCCAGACCTATTTTTAAACTTTTTTTTATGTGGAAACAGGGTCTCTTAAGCCAGTGAGGCTGGCTCCGAACCAGCGCGATCGTCCTGTCTCCGCCTCCCAAGCGCGAGATTACAAGCGTGCGCCACCACGCCCGGCACATTTTTATAAGAAATTCTATAGTAAGATGCAAGTCTGTGAGATTTAAAGTCCAAGTTCCCTAATTTACTTGCATGAAAAATAAGGATAACAGTACATGCTCTGCTTTGAATATGGTTTGATTTTGTGCCCAAAGCTCCATGTTCTTGGTCCTCAATGTGACAGTGTTAAGTAGTGGCAGACAGTATTGAGTGGTGGTAGTGCCTTGAAGAGATGGGGCTTAGTCAGTATGAGGTAATTAGGTCCTTGGAATGTATTTATTCATTCATTTATTTATTTATTTTTGTGGTACTGAGGCTGGAACCTAGGGGCTTTTCTACCTCCAGGTTATACTACAGACCTATTTTTTATACTTTATTTGGAAACAGGGTCTCACTAAGTTGCTGAGAGCCTCACTAAGTAGCTGAGACTGGCTTCGAACCCGTGCGATCCGCCTGTCTCAGCTTCAAAAGCTCTGGGATTACAAGCATGCGCCACCATGCTCAACATGAAGTGTTATAATTAGAAAAACAAACAAACAAACAAAATGAATATAATTTTCACAGGAACTCAGATTCTTTAAGAGTTAATTGTAAAATAAAATATTATATGCCCCCTGAATCACTCCCTGGCCTCCTGTCTCCCTGTGTGGTCACTGCATCTTGTATGCATCCCGTCATAATACCATCTATTACATTCTGAGGCAGGCAAGGGAGCTCTCACCAGAGTATGAATCTGTAATACTGTGAGATCATGGACTCTTGGCCTTTTAATTGTGAACTAAATTAATGTCTTTTTTATGAGGTTCCAACCCTGGACACTTTGTTATAACAATTTAACATGGACTCAAACAGTAATTATCATACAGGGTTTTTGTACGGACTACATAAGATAGTATGTGTGAGGGTTTGGAAGAACAGTTGGCAAGCTATAAACATTCAGTAAAGGTTAGCTATTTCTGTAAGAGAAAGAAAAAAATTCTAAAAATATACATACCAGGCAAAATTTTAAGGATTGATTTCTTAGGTTGGTAGCTATTGAAAATTTGTGTTTTAATTTTTTATCTCATGTAAATTTTCCAAAATCTTGACAATGAGTAAATAAAATGAACAAGTAACAATATATTTGGGGGAGTACATTATCATCTTGATAGCCTGGTTAACTCTGTCAAATGTTTCTGAGAGCTGATAGTGAATGAAGTGATCACATATAAGCCCTCAATTGTCAAAGAAGACTACTGGAAAGTACAGCCTCTAGCCTATCTTGCTCCATCATGGTGCTAGGTAAAAAGTCTCAGGAGTCCACACCTCTACAATCAAGGAAAATGTAGTTCCCGTTAGTGCAAATTAGAAAACACTTCTGGCAAGTGGCCAATAGAGCCGGCCAATCAGTAAAGTGAGGCTGGGTCCTTATTTATTAAACAATTCAAGTATCAGTTCCAAACCATGGTCCGCTCAGAGTTTCAGTAATCTACACTGCCTCCATCATGTTGAATGTGTGGAGCTGCTGCTCTGCAGAGCCACAGTCGCTACTGCTACAGCAGCTCTACACCACTCCGGTTGATTTGAAACAGAAACAGCAGCCCTGTATGATGTAAGGCCATTTAATGATTAATTAGTCCCTCTCTTATGCACACACAAGGACGATGCTCTTTCTGGAGCTATGATTAGCTTCAGAGTTGCAGATGTTGGAAGTTACCTCATGATGATGCTGTGTTGTCAGATGATGTGTTTAGGTATCTTTGTGTGGTGACTTAATTGCATTGCCAGAAACTGTTTGCTTCTTATTATCCTTAAAACAACATCATCATGGAAATCCCATAGATACTTATGTAAGGAATAGATGTAAACACATTTAACATAAATGCGCCAGTGTGCCAGTGTTATTTATATTCATGTATATGTATATAGTCATGCATTTTTCAAGCTTTTGCTAGAAGTCTATTTGTGTAATCTATTTAAAAAAATGCAAAACATATGCATATATATTGCATCTCAGAATTTTTTTGTGGGAATGATATTCTATATGTATAAAACAATAAAACATCTAAGGTAAGGTTAAAATTTTAAAACCAAAGGAACTGAGACTAACTAACACAAGAGAGATTATAACTATAAATGATAAAGACCTCTCTTCATTTTTTCCTTAACTAATTTTTTAGTATGGTCTCAAACATTTGATATGCTACAGATACAAAT
The DNA here is from genome assembly GCF_963383645.1 of Muscardinus avellanarius. Classification (NCBI taxonomy): domain Eukaryota; kingdom Metazoa; phylum Chordata; class Mammalia; order Rodentia; family Gliridae; genus Muscardinus; species Muscardinus avellanarius. Next base: position 93,138,093 of record NC_137794.1, read on the forward strand.
TCTACTGACGTATATGATATTGAAAATCTGACATTGTGAAAATATATTACAATGCATAACATTTGAAGAAATAGGTCAACCAGAGGTTAGCACATAGGAATAGACTTTAAGAAAAATATGGTTCTTTATTTTCCACCTTGCACTATAGTATTTCCCACGTTTTAATACTTGCTTAGAATAACATTGCAAAATTTGATACCTTGTGTATGTTTCAGTCATAGTGCAAAGGCAAATCTTGTTTCTGATGTAAAAGTAATTTCTCATATATTTATGTACAAAGAGTCGGAGAATAAGACATAATGATAATGGAAATTAACTCTATTGATAGATGTTACTACCAATCATTTTTATTGAGACATACAGTGTAACTGAAGGAGTGTAAGAAATTTGATGAATTACAGCAAAATCCTGCTAAACCACAAATGATTCAGATTATACAAATTCTCAGGAGTGTGAGGAATAAATGAGAAAACAAAAGAAAATGCCTTTGTAAACCATACAGTGTTACAAATTTAAGTTAATTATCATCATTATTATAGCTGATACTATTTGATTTAATTGTGTGTGTGTGTGTGTGTGTGTGTGTGTGTGTGTGTGTGTGTGTGTGTGTGTGTGTTGGTACTGGAATTAAACCCAGAGGCATTCTACCTCTGAGTTACACCCCCAGTCTCAGCATCCCGAATGCTGGGATTACAAGCGTGTACCACCATGCCCTGCACAAGACAGAATTTTTAACACTCATCTCAGAATTTTCAAGGTGGTCTTAATATTTGACCCAAAAATCTTTGAAAAGCATATATTTTGCTTTTAAAAGATGATATTAAATTATTTTTGTAGCTCTGCAATATAATTCAATTTTTCTCTAAATTCACAAGTACTTTTGTAATATTCTTCACCTTCTACTCCTCCCAAAGCCTGATATCTTCCCAAGACATTGCTTCCTGAATGGTGTTTATGAAGTTGCAAATGAAATTATTTTCAAAGACTTACACTGTCAGAAATAAAAATATGTGGCTTTAATTTCCAAAAAGTCATACCAAATGTACACTTAAGTGAGTCAAATTAATTATGAAAATAAATACCCATGAGAAACTTAACAATGATTGTGGTTAACAGATTTTTTGACTTTGTATATTTTTATGAATTATAAAATATCTACTACTATTAATATATGCTTTTTATTTTTAAGAAACATGTAATATGTAATATTTAATGATTAAAAATTTCATTGTACTTTCAACCATAGTTTTGAAAATAGGATTATACAAACTTGACCAATAGTTAATGTACTGCAATACTGTAAAGGGTACAGTAAAATATCATGCTCAAAAATAGGCAAACTATGGAACCAGCCAAAATGTTCATCAACAGATGCATGGATTACAAAACTATGGGATATATATACAATGGAATTTCACTCAGTTATAAATATGCACACAATTACATTATTTACAGGGAAATAAATAGAACATTTATTTCTGGAGAACATTGTGCTAAATGAGTTTACTTAGTCACCAAAAGTAAAAAAAAAAAAAAAAAAAAAATGGATGTCTACCCTAATACGCAGAAGCTATGGGTAAAAAGAGTCATAGGAAGAACTCTAGACAAAGAAGGAGAAACCATTGATGAGAAAATAAAGCAACCTAACTGAGAGAGATAGGAGGGGAGAAGAGGAAAATTTTATAGTGTACATGATATATATTCACAAACATATTAAATTCAATCACTAAGACAAACATGAGGAGAAAAGGGAGAAAGAATTTGGGTGGAAATGGGGTAAGGGCTAAACGAGTGATGTGTGCGGGTATGTCTCTGCTCTATTGCACTTCATTAAGACATATGATTACAATGCACCAAAAAAATTAAAAGTAGAAATTCTTTCAGATGCTTCATCCTAAAGTCCTAGAATATTTCTGTCATTTGAAAAGCATTTGCCTTTAGAAAACCCTATGAAATTTATCAATTCCTCTTTATCTCTGATTTGTGCAATCTGAAGTAAAACCTGTAAACACATTTCTGCATGAAGAAAGGCATGTGTGTGTGGGGTTATGGACACATGCTCTAAACAAAACACAGTGTCAACAGGAGGAAGATATTTTTCACCGCTGTATTCATAAATTAATGCTCTAGAAATTGTCTCTCTTGAACCAACTTTCTTTTTGTAAACTTTTGTTTCACAAAGATCAAAGGATGTGCATGAACTCCAAGAATGTTCTGACATATTGCCTCTCTGATTATTTATTTGGAGCCATTTCTATTTTTAGGGAATAGCCATGTCATGTATTTAAGAATCTACCATGATTCAGGTAAGTGTTTAGTTTCATAAAAAAATGATTTCAACTATATAAATCATTTTGATCTTTTGGTGGTGGATTTGTCTTCCATACAATCCACACCTACATTGTGAAATAAAGGAGTTTTCTAAATCTTGCTTTAAAAGTATTTCTGTGTTATCTTAATAATTCATACATAATATGCTATTATTTAAACTACTAATGTTTAAAAATACTTATATTATCATAACTTTCATAACAAAATGTACTGTAATTCAAAGTATACTGAGCAATCAGAGGAATAGATTAAGTCTAAAAAAAGACATTTTAGCAATTAAAGCATCTAAATTATGTTTTAAAATTCCAAAAGTTGTAATGTCTGTGGCTTTTAAAACAGATTCAGATGTTATCTGTGACACATAGTTTCTCCTTTAAAGGTCACTGCTCTTGTGAAAGAAACTGGAACTATTTCTAACAAATCACGTATTTGAAGAATTTAGCTTTATCTCTTTTGATGTGATCATTTAAGGCTTTGGATGCCAAATGTGTGTGTGTTTGTCATGGAAAAGAAGCTGATGAATTTATTAGGACCTAAGTCTGATCAAAGAGGAAGAAAGAAATCACTTAGAGAGACAATATGACCCCATGCAGGGTGAACATAGGGTGTTCATGCCTGTCCTATTTTCAATCTGTCATACTGACATACATCCTTCTAATATGAGGGACAATTACCACTTGAAATTGTGAAAATCTCAAGAATAGCACAGAACTTCATGTAAAAAAAAAAATCCAGAAGCATTATCAGTAATGCACTCCCACAAGTGTGCACAAGACGTGTTCAACTTTTATTTAGTACCTCCATCCACTGGTCTATTCAGCACTCCAGGAATGCAAACAAGTGGCAAATTACCATGTATGTCCCAACTGTATCCCATTTCTATAAATACACATATATGTAAAAATAGGGATTTTAATATTTTATAAGAAAAGCATTTTGTAGGTAAAAACTATATTTTTGATCAGTAAGTTATTTTCAGATTCCTAAGTCTTAAATGTTAAGTAGATACCATTATTCAAGAGAAATTAAAGTGAGAGCTTTTTCTATTTTTGTCACGGGTTTTATAGATCCTTTATATGGCACAAAACAAGACAGACTGTATTTGAATATGTGAAAAATAAAAGAAAAAAATGGAAAGTAATTTTTATGACAAATTTTTTTCTTCTCATTATAAACTAAACACTGACTCAAAAAATTGTAATAAATCTATTGGTCACTTTTGTTTTTTTATATTAAGAAATAGACTCAGCCGGGCATGGTGGCGTACGCTTGTAATCCCAGCATTCGGGAGGCTGAGACCGGAGGATCACGGTTCGCGGACAGCCTCAGCTACTTAGTGAGGCCCTCTGCAATTCAGTGAGACCTGGTTTCAAAAAAAATAAAAAATAAAAAATAGGGCAGGGGGTGTAGCTCGGAAGTCGAATGCCCTGGGTTCCATCCCCAAACCCACAAAAAAAAAAAAAGAAAAGAAATAGATTCTTCACAAAGAACGTACATGCACATGGCACTTGGTGCTCTCCTTCCAGTTTCCCATTTTCCTCCCTACCAATACAAAGTACCCAGATTAATATTGGTATATTCACATGTATACTCATAGTCGATGGTAGTATTTCCTGTATTAACCTCATTATTTCTCCTTCCCTACCCTTAGATTTCCTTTCTGGCTCCACTGTGGTTTCTCCTTCATTATCTGGAGTCCCTCTGTAACACAATTACTCCCTATCCTTCACAAATTAGAGAAAGCATATGACACTTCACGTTTTGTGATTAGCTAATCTCACATAACATAATATTTTCCAGGTCTTTCCATTTTCTTGAAAGTGACATAATTTTGTTCTTCTTTATTGCTGAGTAGAATTCCATTGCATGCATTTCTCTTATTTTGAAATCCATTCATCTGTTCATGGACACCGAGATCTGATTGGGATTAGATAAAATCTCAGTGTAGTGAGTTTTGATTTGCATCTTCCTGATTGCTAATGATGAACTTTTTTCATAAATTTATTGGCCATTTGTATCTCTTCTTTTTGTAAAGTGTCTATTCAATTTAGTTTCCCATTTTTTTAATTGGGTTTTTTGTTTTTCTTTTGTTTTACAATTATGTATTGTCGGGGTCATTACATATTTATCAGTGGTTATTTCGGGTTTTTTTCTAGTGTAAATTCTTCTAAATCTTTGTATATGCTAGGTATTAATTCTCTGTTAGAGGGCTAGCTTGATAAAGAACTTCTTCCATTCTGTAGGCTTCCTCTTTAGACTCTTGATGCTTTATTTGATAAGCAGAAATATTTTAGCTCACTGTCACCCACTTATTAATTCTTGTAATTTTCTGAGTTTTGGGTGTCTTGTTGAGGACGTTTCTGCCTGTGTCTATATGTTGGAATGTTGAACCTATGCCCTCCTCTAATAGCTTCACAGTCTCTGGTCTAAATTTCAGGTCTTTGATCTATCTTGAGTTGATTCTTGTGCGGGGTGAGAGGTAAGGATTTAGTTCTATTTTTCTACAAATGTTTTCCTAGCACCCTTTGTTGAAAAGGAAGTCTTTTCTCCAGCTTATGTATTTGGCCCCTTTGTCAAAGATCAACTGATAATAAGTGTATGGATTTGTTGCTGTGTCTTCTATTCTGTTCCATTGGTCTGTGTGCCATTTTTGTGACAATACCATTACTATAGCACTGTAGTATAATTTGGAGTCAAGAATTGTGATGCCTCCTGAATGGTTCTTATTGCTGAGAATTGCTTTATTTATTCTGGGTCATTTGTTTCTGCATATAAAATTTAAGACTGATTTTTCTAAGTATATGAAGAATGACATTGATATTTTGAAAGGGATTGTATCGAATATGTAAATAACTTTTGATATAATCGCCATTTTTGATGGTATTTATTCTGCCTATCCAAGAACAAGGGAGATCGTTCTACCTTTCAAGACCTTTAATTTATTTCTTTAGAGTTTCATAATTTTTTGTTGTAGAGGTCTTTACCTCTTTGGTTAGGTTTATTAATAGATTTTTTATTGGTTTTGAAGTTATTGTGAATAAAATTGTTTTCTATATTTCTTTCTCTGTGGATTCATGATTGGCAAATAGAAAAAAAACTACTGATATTTTAAGTTGATTTAATATCCTGCTACATTGCTTAATTGGTTAATCAGCTGTAGTAGGCTTTTGATTGAGATTTTTTTGGGTCTTCTGTATATAAGATAATGTCATCTGAAAACAAAGATAACTTTAATTTTTCTTTTTCTATTTGAATTATTTTAATATTCTTCTCTTGTTTTATTGCTGTGGCAAAAATATTGAGGACCATATTGAAAAGGAGTGGTGATAGTGGGCATCCTTGTCTTTTCCTGATTCTACAAGTAATTCTTGCAGTTTTTCTCGAATATAATATGATGTTGGATTTTGGTTTATTGCATTTTGCTTTAATAATGTTGGGATACATTTTTTCAATTCCAATATCATGCAATGTTTCAACATAATAGGTGTTGGATTTTTGTCAAGTGCTTTTTCAACATCTATTGATATGATTATGTGGTTTTTGTCCTTATTTATATTTATGTGGCATATAACATGTGTTGATTTGTGTATGTTGAATGAGCCTGGCTTCACTGGGATGAAACCAACTTGGCCATAGTGTACATTTTTTTTTTTTGGTGTGTGTGTGTGTGTGTGTGTGTGTGTTTGTGTTTGTGTGTGTTTTGTTTTGTTTTTGGTGGTACTGGGGATGGAACCCTTCTACCTCTGGGCTACACTCCCAGACTTATTTTATATTTTATTTGGAAACAGGGTCTTTTAAGCCAGTGAGGCTGGCTTGGAACCTGCACAGTCTTCCTGTCTCCACCTCCCAAGAGTGGGGATTACAAACATGTGCCACCACGCCCGACTTTGCTGTGGTTTAGAATGTGCACAGTTATTATTTTGTTTAGAATGTTTTGCATTTATATTTATATTTATAAATTATATTGGTCTATAATTTCAGTTTTTAAGTATCTTAATTTGGTTTTGGTAGTAATGTGATGCTGGCCTCATGGAGTTTAGAATTTCTTCCTTTTAGATTTCATAAATTAACTTGTGAAGTATTGGGTTTAATTCTCTAAAAGTTTTGTAAAATGGATTTTTCTTTGATGGCAGAATATTTATTGCTGTTTTTATTTCTTTGCTTGCTATTGCTTGGTTTAGGTTTTCTATATCCTTTTGTTTAATTTAGGCAGATTGTATGTGTTTAAAAATCTGTCAATTTCTTCCCTAGTTTTCAGATTTTGGAATATAAGGTTTTAAAATAGTTTCTGATGATCCTCTGAATTTTCCCACTGTCTGTGGTGGTGTCTCCTTTTTCCTTTAATTTCTAATTTTAATAATTTGTGTTGATTTTTAGTTAGGTTAACTAGGGGTTTGTCAATCTTTTTAATTTTGTTAAAAATAGCCTTTTGATTTGATGTTGCTTTGTATTGATTTTAATTCTTTATTTCATTTATTTCTGCTCTGATTTTAAATATTTTCTTCCTTTTACTGGCTTTAAGATTAGACTGTTCCTTTTTTATGTTCTTGAAGTGTATCATTATGTTGTTTATTTGGTAACTTTCTGTTTTTCTTATGTGGACACTCAGGGCTATAAATTTTTCTCTTAATATCACCTTTGAAGTGTCCCATGGATTTTGTTATGTCGTGTCTCTATTTTAATTTAATTCCATGGTTTTTTAAAATTTTTCCTTATTTCTGTTTTGATACATTCTTTTATTCAAGAAACTATCATTCAGTCTCTATGTGTTTATGTAATTTATTTTGGTCTTTATGTTGCTGATTTCTACTTTCATTCTGTTGTGATCTGAAAAGTTGCAGGGAATTATATTACATCTTTTGAAATTGCTGATGCGTGTCCTGTGGCCCAGGATGTGGTTTATTTTGGAGGAGATTCCAGGGACAGCTGAAAATAATGTGAATTCAGCTGTTGCTGACTAAAATATTTTTTATATATCTAGTAGGTCTATTTTGTTTATAGTGTTGTTGGGTCAGAGAGTCTTTATTCTCTTTTGTCTTGAATATCAATATTATTATTGCATTTGGGTCTATTTGAGACCTGATATCTTCAAGAGTTTGTTTTACAAATGCAGATACACCCTTATTTGGGGTATACATGTTTACTATCATTTTATCTTCTTGAGGGATTGTTCTTTTAATTAATAAGAATTGCCCTGCTTTATCTCTTCTGTTGTGTTTTAGCTTAAAGTCTGTTTTATCATATATCAGTGTTGCTACTCCTGCTTGGTTTTGGTCTTCATTTGCATGGTTTATTTTTTCCATCCTTTTACCCTTAAGTCTATAGATATCTTTGGCTGTAAGGTGAGTTTATTGCAAGTACCGGTCTATGTCTTTTAATTGAGGAGTTAAGTCCAATGACATTCAGTATTATTATTGAAATATAATTTTTGTTTTCTGGCATTTTGTGTTCTCTATTCTGTTTGATGTAGTATTATTTCTCCTTTCCTTAGTTGCCCACCTGGTGGAATTCAGCTCTTCTCTGCTTTTAAAATTGGCTTAATTTTTTTTATAATTTATTTCTTTAAGTATTTTCTCTAGTGCTGGCTTGGTAGTCATAATTTTTAATATTCTTCTTCTCTTAGATATACTATTTTTAAAAGCACAATTTCACATTTTTCTATCTTTACTGGAACCCTTGTATCTTTATTTTCTACCCACACCATTCCGTTCTCCCCATTCCGTTCTCCCCAATATATCACATCTTCATTCCCATCAGAATATGTTCATAAATTTTTCAGGTTTTAAACAAGAATATACACATAAAATGTCATATATAACACTACTACCTAATTTCAAGAATAGAATAATATATTTAGAAACACTATTCTATTTTTATGTGTCTTAGATTTCTTATTCAACAGTACTATGCAAAATGCTAAACAATCTGATGTACTCCTAATTAATATGCAATCATTACATTATATTTTCAGGTTCCACATTTATGAATTACACAACTGCAGTTGAAAATTATTAAAAATGCCTATAGATAGACTCTTTTGTCATTATTTCTTTAATTATCCAATGTAGCTACTGTTTACAAAGTATTAAGTATTAAAAGTAATATGGAAATTATTTAAAGTAAACAGAAAGATGTGCATAGATTATCTTTTTAGATTATTCCAGGTCATTTTGAGTAGTAAACTTGCGCATCTGCTGATATTGTATCTTCAAGGGATCCTGTAACCAATTCCTGCAGTCACTGAGAATTAATTGTATTTAAATTGCTTCGTAATACTTTCTGTATGTTCTGCAATATAATTCTCCACTGATTGGATATTTTCTGTTTACCCACCTATTCTACAAATAATATTGTAATCGGAGTCTTTGTACACAGTTTTACATGCTTGACTTTATTTTCATTTGAAGGGACCAGTTGTACAATTGCTAAGTAGAAGGCATACATACAATTTATTTGAATGGATTTTAATAAAGCCTCAAGCATATAAAATCCCAATACATCTTCTCATTCAAACGGATAAAAGCTATGATTGCTCTGATTTCTATTTTTCTCATTTTAATAGCTATAAGTAGAGTAGGTATTAGATTTTTTCTTTTAAGTTTGTATTTATATAATAAGTATACTTTCTTAATCTGCCTACTATATTATGAATATGTCTTTATTCATGTTTTTCTGTTGATTTTTAGCTCAATTTTGGTATAAAATAAAAAAAAAACAGGCATCACTAAATTTTAAAACTTACTCAAAAACATATAACTTTTATTTTGTACATTGTTTTCATGGAATATTTTGTAATTTTTGTTTTTACATAATACATTTAGGTGTTAAGGTTGCTTACCAATTTTTTATTTATAATACTAGGATATAAATCTGTAAGTCATTAACATGCCATGCCAGTCTCATTATTTGTAATACAGAGAATAGTGATAAAGATATCAATGTTACTATATGTATTATTTTTATTATAAATAGCAAACGTTTTATGCAAACAAATTATATGGTATGACTATAAACATGACTGTATGAGTGCCAGTTACCCAAGTACTGGAAGCGTGGAGATGTGTCACCACACCAGCCTATTTTTTATCTTTTTTTTTTTTTTCTTGTGTTACAGGATCTTGTTAAGTTGCTGAGGGTCTCACTAATTGGTGAGGCTGGTCTAGAACCTGCAGTCTTTTTGAGCAGCCCCACAAGTACTCAACTGATGGATATGTTTCACCACACCCAACTTGAATATCAGTTATTTTAATAATCAATATTAGATAATCAAGAATTATCACAAGGTGGCTTTAAAATAATTTTTCAAATTTTTGAAGCTATAACTTTATAGCATAATTTCAGAAGGCATTTTAGTCCCCAATATAGTGGCTGGTTAACTTGGACATTTTTGTCCAAGGATTTTATTTGAGGTACTATAAAGTTATAGCTTTAAAAATTAGTTTACTTTGTGCGGGCATGGTGGCACATGTTTGTAATCCCTGCACTTGGGAGGCGGAGACAGTAGGATCATGCAGGTTCGAAGCCAGCCGTGCTGGCTTAAGCGACCCTGTTTCCAAATAAAAAAATATAAAATAGGTCTGGGAGTGTAGCCTGGGGGTAGAAGGGTTTCCAGGAACCCCAGTACCACCAAAAAAAAAAAAAAAATTAGTTTACTGTGTATGAATTATGATCTCATTTAAATCATTTTAGGACACCTCAGTGTACTCAGATAGTGGTGAATTTTCTGAGTAAACGATATCTTAGATTAGCAATAATTTTCTGTGTTATATTTGGGGTTATTTGCTGTTTTTGCACCCATGCCTCTAAATTTATGAGCAAATTGCATGCAAAGAGTTGCACAGTGTAAGGCTATGGAACAAAACACCTTTGGAATAAGCTATTTGTCTCATACATAATTAAACCATTTTCTTCAAGAAGCAAATATTTCAGAAGACAAGCAAGAAAAGGTTTGTTTAGATTGATAAATTAAGATCAATGCTCTTAGCAACCTACTTCTGTTACTTCTCAAAGTTCACTTCACTCAGGTTTTCTTCCTGACTCATCAAAATCAGAAGAGGAAACATCTGAAAATGAATCATGTTGTGGGGCTCTATTCTCTTTACAATAGTAATTATAATTGGCCTCAATCTACTAAATCTTGAGCTACATTTCTTTTTCCTAACTGATGTCCTCAGAGATAAAATTTCAACATGGCTTCTTAAAACCCCCATATCCAGACACAAGTCATTTCATTGGCCAGGACTGGAATTTTTCTTTCCTGCCTTTCTTTGCTTAAAAAATGCTGATCTTTTTTCTTTTTTATCTCACCCTTACTGTCAACTCTCTATGATATCTTCAAGAATCTTCTCTAAATCCTCATTCTTCTCTGTTCCATGTCTCTGCCTTTTATATTTATTTAAGTTACAGCCTTTAGGTTTATCTGGTGAAAAGTCATTTCTTAGCATTAGAAATAAAACTTGTGAAGGACATTTTTCTTCTTTGAGAGTGAACTTTATTTACAACCATAGACATAAAATAAAACCAGATAAATCTTAATACTCTGTTATTTTTTGCCCCTCTATAAACCAAAGGAATAAAAATAGAAAGTTTTCAAGCCAAAGAGAAGAGTTGAGATTTTGTTTGATTCCTGGCCACTCAAAAAACAGAAGGTAGACATTATCAACAGAGAAGAGGCAGGATGTGTTTGTCCCTATAGCCATAGTTATCGAAAAAGAATATTTTCATGAAGCCACTTTCATTAAGTGTGGGCACTTAAAATATTGACCCCAGAACAAGAAGTGCAGTTTAAGATTGCCCTGGATGAAAGCCTCAACTTTTTCTCTTGTCATAGTGTCTAACTCTCAGACAGACAGGCAGAGGGGAGGCCACCTGCTTAGCAGAAGACATTTACAAGCTGAAACTCTCCAAATAAAAATATCAAGTCTTTTAGAAGTCACAATTAGGGCCAAAAATTTATATTTTACACCATTGGTAAATAAATCTACATCTAATCTACATCATTACCAATGAGGTTCATGAAGTGCTCAGAATTCATCTACTTTAAGGGACCTGCTAATGATTAAATTAATAAAAATTATTTTATTAAGTGAATTTTTCTTGGGTTTATGAGAATCTCAGAAGAAATGTATACTCCAAAGGACTTTAAAGAATAACCCCTTCTTGGGTTGTATTTTAAATTGTTTGTTTGTACATTTTTTTTTTTTTGGTAAATCAGGAGCACTGGGTATGTGACTTTTGGCAAGTTATTTAACCTTTGAGCTTGGTTTTTGTTTTATCACTAAAACTCCTGGAAATTATTCTTTAGGAGCTTATCAGGAATGAGACTTGGGTATATCTTTGTGAAGGGAATTAATGAAATTATTAATTTATTAGTGGTTCTTTGGAAGGATTTATAATGCTACTTACTTATATTGAATGAGGATGAGTATAGATAGAATATATTTAAATAAGTAGACTTTATACCCTCATGTGATGACAGAGCTGAAGGTTTTGAAATAATTCCAAGACAGTGAATTTCAGTAGTAAAGGAAAGAAGGCATTTCAGAAACATGTGGTTCTATGGACACTATGTTGTCTCACAAGTGGCTCTAGCTGGGTTGGGAATCTCATTACAGATCATACTATGATACTTATTTCTCTCATGTTATACTGCAATATATTTGTTGTTATTGTTGTTGTTGTTGTTGTGCGTAGATCACTGGGTGATTGAACCCAGGTCATTCTAACTCTGAGCTACATCCCCACCCCTATTTTTTTATTTTGAAGCAGGGTCTCACTAAGTTGCCAAAGCTTGCCTTGAACCTGCAATCCTTATATCTCAGTTTCCAAAGTACTGAGATTGTAGGCATTTGGCAGCACAACGAGCTCTGCAATATTGTTAATAATTATTTCTCTTAGTATCTTTATCCAAATTTATCATCATGTTTTCAGTCCAATAACCCTATTCATGAAGTTTGAGATTGTCACCAAAGATAGCATTATCATTTAGGCCTTATAGGGCTTAACACCAGGCCTTTGATATACCATGCTATTCCATAAAACTTTATAGTTTGGAAAATATTAGGCTTAGAAAGATGGAAGAAAGTAAAATGGAATTGAGAAATAAAATGAAGAGAACCCTAGGCTTTTAGAAGTAAATTTTGTATCATTGGAAATTACTGTCTGTGATTATCCAATGTCTGGTTCAGTTAATAATGAGTCACAGAACAGAGAAATCAAGATGCACAAGGTGACTCTAAATGTTTTGTATTTAGTTGGTGTCTGTAGTGTGGTTAACTAAAAAAAAAAAAAAAAAAAAAAAAAAAAGTACTAACTTCAAACCTTGAAGATATGTTTGCTGACAGAAACTTGTGAAAAGAAACTTGTGGAAAGAAACTGACTTTAAAGGAGAGACTTGTGTGGGGCAGGAAAGTAGCTCTAAAGACAAATATTGTCAGAGTGCTAGGCTTGTGGTTAAACTCAGATGAATGAACACATCACTTTTGCAATCATGGGAAGAGAAGACTAAGCAGTTTTGTTTGGGAAGCAGGAAAAGGAACTATTTGTGGAAGATCTATGAAATGGAGTAAACACTTTTAGTGAAGTTTTTACTACAAGGATTGGTTAACTTGTATGTTGAAAAATGCAAAATATGTCCTTTTCTACCAGTGCTATTCTGCTTCATTGCAGACCTGGCTAAATCATAATTAAGAACTTGAACCAGGCATGGTGGCACATGACAGTACTTGGGAGGCTGAGACTAGAGAACCATAGGTTTGGGAATAGCCTGAACAACTTAGCAAGACACTGCTTCTAAGTAAAAACAAAAAGGGCTGGGGGATAGCTCAGAAGTAGAATGGCCCTGGTGTAATCCCTAGTACCAAAAAAACGATGCTTCCCCAGATTCTATCAAATAAGCTAGCTATAAATAATAATTATACATTTGTGTGGATTTCATTACTTGTATGTATTATTTTCAAGAGTAGTATTATTTTTTATTGGTCCTGACATATCTTGACATATATTTTTTATTGTTCACTTATGTTCTATACTCTCTCAGGCCAGAGAAAAGCATAAGTACACACACCACACACACACAATCAAGAGCCATCTGTGTGTTTTCCAAAATGCTTACTATAAACCTTTTATCTTTAAAGTCTGAGCTGCACTTATTTTGATACATGTATAGTTACCAAGGCAATTAACTGAAACCAGTTTTATTTCGAAATTTTCTTATTTGACCTTACATAAGAGGAACTGCCTCATTATTAAACATAAAATGTCTCTGTTTCTTTACATCTGATGATAAATGATATATTACTGACGAGAAGTGTCATTTTTTATGTTACAAAATTGGATAAAATTTGAACCTTTATTCCTAAAAATAAAATGATTAGATTATAGTAATTGTCTCATAAATTTTAAATCACATCCTCAAATGGCAAATCTGTCATTGTCTGATACACAGCACATAATTCCTCCGTGGAGCAATTAGGAAGCTGAAACTCTTTTTTTTTTTAATGTCATCTTGCATGACATGGAAATTGAAAAAATAAAAGCACGGAATATAGTACCACATGTTGTAAAGAGTGATAAAATGGCCATTCTGAGAGTCATATTATATTTCTTTTAGAGTTAGACAAATAGCTGTAAGACCTTGGGCAAATCACTTAGCATCTATGTGCTTTTATCAAAGAAAAAAATAGAGCATCTGAACTAGATCATCCACTCTAGATCTAAAATTAAATACATCTTTATTGTGCAGGTCAGAGACAGGATCAAATTCAGGGTTCTGATTGTTATTATAGACACTAAATACAATATACCCATATGACTTGCTGGTGCTACTTCCTTTACCAGTATCCCATGCATAAACTTCTTTTGCTTTCAGCAATTAAAGGATATAGACCTTCAGCTCTTTTTCTTATACTTTTATTGTTGTGTTGTAAATTTTACATTCTAATAAAGTTAAATTTATACAAACAGACAGGACCTGTCTTGGTCTGGTTCCCTTCACGTGCCTTCCCACTACCTAGCCCTCCCCATGCATAACAGCTAGATCAGAGGTGATACCTTCATATCTGGGCAAGACATAATGTGACCTGTTTATCTAATCTGTTTCTTCTTTTACCCATTTGGTCCACCACCCCATCTCTTACCTATACTTGGACAATGCTCCCTTATCCACTTTTTCTTGCTTCCTTAGCATTCCTGATCTCTAGCACTATTTTGCAGGGTAGGGGTGTGATTACTCTTAAATAGAAATCTGATGATGACATTAGCCCATTAAAAAATGAATAACTTCATTTGAATGTTTGGTATGCTATTCAAGAGACTTTGTTATCACTCTTCCCTGTGCCTGTCTTTTTAGCCTAAATTATCATCATCATCTTGGTCTACGACTAGATCATCTTTGACCCCTTTTACCTGAATGCACTACTTTACAATTTTCTGGAGAAAACAAGGAAGGCATGCCTTTACATTTTTTGTTCAAGTTGTTTTTACTCTCTTACCTACCCTTATTTGGTTAATCTGAGTGGACCATCTCTCTTAAAAGTTATTTTATGCAAGATTTTAATATACAAGACATTCTTGTCCCTTTCCTCACTCTCTGCTGTCTCTTCAAAGTATAATCGACCACTATTGTGCCCACTGCTTTTCCATTATATCACAGCACATATTTCATTTTTTGGCATGTATGTAGTTATATGTATCTATAAGTGAATTTAAGCAAGTTTTAGGTGTACTTTCATCCCCTCCAAAATGAAAGTTAATTGTGTTTGGTTTTTACATTAAAGCTTATGAAAATTATCTTTATACAAGGCAAACTATTTTGTTGGTGTGTTGGACTCATACATCTTGATGAAGCTCAGGGTGGTAGAGGCACACATACACACAACACTCATTGAGCCCTCCCCAGTTCCAGTCCTATTCACTCCTCCAGCCCTCCTTCCCCTGCTATGCACAGTGATGGACTTTGATAAGTTTGTGTATGTATATCATGTCCATTGAGGTGTTTCCTTCTTTCCCCTTACCATCTTCCTCAATGAGGTTGCTTCTTCACTCCCCTAAGGTTCCTCCTCCTTTGTCTGGAGTCCCTCCTATGTCCCATTTTCTCCCTAGATTTGGAATATAAGAAAAAAAAGTCTGGCTTTTCACTTCTCACTTAGCATAATGTTGTCCAGTTCCATTCATTTCCCTGCAAACATAATTTTGTTCTTTATGGCTGAGTAAAATTCTATTGTGTACATATCCTGTAGTTTTTAAATCCTTTTAAATAGGTACCACTTAAAATCTGATAAATTTAAGGCATTGGTGGTTCAGTGGTAAAATCTGATAAATTCATTACTATTTTAATTGCTGCATATTTGTATATAGTGAGAGAATAATTATGGAACATTATTTGAAAGCAAGAGTTAAAATATAGATAAACATGTATGTTAACTAATTAGAAGAATTAATATTTTAACTTTAACTCAGTTTTCTTAGGCTCCTTTCTGTTACTATAACAAAATGAATGAGACCAACTAATGTATAAAGCAAATTGTTTATCTGTTTTGTAGAATAAATTCCAAGATCAGTAATCCCCATCTTTTGGAATTCTAACTAGGGTATCACAGTGAATAAAATCATAGTAACAGGGACAGAAATAGAAGAGACCACAGGGCAAAACAGAAAGCCAGAAGGATTCAGGAATCAGGCTGAATTCTTCCTTGGGTAATATATCAATTCCCTGTGAAGGAGGCACTCCCACTGACCCACTTTTTAAGGTTTCATGACCTCTCAGTATTGCAACACTGGAGACCATGCTTCTCATACAAGAACCTGCAGAAGACACACTCAAATTATATTTAAACTATAGCATTAATGACCTCTGGTCTTTTTTTTTTTTTTTTTTTTGGTGGAACCGGAGATGGAACCTTTCTACCCCTGGGCTACACTCCCAGACCTATTTTATATTTTATTTGGAAACAGGGTCTCTTAAGCCAGCGAGGCTGGCTTCAAACCTGTGCTATCCTCCTTTCCCCACCTCCCAAAGCTCAGGGATTACAAGAGTGCGCTGACTGTCTTTTATAATCCTGGCTGACCTCTGGTCTTTTATAATCTGATATAATCATAGGATTGTCTTAGCACAGGCAAACAAAACAACTGATTTTCCTTGTAAAAATATTTAAAATTTTTTTATATTAGATGCTGTTATAAGATATAAATATCTTCCTGGTTGTCACAATATAATTAAAATATTAGTATATTTAAAATTTTTATAATAAAATTAACATCTAATATGTTCTCATATAGTATACTAGACCCAAACTATTTTCCTGCATCCTTTCTTTTCTTTCTGTAAACATTTATATATTTTTTTCTGCTCAACACATATTTTGTTGTTGCTGTTTTGGTTGGGCTACATATTAGCAGTGAAAATAGAGGATTCACATTGAAATGTGTTATGACAGCACATGCTAGAATTTGAAGGCTATTAACAAAGAAACTAATGTAAAATATTTTAGAAATATGTTTTAATAAAATTATATTTTTTTAATATTTAGCATATTTTTATGTAAGTATTTATTAGGCAACAATTTTTCTACTTAGTATGTTAAGGGCCTGATAATCAAGCATAAAATTTACATACACACACACACACAACCTAAGTGTCCAAAGTTTTTAATTAAATATTTTAAAAATTATTTCAATATGGTAACTGTTAGAATGAAAAATGTACAAATATTTTTTGTGGTGATATTTTTGTAGGACTTTTAAGACTTGTAATTCAGCCAGGTTTGGTGGCGCATACCTGTAATTTCAGTATTTGGGAGTCTGAGACTGAAGGCTTTTAGCTTTAAGGTCAGCATCATAAATGAATGAAACTCTAAGCAACCTAGCAAAACCCTGTTTCAAAGATAATAAATAAATAAATAAATAAATAAATAAATAAATAAATAAGAAAGTAAATAAACAAGCAAGCAAGTACAGGGGTGTATTTCAGAGGTAGAATACCTCCAGGTTCAATTCCAATAATACACACACACACATACACACACACACACACACACACACACACACACACACACACACACAATTGTTTTAATTCACCAGGCAAACAAAGGGAAGACATTTCTAAAATAGAATATAATAGATACAAAGACATAAATGTAATAAAATACTGTTTTCTGCTTTTTCACAGAACAGATTTTTGTGCAGGAGTGAAAGAACATTATGGCAGAAGAACTGATCACAGATGAGTTTTGCAAACCCTTGCTTCTCTGCTAAGTAAGATTACTGTCCTATTCACTTGAAAGAAAAAGAAGTCACTGAAAACGTATTAATAGGAAA
This sequence comes from Muscardinus avellanarius, assembly GCF_963383645.1. Classification (NCBI taxonomy): domain Eukaryota; kingdom Metazoa; phylum Chordata; class Mammalia; order Rodentia; family Gliridae; genus Muscardinus; species Muscardinus avellanarius. The sequence continues at coordinate 93,155,739 of NC_137794.1, forward strand.
GGGACAAAACACATGTACCTTTAAAAATGAATACTTTTAAAAATGCTTAAGATATTGCACTGTATGGACACTGAAGAAATTAAGCAGAGTTTTGAGATGACTATGGTAATTTGCATGAGTTTGATAAAGGCTCACATAAAGACAGCAGTGACAGGAAAGGAAAGATGAGAACCAGAGAGGTAAAGAAGTAAAGACAAGACTAAGTGTTAATTAAATGAAGGAAATATGGAAATGGGATACAATATTGTGGATTTGGGAAGGTGAGAGTGTCTGGATGTTAGCGCTTATAAGGAAACAATAGCAAAAAGAAAGAATGGAATTAAAAGACAGAAGAAGAATTTGGATGTTCTTATGCTAAGTTTGGGATGCTTTCAAGGCATATATGTTATATTCAGAAGAAAATTAAAAATATATCAGTTAATATCCTGTTTATGCAGGGCATAGTGATATGCACCGGTAATACCAGCAGAGGTCGAGACAGGTAGATTGCAGATTCAAGGCCAACCTCAGCAATGTGGTGAGACCCTTAGTAACTTAGTGAAACCTTTTTTTAAAAATTGGTACATTGTAGCCATACATCTTAATGGGGTACAAGAAGACATACATGCACATATCATTCATTAGTCTTTCCCCAATTCCCACTCAATTCCCTTCTCCCTTCCTTCTTTTCATGTTTAGTTTAATGATTGACTTTGATATGTTTATGAATCCAGAAAACACTTACACACACACACACACACACACACACACACACACAACATTTAAGAATAAACCTAACCAAAGAGGTAAAAGACTTATACGAAGAAAATTATAAAACATTTTGAAAAAGCCAGGCGTGGTGGCTCACACTTGTCATCCCAGTATTTGGGAGGCTGAAACCAGAGGATCACGGTTCTCAGCCAGCCTCAGCTACTTAGTGAGGCCCTCCGCAACTTAGTGAGACCCTGTTTCAAAATAAAGAATAAAAAATAGGGCAGGGGGCGTAGTTCAGAGGTTGAATGCTCCTGGTTCCATCCCCAGACCCATAATACATACATACATACATACATACATACATACATACATACATACATACACAAATAAAAAATCGAAGAAGACCTTAGGAGTTGGAAAGATCTTCTATGTTCTTTGATAGAAAGAATAAATATCAAAGTGACTATTTTTTTCAGTGATCTGTAGATTCAATGCCATATCTATTAAATTATGAAGTCCATTTGTGACAGGCATAAAAAATCGTTCCTACATTTATTTGGAATAACAACAACAACAACAACAACAACAACAACAACAACAGCAACAACAACAAAAACCCAGGATAGCCAAAGTAGTTTTCAGCAACACAAACCATACGGGAGGCATCACAATACCTGACTTCAAACTATACTGAAAAGTCATGGAATAAGAACAGCATGGTATTGGCACAGAAATAAAAAGAAAAGCAAACCAAATATAAAGTGAGAAAAAGAAGTAAACAAATAAAGATTAGAGTGTAAATAAATATATGAGTTAAAGAACAGAAAAACAGTAAAAAAGACAACCAACAAAATCAAAAGCTATTCTAACATGTGAAAATTAGTTAACATGATATATCATAGTAAAAGAATAAGAACCAAAATACAGAATTATCTTAGTACACTCATGATAGCCTGATGATATTTATGTGTTCTGCAGAAGATTTCATAATACAAATCCCTAATAAACTCAGAATTGAAGAAAACTCTTAAACCTGGTAAGAAGCATCTATAAAACCCACAACAAATATTATTTGCAATGGCAAAGCCTGAATGCTTCTCCAAATTTCTATTCAGTTCTGTTCCTGGAAGTTAAGACAGAAAAAAAGTCAAAACAACACAAAACAAAACAAACACATGCATTCCAAACAAACAAGAAACAAATATTAGAAATCAAGCAAGCAAGAAATAATGTAAAATCATGCAAATTGGAAAGCACAGAGCAATGTCTATTTGCAACTATTTTGTGTATATATATTCTAATATATAGGTAGATTAAAAGAACAAACACTAAAACTAAAGAGTTCAGTAAGATTGTAGAGTATAAGATAAATATAAGACAGGGGAGTATAATATAAATACAAATATCAAAACTTGTATTCCTAAATATTGGCCATGAACAATCCAAAATAAAATTAAGAAATCAATTTTATAAATAATAGCATAAATATTTATTTGGAATGTATTTTTTAAAAGAAGTATAATTTTGTGTTCTCAAAACCACGAATCATTATTGAAAGAAAAGTGATCTAAATAGAGATAAAGATGTCCTGCCTCATGGATTAAAACAAAAATCCCACTATGGCAATACTCTTGAAGTTGATCTACAGATTCAACTAAATTTCTTTTTGTCAAAACTCCAGGTGGGACTTTGCTGAAATGGGCATTAAAATTTATATGAACATTTAAAAGATGCAGCATAAGTAAACTGATAATGAAAAGATGACAATTGGAGGACTTATACTTCACAACCTCAAAACTTACTACAATGTTGCAGTCATTAAGACAGTATGTTAATGATACAAGGGTAGACACAGATTGACGACAATACAACTAGGAGTCTAGAAATTAATCAGTATATTTATAGTCAACTAATTTATAAGAAAATCTACTTAGATAATTCAGTTAGAGAAATGGTTCTTCCACAGATGCATGTCTATATGAAAAAGCATCTAAGTTGGACCTTTATTCATGCCACATACAAAAAATAGCTCAAAATAAAATACCTAAATGAGTGGTAAAGCTATAGAAAAATATTGGAGTAAATCTTTGTGGCCTCAGATTAGGAAACCCTTCCTTAGAAAGACATTAAACACACAATTGAGATGAATACATAAATAAATAAATTGGACTCATCAAAACTAAAAATGTTTTTGCTTTGATGGATACCATTAAAAAAGTGGGAAGACAATTCACAGAATGGGAGAAACTATTTGCAATTTATATAATCTGATAAGTAACTTTTATCTAGCATACATAAAATAACTCACAATAGTATAATACAAGTGACCCAATTAAGAAATGGCAAGGGATATTGTTTTAAGAAATATCAAGAGCACGCTCAGTTTCCATGGTTTGCAAGAAGGATTCATAAAACTCAGAAAGGATGTTATACTGACATTTATGGTTTATTATAGCAAAAGAATACCGATTAATATCAGCAAAGGATGAACACACACAAAAGAGAATCTGTAAAGTACATTAACTTCTCATTGTCTCTGTCATTGCAACCTTATAGATAACACATAATTCTTACTGCAATTTGTGTGACAACAGCACAAACTACTGTTACCTAGAGAAGCTCACCTGAGCCTCAGTATCCAGGATTTTATTGGAGTTCATCGGCATGTGCACAAAATTTACACCTGATTGATCTTAGCAATTCAGAGCACAGATTCTGTAAAGGACAAACTGATAACAGTTGGCTCAAGGTGAACACTATAAATCACATTATTAGCATATTTTACACAGAACACACAAAAAACATAGATGTGGATGAGGATGTTCATAGTAGCATTAGTTGGCCAGAAAATGTAAGCAACCTAGATAACTGATGGATGCCTAAGTAAAATATAACCTATTCATACAATGAGATATTATCTACAATAAATGGAACAATGCTACAACCTGCATGCCTTAAAAGAATGAAAGAAGTCTGCCACAAAATACAACCGGTTATATGGTTTTATTTATATAGAATGTTCAGAATTCTAAGTTTTGCAGAGAAAGTAGCATTTGTCTAGGGCATGGGAGTTTGAGAAGATAATGAGAACAGTTCCCTTTTGGTTTGATGAAAGTGGTCCACAGTTGATTGTGGTGATGTCTGCACAATTTTGTGAATATAATTAAGTCTTTAAATTACTATCTTCAATGTATGGTTTGTAGGGTTTTGCAAACTATAGTCCAATTCTAAGTAATAGTTTCACTTTCATTTACATTGAAATGTAGTGTGCAAAGCATACCTCTTGCAAAGCCTAGAAATATGTCAATATTTATTACTAGTTGTTGTGCCTAGTATATATAGGCATGTTACATAGTGAGCATTGTCATGCATCCAGTTCATGAGACAGTCTAAGACTGAGAAACATTTACTATACTTCAGATTACAATAATTCTTAGAATTCAGTTCTCTGGAGAAAATATAGAGAAGTTATGTATTCTGTATTTCTTCCAACTCTGTGTGTGTGTGTGTGTGTGTGTGTGTATTGGGAATTGAACCCAGTGGCATTCTACCTCCATGTTATACCCCTTTTTATGTTTTTGTTTTGAAACAGGTCTTACTGTGTTTTTGAGAATCTTTGTATGTAGCTGAGCTTATCTTGAACCTGCAATCTTCATGTCTTAGCCCCTCAAGTACTGGAATTACAGGTGTGTTCCACAGTTCCTAACTCTCACTGATCTTTATGATAGATTGTACTTCCTAAAGTGCATATGGAATCATATTAAACCTCTTTTTGTAAATCTTCATGTAAACTTCAGTGGTATCTGCACAATAATAACTTGTGCTACCAGCCATTCTCCTTTGTGCTATAATCCCAACAGTAGTTGCCAAACATCTCTCCTGCTGCCCCTTACTTGAACTCCATGCCTCAGAGTTGTGCTACTTTTACTGCATCAATCTGATGGATTCCTATGCCTGTGTTCATCTTGTCTTTGCCAGGAGTTCTCCTTCTGACTTTCAACTTCATTTCAAAATCGGCTCTCAGCTGGGAATGGTGGCTCATACCTGCACTCCCTTTACTAGGGAAGCTCAGTTGGGAGCTTTGAGGCTAGCCTCGGCAATTTATCAAGGTCATTGGTAACTTAGACTGTTCACTAAGGGCTGGGGGTGTAGCTCAGAGATGGAATTCCCTTGAGATCAATCCCCAGTACAAAGAAAGAAAGAAAAAAAGGAAAATGAAGAAAGGAAGGATGGAAGGAAGGAAGGAAGGAAGATACTTTTTTGGTACTGAACCCAGGGGTATTCTACCTCTGAGCTACACCACCAGCCCTTCCCCCCCTTCCCCTGAGTACTGAGAATTGAATTGAATCTAGAGGCACTCTACCTACAGGCTACACCGCCAGCCTTATATTTTATTCTTTATTTTGAAATAGGCTCTCACTGTGTTTCAGAAGGCCTCACTAAGTAGCTGAGGCTGGCCAGGAACCTGTGATCCTCCTGTCTCAGCCGAGATTACAAGGGTGTTCCACCATATTTGACATCAGCTTATTTTTCACGGTGCAAGATTAATTATAGATTTGCTGCATTGGGTTCCTCAATCTCTCAATATTTTGTTTGTTTTCCCTTTTTGAATGTGGCTTCATTTATATATTTATGTGGAATTTATGTTAACTTGCTTATATTATTAATATTTGAGTGAATCTTTCTCTGATGGGAATTACTGTGTCCTCATTTATATTTCTAACCCCTAAACTTGCTTAAGTATGGGGTTAAAGGTATCAGCTTGAAAGAATCTTACAAATGAATTAAAGGCACTATATGCCTTAGCACCTTGCCCTTCTAGTATTGCACCAATACTGGACAACTAGATATGTTTCAATACCACAGAGAAGTGAGTCTGTAGAAGAATATTGTAAGAGCACAAAGTAGCATGGCTGGCCAGATGGGCACCAAGAAAATAAACAGAATTCAGTGGACTGATCCAACATGTAAAACCATCTCATGAAAAGCAAATTCAAAGTCTGATTACCCTATTTGAACTCATGAGGTTTTTCAGAGCTCTGTTCATTTACAAATATGGGCTGCTGCCACCTTTAGGGATTAAAATATTCATCCCAATGAGAGAGGATAGAGCAGCTTTGAAAGAAATGAACCACTTGTGGTATGCAGAGAGGATGCTGAGGTCTTCACCTTGTTTGCTTCAGGTACCATGCTCAGCTTTCCAAAAAGCAAAAAATGGGAAAATCGACAATTATATGTATGTTTAAGAAATTAATTAATATCTGCCTCCTGGGAATAAATATTGCTTCCAGTATTTTTCCAGTTATTCAATGTTTTAAAAATTACATGTGGTGGACTCAATTCTATTAAAGATAGTACTTTTCCTTGCATGGGGCGGTGCTAAAATTCACACTGGAAAATTTATACAATGATGGATGTCATTAAAACTAGTTGTTAAGAAAAAACAGTAGTCATGGTACTTATGGCACTACATTTCTCTTCTAAAGCATGGGGGAAAAGAGAAGCTGTTTAAAGTCACACGGCAGGTTATTATTCTGGTTAATGTGAAATGTTCATCTAACAATCTTATTGAGTTTGATTTGTTTGCATAACTCCACAGCAAATCTGTACTGTATCTGATATCCCTTCCCCCACTCAAACCTGTATCAATGAATGTGCCATCAGAAAACAAAACAAAACAAAAAACACCTGGAGAACTAAAGTGATTTAACCACTATGATTTATGATAATGGTACAGAAGAGAATATTTTTTGGTTCTCAAACACATAACAGGCCATTGATGTGCCATATTGCAGTATGGTTTTAGCTATCAACATGTCAAGATTTAGTTTTGCTGTTAACATTTTACGATTTAGAAGGCTGCAGAATATGTGCAGTGTAGCAACAACACAGGCTTCATTCCTTCAGCTATATTTATTGAGTTTCAATTTTTTCCTCTTTTATAGAAAAAATTGAAAAAGAAAGAGACTAGGAGAGACAGACAGGCATCCACTCAATATATTTCATTTTCTTTATTATGTCAAGTAATGAGAAATAAAGAGAAAGAAAACCGAGTTCCTAATAGCTCATGCTCAGACCAAAGAGGATTCTAGACAGATAAATCCACAGTATATTTTCATTGGTTTATTATCTCCAACAGATAATGTAACCATGCCAAAGAATGAACTACTTGATCCCAGACCTTCATCAATTACGAGAGTCCCAAGGTTAAGGGTATATTGTGCTTGCTGCTGAATTGGGAGTTCCTGGTGATGTTACTATACATAAAAGTAACAGAGTGAGTAAGAGGCAGAGGGAAATTACCAGGAGGCTCTGCATTGCACTTCAAGTTTAATTCTACCAGACCATGGCTGCAAATGAAAGGGCGAAATGGCAAGACTGAAATGAAAAGAACTGGATTGTTACATAAAAATAGGGCCAGCTGGGTGTGATTTGCACACTTGCAATTCTAGTACTTGGGAGGCTGAGACAAGAAAATGAAAGATTTGAGGCAGGCCTCAGCAACTTAGTGAATTTGTGCTCCTAAGAGCACTTTCGTATTGGGAGCTATGTAACCATCGACTCTCAAGCCCACCCAAAATTCAGACATAACAGTTTAAAGTAATGAAATATATGGCATATGCATGTAGATTTATTCCATGGCCAAAAAATGCTTTAGGCTCAGCAATAATTTTTAAGTGTCATTCGTCAAAAAACTAGATGTAATAATTTTAAAAATAATCATATATCAGAGTTTTTAGAAAGACTTTTTTCTCAAAATGGACTCAACTGTTCCTCAAAAAGAAAAAAACATTCTGTTGTTGGCTTGATGTTTCTCCAAAGAACTAAATAGAAACAAAAAAATGAATGCTAGAAAGTATGCTTTATTTCCCATGCATGCATAATTAGAATAATATACACATAAGAGAAAATATTTTAGTGTCTGTGTGTGTATGTATAATGGTACCATTAACTGTATTCTCATATATAAAACTAATAAAATTTTTATCAGCAAAATAACCTGATATTTTTTATTCTTTTACACATTCCTCCTCATGAGAAAAATATGTCCTAGAGTATTTACATTAAGGTTAATGGTAGCTATTATATTACTCTTAAAAAAAAACCTAATGATAAGAAGAAGAACTGTGTGTGTGTGTGTGTGTGTGTGTGTGTGTGTGTGTGTGTGTGTTTATGTGCTTATTAGATGGAGGTTAAGAAATGAGAAAAAGCAGCAGAAGAGAGGCTGGATATTGCAAGCAAAGTAAATGAATGTTTTGAATCAGGAGAAAATATATTATATATACACATATATAATATATTTATAACTTACATATTTTTAAATTATTTTTGAAGCAGAGCGTAGTGGCACACACTTGTGATCTCGATACTTGGGAGGCAGAGACAGGAGGACTGCAGGTTCAAGGACAGCTTCAGCAAGTCTTGAGACTCTCATCAACCTCACGAGTCTCTGTTTCAACAAAATAAAAAAAAAAAAATAGAGCTCGAGGTATAGCTCAGAGGTAGAATGTCCTTAGGCTCAATCTCCAGTACCACAGGAAAATATTATTTTTGGAGTCCTTTTAGATCACAAAATTCATGGGGCCCAGAGAAAGGACAAATTGGCAGTGAGCCCATGACCTCGTTCACCCTGTACAGCTGCAGATGTGTGCTCATCCCTCACAGCCACTGATGTATGCTCATTTCACACCATTGTAGATGTGTATATAGTCCTGTAAGTACAAGGCAAAATGCAATATGTGTACGCACATCCCACTGGTGTGGACATGCACCATTTTGACCAGAACCCTATAGAAGGGACTGGTCTGGTAGAATATAGCACCTGATGTTCTCCAAAGGATGGCAACTGTGCAAGTTTTCTTCTCCCTAGACATCTCACCAATGAAACCTCCCCTACAAACAGTCAGCCTCTATCAGGACCCCTGACAGAGGAGCTGGGGAGAAAAAGTCTGGATGAAGGAAACACTTGAAATGATGCTATGTACATGTCTGAAGTTACCAGAGACAAGCTCAATAACATGGACTGGGCAGGAGAGGAGTGGGTTGAGATCCAAGGAGAAACTCACAAAGTGCTATCTATGTGCATGTATGTCTCTATCATGCAGAACTTCATTATTTTGTATAATTTCAAGGTACTGATAAAAACATACTAAATATATATTACCTTTCATTTGATAAGCTATCTTTTCAGTCAAGAATGTTACTGGGGTTTAGTTGCATCTTACTCTAAATGGCATATTTAAAATTTTTGAATTATATTATTCTAAGCATTGACATTGAGATTTTGCTCAGTCACATTCTCTATTAAGTAAAAAAAAATCAAATTAGTTTTTAAAATATATAAAGGGCATCACAACTATCCCCTTTCAAGTTTCAGGACCTGACAAAAAGTGTGTTAACCCAGAGACAGGTCTTTAAGGTCCCCATTATAACATGAGGCAGAGATATTGTTTTAGCCTCTTGGGCAAGACCAGTACTCTGTCCAAGATATTTGGAGTACTTTCTTTCTTTTAAAACAAAAAGTTTAGTTCTTGTTTCAAATAGTATATTAACTTTTTATTCATAGTTTATGAGCTTCTGAAGCTTTGAGATAAAATCTTTTTTATTTTTGTAAAAATAACCATAATAGATGTGAAAATGCCTGGTGCATATCAATCACCAAGCAAATATTCTACTTCAAAATCTTGATGAGAATGGCTTGAGTATAAATACATAGAACAAAACACTAATGTTTCATTGTATTTTGGTTTCAATTGAAAATGATGGCAAATGATATGAAGTTCCTAAATAGTGATTTCTGGGTTCAAGAATACAGATAGCTGTAAGGCAAACTATCAAGTGTGGAGATGAAATCTATACATGAACATGTCCAATATATTTCCTAGAGTGCCCCATACCACAGTACATAAAACAGGTCATTGTTAAATTATTTCAAATGATAAGCCATTAGAAAGCCAATGTGGTGTAAGAAAATATTATTCCAATGTAAAACAAAATTCTTCAAAGTGGCTATAATGAAAGGCCTAGCAATAGCCATTTCATAAGATGAATTCTATCAAATAGCATAGCAGCCCATAAAATGAAATTATGTTCTCTCCGTATATGTCAGCACTGATGATATCTAATCAATAACTCTGCTGCTGTCAGGCTCAGGTAGAATTTGTAAGAGGGGAAAAGCCTGTTTCATAGTCCATCTATATGATTTCATATAGAAACATTCATTTATTTTAACCAAAACATCCTTTCAGAAAACTTAGTGAGACAGTTATACTTTAAGGTGACTTATACTTTTAGGAACTTGGAATGTTTCTAATATATCTTGAGGCAGACTGAATTTATTTTAACTAAAACCTTCTTTCAGAAAGATACAGACAGGCAGTTATGCTTTCAGATGACTTACACTTTTACTGACTTGAAATATTTCTCATAAATCCTGAAATAGGCTGAACGGAGAATTGATACATTTGCATTTATGACTCAACAACATTTTACCAAATTATTTTACCTTGTTTTCTGTATTTACATAATAATTAAAGGAAAATGGAAGGAAGGTGGTTTTCCATTAAATATATGGCCCTGCTGGGTGTGGTGCAGCATGCCTGTAATCCCAGTGCTTGAGAGGCTGGAACAGTAGAGTACACTCTCAGCAACGTAGGGAGACCCTCAGAAGTTTATGGAGATCCTGTTTTAAAATAAAAAATAATATAAGGCTGGGGGTCTATCACAGAGGTGGAGCGCCCCTGTGCTAAACCTCTAGTTTCCCTCCAAATATATTTATATCTCTTATAGGCAATTTGAAACACTGATTATGGTTTGTCTTGAAATTTAGAGCACTACATTTTTAAAAATGTTGGGACTATTATTAAAAGCAAATATCTTAAATATACTAATAACAGTCACACTGTTAGTTGCTTAGACTTTTATGGTCTACAGTGATTTATGCAATTATAATTATGATATTTTTTACCATGTATAAATTATGCATTATAATTCCTACAAGGGAAAATCAACTTTCTTTCTTTTTTTTTTTTTTGGTGGTACTGGGGTTCCTGGAAACCCTTCTACCTCTGGGATACACTCTCAGACCTATTTTTTTATATTTTTATTTGGAAACAGGGTCTCTTGAGCCAGCAAGGCTGGCTTCAAACCTGCGTGATCCTCCTGTCTCCACCTCCCAAATGTGGGGATTACAGAAGTGTGCCATCATGCCCAGAAAAATCAACGTTTTAAGGTTTTAAAAATCTGGATCAAATTTTTAAAAATAAGATATAAAATCATAATTTTTACCTAAACATAATTTAATTCCAAAGCCCTTATATCATAAGCTCAATCATATTTTCCATAAATATCGCTTTGTTAACTTTGAAGAGAATAATTTGCAGGCATACAAATGCAGGCCCTAGAGCTTGGTGCCGTGTATTAGCCACTAGATCCCAACATCCCAGTCGCTGTTGAAATCCAAACAAATGTCACAATTCTTGTTAAAATATATCTCCAGTAAATGGCTTCTAATACTTCTCTTGCCATTGTATTTTAATTTCTCTGGAGGGACTCTCCTTCTGGAGTTCATTTTGTTCTGAGTTTTTTATTTGTGTCCGTAGTCCCCTACTAGGAAACATTGGAAACATATCTGAAATGCAGATGTCATGTTATTTGCTAATAATAGCATCTTGCTCTGAAGCCTTTCTCAGACACATTATTCCATCTAAAATATTCAAGACATGAGAATACGACTCCTGGATATATCTTGAATAGTCTCCCTAATCTTTCACATAGTTCCACTTTAATTCTATCAAATTTGTCCCTTCTTTTCTTTTTTAAAAATTTTATTGGTGCACTGTACTCATACATCTTATTGAAGTACAAGATGGTAGAGATATACATACACATATCACTCATTTAGCCCTTCCCCAATTTGCACCCCATTCCCTCCCTGCTCCCTTCTTATGATTTAGTGATTGACTGATATGTTCGTGAATGTACCTCATGTACACTAGGGAATTTCCCTCTTTCCCTTCCCATCCCCCTCAGGTCATCATATATGCACATCTATAGTTTTTTCTTCTTTGTCTAGAGTTCCTCCTATGACCCATTTACTCCCGATCTTCCACATATCAGGGAGAGCATCCAATATTTTACTTTTGGTGACTGAGTAAACTCACTTAGCAAAATGTTCTCCAGTTACATCCATTTCCCTGTAAATGATGTAATTTTGTTCTTCTTTATGGTTGAGTAAAATTCCAATGTGTACATATCCCATAGTTTTGTAATTGTTCTTCTTTATGGTTGGGTAAAATTCCAATGTGTACATATCCCATAGTTTTGTAATCCATTCATCTGTTGATGGACATCATGACTGGCTCTGTAGTTTGGCAATTTTGAATTGTGTGGCTATGAACATAAATATGCATGTATTAGTCGAGTAGTTGCTTTTCTATTGCTGAAACTTTTTGAGAGGAGAATGCCTCTAGTCTCATTTAATACTCCAGTATATAGTCCAGATTGCTTATAGACTTGCCATTAGAAGTTATCGCCATTTGACTACAAATGATCATAAAGCTTTCTACTATTCTCAGAAAATTCTAAAATGCCTAAAATGGCACATGAATTTTTCCATAATCTGAATATGGTATTATTTCTCTCCACCTGTCTTCTTTCTTTTTATTCCTTTTCCAAAACTATAGCTTTGAAAAGTGAATAGTCTTTTTGTAGAAAGGCCAGAGGATTATTAATTTCAATTTGAAGAAATATGAGTAAAAGACAGAGATATGAACTGAAATAGTGTGTATAGATAGCCAATATAGTTGAGTAGTGTAAGATTATAAAATATGGAAAACATTCTCAATTTTGCTTTTATAAATTTATCTCTTCATTAGTATCACTGTGTCATATCATATTGTACTTACGCATTTAGCTACTAAAAAGATGCCTCTGAGGATGGATTTGTTTTATAAGTACTTTGTAAAAATTAACTGAAGCACACTGTTTGACTCACAGTAGTAACTTACATGCTTGCTAAAATATTAAACTTTTAAGTAATGATTCAAGATTCCATGAACCAATTTCAGGATTTCTAGTCACCAGAATATTCAGAAGAAAATTTAATTTTATATCATAGAAAGCTATTTCCAATTATTTTATCATTAGTCTTATTTCTATAAAACGCATACTACATTTTGTAATCCTAGTGACATCAATAAATATTAACTTCCAAAAAGGCAAGTAAACAGGGTTGGGGATGTAGCTCAGTGGTAGAACACTTGCCTAACATCTGTGAAGCTCTGAGTTAAATGCCAAGGTTCAAAAAAGGCAATTAAAAAAGGCAATTAAAGGTAATTACATGCATCTATGAACAAGTCACTATCTAGAGGAACTAGATAAGGAATCAAATGTACTTGGTAGTGCACAACCTGAGCCCAATTTTGTTTTTCTTATTGGGATGGGAGAGGAGGAACATATTTTAATATTAAATGGTCTTTGTTAATTCCCCCTAGAATTCATTGCTTTTACATTTTCACTTTTCTGTGAAGCCTGAACTACAGGTATTGATCAATTGAAAAACAAACAGTACATTAAAAAATAAAGAAGATTGTTAAAACAAACAAAAATATCTCAGAAAGCTTTAGACACAGGACTTCCTCATCATAAGCTTTGTTTAATAGTGGCCTATCATAAATATGGGTCAAGCAAATTAGAATGCCAAAATTAAGAAATTGGCAGGATTTGAGAGTAGACAGAGAGGAAGATCCTTATAACTATTTCTGTATTGTAGAACAGTTTGTTAATATATAAATTCTGTACTTAAAAAGAATGAGAGTAAGCCAAGCATGAGGAGAGATGGTGTAGGGATTGGGATAGGAATTGGGGAAGAACTAAATGAGTGATGTGTTCATGTATGCCTCTACCATCTTGAACCCATTAAGATGCATATGACTATATACACCCATAAAACATTTAAAATAGAATATATTTACGATTTACACTAAACAGATTAAAACTTAAAAGATGTATTCTAAGCTTGGGGATGTAGCTCAGTGAAGCACTTACTAGCATTTATGAGGCTTTGGGATCAGTCTCCAGGACCAGAAAATAAATCCTAGCCTATATATTTTTAATCTATAAAAAATGCTACCTGTGACTTAAGTCTTATTTTGTTCAAACACAGAGTCTTTGTTATTATATCACAATACTTAAAAATAATATTTATGTATGTCAGGGGAAATGGCACTGGATTATTTAGTATTATTTTAATCTAATAAATTTCTAGAATGCCCACCTTTGAATAGTAAAGTTAAATAAGGTAAAACTAAGAGTTGAGCTGATGCTTTATTCATGATTGGTTTTTGTGTAAAAGAAGAGAGATGCAAGGATGATTCAATATATGCAAACATATGCAAATCAATATATGTGATATTCTATATTAACAAGATGAAGGACAAAGCCATAGATCAACTCAGTAGATGAAGAAAAACCATTTGACAAAATTTAATATCCTTTCACAATAGAAACTCTCAAAAGAGTAGGTATAGAAAAAATATGTACTTCAATACAATAAAAGCCATAGATGAAAAGCCCACAGCTAGCATCATATTTAGTGGAAAGTTGAAAGGGTTTCCTTAGATCAGGAATAAGTCAATGATTTACATTTTCACCATTTCTACAAAATATATATATAAAGAACTAAAACAAGTCAATAGCAAGGAAATCATTTAAGAAAATGGGCAGTTCTATAATCCTGTTGGTTGAGTTTTTTGGCTCTTTTAAGTATAGTATATTGTTATCTGCAAATAAGGACAGTTATATTTCTTTTCCTTTTTGTACTCTTGCCTTATTACTATGGCAAGAGTCTCGAGTAATATATTTAAAAGTAGTGAGGATAATAGATATCCTTGTCTTCTTTCTATTTTTATGTGGAACTCTTGAAGTTTCTCCCCATTTCATATCATGTTGGCTGTGGACCTATTATATATTGATTTTATATGTTGAGGAATGTTTCTCCTATTCAGATTTTCTACAGTGCTTTTAGCATAAAAAGGTGTTGGGTTTTATTGAGTGCTTTTCAGCATCTATTGAAATGATCATGTGATTTTTGTCTTGGTTCTGTGTATGTGATTAATTATATGGAATATTTTTATATGAGAAGGAGGAGGGAGGAAATGGAGTGGGAAATGGGGAAGGGCTAAATGAGTAATGTGTGCATGTATGCCTCTATCATCTTGTACCCCATTAAGATGTATGCCTACAATGCACCAATTAAAAAAGAAAAAGCAAGTAAAAGAATAATTATATAACCTCTATTCTAAAAGAGAATTACATGGGCTAAAGGAAACTGTTGAGAAAATTGATATAGTACTTTCATAATTTGCAGAAATACCATCTCTATTATTTCTTTAAAAGTTAAAATTCAAAAAATATTATATTAGGCTTATATTAAACTTGGTATAAAAGCACATGTAATAATCAGTGATTTCCCAAACTTAATGTGTAACCTCATTTCTTTTGAATGTATGACAAAACAAACTTCCCTTTTATAAAATTTAACTTTACTTTTATAGACCTAATTAAAGCTTTTTCACCATTAAAAAAGAAATAAAATTGGCAAAGCACATGAATAGATATTTCTCAAAAGAAGACAGACAAATAACCTACAGGTTCTGAAAATAATGCTTAGCATTACCACTAATCATCAAGGAAATGGAAATTTAAACCACACAAAAATGTTATTTTACCCTGCTAAGAATGGTTATATCCCCAATGAAGAAAGACAACAGGGATGGTAAGGATATAAAGATAAGTTCCCTAGCATATTCTTGGTTGTATTGTAAAGTAGTACCGCCATCAGTACAGTATGAGGTTCTTCAAATAATAGTAATTAATAATAATAATAATAATAATAATAATAAAGCAACCAACCAATAAACAAAAAGAACTACCATGTGATCCAGTAGTATATGTATAATTCTGGGTACATATACAAAAGAATGAAAATCTAAAATGACCAAGAAATATATTTCTTGACATGATGCTATGAACATCCCTATTATAAATAGCATATATACACAATAAAATATTCAGCCTGAAAAAGAAAAGAAATTGTTATTTGTGACAATATTGAGAAACTTGGAGGACATGTGCTAAGTGAAATCAGCAAAATAATATCCATTAGTTGGATTATTATTACCGCAGTGAACTGACTGAGATACAATTAGTGGTCTGCTGAGTGTCAACAACCCTAGCAAGTTGTGGAATTAACAGTGTTCATTTTTAGAACCTTTTGTTAATCAACTTATCATTGTTGTGCTAAAATACCTGAGAATCCAACTTAAGGAAAGGTTTGTTTTGATTCCCTTTCAAGAGTTTCAGTTCATGGTCTCTTGGTCTCAATGCTTTCGGTCTGATGAGGCACAGCATCATGGTGGAAGTATAGGTAGCAGAAAGCTGCTCTGCTCATGGTGGCCAGGAAGCAGAAAGAGAGAGAAAACAGGAATGGAGGCAAAAATGTAACCTTCAGGGGCATATCTTCAGTGATCTGCTTCCTCCATTAGGCCTCATATCCTACATTTTCCACCACCTCCCAGTAGCTCATTAAATTATGATGAATGAATGAATAAATTGATGGGAAAGAGTCCTCATAATCCAAGAACTTTCCAAAGGCCCCACCTCTGAAAACTAGGAAGTTAAGGACCAACCCATTGACACAGGGAATTTTAGGAGACATTTCAGATCTAAAATATAATAATTCCTTGCCATCATTTCTTAATTCATAATAGCTCTTAATATCTTACTTTGTAAGATAATGGTATTTCTTCTACAAAATATTTATCTTTAAATTCAATATCTGGCTAATATTTCTCTAAAATATAATGACTAATGCCCTTACTATTGCCTACTTTTATTGTAGTTGGAGCAGAAAAAAATAAACATTCATAAAAAAGGACTGAGAATTTTGAGAGGAGTGTTAATAGAGTAACAGAGTAGCTATATTAAGGAGTTCTCTTTAATCCGTTTGGACAGAAAGAGACAATTTTTTTTTTTAGAGAAAAGAAGTAATTCTTATTCTACAGAGGGAAAAAAAAACACCCAGATGATATGTTAAAAGCAGAAAAAAAAAGTCAGAGGGATAATGGAAAGAAGAGACTTGAGAAAAAAATGAAGTCAAAGAATGAAAGGTCAGGTCGTGCTGTTCTTTGTAAACGACAAGTCACAGACATCAAATGCCACATTTCTCTTACACTTACACCCCCATAGCAGCACACAGTGTCCCGTACCTAAGTTTCTTATTTCTTGATGGGTTTCTGATCTGGCAAGTTGAGCAAACTGAAAGCACTTGAGTGTAGATTTGGCCAATGGATGATAGAAGTCAGAGCATATGGATTCCAATGAAGGATGCGGAGGTTTACACATATATAAATATGCATCCCTGCTTCCTTGCCAGGTGAGACAATCTGAAGCCAATGCACTACTATGTTTCAAAAGTTTTAGGATCTTTTTCTGGAGAGATCAAGTTGGAGAAGGATTAAGTAAACAAAATTTTATTCTTACTTGACTAGGAAGCACTTCAGCTTCACTCTTTAGCAGAAAAGTACAATAGTCTGAGTAATTTTTAATCATAATATAACTTGTCCTAATTTTTAGAGAATTGAGTTGAGAGAAAGTCATAAGTCCTGATAGTAGAATATTCCCACAGCCCAGGACCAACATAAGTGTATATGAAACAAGTTTAATCTATGTGATGCAAATAAATAATGAATGCAAATGTATGTTGAGATCAAGATGATAGAATTTAGCAAAGACTTGAAGGAGAGAATTATGTGAAGGAAAGAGGGAAATCCAAAGTCACTCTCAAACTTCAGATTGCCGGACGCTGCTATGATTAAAGCAGGATTAGATGACAGAAAGAGCAAGTTTGGGGGCAAAATAAATATTGATTTTTTATCTATAGCAAAATGAAGATACAAAGTACTTAGACAAATAGAAATTTCAAGATGCATCCTGGAGTGCAGAAAAGTTGAAATTGGAGACACAGATTTGAGAGTTATTCCCATTCAGAAGGTACTTAAAGCCCTGGCTCTGAATGAGATTGCTTGGAGGAAGGGAATATGGAAAGAAGACGGCAATCGGGAAGGAATGCTGCATTCCTTAAAGGATGGCAAGCCCACAAAGGAGAGGGCAAAAGAACTGCTGGGGTAAGAACAAGACTCATAAAGTATCAGGGGCGATGACAGCTTTTCAGTAAAGAAGGAGTGTTCAAGTAGTAAAAGTAGACAGACATCTTAGGTGTCAAGGACATCACTGATTATCTTCTTAAGATCAAGTTTCATTGAGTTTGGAAAGAATATGTGATAAAAGAGGAGTGAAAAAGAAACAGCATTGGTGATGATGTAATGTGAGGGAAGGATACAGAGACTTTAAATATCTATTTCGAGAATAATTTATTGTAAAAGAGAGGGATGAAAACTGGCAAGGGAGACTGTTTTTTCTTCCTGTATTTAAATGATGGAACTTTCCTTTTGTGTTAGTCTTTTATCACTATAATAAATACCTGAGGGAGGATACTTAATAATAAATAAGGTGAATAAATGAGAGCTTGTAGCTTATGTTTGGTGGATCTGAAAGACCAAACCACATGGTGCGGGTTTTAGCAGGACCACAAGGTGGATGATGGGTGGTAGAGTGTGTGGGGAAGAAGAACGCAGCTCACGTTTTTGAAACAAGAAACTAAGAATGAGATTAAGTAGGGCTACTCTTATCCTCTTCCTCCTCCTCCTCTTCCCCTCTTCCTCCTCCTCCTCCTCTTCCTCCTCCTCTTCCTCTCCTCCTCCTCTTCCCCTCCCTCCTCCTTTCCTCCTCCTCCTCCTTCTCCTCGTTCTTATCAAAGAATTCGGTATAGGAGACTATTATTCCCATCTGAAGGCAGTGCCCTCAGTGACTTAAAGACCTCTCATTAGGGTCTACCTCTTAAATTTTTCATTTCATTTCATACCACCACATTGGGTACAAAGCTTCCAACCATGGACCCTTGGAGGACACTCAAACCACATCGGAAACGTAGTATCCTTACCGCTTAAGTGACTTAATGAATTTTAACTTTTGTGTTATCTAAATTGATGACATCTATGGTTTTTGTAACCATAATTAAGTCTTTAGTGCTTGACCCTCTACCCTTCGTTTTTTTCCTGTATGCTGTAAATACTTATAGCATAAAAACTTACCATCACAACTATTTTAAATGTACATTTCAGTGGTGTTAAGGACATTCATAATGCTTTGTAGCCATTAACACCATCCATCTCCATAATTTTTGGTTTGTAAAACTGAAATTTATGTCCATTAAGCAGTGACTTTCCATCCTTTTATCCTTCTGTTTTCCTATTTTTCTGTTGTTATAAGAATATACCCTAGTTCAGACACTTTACAAAAAAAATTGGCTCAAGAGCATTATAATGGCATTGGTGTGGTTTTAGTGAGAAATTTGTGACTGATGATATCACATTGATGAGTGTGTGTGTGAGAAAGATAAATCACATGGTAAGAAATACAGAAAATATGGGGAGAAAGAGATGCTAAAGAAACAAGTCCATAACTGACGTGCTGCCTTTTATACAATTTTACAGCATGAACAGAATTTCTTCAAAATTTTTGCAACAAACATATAACTTACGGCCTTTACTCTAATTTCTAATAGATTCCTCATTTATTTCTATCTAGGACTGATGACCTAGTATCTTCATCTTCACCAAAAATACCCATAACACATCTATTATGACATCCTTGGCCTGTCATGGCATATAACTCAAACCTCTTTCAACCTCTGCTAATTAATCCATTTTATAGCTACTTTCACATTTTAAGGTATAGTTATTATTATGAACAACTTCATTAGTACTAATTTGCTGTCACAATCTATTTTCTGTTATATTATATGGGAATGCTTATGAATTACTTAGCTAAAAGTTGTGGAAGTTCAAGGGGATGATACTGGCATAGAATCAGTCCTGTAAAAGGCTTTGTGGTGGTTGGCATCACAATATTAGGAGTATGTGTGATGGAGAGAGATCACACTGTGAAACAGGAAGACAGAGAGATACTGAAAAGGATGAGTAATAATATCCTAGTAGCTCCCCATTAAAGGTCCCTTCACTTATTAACATTGCCACACTGGAAAGGAAATGACAATACATGACCTCAAGGGTTAAACAACATCCAAATTATAACATCTTTTCAGCTCCTGATAATCACAATTCTGGTTTCTACATTTATATTTTTGACCATTCTAAGTACCTCATTTAAGTGAAATCATATAGTATTTGTCATTTTTATGACTGGCTTATTTCACTTATCAAACCATCAATGTTTATCCATATTATGGCATAGGATAGTACTTTCTGTCTTTCAAAGTTTGACCATATTCTCTTATGTGTACTCCATATT
Organism: Muscardinus avellanarius; assembly: GCF_963383645.1. Taxonomy (NCBI): domain Eukaryota; kingdom Metazoa; phylum Chordata; class Mammalia; order Rodentia; family Gliridae; genus Muscardinus; species Muscardinus avellanarius. Next base: position 93,175,863 of record NC_137794.1, read on the forward strand.
CTCTTTCTACTCATGTGTTGGTGGGCATTTAGGTAGTTTCTACATCTTGGCTATTGTGAATTCTGCTGCAGTGAGCTTGAGAGTTCAACATTCTCAGCACAGTCCTGCTCTCCATTCTTTTGGATGGCTACCCAGAAGCAGAAGTGCTGGGTCACATAGTAATTCTATTTTTTATTTTTTTTAAGGAACCGCCATGCTTTCATGTACAGTGCTTGGAGTATCTTTTACATTCCCACCAAGAGTGTACAGAGTATTCCAATTTCTCCATATCCTTGCAATACAATTATACAAATATTTTATGTTACATTTTTAACATTAGTCATCCTAACAGATATGAGGCAAATATCTCCTTGTGGTTTTTTATTAACTTAATGATTAGTGATGGTGATCATCAGCTAATGTGCTTTTTTGGTCAGTTGTAGATCTTCTTAAGAGAAATGTCTTTCAAATATTTGCCTTCACTGGATATATTATTTAAAAATATAATTTTTCTTTTGTGAGTTGCCTTTATTAATTCTGTTGATATTGTTCTTTAAATATCCATCAAGCTCAAATTGTCTTTATTGCCATAGACAAGGTATAAATGCCAAATCCAATATTTAAAAGCTTTTGTTATATGTTATCTTCTTAAGAGTTTTATATTTTTGTCATATTAAAGTTTCTGATACATTTAGAGTGTATATGTGTGTATGTGTGTGTGAGTGCATGTGTGTGTGTACATGTGTTAGCATGTGCTAGGTAATGGTTCAACTTTCTTCTTTGGCATATGATATAATTAGTTCTTCACATCCAGTTGTTGAAAGTCTGCTCTTTCTCCATTCAATGGTCTTGATGACAGTCTAAAAACCATTTGATCACATGTGAGAGGATACAATTATGAGTTTTTTAGTCTCTTTCATTGGTGTACATGTCTGTGTGCTTGTACAGCACTATTTGAATACTAAAGATTTGAAATAAGCTTTGAAATCAAGAAGTATGGATTCTCCAGATTCTCTCTCTCTCTCTCTCTCTCTCTCTCTCTCTCTCTCTCTCTCTCTCTCTCTCTCTCTTAAGATTATTTTGACTCTGTTGGGGTCTCTAAAGATTCCATAGAAATTTTAATATGGTTTTTCTATTTCTGAAAAACAATCATTGAAGTTTTGGTGCGAATTGTAGGTAGTGAATCTTTAAACTGGCAGGTACTGGCATTTTAACACTGTCAAGTCTTTCTGAATATGAGCATGAGATGTTTCCTTTTGTTTACATCTACTTTAATTTTAAAAAATGGTTTGTAGTTTTTTATTGTATACGTCATAACTTCCTGGTTAATCTAATTAAGAATTTTACTCTTTTTAATGGTATGGTTAAAATTTCTATTTTGGGTTGTTCATTGTTAATATATGGGCATGGATTTTTTGTATTTTGATGCACTCTTTACGGTGTTTGTTGTTCTCCATTACCTTTTGTATTTCTTTATTTTTTTTCTTTTTTCTGTGTGTGAATGTATGTTTGTATGTATGTGGGTGTGAAATATTTTAAATTCCTTTCTTATTTTCTTTTGTGTATCTTCCATAGATATTTTATGCTATTATCATGGCAATTAAATTTAACATTCTAAAGTTACAACAAAGTCTGATCTGAATTTATACCAGTTGAAATGTTTCTATGATTCTATCCCTTTTAATTCTTGGTATCACAATGAAACTCTTTAAAATGCATTAGTCTATTAAATTGTACAGAAAACAAAATGTAACAAAAAGTTATCTAAATAGCTTTTATAACTGCCTATGCACTTACCTCATAGAGAAAATTATCTCTGCAAATGGTTTTAAGTTACTGTCCAGTGTCCTTTTCTGTTCACCCTTCAGAACACCCTTCACCATTTCTTGAGGTCAGGTCAAGTAGTAACAAGAGACGTTTCTGCTAATTCCCTTTAGACTCTGTTAACTTTTCTTCAATCTGTTTTTTTTTTTTTAAATTTTTTTGTCCCTCAGTCTGGATAGTTTTCATTTTCCTATCTTCAGGTTCACTGATTATTCTGTCTATTCAAATATGACTTTCAATCTCTCTAATGACTTTTCCATTTCAGTTATTGTTATTTTCAGCTCATTATTTTTTATTTTATACATTTTAATTGATTTTTCCAGGTTTTTTTTGTATATTATTTTTCTTCCTTTCTTGACATATTTCTCTGAATCTCCTTGATTATCTTCAAAACAACTATTTTAGAACTTTTAGTATTTTTTCCACAGTGCACATGCCATCCGTTGTTTTTTTTGTTTTGTTTTGTTTTGTTTTTTGAGGAAAGCTTATATCGATCTATTTTTATTTTTATTTCTCTTTAATGAGTCATACTTTCCTTTTTCTTTGCATCCTTCTAATTGTTAATAGAAACTAGAAATTTTCACCTAATTATATAATGACTCTGGAGATCAGAATTTCTCTCTTCCCCAGGATTTTCTGATTTCTGCTTACCATTTTTATTTACTGTCATTTCTATTCTTGCACTCTCTCTGTGTTGTGGATAATCCTGAGATGAGAACATAAGGTCTTCTCAGGTCTTTTGTGATTTTTTCCCTGGCTATTCATGGTCCTTTCAGTATTTTCTCCAAGTATACAGTGTATTTGAGTGTCCTAGTCTTACTGTCTGACTCCTGAAAGAAGAAAAATAAAAAAAAAAATAAAAACATAAATCTCACAAAGGGACAAAAAGGAGCCAGGATTTTAAGGATACTGGAAGTCATCTCAGGCAAGGTGGAGGGACTTGCAACATTCAGGTGAGGAGGTTGGACTGCAAACAGGCCCTGAACTTCTGTTATCAGAACCAGCAATGAGTGATCAGAGCACAGATCCCTGGTATATGGAGGACTGGGACCTGTCTGCCTTTCCCTGCTCTGGCAAGCTTTTTGCATGCTGCTCTGGGAAAGTATGCACAGCTGCCTGCCATGCGGCTGAGGGCTGGAGGATGGGCGGCTCCTACTGTGTTAAATGCTGAACTTGGCCAACATTACCTATGATTTATCACCTGAGCCTTTCAGTGGAAGTTGCAAGCCTTCAATAGACTCCAGTTCCAAAATAGGTACTCTAGACATATTTTGCCGGTTCTGTCATGGTGGTGACGGGAGACAGATTCCTGATGCTTACTACTCTTGATGAGCATAATAGCTTTTTTATTCTGCTTGCTCCATTCCTTCATTATTTAGCTATTTTATTTTCAAAGTTCTTTGGCTAATTGAGTGTTTAAAAATTACTTCCCACTGACCTCTGTCCTGCGCTCCCTTGTGGACTCTCAGTTTTCTAGTCCTGTTTTATTGCTGACATTCTAGAACCCACCTTCTACTCTTTTCCCAGGCTGGATTTACAACTTATTGTGCCCTGCTGTATTCTGGCTAATTCCCACATTTGCTGAAGCAAATGGTGATCATGAGTAAAGCCACTGTAACCATTAGTTTCCATATTTTGGGGTGGACATTTTTTTAATTAAACAAATTTTTAAACTGATAAGTAATACTGCAAACAGTACCTCTTTAGCTGTAATGAGACATTTCAGTACATGTATATGTTGTATAATGTTTAAATCAGTGTAAACATCTTCCATATTAATTACATCTTTATGGTGATAATTTTCAAAATCCTATCTTTCAGCTTTTGAAGTATACAGCATTTTATTATCTATAGTGACTTTACAATACAATAAGACACCAATACTTATTCTTAACTAAATCTAGCCCCATTGATCAACTTTTCTTCATCTCTTCCATCACTCTACTCTCCCTAGCTTCTGATAACCACCATTCTATTCTTTACTCCTATATATTTTTTTTCATATTCTAGATGTAAGTGAAATCATATCACACTTGACTTTCTTGCTTAATTTTCTTGATATACTAACTTTTGTGTAACAAATGACAGAGTTTTATTCTTTTTATGGCTGAATAGTATTCCATGGTGTGTGAATAAATATATATTTTATATATCCATATATAAAATACATAAAAAGTATACATATTTTATCCATTAATTAGTTGATGAATACTTAGATTATTTTCACTTATTATTGTTAAAAGTACTCAATAAACATGTGAGTGCAAATATATCTTTGACATAGTGATTTTATTTCTTTTGGCTGAATACCCAGTACTGGAATTGCTGGATCATATGGCAATTTTATTTTCAATTTTTTGAGAAACCTGAACATTTCTGATAATGACTGCACCAACGCATTTCTCACAAACAATATGCAAGAATTCTTTTTTCCCCACATCTGTGTGGGCACATTATCTATTATTTCTTATAATAACCATTCTTACTGAAGTGAGATAATATATCACTGTAATTTGATTTACATTTCTCTAGTATTAGTGAATGTGTGTGTGTGTGTTTATTCCTATTAGTTATTTGTATGTCTTCTTTTGAAAAACATCCATTTAGCTTTGTTGTTCATTTTTTAATCATGTTATTTGCTTATTTTATGGTGCAGTTTTTCTAAGATGCTTATATATTTTGAATAGTAACCCCTTGTCAGGTGTATAGTTTGCAAAAATGTCTGCTATTCTGTAAGTTATCCCTTCTCCCTGCTTATTGCTTTCTTCACTGTGCGGAAGCCTTTTTTTTATGAAACGTTATTTGCCTACTTTTGACTTTATTTTCTGTGCTTTTAGGGTCTTGACCAAATTCTTGCTCATTTGAATGTCCTGGAGTATTTTTCCTATGTTTTTAATTCAGGCTTACCATTAAGTCTTTAATAATTTTTAGCTGATATTTGCAACTGGTGAGAGACAGAGACTGTTTTATTCTTCTGCGTGTGAATGCCCAATCTCCCAGCATCCCTTATTGAAAAGTCTCCTTTCTTCAGTACATGTTTTCAGTACTTTCACTGAAAATCAATTGCCTGTTAATAGATGAATTTACTTCTAGGCTCTGTATTTTATTCCAGTCTATGTGACTGTTTTTATGCCAATACCTAGCGTTTTGATTGAAATAACTTTGGAATGTGTTCTGAAGGCAAATAGAGTAATGTTGCCCACGTTGTTTATTTTTTGCTTTGTTTATTTAAATTACAAATATTTTATTAAAAATGAAAAAATAGAAAATCTATTTTAACCTAAAATAAATTGTATAATATATGCAGCATACATTTATAATCTTTGAAATAATTTTGTTTAGGTTCTTTCAGTCTATTTTTTTCTTTGGCTAAATCAAGAATTTAGTGATCTGTCTGTATCTTTTTAAGATAAAAAATCCACTTTCTAAAACTTAGAAAAATATACTGCACTAAATGAATTTTCTTTTTGTGTGTGTGCTTAAAGATTTATTTTTATTAGCATTGTGACAATAAGAAGTAACCACTGGCTAGGTTTTATTGTACATCCATTAGTATGATGTCATTTTACTCTTTTATACTTTTATTGGTACATTGTATTTCTATATTATAGTGAGAAAATAAAATAAAATAAAATAAACCAGCATGGTGTTGGCACAAAAATGAACACATAGACCAATACAGAAGAATGAAAGGCTCAGAAACAAGTCCACATACTTATAGCTATTTGATTTTTGAGAAAGGGGCCAAAAACAAACATTGAAACAAAAACACCTCTTGACTTCCAGAAAGATGGCAACCGAGGGAAGTAGCACAACCAGTCCTGTTGACACCGATCTGCATTGCCTTTTCAAAAAAAATTCTACAAAAGCCAAAAAATACCATAACTAAAAAAATATCATAAGTACTAGATGGCAGGTAAAAAAGGCTAGAAGATCTATCAGACAGCAGAAAAGAAATCTGCTTACCTTGTGGCAGCAGGCGCCACAGTGGCACCATCTTGCCTCACTGCATCTTACTCCAGAGGCAAAATAAATAAATAAACAAATAAACAAACAAACAAATAAATAAAACAACCAAGGACCTGAAGTAAGCAGCGGCAGATCATGAGAATTGTAAGCCATCAGTTCCTCCTGTGTGAACACTGGCTATAACTTCTAGCAGTGGCAGCTGAGCTCACCATGCCCTCCAGTGATCCAGACCAGTGCTTAACACTAAGTGAAGCCACCATTCTCTTGTAAGCATGCCTAGTGTGGTGTCTTCAGGGACTTGCACAGCCAATAAACACCCTGGGTCTGAGACTTTGTGGTTCAACCTGGCAAAGTGGAAATGGAGTCTGCTGTAAGACATAGTAGAGGCACAGACAGACTCAGGTTCTGCCTCAATGGAAAGTGTGGGGGGAGACCTACACTTAACACTAGATCAAGTAGGATTTCTTGGATCACCACAGACCACCTCATCATGGTAAGTGGGAAGAAGTCAGAGTAGCCCAGCCCTAGCTGTGAAGAACAGAGACTCCTACATTGAGTTTCATCTCAGAGGCATATTCCACCTATGGAGGCAGGTAGAGAATGAGACTCCATATCTGAGGAAAGAGTTTAGGGTGACATAACCTTAAATCCAGATCCAACTGCACTAATACCAGCCATCTGCATAGACTGAGAAAGACTCAGAGAACCAGGCTTGCAGTAGGAAAGGTACCAGTGACCCTCAGTGTCTGCACGGAGAGAGACTGCAGAATCCCAGTCCGCTAAATATTTAGATACGTGTATAGTTACATCAGTTTGTGTATGTGCGTGTGTCTGTGTGCTTGTTTGATTGCTCTATTACCAACCCCTCTCCCAAGCTTCTTCCCTTGTACTTACCTACTCTCTGCTCTCCATCCTTTTTTTCCCTTTTTTTCTCTCTTTTCTTTTCTTCTTTGTCTTGTATTATATTCACTTAATACCACCATACTCTACATTGGTTACTAGAATACTACTACATATTCACCATCTCTAATCTCTACTATATACTACCTTACCAAACTCATACTCTCATTCTGTTTGATTCTATATGTGGCTTTACCCTATTGCATTTGTGACTTCACTTCCCTCCTCACTCATCATCACTGTTGAGGACAACACAACTCATCCTTGGATATACCAGCTGAAACGTAGAGACCGAGAGAAATCTATCAAAAACAACAGATGCAAACTTCTGAAATTATGAGAAGGAGGAATAATCAAGAAGCAATGAGGTCCCACAACACTACAATAACAGAACTTGACAAGAGATAATTGTAGAGATCTCCAGAAGGTCAAATAAGGAATGAAAGTGTAGAAATAATTCAGGACTTCCAAAGAGAATTTAGAGAGAGGCTAAATAATAAAGAATGCAAGCATTTAAGGGAAGGCATTCATTCAAACTATAAACAATCAATTAGATTATATGGAGAATAGAATCTCACTCCTAGAATATGATCACTCCAAAAATGAACACATAGTATATAACTTAGAATAAACAATTTGACAGCATGAAGTGGACATTGAAGAAATATGGACCCATTTTACAAGAGCTAATTAAGAATAATTGGCATAGAAGAAAGAATAGAAGATAAAATCAAAGGGATAAACAATCTTTTCTAAAAAGTAATATCAGAAAATTTTCTAAACACAGAGCAAGAATTTTCTAGTATTATGTTGAATTAAATTGATGAATAAGCATACTTTGGATACAAGCTTTTAGCTCATTTGGGTAAATACTTGGAGTATCAACACTGCATCATATATTAAGGTTGTTTAGTTTTGTGGAAATCTTCCCAACTGTATTAAAAATTGGCTGCACCATTGTGTATTTCTACTAGCTACAAATATGAATTCTTGTTGCTCTACACTTTCACCATCAGTATGTGCCAATTTACAGATTTCTGTCATTCTGATAGGTGTGTAGTGCTACCTCGTTCTATGTGTTAATATAAAATTTTCTAGTGAAATATGATATTGAGTATCCATTTTAATACATCTTATCTTTACACCTTCTTTAGAGATGTACCTATTCAGATCTTTTGCCTTCTTTTACATTGTTATGTGTTTGAAAATATACTAAAATCATAAAAAGTTTTTGATAATTTTTGTAGAATATTTGTCATACTCTTTAAACTTGGTAAGAAGTAACTAGTTGATTTTTTTTTTTTTTTCCGGTACTGGGAATGGAACCCAGGGGCATTCTACTTCTGAGCTACATCTCCAGCCCTAATTTTTATTCTTTATTTCAAAAGAGGATCTCACTGAGTTCCAAAGGGCCTCACTAAGTAGATGAGGCTGTCTGCAACCCATGATTCTCCTGTCTCAGCCTCCCAAATGCTGGGATTACAAGCATGTGCTATCATGCCTGGCTTCTAGGTGAATTATTTTATTTATTGCTTTTTATTTCTCTCATTCTAGTATTCTAATTTTTCTTAATAGAGCTCTAAATTTAAAAACTCATGACTTTCATTAAAAATTTTGAATTTTTCTATTTTTGTTTGTAAAATGTCCCTGGATACTGCTCTAATATCTCTATTCTACTAAAAATAACATCAGTTGAGTGTTGGTACTTTTGAGTGAATTACATATACTTTTCATTGTATTTCTCATACTTTTGCTCTGTTTTCAAAGGCATTTTCTTGAATGTATTTTCCTTCTTTCTTTCAAGCAATTATTTTATTTTCTCAGTAATACCTGGATTTTTATTTACTTCAGAAGCAGTTTTACTTCTTGATTCTAGTTTAATTTTACCTTTTTTAGGATTTCCTGAAATGTCTGATGTTATCTCTATTTAACATCAGAAATAAGATGATAAAAATGATAAAATAAGATGATAAAGAAATAAGATGATAAAAAGCTAATGCAATTTCTTTGCATATCGTAGAAATTTCTAATGATATTTCATTTTTATTAATCAGGAATTTAATAATTATTGTATAGAAACCATAAATGTCAGAAATTGAAGATCTCTCACTAGGATATTTTTCACTTTTGGAAGTAGTTTGGGAAGAAAATGAACAGGATCAAAATTATAATCATTTTATGTTTTTAGCCTTTTTTCACTATAGTAGTAATAAAATTGGAATTTTCAAGTATTGAGTATCTTTAAGGCCCAAAAGGCAGATTCTCTAAGTTATAGCAGTCTCCATTCTGCTCATTGTTCTCTATTACTTTGTTAAATATATTGATGTTTATGTCTCTACTCATATTCATTTCTATATCCATATTCATCCATCTGTCCATGGATCTCTCTCATGCTCTATCCATAAAATTAGGAGTTTTAGAATTAAAGATTTTGAAAATAATATAGCCTAATAAATTTTTTACTTTTCTATAAAAAGTTCTAAGAATAATAAGTAGAAAGGAAATCAAACTAGTTGCCAGGAAAAACAGTTAATATTAAATAAGACTTTATTCATTCTGAGAAAACTATTCTCTAATCTTGCATAATCAAGGCAACACTGTACTATGACTCATTGAGAAGGCACAAACATAAAATGAAAATATTTGTTATTGTGAGCTACAGAAGTAGAAGTGAAATTTCCGGTACTTATAAGGAGAGTTATTCTGAGTTTTGTCAGAACGGTACATTGCTTTCTGGGGAGTATGAAGTGTTTGTGCGTTGAAAAGAGGATATGTTTGTTTGGGGAATGAATCTAGCAGAAGACATAATGGACTTATTGAAGACATCTTCATATGAGCACTGCTTGGCTGGCTCTGGTCATACAAATATTTCAGTGACCTCACTCCTCAGACAGGAACACATATGCATGCATACACACTCACACACACTCACACACACACACACACACACACACACACACACACACACACTACCACCAATACAACCAGCACCACCATGAGTGTCCTTGGTCTTTAACTCCATGTGTATAATTACATACTCCAGGTGACCCATTAGTGGACAAGTAAAAATATTCCTTAGGTTTCTGATAAAGCAAAGATCTAATATGAAAGTAAAAGATGTTGTCCATTGTCACCTGGTATTTTAAAATAAGGTTTCTCTATGACTTACTGAGAAAGAACAAATGTTTTTCTAAGATTTTTTCTTTTTCTTTTTTACAGTACTGGAGATGAAACCAAGGGGCATTCTACCTCTAAGCTACATCCCAGCCCTATTTTAAATTCTTTATTTTGAAACAGGTCTCACTGAATTGCAAAGGGCCTCACTAAAGTAGATGAGGCTGTTCACGAACCGTGATCCTCCTGTCTCAGCCTCCTGAATGCTGAGATTACAAGCATGTGCCACCATGCTCAGCTAAAAAAAATTTCATATTTATAAAATAAAGACATCAGCCAGGCATGGTGGTGCATGCTTGTAATCCCCACGCTTGGCAGACAGAGACAGGAGGATCACACAGGTTCAAATCCAGCCTCCCTTGCTTAAGAGACCCTGTTTCCAAATAAATAAATAAATAAATAAATAAATAAATAAATAAATAAATAAGTCTGGGGGTGTAGCCTGAGATGGGGTCCATCCCCAGTACCACCAAAAATAAATAAATAAATAAATAAATAAATAAATAAATAAATAAATAAAAAATAACACCTAAGCTGTTATAATCCTCAGTATTCATCTACCCTTGACTCTTTTGGCTGTGACTAATATCCATCTCAATCCATCTTTTCTTTTTATCTACCAAAATTCTTGTCCTGCATTTTGGTCTTTCCATGCCAGTTGTCAAATTTTTAAAAAAATTATATAATAAATTTATTTGAGGAGGCAGAAGTTCATAAAGTTACTTTTGTCAATGCATTGTGCAGAGGTTTTCAGGAATCACACATCCTTCACAGTAAGGATACATTGGTAAAGATAACAACGAAGACTTGGTTACATACTGGAACTGAAGACATATCTTCTTGAAAACATTTTCAAAGCTTCCAGGACTTGGGTCGGGAGAATGTGTCAGCTGTAACTTGGAAAGCATAGCTCACAGCAATTACTACTTATGTTGAAAGCTGGTTTTGACCAATGTGACTACAAGGTGAATATTGCTGTCTCCTGTCTCACATTTTTGTGATACTGCCCTCTTACTTGTATGTTTAAGATACAAGAATAGTGATGATAAAAGTAAAGAAAGACAGTAGAAATAATGGTCATTAATTGGAGCACTATATGGCAATGAAAAGAAATATCTTTGATGACGTTGACCACTAGTTTGCACTTGAAAACATTATATTTAAGAAAAAGTAAATTATAATTAACATGTTGACTTTGTACTTCAATCATCTTTGATTTAGATCTCATTTATTATATTCTTTGCTTTACTTCTGAAATTTAGGAGTTTTGGTCAAAGTGAATTTGGAAATAAATGTGTATTTTAAGTAATCAGAATAGCACATTTATTGAAACCACAAAGCTGTATATGTGTTTGACCCAGGGATCAAGGAAGCCAGAAGAGAAGATACAGGTGGAGATGCATTGTATGTAGGCAGAACTGCGACGGCAGGTCTACAAAATGAGCCAGCAGGTCAGGGATATTGTGTGTGAGCTGCAGTGGCCAAGGCACATTGTTCAATCCCTCTGATAATCATCACTGCTGGTTTACTTTCATTTCTATGTGACATATCTCACATAAATATGTCTCATGACCCAAGCCTATCCATGAATCATACAAGAAAAAAATTGAAAGGAAAACGTAGTTGCAGCTTAGGTAAGCTGAAGCACTGTGAAACCACTCTAACTGGTAATAATGATAGTGCGTAGAACTGCACATGTGTGTGGCCCTCATTTGTGCAGTTGCTATACTGAGCAGTAGCTGGGTAATTAAAATCTCACCATCAGAAGTGTCATTATTAAAACCCTGTTGGTGCTTTCAGATGTGAAGTCAACCATGCTACTTTATTGCAGAGCACCCTGTGAATTCCTGCACCTTATCAATAGCTAGTGATTCTTTTGATGGCCTAGCAATAAAAATTTATATTTTATAGCTATTAAATGAATAATACAACTATATCTATAAAAGCTAATAAGTCCTAGCTCCTTCTCCCCAGTTCTTTTCTACTGCATTTGTGACTGCATGTTCATGCGCATGCATACATACACACAGCCCATAGCCTGAGGTAACACCATAAATTACCTCAACATTAAAGAGAGAAAAATTGTTCTGGGTGCGTGTCTTTAAGAAAATACTATAGATGCACACAGAGATGAGGCATGTGCAAATGAAATGAAAAAAATTTTTAGGATCTAATGGTTTCATCGATTTTTCCTAAGCAAGATTGTAACTACCTGAACAGGAGCTTAAAATACTATGAGCAGTGAATATCAGGAGTTATCTTACTAAATGAATATGTTGTTTGTGTCCTATATGGAAATTACCTTGTGTGTTTTGACTTTGTGCACAAGGCTTTGGACCCCCTGGGTACCTGGGGGACCAGGCACAGCTGATTTCTTCATCTGCAGGGCAGGAGCCTGACAGCCACAGATGTGAGCTGCTCCAGCTTTAGGTGTGAAAGCTGTTTTGTGAAGCCAGAATTCAGGCAATTAAGCTGGTTCCCCTCCTGGTGAGCTGGTAGTGAGCCAGGTCACTGTCAGTGGTGCCCACGCTGCTCCAGGCAGAGGGCTTGGTGAGATAGTACACCTGAAGCTACTTGCCGGAAGAGAACAAAGACTTAAAAACTAAATTGTTAAGAAGCTCTGTTTTAATATCAGTTTGGCCTTTAACTCTATATTCTACTGAAAGAGCCAGGTACTCTATAAAAAAAACAAAACAAACCAAAAAAAAACAAGTCAATAGCATGAGTAATTCTGTATAACCCCTTAGAGTTACCAAGCACATTTGTTATGCATTGCACATGAATCATGTGGATTGTTTATAAAGCTAGTTCTACCTTGTCATTATGTATTCGTTAGTTTAAGAGATCCCAATAATTATAAATCTGCACCTAACCCTTTGCCACATATTTGAAGGAAAAGTTGTAATTGTAAAGAGTCTCTGGAATACTAGTTTGTCTTTATAATGTTAAGGGAGTAATGAGAACCTGTGTGTGTGTGTGTGTGTGTGTGTGTGTGTGTGTGTGTGTGTGTATTCCATTGTGTGTGTGTATGACTGATCAATCAATATATTATCAACCACCTATCTATTGATCGATCTAAATATATCAGTTTTTTTTCCCCAGTCATCCCTTCAGGAAACTTGGGTTATTTCTACTTCATAACTTAATGTCAATAATATTGCAATGAACAAGGAAGTTAAGCTTATTTTTACAAGGTAGTAATTTTCTTTCCTATGCATATTTCCCCAGAAGAGGTATTTCAGGGTTACATTCTATTTTTGAATAGTTCTATTTTTAATTTCTTTTATAATTGCCATTCTGTTTTCCATAATGGCTGTACCAGTCTACATTTCTGCCAATGAGCTACGAGTGATTCCTTTTCTCCCCACCTTCATTAATATGTGTTGGCATTTGACTTTCTTTTTTTTGGTGCATTATAGTCAATACATAGGACAGGTAAAAACTTTCCCAACAAGTTCCCAAAGGCACACAAAACTAAAAGGTGAATGAATACATGGGATTGCATTAAATTGAGAAGTTTCTGTACAGCAATGGAAACTATCAAGAAACTCAACAGAGAGCCGACAGGATGGGAGAAAATTTTTGCTATGTATTCCTCTGATAGAGCATTTGAGTTTTCTATTCCATTTATTTTTCAAATAAATAAAAATATACAGATTAAGCTGGCTAACAGTCCAAGGCTAATATTTGTCAGAGGGAAAAATTGAGTATCTGACTTCAAGGCCTGTGCTTTCCCCACAGATACCTCAGATTTCTGAGTGTGTACCTAAGAATGAAACCAACATAGAGAAATAAATATTGTTTTCTGTCAATATAGTAAAAACAATTCATAGTGTAGTAAAAGACTACTGAGCCCTCCAATAGCTGTTATTAAAACAGGATACAGATTTGTGAGTTCTTTTCCCATTAAGCTTAAAAATAGCATCACCCTTTTGACTTTTAATTCCTTTTTTATATTCTTATAAACATAAATCTATTGGAAATAGTCATGAGAAAAAATGATTTGTAGCTGGGCATAGTGGCACACACTTGTAATCCCAGTACTTGGGAGGCTGAGACAGGAGGATATGGGTTTGCAGCCAGCCTTAGCTTCTTAGTGAGGCTCTCTGTAACTTAGTGAGACCCTGTTTCAAAATAAAATAAAAAATAAAAAATAGAACTGTGGGTAGACCTCAGAGGTAGAATGCCCCTGGGTTCATTCCCCAATACTGCAAAAAGAAAAAAAAATGATTTGTAGCAAACAGAAAATGTGTTTGCAATTCATTAAATCTAATATAATGTATAATATATTTCATGCTATGTGGAAGAAAGGACAAAAGAACCCAAGGAAAATCAGACTAAACACACATCTTTAAAAACAAAAATAGTTATAATAATAATAGGTTTATTTAAAAATGTCTTTCATTATAAAAATTCTAAACTCACTAATTTATTGTACTAGAGTATGACAGCTAATATTTAACATTTCACTACTTTATTTCATAAGGATTAAAAATTGAATTAATTTAATATATTAACACCTTGATAATAACAAAGTCTAATTAATGATCATAAAATGTTTGATTGCATCATATAATACTGTTGTTTTAATTTTAATTTTCTCTAAAGAGTGATTATATATATGTGGATACTCTGCTCACAGAATTTGAGATTAATTTTCTGCACATACAACCCTCCCCTGTCTCCAGCCTTGAGACTGGAAGAAATTTACCCATTACTCACTTCTAAATAACAGTAGAGAAAGAGATAAGTGTATAGTGGGAATAGCTAGGAAAATATCCCTAACCAAGGGATGAAGTGACTATGTGAATTAATGATATCAGATGAATACCATGTACCCTAAGGTGAGTTTCAAAGACAGGTGCTTCACATCTATGGTGAACATTCCACACAAGTAGTCCTGGTTTAAGCCCAAGAAAAACATCAAACGCAGACCACAGAACAGCTTAGAGGATTCCTGGCCAGTCTTCCTCCAAACCGTCAAGATTATGAAAACCAAGAGAAGACTACAAAACTGTCACCAGAGGAAACCAAGGAGTGAAGATAATCTAAGTGTTATGAAGCATCTGAGATTGGATCCCCAAGCAGGAAAGGGGCATTAAAGAAAAACTGGCGAATTCAAAACAGATTCTTGAGTTTGATAAATAGCAGGGCACCAATTTTAGTTTGATAGTTTTGAGAAATGCAACACAGTCATAAGTATCAGATAGGATTGAAGCACCATTTTATTCCTAATTACACCATTCTTTATTGCATAACAAATGCTAAGATTAAAGTGTCTTTATTTTTCTAATGCATGTTTTTATGTCTCTATTGAAAGTGCATGTATCTTGCCGAATAGTTTGTTTCATGCTTTTTAAACTTCACAGATATTTCTACAACTTTATTTTGCAAAGGGTACAGTACTGAAAATCCACCTCAACTTATATGCAGTTTTATTCCACTTATTTCACTGCTTGTAGTTTGCCAGCATAATTTATTTTATATTCTACTTTCTTGTTAACTAATATTTAGAGAGTCTCCAATTTTCCACTATTTACAAACAATAACATTTTTTACATTACTGTATAAATTCCCTTAGGTATGAAAATTTCTTTAGAAAAAGGTCAATAATTTTTTTTTATCTTAAGGAACCAGATAATACAGCAAATATTTTAGGTTTCCTTGGATAAGACAACACTGAGGATATCACTGAATAATGAGTTTAAAATACAGTTATATAAAACATGAAATCCATTCTTAGATTAAAGTCCTTAAGCAAATAAGTAACCAGGCAAATATGGCTGAGGACACAGTTTATGTCTTCTGGAGAAATAAAGGTTACTATCTACCCTGTGAACTAAAGAAAAGGAAGGGTTTGCCTTCTCTTTTAGATGAAATCTTCTATAAATTTCAATTAAATCAAACTGCATGGAAATGCTATTCAAGTCGACTATATTCCTAGGTGCCTTTTACTTTGAAATTGTAACATTTTTTCTCCCTTTATAATCTTTATCTTTAAAATTGACATGATTAGACTATGCTCAAAGTGATTATTAATATATCTGAATTATCAACCATATTTTCATGTGTTTTATAATTAGTGACAAAGGCTACTTTCTCATCTACTCTGGTTTTAATTGGACAGTTCTCATAGCTCTTTTTCTTCTTTCTGATATAGCATGCTAAATTTTACCCCTAAAAAGTTCTAGAAATTTCCACTTTAGAGAACATAATTTTATAAAATTATATAGTTACATTATAAATTTTTTACTACACAGTACTACATTTTCTACATGTTACACATTTTTACTAATCTATGTCTAGCTTCAGAGAATCTTATTCTGCTGCAAATGTGGTACAGGTGTCTTAAATCAGAGTATTACTAATTCCCCTCTTTAATCTCATGACATTTTTGTCATTGTTTCCCTTATCCATCTGTTATAATCAGCCAATGTGATATTATTGTTATAGTTTATGTTTTAGGTAAGTAGAGAAGAAGAAAAACAGAAAAATTATTTTTTTCATTTATTTCTTTACTGAAGCTGTGTGCTGTGTGTGTGTGTGCGCACGCACGCACGTGCACGTGTACACATGCAGATATGAATTTATAATTTATATTATTTTCTTCTGCCTGAAGAATACATTTTTTGCAGGTGAGATCTGCTGGTGATACCTTTGCTCAGTTTCAAGTCTTTATTTCTCCTTCCTTTCTGAATGATATTTTTGTTAGATATAGATTTGTAGGTTGGTAGTTTGTTTCTCTCAACAGTTAAATTTCAGCAGCTGAATTTTTCAGTGTGCTCTTCTGACTGCATAGCATCTGACCTGAAGTCCAGTGCAATTTTTATTTTTTTTCCTTATAAAATGTGTTTTCTCCTTCTGGATTTTTAAAAAAGTTTTTCTCTTTGCCATTGGTTTAGTACAGTTTAAATGCGAAATGCCTTTCTGTAGCTTTGTTCATATTTATTCCATTTGATGTTTTCTGAAGTTACTGTTTGTGTGATTTCTGACTTAATATTAGAAAGCCTTCAGCCATTATTACTTCAAGTGTTTCTATCGTTTTGCTCTTCTCAGTTTTCCTTCTCTTTCAGTTGTGTGAATGTTACATCTTTTGAAATTTGTTTCACAGTTCCTTGATGCACTTATATATTATTTGCAATCTTTTTTTTTCAATCTGTCTTTGGGAGTGTCTAAAGACATATATAAGATCACTAATTCCTACCTTGAATCTGTTGAGGAGCTCATCAAAAGAGTCTTTTGTATTTTTAAATTCTTGTAGCTTTGGGATTTTGAACTGAATATTGATGCATTGAAAAGCACTATACATACTACAGTCTTGATCACACAATGGCAGGCTGTGCATATACACACAGGAGTGGGAAGGCCACAGCCAACTAAGCTGCTTGGGACTGGATGACTTTGCTCTTTGCTTGTGGTTTTGTTTCCTGCAGTGTATATATTATCTAAAAAATAAAGGTTATTTTTCAAGCCTAAGAAAAAGTTTTAATTCTACCATTTTATTGTTTTTAAGTTCTCTTTTATTACATGTTTTTGCATGTTGAGTTAAAGCTCCAAACATAATCATAAGCATGTTAAATACTCTGACTAAAATCCTGGTATCCATGGCATGTTGGCGTCTGATTCTGATGTTGGCTTTGACTCTTCAGACTATGCTTTTTTCTTGCTGCTTCGCATTTCATTTAATTTGTGAAACCAAAATGTTTTCTTGAGTAACAGGAAATGAAGTAAATTGGCCTATAATGTGAGGACTTGTGCTAATCTAGCTAGTGGCTCAGTTTTGTTCAGTGTTTCTGTTGCTGTTTGTGCCAGAGTCTTCACACTCTTCTACTGTCCTTGTTTTTGTCTCCCCTTTTGACTCTGAACTTCTCTAAGTACTTCTTCGAGATAGTCTCTGTCTTGCAGCTCTCTGCTCCACAATTATTAAATGAGAGCTTTGTTGTAATTGTAGTAACATAAGGGAAAAGACTGTATAATCTTTCAATTAACCCCTGTCTTTCAGTGCTCCCGTGTCCCTGGCCTTTGACCTTTACAAGTGTTTCTTCTTGTGTGTGTGTGTGTGTATATATATATATATATATATATATATATATATTTCCTTTTAGATGAGACAGGAATGTGTGTGTGTGCGCGCGCACGCGTGCAGCGTGCATGCATGCGTGTGTGTGTGTGATCACTAGGTAAGTGAATCTTGAACATTTGTATATGATTCTGGATTTTTCTCTCTCTCCAGGCTTGTGGTTGACAGTTTTTCCAGAAATTTAATTTCTTTAATGGGTCTAAGACAAGTTATGTATTTTAATTATTGCAGGTTTTTCTTGTTGTAGGGGACAGAAGTGATATTCTAAGGTCTTTATGTTTCATAGCTGAAGCTGGGAAGTTCTCATTAATGTTATTTAATTTCTAGTATCTGTCAGGGGTGTTGCTGCCAGTAGTTCTTCATTTGTAAAGAAGAGAGATATTGTAGAAACTTCTCATCGCACTAGTTACACACCTTCTCAGCAAATTTAGATCTTTTCCAAAAGAGCATGGATGATTTTCAGAAAATAGAACTAAGATGGTTAATTTTGGTTGCCAACTTGCCTTGATTGAAAGGCCCTTAGATAATTAGGAAGCAAACTTCTGTGTGTGTCTGTGCAGGTGTTTCCAGAGACAACTGGGATGCGAGAGGGCGAACAAAGGCAGAAGACCCTCTCTGAATGAGGGCAACACTAGGCTGGGTACCCAGCTGGAACAAAAGGCAGAAGGAGGAAGAAGCTCACATGCCTCTTGAAATTGGTGCATTTGTTGTTGTTGTTGTTTGGCTGCTGCCACCTCTTGTGAGATCATCTTCCAGATGCTTCAGTCTTTGAACGTGAGTTTATGTTGGCAAGTCTCTAACAGGCTTCCAAGGGCTCCACCTCAACCTGGAGATTCATCATCATGCCCTCTCACTCCAAAGCTTCCAGCTGTTTGGATGGAGCAGCTACTATTGTTTCTGTCCAGACCACAGAATATCACAATGGGACTACTCAACCTCTGAGCCAATCTAATATTATATATAGATAGATAGATGGATAGATAGATATCCTATTATTTCTGCTCCTCTGAAGAACTTTGTCTAATGTAAGAACTTCTTGAAAATTTTCTGCCATGGAACCTGAGAAAAGTCTGAAATCTAACACTGGGACAAAGCTGGGACATTTGGAGGGGATGTAAGAAAACCAGGGCAATTGATCTACAAGAATGTAAAAATAGCCAAAGTAAGCTTTCTTTCCAGATAAGCTTTTTTGGGTATAGATGGAGAGAAGGATTAAAGTGTGCACTAAAGACTTTACATTTAAATTTTTTCCTTGGTGATTTTTAGGTGGGGATAGAGATTTTTAATCAATCCAAATTTTGTCCAAAGAAGAAAACAACATTCACAGTTTTAAAATATACTTATAAAATACATAGAACAAAGTTAACAAGACAATAAGAAATAGTAAACAATAACTTTGAAATATTTCCTTTGAAGAACCAATTACTCTTTTATGAGTATTTCTAATAAAAGCAATTTAAGTATGCAATAGCTATTAGCTTTTCAGAACTTTAATTATTTTCACATGCCTGCATTCTTCAAGTATTAGCATTTTGCTGTTTGTTTTATTGTTCTTCCTTGCTGTCTCTGAAAATATCATTATTCAAAAGTATTATTCAACTATTGGATGAAGACTTGAAGCCATTTTTATCCCTAGACACGTCAATATGTATTTCCTAAAACAACATCATCTTATTTCTTCATAACATAATTAACACTATCGGTAAAAGAACACTAATATTGTATTATTACCTGATCTATAGAATTAGTTGTATTTCATCACTTGGAATCCTCCAATGGCTATGCTGCATTTCATTTTTTGTTCTTTGATCATCTTCAGTCTAGAACAGTTCTTCAATGCTTTGTCTTTGATGATCTTGAGAACTTTGACTCTAGTCTACTTAGTGAGATATATCTCAATTTTTATTTCTCTGTTACTGTATCCTTTCCAGTATATTTTGTCAGTTACTTCATGATATTAGTTGTTATTATTGTTGTTGGTGGTGGTGGTGATATTTACATTAGTTTCTTTGTTAAAGTTGTATCTGTAGTTTCTCTCATCCAAATTTTCTTTTTGTGACCATAGTAAACATTTTATGGAGAAGAGATCCTGAAATGTCTCAGTGTTTCCTCTCTCCCCTATCATCCCATCACTTCCTTTCCTTTTCTCCTCAAAATTACGACATAATTGCCTGGCTATGATTTAATCTTTTAGGCATGTGAGTGATTTCTTTAACCCTTAAACTAAGCTGTAATCTTCTGCTAAGTATCCCTGTTTACAGTATTATCTTAGACTAGCTCCAGTCTTGCTGATATTATAGGAGGGAGGGAGGGAAGGAGGGAGGGAGGGAGAGAGAGAGAGAGAGAGAGAGAGAGAGAGAGAGAGAGAGAGAGAGACTCAACTTCACAGGAATTGGATTGAGAAACCCTGAGTATCATGACTTTGTGACACATTCTTCACATCTATTACTTTCAGAGGAATCATTCTTTTCATTCTTTTTTTTTTTTTTTTCAGTGCAGAGGTGCCAGGGCTATTTACGTAGGAAAAATAAAGGCAGACATAAAAGTCAAAGCCCTCTATTGTGGTTGTGGATTTAGAAGGAGCAGCATGCCATGTGATATGAGACCTCAGTCACTATCATGTTTCAGCCATTTGATCAGCAGCATCTGGCTTGTGACCCCCGACAAGGCCTGACAGGGTCAGGTCTCAGGGCTCGAGTGCAGAGGGCCCTGTCTCTGGAAGGCATACATAGGGGTGGAAGGTGAAGCTGGAATTTCAGGAGGAACTCGGAGTTTGAAAGAGTTAGTAAATATTGCCGTATCGTGTGTGTTTGAGACCTCTGAATTCCACTGGAATTAGATAGAATCAAAATGGTCTAGAAACACATTCAAGCTTTCAGGGCATAAGCTGGCAAAGGCAATGTCTATACATACATTGTCCTCATAGAAGAGTGTGCTTGTGGACATCAGGGGTAATCATGGAGTTAAATAAAATACATATTCTCGGAACAGTGTCTAAACTCCACTATTGTCAGGCACAAAGAAGAGTCAGTTAAGAGGGAGGAAGAGGACAATGACACCATTCGACACCCTTAAGCCCAAGTAAGTAGTTGCTATCTTCATGATCCAAGCCCAAAAAGCTCTGAAACTTAGAAAATGCACCCTCATTTCAGATCAGTGCTTGTAATCAGGGTTAAAAATGCCTCAGAAGACCAGTCGATAGATACTTGATCAAAAGGAATGATGTTTTATAATTATGATAATATCGCCATGCTGTAACATATGTACATCATATGGTAGAAAGTCATCAAAAACATGTGTGTTCTTTAAATGAAAATTCAAATGTGCTACTCTCAAACTACTGTTGGCTTTCATTTTTAAGTAATTACAAATCTGGGATTATGACTTTTTTTTTTTACTTCTTCAGATTCAGTTAAAACTCTTAGCGCCAAATCAATGCTCACCTCTTGTAATATACTTACGACTGTGATTGTGGGTGGAAAGTTTATCTTCAGTTTTATTATTCTTCTCTATATATTTTCCCATGTGTGTGGTCCTCACTATTTCTAATGATATAAACCATTAGTTTTGCTTTGCAAAAACACATTTCAGAAAAAAATAAGTTGTCCTTTATTTGAGTCTTCAAAAAGATCTCAAATAACTCCTCTTATTTTAATTTTTAGGTAATTTGATGTTTGTGGAAGGAATATGCTTATGCTTATACAATTAACTTAAAAGAATTGGTTTAGCTGGGCATGGTGGTGCACGCTTGTAATCCCAGAGCTTGGGAGGCTGAGACAGTGCCGAGGAAAAGGAAGTAATCTCGGCAGTCAGGAGGATCACACCGTTTCAAAGCCAGCCTCAGCTACTTAGTGAGGCTCTCAGCAACTTAGTGAGACCCTGTTTTCAAATAATGTATGAAATATCTCTGGGAGTATAACACAGAGGTAGAAAAGCCCCTAGGTTCCACCCCCAGTACCACAAAAAAATTGGTTTAAAAAGCAGAATGAGAGGTTAGAAATTTATTAAATATTTTTAATTGTCAGCATTCAAAAGCATAAAATAGAATCAAGTATTAAATAGAAAAGACCTAGAGGAAAAACCTGTTTTAAAATCACTGTAATGTTCATAAACACATATTTATGGCTTATAATAAAACTTCTGGATAACCTCACAATTGAATTTGAAAAGTACTATATCTAAAATATGTATGAGTGGCAGTGAGGATGCCATACTTTCTGTTAGAAGACTTAGTAGATTTTTCTTGGGATGTGGTGACTACATGCATGCTAATTTAAAAAAAAATATCTTTTTTAAATATGAAGAATAGAGAATGTATTATCATATTACTAAATTATTTTATGTTATTTATGTTTAATTCAATAAACAGACCATTATTTTGGCTCACGATGGCAAGATGAAGACAGTACTTACATAAAAGAATCAACGTCTGGTTCCTATGCATTTTTGTATTGAAATTTATTTCTATTTATCTTTATAAATTTTTTATTGGATGTATTGTAGTCATACATCTTAATGGGGTACAAGATGGTAGACGCATACATGCACACATCACTCATTTAGGCCTTCCCCAATTCCCTCCCGTTGTCTCCCTCTTCCCTCTTTCTCATGTTTGGCTTACTGATTGATTTTTGCATATATAATGCTGGCAAGGATGTGGGGAAGTGGGAACTCTAATACATTGTTGGTGGGATGGCAAATTAGTGCAACCACTTTTAATAAAGTTTACTTTTAAACAATATAAAGTGATTAAATGCTTTATTACAAATTTGTTTTTAAGTAAAGTAGCCTACAAAATAATTTTTCAGTTGAGGATACAGATTCATAATTAGCTTACTTCCTTTTCCTTTCCTCTGATTTTCTCTTTCTCTTTTTTTCTGTTCTATCCTTCGGTCTTTCCTACTCTGTCTTTCTAATGTCCATATCCCTACTGTCGGTATTGTTACTAGAGCCTTATGTTCAATGATTCAATAGTTAAGTGTCCTTCTCCTCATTTCATTCTTTGCAACAGCAGCAGCAGGCCAGTGCAAATGAAATGTTACAGTTGACAATGTTTAATATTATTTGTTTCTATCACTATTAACACTTCTATTATTATCAAAACGTTTAGATCAGCACGGTCAGTTCCAAAGGACCTGCTGACGTACCAAGGAAAACTTAGATAAACAGTTCTGCTGTACTGTCTCTATATTCCTCATAGATATTATTTGAAAATCATTTCTTGTTCCTCGGGATATTTATTTTGGGGAAAAAAAAACTTGGTTTGTTAAAATCTCATCAATTCCTGCTTCTTATTTTGCACTTGAAGTTTTAATCCTCTGTTCCTAACCTCACAATCGGTTGCTGTGGAGGTGATTAAGATGCCACAAATATAGGATTATTGTAATTCTGGGCAAGGAATAAGCCAGAGATGATTTTCTAAAGAACAAAGATATCATTTTCATGAAAATATATCAACTGTTTCAAAGTGAAGAAAGAAAAAGGAAGACATAGATATAAGATCTAATAGTACCAGTTACAAAAGAAACTGTTAAAGATCAAAATTTTGTGTGAAAAATTAATAGACCTGAAAAACTTGCACACACTTCTTTCAGTTCTGAGATTCTTTGAATGTATGTACGTGGTTAGGCAGGCCTAAAGCTTGTGTGCATGAGGATACTCTCCTAGATAGGAGCACTTAGTTAAAAGGGATGTGTGACCTTGAACAAAAACGAATTTCTCATTTGTTTTGCAGAAACCGGGTTCATTTTACAACCACACTTTCAATATTCCATTGCATTTGAAAAAATGGCATTTGAAAACATGATACTTCTCATAAAGTTATGTATCTGATATCAATTACATATTAGATGGCAGACTCTATATTTATTACTTTTTCAAAGTAATTTAAATATGAGAAATTATTGAGCACATTGTCAATACCTTCTGAGTATCTTCTTTCTCTTACACTGAGTATAGAAAAGTATTTTCTCAATGCAAGGCAGAGAGTAAGATTTTTAGTTAATACTTGTTAAGTTACAACAGAGGACAGATTCTTACCTCTGAAGAAAACTACTGCCTGGATAAACTTTGGAATGGTCAAAGTTAAAAGGCAACTTTCTTCTTCACTCCCAGGATATGACATTTTATAGCTGTACTAATAAGCATACAGCTCCATCTGGGGGCAAGGCCAGAGGGAACATTCTCTGAGTTTCATGGTCTCCTGGCTACTTGGTTGTTGTCTTTGTGCTCCAGACAGAAGGCTTCCTGTGCCCACAGCACTGAGCTGTAAACAGAAGAAACTTCAGTGGCTGGATACTGGAAGTATGTTCCGCTGTTACATTTCAGGGCATTCCTTAAGCTGGTAACATCATTATGGCCAGTTCCGAAGGGCATTCCTTAGAAACCCTGGAACCTTAGATATATGATGAAATGAATTTTTTTTTTACATTTATCTTGTTTCTTGGGCATATCTTGCTTCTAGTTTTCTTTTTAAATATTGTCTTCTTTCTTTTTTTTTTTTTTGGTGTTACTGGGGTTCCTGGAAGCCCTTCTACCTCTGGGATACACTCCCAAACCTATTTTATTTTTGGAAACAGGGTCTCTTAAGCCAGCTCGGCTGGCTTCGAACCTGCGAGATCCTCTTGTCTCCGCCTCCCAAGTGCGGGGATTACAAGTGTGTGCCACCACACCGGGCCTTAAATATTGTCTTTTTTGTAAGTCTAATCTGTAGAATATTTTTTCAGCTGTTTTTCAAATTATCTGTATTTATCATTTTTATCTTTCTTCACCCTTGTTTATAAAACTATAAATTCACATCTTTATTAAATTCTTTTTAAATTCATATCTTTAAATACTTGCTTTATTCTGAAGGCTCCAGAATATGGGCATTAATTCATTTCCTTGGGACATGCCCTAGTTATTCATTGTGTCCTATGGTGTTTTGCTTTGGGTTTTAAGGTCATTCACAGATACTATACACAAAATTATTTATCTGGTCCTACAAATCATATTATCTTTGGTTCCTACTTTGGAATCTGAATACTATAATCCTTTTTTATTTATACCCTAACAGTAACCCTTCATCCCCACCCAAATTAACTAAATTGGCCAATTCTAGTCTTTGAAAAATAAATCTCAAATATTCCCTGCATTTCTTTGTTCTTACTGTAATACTCATAGTATTATTTTAGTATTAACTAACTAAAACAATGCAACAGCTTTCTAATAACCACTTCCCAATATTTAATTCATTCTTCCAACTGCACAGTCTCTGTTCCAACTCATTTGTGCTATCTCTAATGTCATTTGTACTATCTCTAAAAAAACCTCTAAATTAGTCTTTCTCCATATCCCTCAAGATCAGTGTGATTGTGCCGTTGTGACACAGACAGATGGCTTAGCTTAAGATGCTGATTTCTCCGTTTAGAAGTTGATGAATTTAGCCACTTTTTAACTTTTCTGTGCTTAACTCCTGTCTCTAGTGTCAGTATGGGACATATAGGTTGACTGTGAGAAATAAATTGATTTCTACAAATCTCTAGAACAGTAACTGTTGGCACATGGCAAGTACTTAATAAATAGAGATTATAGTCATCTCAATTACCAATTCCATAATCAAGATTATCACCCTAACTGTCACAGGTGCTATGGTCTGTGTCCCCCCAGTGGTAGTATGTTAAAGCTTAAGCACCAATGGGATAGCAATACAAGATAAAGGCTTGATGAGCTGATAAAATCAGGAGAGCAGCGCCCTCCCAAATGGAATTAGGGACCTTTAAAGGAGGTTGAATGGAGTGCCCTTGCTTTGGTCAGCATTCTCAGCAAAGGCCAGACCACATAGATTAGAGGAAGGAAGACTTATTGACTCAGTTTCCTTGGAGATTTGGGGTTCAGTACATGTGAGGCCAGGGACCATGGATCTTAGGGCATGGCAGCATTGGGAAGTGGAGAGCGGGAGAGCACAAGACTTTGCTCTCATATAGTAGAGGCGGGAAGCAAGAAAGTCAATCAGCAAGGAGAGGAGGAACCATATATAACCCCAAGTCCTCACCCCGAGGGACCCACTTTCTCTAGATGTACCCTTCCAGCCATGGCTATCACTCAGATAAAGCCTATATATGTCAATCCTGAGCTTAATACATGAGTTCATCAGAGGACAGTCTGTACCTTACCATAACAACCCTTTTGCGCTTCTGCCTTCTTGCCTTGTGAAGTTGCAGCAAAAATTTTTATCTAGGAAACAGAGCAGCTCTCATCTGACATGAAATCTTTTAGCCTCTTGATTTTGGACTTTTAAGCTTCCAGATTGAGAGAAAATATCTTCTATACTTTTTAAATTATGCATTCTCTCGTATTTCATTGTAGAACCTTGGACAGACTGCGATGACAGGAAATTCAACAATGCCATGGCATTCAAAACCTGTCTTATCTACTTTGTTTAACCATCTAGATCTTTACCAGTAGCTCTCCATAAATAAACCCTCCAGCAGCTTACTATCTCTCTCCAGCCTAAGAAGGCATTTTGCTATTCATCCAGAATGTCTACTCTCCTGGCTGTTCCTCTTGTCACAGCTTCCCTTTATTATCCTATAGAAACTACATTTTATGGTTTAAGCAATCATCATTCCTGGGATGTTTTTAAGGCACAAAGGCAGATAGCCACTCTCTTTTGCACTTTCTACTACCATATACATATTTTGAATATTTCCGTTGACATATTATTTTGTCCTAATTTATTACCTTATTTTTTCTAGAAAGCTATGGAAATTTTTTAAAAAAGAAATAGAACTTCATTCATGTCTCCAGTGTTTTATACAGTGTAAGGAATATCATAGGCACTTAAAACAATTTCTAAGTTTCAGACTTTGAACTGACTGTTTGAAAAGAGCATATTTTGATGTGAGCAGAGGATCCCGGTGAGCTTTAGAGTAGTCTTGACTTAAGATAAACCTTCTAAATTTTCCTCTTCTGTTATACCTATACTCTACTGATCCCTTTCTTTACAACACACATTTGTTCAGTTATCAAATGTAGATTCTTATCAAATAATTCTTTGAGAGTCTCTTCTTTTTTTTTCACCTAAACTTATCAACTCTTGCCTAGCTGCTGGTATTACATTTTTAAAAAGAAATCTGACTCCACCCCTCCCCTGCTCAGATAAAAGAAATACTCACTTTCTAATTCTAAATACAAAGGTTTTTTTATCATCTATTTCCAGAACCCCTTTTCAGTTTTATTTTCAATCCTTACCTTATGCTGTTCTCAAATCTGCACCAGACACCACTGTACAGAAACAGGGAAAGTCTTAAACCTTTCTGCATGTTTGCACTCATATTTTGACTTGCAGGAGTGGCCTTTCATTCATTTACCTGAAATAAGAGTTGTATCAAACTTTCATAACACTTCATTTTCTTTTCAGGAATTCACTAATAAAATTCATTCAATCCAGAATTATATTTAGTTTCATGTGTTATTCTACCTCTCCATTTTTCAACATTTTTGTAGGTTTGTCCTATGACAAAACCATCCCCACCTCCAAATTCAGGCCAGGCCTAACTGATAACCCCATTACATACTTTCCATCTATATTTTATTCCTCTAATGTATCATTTTGAATTTATTCTCTCTGCTTCATCATGGGAAGGATTCTCCATCAAGCATATATTTTATTTACCAAATTCTCAGGAACATTTTTCTATTGTAAAAATATACATATCTCCTACATTAATTAGCAAGCATACAAAATTCATCTAAGTGGTGTTTCTAAGCTATATCCTTAAGCCACTGCTATTTATATTTTCCTGTTATAAACTATTGATGCAACATTAAAACCTCTGTTTCCATTATTTCTCTATTCTATCTATGGGATGGAAATCCCAATGTTTTCACTGAAATAAATTTCATCTAGAATAACAAAAATACATTTTTTGCAAATACAATGGTACTTTATGTGTACTTATTCTTAGAAATTTTTTATACTACACAAAATAATATTGATTATTCTTTCCATGAACCATTTTCTTTTTTCCTTAACCTCCAAAATTCCAGGATTCATTGGATTTATGACTGAATTTTCATATACCCTTCTTTACTTAACTTCTCTCTTTTATGTTACATACTTAACTATTTGAACTCATCTGCATACATTTCTACTTATGAATAAGTGGTAAAATATTTAAAAATTTTTTCTCCTGCCCCAACATTTCAAACACCTAAGAGTTTATTTAAGTGCATAGATCAAAGTACTCAAACTTTAACATTACTAAAACAGATCCCAGTGTCATTTTTATCCAAGCATATTCTTTTTCTTATACTTCCTATTGAGTGATTTTCCTCATTTTTCATTCTTCCTTTTAAGAGACAACTTGGACTTCACCCTGTACACCTGTCATTCCAATACCTATATACTGATAATTCTCTATGATACTGGTCATTTTACCTACTCTTATTGATCTTTCCGTCTGAGTTTTAGATTTTATTTTTGAATGACATGTTACCTTGAGCCATTTACCTCCATTCATTCCTCAAACAGACAACCCTCTTTTGAAAAGCACACTGTTACTCCTCTTCCCACAGTCCTTCTGCACCATTATATTTGTTGTTTATCTTCCAAAGCCTTTGTATTAGTCAGGTTTTGTTGCTTTATCAAAATACACAAACCAGGATTTGTTATAAATAAAAGAAACTCATGTTGGCTCATTGTTCTTTAGGTGAAAGATTGAGAGGCTTTATCTGGTTAAAGTCTTGCTGGCAGAGAAGTCACACAGGACATTATATAACAAGAGACACGGGAATATGTATTATATACACATATATAGTCTGGTTTCTATTCCTCTTCTTGTAAAGCCACCAAGATTAAACCAGGGGATTCTATTCTAATGACACATCTACATTTGATAATTTCTCAGAGGTTTTGTTTCTAAATATTATAGTCGATTTAATTTTCCACTCACTTTATAATTTTCAATGGAAATTAAATTTTAGCACGTGACAGTCTAACCATAGAAATAAATTTTTCTAACATATGAGTGAAAAAATTGTCTCATGCATCCTTCAGAGTTGTCATCTATCTACCCATACTTTCTCTGTGCCAATTGCTTCTTTATGGTGGTTCCACCATATATATACATCCATGCCTGACCCACTCCAACTCTGTGTTCCATGTTTCTCCATGTTACCATCAGTGGTAGCAGAATGGCTTTTAGAAACTCAGTCGACAATATAATAGATTCAAGCCTGATTTCTTAAGATCTGTGAACATTTAAAAGTCCACTGTCTGTGAATAGATTTTGTTCCTATTTCTATTCCTGAACCAATTAGTGTGCAGGGATAATGGAAGTATAAACCGGGATTATACATTCAGTGCTAAGGAGTCATTGTCTAGGAGCGAGTGCTCTGACTGGCCTTGTTCAAGGTATTACATCTACCCATAGGGTTTAGAATGAAGCACTACTTGGACCATGAATTGATAAGACAGGAAAGGATAAGAAAGTAGAAATCCTAAACACAAATAAAACATAGTTGTGCCACTTGTCCTGTCATTGGATTCAACTCACAGTGTGGATAAGGTGACCCAAATCTATGTCCCTACAGCAACTTGTGTTCCAACATGAAACCTGGTATTATTAACTGCATGTCATAAACTCATGGTAAAGGTATGTTTACCAGAAGATTTTTTTTATTCCCAGCATATGTATTAGTGCCTTTCATAAATTTGTCATTCGATAAATGCCTTAGTCAAAGCATCAAATAATAAATGAATACCATATTCTAGATCTGCGATTTTGCCTCAAAGTGGAAGCCTTCTCTGACTGCTTCAGAGTTGGCTTTTTTCCATCTATTATGGGACTTATCTATTTGCATATGTGTCACTGGATGGTGTCTTATTAATCTTATTAATCTTTGAGCAAATATGCATTGCTCAATAATGTTTGGTGAACAAATGAATGTGCATGCTAATGAGTGAATAAATGAATGATGAATAGAGAGTAATTTACTTCCCTGGCTCTCCTGTGCCTCATTAAACCCTATGGAGTCAAACAGGAAAGATTAAGCAAAAATTCCACCGTGCTGTAATTGAGATGCTAGGAGCCCTGGAAAGCCAAATTATATTTGCCATGGAACTTTCTTTGTGACCTTGGGGAATGACAGAATAGAATTTAGGTCACTGACTCGAATGCACAGCTCCTTTTGCTGAGTTGCATTGTCTGAATTTATATCCAAGCATCTCAGTTTTCACTCACAGGCACTGGAAAATTTTGGCTATTTTATGTAGAAAAATAAGGTTTCACAGCTGATTTTTAAATGACATAATATTTAACACCTAATAAAATCCTCTTTAACATGACATTTTGCACCTTAATTTTAAAAGTAGAATGATAATTATATTTGCTAGACTCTAGCTGGGGCATATCTATGTTGTAGTTATTTGCTTTTGTTATGTAAAACTATTCTTTATATGTATACTATAATACAGAAAGACTAAGCCATGTATAGAATTTCCTTTCTTTTAAAATAACTAAAGATTGATAAGAAGTTGTAAAAATAGGTATAGAAGAGCTTCGTGTAATTTTTACCCAGTTTTCCCAATGGTTAAAACTGTCATAATGATAGTAAAATATTAAAACCAAGATGTTGGTATTAGCATATTGAATGTGATTATACATTGTATCAAGTATGTATATTTATTAACAATTACTCCAAGTGCTGTGACTGGCCTTGTTCAGGGTATTACATCTACCCATAGGGTTTAGAATGGAGCACTACTTGGACCATGAATTGATAAATAAATTCAAAATTGTCCCATATTCCATTTTAAGAGACTAAGTAGAATTGGAGTTAATTTTTCTCTAAATATTTGACATAATTCTTCAGTAGAGATATCTGTCTATTCTTTTTTCTCCCTCATTTGATTAAAGTTCCTCAACTTTTCTATTTTGTTTTTAACTTTTACATATGCGAGAAAGCGTATGAGCATTGTCTTTCTGAGACTGGCTAAACTCACTTAGTATAATATTCTCTCATTTCCTTCATTTTCCCCCAAATGATATCACTTTAGGAAAAGGAGGATGCCCATTTTTTTTTTGCAATGAGGTCTTCTTGTGTTCTGTCCAATGCCATCAGTGCTCTGGCTGAGGAAGAGGCTGACTCACTACTCAAGAAATTATAAAGGCTCTATTGTTTGCTAAAGCTGCCGTAGTAAAGTACCACAGACTAGTCCAGGTAGATTAAACAACACATGCGTTTTCTTTTCATTTCTGGGGGCTATGAATCCATATGTCTGCAGACTTGTTTCTTCTGAGTCTTGTCTCTATGACTTGTAGATAACTGTCTTCTCTGTGTTCTCACGTTGTGCTTTATTTCTGTTTTCTCTTCTCTGCTCCCCCTAAGAATACTAGTAATGTTGGTAAGGGCATACACAGTAACCCCACTTTAACTTAATTGCATCTTTAAATACTCTGTTTTCAAATACACTCACATTATGATATCCTGGTATGAGGGTTTCAGCATTTGAATTTGGGGAGATATATTTCAGCTCATAAGTATCCCAGTGGCATTTTATATTCTTGTTGTTTTTGTTTTTCTTTCTCTGATAAGACTCCAGCCTGAAATTTAGGATGTCCTGAAAGGTTAAAGTCAGGGTTCTCCACTTAATGGTTTGCTGTTGGCATTAGGGTTGGAGAAACATGTTTTTTTCTGTGGGGCTTAATTAGAGTAAAATGTTTATTATCTAAAAGTGTTCTGTCTTGCTAGACTAACTCTAGGTTCTGTGTTTGCAAGAGCAGAATTTTGTGGATATTCTTTTTATTTGTACCTATTGTTTTCTGGTCACTCACTTTCCAATACCAGAGCTTAAAAAAAAACCAGGGAAGTCATGGCTATTTTGTTACTAGTCATGTGCTCTCCAATCATTTTTTCTTCTTGTCTCCAATTTCCAGAGTCTTCTGTTTATTTTAAATATAAGGTCTAAGTCTTTTAGGTATATTTATTGGAAACAGTAGGAAAAAGAATTCCACTCCATATTTCCCAAAATAGAATTACTGTATCAATTTACAGTTTATTAAATGATACTTTTATACTATTAAAGTTTTTATCTACAGTTGAACAAATATGGTGTTTATATTTTGATATTGAAAAAGAATAATAATTTTAAGCTGGGCATGATGGCTCATGTTTGTAACCCTAGCTCATTGGAGGGTGAGACAGTAGGATCATAGGTTTGCAGCCAGCCTCATCTACTTAATGAGGCCATCCACAACTTAGTTTCACAATAAAAACACTTAAAAATGGGCTGGAGGTTTAGCTCTGTGGTAGAATGCCCCTGAATTCAATCCCCAGTACTACAAAAAAAAAAAAAAGAATTTTATATGTCAATTACTCTAATGATTCTATGTAGAATATTTTATTATTTCTCTTATAAAATCTACTTTATTGTCAAAAATAATTTTAATTAATTTGTTATATTATTGAGTCATATATTTATGATAACTTTTTTTGAGGCCCTGGAGATTGAACTCAGGGGCATTTTACCTCTGTGCTACACCCCCAGCCCTGTTTTTTATTTTTTGTTTTGAAACAGGGTCTCACTAAGTTGTGGAAGGTCTCACTAAGTAGCTGAGCCTAGTAACAAATCGAGGTCCTCCTGTCTCAGCCTCCCAAGTACTGGGATTATAAGCGTGCAACACCATATTCAGTTTATGGTAATCTTTTAATTAAAAGGCAAAAATATTTTAGGTTATAAATAATCCAAAGAAATAATGAGGAATTTTTAAAAATTGCTATTTATTTTCCATATTATAATTTATCTCTTATAATTCTTATTATAAGAATTCTCTAAGTCATCATAAATTTAAAAAGAAACAAGTCATTGAAGAAATTTTATTTAGATGGTATGAAGAAAAATTTGCATGAAGGCTATTTTTCCAGACTACTATAATTGGGACATATCTACATTTAAAATGTTTGTCTCCAATCAGCATCTGTTAAATCTCATGTTTAAATACTTGGAGTGCCTTTCACAAGTAGTTGTTCTGTAATTTCCTCTGTCCCTTCCTTAAATACACATTGCAACAAATCCACATAGCTTTATATCCCACCACTGATGGAGCTGATAAAGCACAAAGTACTCCACCTGGGATAAATCAAAGTGACATTCACAATTGTAGTGATGCAATAACTTACCATTGAAAGAAAAGGGAGCAGTCTTTTTTGGATTAAGCATTTTACATATATTTTTATTAAATACTCACACAAGTATAAACTCAACTAAGATGATGTTAGATATTTACCTATCTGCAGATAGTATTACCTGTCTACATGTTAGTGAATTTTTATACTAACCTACCATCAACTATGTTCTACATATTTCCTTTTTGTTTTTCCAGAATTCTTCTCCATCTTTTTCTGTTCCTTTCTATGCTCTTGAAAAGGATAGCTGATTCCTTGAGTGTAGTGTCAATAAGGTCTTCAGCCAGTAAGTAATCTGACAGGATATGAGAGCCTAGGTAGATAACGATGTTGGTATATTCATTCCCAGGACCTTCATCTGCTGCACATCAGTTGTATTTCTGTGCCTAATACCATATTTCTGGATTGGTTTAGGAAGCCTTCTCTCTACAGGTACTTTTGATGAATTCTAAAAATTATTTTTGCCATTCTTCTTCAAGGCCAAGGATTCAAAGAATCCATTTCTGTACTAATCCCATTTTCTATTAGTCTTCTTTAAATCCATCTACAACTTTCTATATAGTACCTTTAATAAAATATCATTACCTTATTTGAACCTGTCAGCTAATTTTAGTTTGGTTCAATGTAGACAGGTATACCCATATCTAAAATTTTAGTTTTGATCCCTTATTGTATAGTTTTACAATTAACTTTCAATTGTTTCTACATAATTTATTATTTTATAATTCTACATAAAATACTTCTGTATCTCTCCCAAAAGGTTCAGGAAAATGATCCGGTTTTGAAGCATTGTTAATAATATGCTTGGTTTCAAATCTAGGTTCTATATCAAACAGCTTCATTGGCTTAATTCAGAGAACTGTACTTTGGAAATCTGGAATACAACATTTTCATAATAATTTCAGCCCATTGAAGCCAATCTGGAATGTTAAGCATAACAAAGGCTGATATCTAAACAAACAAAAACAAAACAAATAACTTGGATTATAATATTGTGTTTTCTGCCAAGCATGTTGGCTCAAGACCTGTACTCTCATTATTGGGAAACTGAGACAGGAGGATGACACGTTTGGGGATCAGCTTCAGCAGTTTTAAATCTCATTTTAAAAATTAAAACAAGAAAAGCAAGGAATATAGCTCAGAGGTAGAATGCCTCTGGTTTCAATATCAAGGATCAAAATATAAATAAAATAAAAATATGTGTTTTTTTCTATCATTGCTGCTTTTTTATAATTTCTAGTAGCCGGCTTTTTTGCTTTCAAGAAGAATTAGAAGACCATGATTAATTTATTTGCCTGTGTGAGGAGTCTTCCTTGACTTATTGTAAAGCTACTTTGGTTAGGCATGGATGGTATAAAACACTGCTCTGTTTTTAGCTAATAATGGTCTGTGCTTTATACTTAAGTTGTGTGTAACTTGGCTCACAAAGACATTTGTTATTATTATCCTAAACATTAATTTGTTTTGCTCTTTCTGTTTTTCAGAAATACAGAGTTAGTTTGCAAATTGTGCTTCTGGACATTATTAAGGGAGTTCCTCTGCTTTTTTCTATCCCAATTTCAGTTTTCTCCATGGCCAGGTGCTGTCATCCATCAAGTTCACATGTCCAAACTAACATAATTGAATTGCTCTGGGCATTGCTTCCAAACTAGAAGCTGACTGACATCCAGCTAGTCTTTGTTGGTTATTTTGTATGTTAATATCCCCTAGGTAAATTCTACTTAAATAGGTTAAGGAGCATCTTGTAGAGATGGTTGGAAATTTTTGAGCTTCAATATGGTAAGTTCAGAAATAAATCCAATTGCCCAGGCTGTGCTTAGACTGATTGCTGCCAGACTTGCAGCTTCCAGAGATGGCCAACAAAGCAACTGGATTGTTGTGAGGCTGTCTACCATCAGTCAGCATTTTTCTCCAAGCTTAACCAGAATCCAGCAGCCCAGATGACCCAGCCTGACCCTGAGGCTATAGGTAAGCCCACAGTATGGATGTATTCCAGCATGGATCTGGAACAGTGCTCATCAAGACCATAAGTCAATGAACCATTCTAGTGAGATACCTCCTTGCACAGCCACAGGGACTTGAGTGGCAAGGAAATAGATTCATAAAGGTCTGAGACTTTGAAAACCAACCTTACAGAGGTGGAAATGGGAAATACTATTGAACACATCAGAAACATGAATTGGCAGACATCCCCTGGAGACATTCTACTGAAAGGGACCTGCAGTTTGCAGTTTGCTGGGCCCTTGTAGGGTCTCTAAGGATCACTTTGGAACACCCACCCACGGTATCTGGGGAACAGGGATAACTCAGTCTAACAAGTTGCAGATTTGGAAAGCAGTGAACTTGGGCCTGGCCATGTTTGTACACTGCCAGCAAGACCTTGAGTGACTGCAGCCACCTAAGGCAGTAGTGGTATCCTTGGGGATAAGGAACTAAATCATCCAAATCCCTGGCTTGCAATTGTGCAATCAATCCCTTCCAGATTTTGTGCCTTGGGGAAAAAGCAGCAACAATGCTATCTTGGCCTGGCTGTACTTAAAGATCAGGAGGCCAGGAGCCCCGCAGGTGCTCACCTGACCACAGCTACAGGCTAGAAACTCAACACTCTCTCTACCAGCAGAGTTTTTGCCTCACATGCATGCATACTAGTGACTGACAGTATCATATGATAGTAACAAAAATTCTGGATTGGTATCCCAGGGGCCATCAAAGTTCAATGAGCCAGGTCACAAGCTCAGAACTTATAAATTACCAGCTTTGCTGAGCCTAAGTCCACAGGCCACAGAGGCTTGATGTCAGCACTCTGCAGTATTACTGGCAATCAGCAGAGCAGTAGTGGTGTCTGAGCGCACTAAGTTCCAACCAGCAGGCTGCAGGCTCTGAACAGACTATCACAGTCTCTAGCCCTATGAAGTTTGGGCCTGGAGAGCCAGGTGGCCTGTAGCCAAGTAGGCTTTTCTGTCTGTCTGCACTTATTTCTATATTTAGTTAAAGAGACTCTGGGAGACACTCTCAAAAGTTTGATTACATGAGTTAGATTGATAAAGGCAAATATATATTCCTAGCATATACATTATTATAAAGGAATAATAAATAGATACAGGACCCACAAACAAAGAGAAGGATGCTGAGACAACAGAAACACAAAACTGAAAATATGAAAATATGAAAGTGAGCAACAGTGAGGAAACAATAATATTCCATAACTCAACAACAAGGGAGATCACCAATATTGATCTGCAGAAAGTCAAGAAGGAAAATTCTGAATTTTAATCTTCAGCATGATAAAAGACCTCAAAGAAATTGTACATGAAATGAAGGAATAAACTGAGGATCTAAGAAATAAACAGAAAGAGGCTTTGAATGAAATGAAATAGTCAAGAAATGAATTGAAAACCACAATAAAACTCAACTCTGGCAAGCTAGACCACATGGAAAAAAGAGTATCACTTTTTGAAGATAGTTCATTCAACACTGAAAACATAGTGAACATTACACAGAAGATATTACAGCCACAAAAGAGAGGGCATTATGAAACATCCTAACTTATAGAAAAAAGGCATTGAAGGAGGTCTAGAAGTACAAACTAAGGGTATCAGAAACCTCTTCAGAAAAATAATTTCAGAGAGTTCCACACACTGGAAGAAAACAATTTTCAATCAGGACTGCCAGCAAAGATATCATTCAAAATTGATGAAGAAATAAAAATATTTCAAGACAAGCAGAAACTTAAAGAATTCATTACTATTAAGCTAGCACTAGAGAAAACACTAAGAAATAAATTACAAAAAAGAAGAAAAGAAGTAAATTTTAAAACCAGAGGAGAGACAAATTTTACCAGGTGGGCAATTAAGCAAGGGAGAAATAACAGTACTTCTAACAGAAAATAGAACACAAGGTGACAGGAAACAAAACTCATATTTCAATAATAGCATTGAATAACCAAAATCTTAACCTGTCAATTAAAAGATATAGGCTGGCAATATGGGTTAAAAAAAAAATAAGCCAACTATACACTGCTTGCCAGAGACGTACCTTACAGCCAAAGATATACAATTGCTAAAGGTGAAATGATGGAAAAAGATATGCCATAAAAATGGAGACTGAAAATATGCTGTGGTAGTGACACTCATATTAAAAAAAAAGACTTTAATCTAAAACACATCAAAGAGACAAAGTGGCTCACTTCTTATTAATAAAAGGAAAGTATCCAGCAAAAAGATATAATAATAGTAAGTTTTATTTGCCAAATGTAGGTGTACCTATGCTTGTAAAACAAACTCTTTAGATTGTCAGGTTTCAAATAGGCCCAAATAATATTGGGAGATTTCAACACATCACTCACATCACTAGATCACTCTTTCAGACAAATAGTGAATATTCTTCAGACCTAAAGAACATTATAAACCAAATATACCTATTTAATAGAAACACACAATATTTCAACCAGCAGCAGCCAAATACACATTCTTCTCAGCTGCCCATGGAGTCTTCTCCAAAATAGACCACATCCTGGCCACAAAGCAAGCATCAGCAAAATAAAAAAAAGTAATATAATTTTGTGCATCTTTTCAGATCACAATGGAATGAAGTTAGGAATCAACAACAGGAAGACCAAAAAAAGTTACATAATTACATAGTGACTGAATGATACACTCTTGAATGAGGACTAGATCAAAATGGAAATAATAGAGAAATTTTAAAAATCCTGAAGTTAAATGAAAAAGCAATGTTATAGAGAAAAAGAAAACAATACAAAGTATCAAAAAAGCTTTTTCTTTGATAAGATTAACAAGATTGAGGAGCCATTAGTCAACCTAACCAAAAGAGAGAGAAAATTAACCCAAATTATTAAAATTAGAAATACAGAAGAGACATAACCACAATCAGTGGAAAAATTCAGAGGATCATCAGTAACTATTGTAGAAACTTACATTCTATTAAATTGGCAAACATTGAAGAAATTGACAGATTTCTAGACACATAAAACTTACTTAAATTGGAGCAATAGGGTATAGAAAATCTGACTTGACCAATAGCAAGCAAAGAGATAGAAAAATATATAGAAAGTCTGCTGTCAAAGAAAAGTTCAGGTCTATATGTATTTACAGCTTAATTCTACCAAATTTTTACAAAAGAACTAAGTCTACTATTTCACGTGAGTTCATGAAATCAAAAGGGATGGAATTTCTCCAAACTTATTCTATGAGGCCAGTACAACATTAATACCAAAACCAAATAAATATACTTCCAGAAAAGAATATTACAGACCAATATTACTGATAAACATAAATGTAAACATTTTAAATAAAATACTAGCCAGGCACATTCAAAACCACATCAAGAAAATTGTGCACTACAAGTAAGTTGGTTTCACCCCAGGAAAGGAAGGCTATTTCAACATACACAAATTAATACACCTTATTCACGACATAAATAGAACTAAGAAAAAAATCATATGATCATATAAATAGATGTTGAAAAAGATTTTGCCACATTCATGTTAGAAAAACACTGCAGAAAATCACAATAGAAGGAACCAACCTCTCAACATGATTTATACTATGATGTGAGACTATAAATGTACCAATAAAATAATTTATAAAAGAGAAATCCAAATATGCTAATTACTGAGAATTTTGGTATGGTATAGAGCATAGCTTCAAAAACTCTAAATGTATATGAATAATGGACCTAATTACTGTTGTATTTACTTTTTATTGACATATATTTTTAATAATATGGATATCACTTCTAACTTTCTCTCTTCATATGTACCACTTTAAACCTAAAGAAGATATAGAACTATTTCCTTTTTCTTTTCTTTCCTTCTTCCTTTCTTTCTCTCCTTTTTTCTTTATCTTTTTTGGGGGAGGATGATGATCAAATCCCAGCCATTTACATCTATATTTTTTAATATAGTCTTGCTAAGGTACTGAGATCCTTGCTATGTTGTTGAGGCTCACTTGAAGCCTATGGGCATCTTGTCTTAGTTTCCAAAAAAAAAAAAAAAAAAAAAAACTGGGATTGTATATGTTCACCACTATATATAATTAGAATTTGCTATTTCAATATTTATATATTTGCATCATTGTTTAACTAAACAGCAAAAATCTCTGATGCATTAGCGATGAAGAGTGATATGAGTTTGAAATCTCTAGCAGTACAATTGTAATATCAAGCAATATCAAATGTGTATTTAGCTGCTGCTGGTTGAAATATTGTTTCTGTCAACCACTAGAAATGCATCCCATTGCTTCTTATTAATAAAATTAGTAATTTGAATAGCTTTATACACCTTTTCCCACCTAATTTTTCATTGCCATCCACAAGGACAGAAACCATTCTTTTTTTAACCTTTGAATGTACCCTGTCAGTCTTTATTCATAGTAGTAAGTTTACAACCAGACTTAGCTCTTGTTCTCAAAGAAATAGTAAACTAATATAAAGCATAAACAGTAGAAACAACATAAAGTAAAAACAGTAGAAATGTATTACTGTGAAAGTGGCATTTTTTATTGTATGGCATTTCCACGCTGAAGTCTTCTTTTCTTTATTAATCTTTTGTTATATCAAAAGTCACCATAATTATAGAAGATAATCTTAGAAATTCTTCTTCTCTTCAAAGTTAACTGTCTTGCTCTTGAATGCTGGTGATTTGTTTTGGTGATACCAAAACAATTGGTAATGACTAATAGTTAACAGACTACAAAATATTCTGTAACAGAATTCTAAGCTTAATAAATGTGTGCAACTGAACTAAAGGGATATAATAGAGTTGGTGAGTTTGTAACCATATACCATCAGAATGCTAGTCTCTTCCAGAAACCTGTCATGGTAGGCCTGATAACAGAACCATACATACAGGCTTATTGAATAAGCACCATAAATAAAAGGCTGACCGTTCCACATGTGCTGAACTACCAACCCCCAGAGATTTTACATTCTCATTTAAAGAGTACCCATATTAAAATACATACAAATTTAGTAAAAACTTACACACATTTTCATTTGTTTTCATGGCAGATGTTTGTAATTGTTCTCACACTGGCAAAACCATGAAAAAAATTGGGCTGACAGCAAGGATAAGTGGAAAGATGAGATGAATTCATTTATTTATAAGTAACAAGGGATTAAAAGAGAAAATTTGACAGAAAGCCACTGATATGTGCATCAAACTTCATTATTCAATGAATTTTAAATGTAAAATTAAAAAAAATACATTAGACCAATCATCTACTACTTCAAAGTATTGGACTTATGGATATGTGTGAAATATTAAACATGCATTGTCTCCAAGGAGCAAAAGAGTTATGAACCATATTCTTATAGATCACACTGACCTTTAGACAGATGCACTTTCTCATAGGTCCATGAATGACTAGGAGCACATGAATTGACTACATACTACTTAATATTCCACTGGAAAAATGTCTCTTTCCATGAAATTTATATTTTGGTAACTGAGATAAGTAAACAATAATCAAAAAGATACCGGGGAGAACAATAGACTACCAAGAGGAAGGAGAGAAGTAAATAATCAGTTATAAAATATTTTCAACAGTATAAGAAAGAGTTTGTCATGCATAGACAATCCCCCTAGATTATTTGCCATATTGAACATGGTTTTTGAGCCGGGCATGGTGGCACATACTTGTAATACCTGCACTTGGGAGGCAGAGACAGGAGGATCACGCTGATTCAGAGCCAGCCTTGCTGGCTTAAGAGACCCTGTTTCCAAATAAAAAGATATAAAATAGGTCTGGGAGTGTAACCCGGAGGTAGAAGGACTTCCAGGAACCCCAGTACCACCAAAAAAAAAAAAAATAGGTTTTGACAATCTTCAGAGAGAATTACATAAAGTTCATGCAAACAGTTTTTAAAACATTTAGAGAAAGTTTATGTCAGTACAGACTACTGCTACCAAATATTAATGTTACCTTGGGCAGAAAATTTAAACTTCTTATAATTCAACTTACCATTGAAACTCTCAGGGTTTGGACTAAATTGTTAGCCTAATGCAAAGGATGGAGAACATAAAAAATTCATCACTACCAGGACTTTGATACAGCAACAACGTGGCTTATGTTACCTTCCTATGAATTTTTAGGGAAACACTATGAAGACACTATTAAACTGTAGAGGAAGAAAGGAGACATTTTTATTAGCATTTTTTACAATGAATAATAAATGTGCAAAATTACTCTGAAAAACTCTACTTTTAAAAGCTTTTTCTTGATTTTTGTTTGATTGTCTACAATTATACAATCCAAAGTCTCTAACCAAATTAAACATCCTGTAACCATTTTAATGACTCAGGAAAGAAAGGAAAAATTGCAGAGCTTAAATTCTGTTTCAATATGATGACTCTTGAGAATTTTATTGACCTTGGTGGACCTTTTAGAATTTGAGTTCATTTATAATCAAACTAGAAAAATGTTTTGAAATGCTATTTACAAGCTCAAAAGAATTATTGGACCCTGAATAACTTTCATTACATGACATTTTGATAAGGTCATTATAAATGAGTCAGAAACATGGATTACATTTCTCTTAAAAACACACATCACTTCACAACAGATTTAGCCCAAATTTATTTTGGCTTTTGCTGAATCTGGAGTATTTTTTCTTATGCTTTCTTTCTCTTAAATTCTCCAATAAACTGGCTAAACCTATAATCTAGGTGAGCTCACCTGCCTCTTCCACTCACTTCCCTGTTGAGTTTAGCCTGAGGCTTTTCTTTAATAGCTTGTATCTTTAGAGCAGAGAGTCTTATACTGAGAAGCAGGAGAAGCAGCCTAATAAAAGCCTGGAAATAATTTTTTTTTGTTCTTTTGAAAAAGGAGCACTCTAAGGGAATGATATTGTTCCAGGGTACTGACTCAAATCTGTTCTGTATTTGAACTCTGTGATTATAAAATTTCAATTAAAGCTATAAAAAGCAGAGCTAACAGACACCAGAGCATGCCAAAGAAAAACAGGATGTTCTTTTTTGATTGGGAAATAATTATCTAAGTTCAATGGCTGGGTCCAGGTACCTGAGTTTACATTTGCTTCCCCTCATTATAGAAACAGTTGAATTATGGTAAATTTTCCCTGAGCAGCAAAGCTGTCATTCAAAAAGGTGATTTTATTGGGGTGCAAATCCCTTTAGTTATTGCTTCAGTCCATTTTTAAAATGGATTTGAAGCCAGAGGGGAAAGTACAAATTAAGACAGACTTTTCTCTTTCTGCAGAGAGCCCAGCCTGTTCTCTCTGCTGCAACACAAGAGGACCTCCAGGGCGCCTGTCTACCAGCAAAGTCCTGTTATCTCCTTTACAGCAGTGAAATGTGAACACAGCCAGCTCCTTCTTTCTCAAAAATCATTACACTGATTGGATTATGTGTTTAGCACCAGAATGAATCTCCCCACTCTTTTATTACTTAGTGATTGAAACGTGAGTTCAGATTTGAGGGAAAGTAGAAGGCACTTAAACATTTTAGGATTGCAGATAAGTAGCAACCTTGATGATGCCTTCCCATATTTTTGCTTGAGGGGAAAGAAGAGAGTGAGTACTTTTTAATATATGAGATGTTAATTCTGGTTTTTTATTATTTTAAAATTTAAATACTTTTCATTACTTTATTGTTTATTCATGACCAGCTTACTTTAAACTTTCTGAATGTTTAAAATTTAAAAATTGCACTATAATTAAGATCTAAATGATTCATACAGAATTCTATGGTACAAAGTATTTATATATTATAATCACCTTTTGATCTATAAAATATAATGGAAGGAAAAATAAATCAGCTATGGTTCCTGTTGTCTGGAGAGTTACAATCAATGAACATACTCTCCTTAAGAGAATGAGGCAGTCTTTCCTTCCTTCCTCTTTTTAAAATTTTTTTCTGTCAGTAGGATAATAATATCTTAAAATATGCTTTAGAAGTTGATATCCTATTTAATTATAATATCTGTTGTATTAAATTTAGAAGAATAATTCGAGGTTAAACTTAAAGTATGTTATATATGTACATGCATATAAATAATATGTTTATAAACACACATGTACACAAACAGGTATTTATAACTTAACACAGATTATCATTAATTCTATTTCCTTTCTTCATAGAATTAAAAAAACAATTTTAGAAATAAAATTATACTTTTGCTTGTTATATCAGAGAAGGCTATTCTGTGAGTGATCTTTGCCCCACATTTTTGAATTATGTTCTTCCTGCTGTATCCTTAGATTTTTGTTTCCTTTGTCTTTCATCAAAAGAAATGGCCATTAGCCATTAAACAACAATATTCCTACATATTCTTGAAGGCAGTTATCACCAACCTTGCAAATCTCTTTTCTGATTAAATTACCCCTACACACTTTCTTGGGTAAACCATGAATCTTAATTTTTCATGTATTTCACTATTCTCCTTAGTATGCCATTCATGGTGTATACTTCTATATAAAGACACAGAGAAAGATGATCTTAGGTTGAGTAAGAGTGTAGAGAATGGGAAAATTATGTTTTTCTTCTGTCTACCTTTTATTCTTTCCTGATCTCAGCATGGCTACTGGGCAATGGTAAAATATTTTCAGTAACCTTCAAATTGTATCCTATTCTGAAACAGATTTTTCTATTAAATTTCACAAAAGTAGTTGCTGATTATCTAATATACCCAGTTTTTCTCTAAATGCCTACTATGTTTGATCATTTTCTCCAATATTAATCAATTTCTTAACTAAAAAAAGGTTTTTGAATAATCACAAGATATTAATATTAAACTCTAGTCCTGAAATAAAATGATATAAACTAGGCCCTTTTCTGCTAGCTTGTAATATATTTTAGATTATTGATATTTAAGCCCTATAGTAAAGATATATGTTTAATTTTTCTTTTATTTGTTACTGCTTATTTCACTGGTATCACAATCACTACAAAAGATATCACTTCCTAGCATGACTTTATCATTAATTACCTTAATATCCTTTTATTTGATGCATCGTAATGTTATATAATAATGTGGTATAGAGTGATAGCATACATGCACATAACATTTGATATGTTGCCCTCTGGATCCTACCTCACTCTCTTCCCTTCCCCATAAATGTCATCAAGATTGGTCTTGATAATTTTATATATGCACATAGCATTATTTGACTATTAACTTCATCAAGACTCCTTTTTTTCTCTCCCTCCCTTAAACCTTATCCATACAGCACTCGATTGGAGTCTCTTCTCATTTATCTGAAGTCTCTTTTTTATCCAGTTTATCTCTAGCTTCTATGAATGAGAGATAAGATGCAACTGTTCACTTTCTGAGACTGTCTAGTCTCGCTAGCATATTTTCATTTTTTACTTTAATAGAACTATGTTATGATATTTAAAATATGATTCATTTAGGTAGTTTGAAGATTAGTCATGTATTCAATCTGAGAAAGTCTGCCTGTCATTTGGTATATTTAGACTACTTAAATTTAGCATATATGGCCGGGCGTGGTGGCACACTCTTGTAATCCCAGCATTTGGGAGGCTGAGACAGGAGGATCGTGGTTTGTGGACAGCCTCAGCTTCTTAGTGAGGCCCTCTGCAACTCAGTGAGACCCTGTTTCAAAATAAAGAACAAAAAATCGTGCATAAATAAAAAATTTGACTCGGAGGTCAAATGTCTCTGGGTTCTATCCCCAGACCCTCATAAAA
Source organism: Muscardinus avellanarius (assembly GCF_963383645.1). Classification (NCBI taxonomy): domain Eukaryota; kingdom Metazoa; phylum Chordata; class Mammalia; order Rodentia; family Gliridae; genus Muscardinus; species Muscardinus avellanarius. The sequence goes on from NC_137794.1 coordinate 93,220,643, forward strand.
TAAAAATAAAAAATAAATAAATTTAGTGTATATGTAATTTTTCTGTTTTGGGAATTATAACTCATATTTCTAATTGTGTTTTATATGCTTACAATTTTTATTTGATTCAATTTTGTCTTCTTTTGGATTTATTATTTTATTATTTCAGTTTATTTCTTTTGTCATCTAATTAATCATCCTGCTTATTATCAGCCTAAAGTTTATAGTATACATTTATAAATTATCACAATCTATATTCAAATAGTACATATCTTTATTTTTTCTGGAGATTTATTTATTTATTTGTTTTAACTTTTTAACATTTTTAAATTTTTTTATGTGGAACATATTGAAAATGGCATAGATTCAAACTGTACTTGGCACCCTCCACACCTTACCCTGCCCCCCTCCCAACAATGAGTTACCAGGTTAACCATGCTATATTTATATTTTTACACAAATTCAGATGTAACTCCTTTGTTAATCAACCTCAACCTTCTTCCTCTCCTATCCTTCCATTATATTTTTGATGAGGTTTCTCCTCCATTGTCTGGAGTCCCTCTGGTATGCCTACTACTCCCTACTTTGAACATATTAGAGGAGACATAAGTCTTTTCTCTTTCTGTGCTTGCTTGATCTCACTTAACATAATGTTTTCCAGGTCTTTCCATCTTCTCATGAAAGACATGATTTTGTTCTTTTGTATAGCTGAGTAGAAAATTCCATTGTGTGTATTTCCCATAATTTTTCATTTCATTCATCTGTTGATGGAGACCTAGGTTGGTTCCATACGTTGGCTAATACGATTTGTGCTGCTATGAACATGGGTATGCATATGTTGTTGTAGTTTCCTGGTTTCAATCCCTTTGGAAAGATACCCAGGAGTGGTAAAGCCGGATCATATGATGGGTCAATTCCTAGTTTTCTAAGGAATCTCCACACTGATCTCCATAGCGGCTAAACTAGTTTGCACTCCCACCAACAGTGTAAAACAGTTTCCCTTTCTCCATTTCCTCACCAGCATTTGTTGTCATTTGAGTTCTTTATGCTTGCCACTCTTGTTGGTGTTAGATGGAATCTCAGAGTACTTTTGATTTGCAACTCCCTGATGGCTAATGATGTAGAACACCTTTACATGTATCAGTTGGCCATTTGTGTCTCTTCTTTTGTGAAATGTCTATTCAGTTCAGTGGCCCATTTCTTGATTGTGTTATTTGTTTTACTATTGTAGTGTCTTTTGAGCTCTTTGTATATTCTGGAAATTAGCCCTCTATCTGAGTGGTGGCTGGTAAAGATCTTCTCCCACTCTGTAGGCTTTCTCTTTAGGTTCCGGTTGGTTTCCTTTGACGAGAAGAAACTTTTTAGATTGATGTCATCTCACTTGTTAATTCATGCTTTAATTTCCTGTGCTTTCGAGGTCTTGTTGAGAAAGTTACTTCCTGTGCCTATGTGTTGGAGTGTTAAGCCTATGACCTCCTCTAATAATGTCACAATCTCTAGTCTAATTTCTAATATTTGATCCATCTTGAGTTGATTCCTGTGCATGGTGAGAGGTAAGGATTTAGTTCCATTTTTTACAAATGGATAGCCAGTTCTCCCAGAAACATTTGTCGAAAGGCTGTCTTTTCTCCAGAATACAAATTTGGCCCCTTTGTCAAAGATTAATTGATTATAGACTAACGGTGTGTGGGTTTGTTTCTGTATCTTCTATTCTTTTAATTTTTTTATTTTTATTTTTTATTTTTTGGAAGTGTGGTTCCTGGAAACTCTTCTACCTCCGGGTTAAACTCCCAGACCTATTTTCATACTTTTTTATTTGGAAACAGGGTTTCAATCCAGCGCATGGGGCTGGCTTCAAACCTGCGTGGTCCTCCTGTCTCCACCTCCCAAGCGTGGGGATTACAAGCGTGTGTCACCATGCCCAGCCCTCTGTATCTTCTATTTTATTCCATGAGTCAGTCTGCCTATTGTTGTTCCAGTACCATGCTGTTTTTACTACTATTGCTCTGTATACAATTTGAAGTCTGAAATTGTGATGCCTCCTGCCTGATTTTTTTTTTTTTTTTTTTTTTTTGGTGGTGGTACTGGGGTTCCTGGAAGCCCTTCTACCTCCGGGCTACACTCCCAGACCTATCTTTACATTTTTATTTGGAAACAGGGTCTCCTAAGCCAGCGCGCACGCTGCCTGATTTTTATTGCTGAGGATTGCTATGGTATTTCTGGGTCTTTTCTTTCTCCATATAAAATTCATGACTGATTTTCCTAGGTCTATGAAGAATGTCATTGGTATTTTAATAGGAATTGCATTGAATCTATAGATCAGTTTTGGCAGAATGGCCATTTTGATGATATTTATTGTGCCTATCTATAAGCAAGGGAGATCTTTCCATCTTCCAAGGTCTTCTTCACTTTCTTTCCTTAATGTTTTATAGTTTTTGTTGTGGAGGTCTCTTGCATCTTTGGTTAGGTTTATTCCTAGTATTTTATTGGTTTTGAGGATATAGCGAATGGAATTGTTTTCTTTATTTCTTTCATTGTGGATTCGTTGTTGGAGTAAAGAAAAGCAACTGATTTCTTTAGCTTGATTTTGTATCCTGCTACTTTGCTAAATTGATTAATCATATCCAGTAGTCTTTTGGTTGAGTTCATTGGGTCTTCTAGATAAAGGATCATGTCATCTGCAAATAAGGACAGTTTTAATTCTTTTCTTCCTATTTTTATTCCTTTGATTTCTTTTACTTGTCTTATTGCTGTGGCAAGAGTATCGAGGACTATATTGAAAAGGAGTGGTGATATTGGGCATCTTTGTCTTGTTCCTGATTTTAGAGGAAATTCTTGCAGTTTTTCCCCATTCAATATGATATTGGCTTTAGGTTTGTTGTATATTGCCTTAATGATGTTGAAATATGTTCCTTCTATAATTTCCTGTAGTGTTTTTTACATAAATGGGTGTTGGATTTTGTTAAATGGTTTTTCAGCATCTATTGATATGATCATGTGGTTTTTGTTCTCAGTTCTATTTATGTGGTGAATAACCTGTACTGATTTACATAAGTTGAACCAGTCTTGCTTTTCTGGGATGAAACCAACTTGGTTATGGTGTATAATTTTCTTAATATGGTTTTGAATGCATATAGGTAGTTTTTTGTTTAGAATTTTTGCATCTATGTTCATCAAGGATAATGGTCTGTAATTTTCCTTTTTTGAGGTATCTTTATTTGGTTTGGGGATTAATGTGATACTGGCTCATCGAAGGAATTTGGGAGAATTTTATCTCTTTCAATTTCCCAGAACAGTCTGTGAAGTATTGGGATTAGTTCTTCACTGAAGGTTTTGTAGAATTTGACTGGAAACCTGTCTGGGCCTGGGATTTTCTTTGTAGAATTTTTATTGCTATTTCTATTTCTTCACTTGTTATTGGTTGGTTTAGATGTGCTATGTACTTTTGGTTCAGTTTAGGTAGGTTATATGCACTTAGAAATCTGTCGATTTCTTGCATGTTTTCCAGTCTATTGAAGTATAAGTTTTCAAAATAGTATCTGATAATCCTTTGAATTTCCTCACTGTCTGTGGTGATGGCTTCTTTTTCATTTCTGATTTTATTAATTTTATTTGATTCTGTCTTTCTTTTGGTTAGGTTGGCCAGGAGTTTGTCAATCTTATTAATCTTTTCAAAGAACCAGATTTCTGCTTTGTTAATTTTTTGAAATTTTTTTTGTTCTGTATTTCATTTATTTTTGCTCTTATTTTAATAATTTTCTGCCTTCTTCTGGGTTTGGGATTACACTGTTGTAGTCTTTCTAGGTCCTTGAGATGTATCATTAGGTTGTTTACTTGGAGATTCTCTGTTCTTCTTATGTGGGCATTTAGTGTTATAAACTTTCTTCTTAATGCTGCCTTCAAAGTGTCCCATAAATTTTGGTAAGTTGTTTATTTTCATTTAATTTTGGAAATCTCTTTATTTCTCCCCTAATTTCTGATCTTACCCACTCATCATTCAAAAGTGTATCATTTCATTTCCATGCATTTAAATAGTTTATTTTGGGTTTTCTGTTGTTGATTTCTACTTTCATTCCATTATGATCTGAAAAGATGCAGGAAATTATATTACAGTTTTGAATTTGCTAGTGCTTGCTTTGTGGCCCAGGATGTGATCTACTTTGGAGAGGTTCCATGGGCTGCTGAAAAGAATGTGTATTCTGTTGTTCCTGGTAGAAATATTCTGTGTATGTCTATTAGGTCCATTTGATTTATAGTTTTCTTTAATTCTGAAGAGTGTTTACTCATCTTTTGCCTTGAAGATCAACCTAATGGTCTCAGAGAGGTATCTTGAAGTCTCCTAATATTATTTTGTTTGGGTCTATTTTAGATCTGATGTCCAAAAGGATTGTTTTACAAATGTGGCTGCCCCCACATTTGGGGCATAAACATTTACTATCATTATGTCTTTTTGGTGGACTGTTCCTTTTAACAAAATGTAGTGTCCTGGTTTGTCTCTTCTGATGTGTTTTAGCTTAAAGTCTGATTTTTTTTTTTTTTTTTGATATCAGTGTTGCTACCCCTGCCCATTTTTGGTCTCTATTAGCATGGTATTTTTTTCATATCCTTTCACTTTCAGGCTGTAAATATCTTTGGCTGTAAGGTGAGTTTCTTTCAAACAGCATATATTTGGATTATGTTTTTTAATCCACATTGCCAGTCTATGTCTTTTGATTGGTGAGTTAATTCCTTTGACATTCAGAGTTATTATTGAAATATGATTTTTGTCTCCTGTCATTTTGTGTTCTGTCTTCTGTTAGGTATCCTGTTATTTCTTCTTTACTTAGATGCCTTGTTGTTCACCTTCATTTTTTCTCTGTTTCTGAAGTCTTTTTTCTTTTTTTATGATTTATTTCTTTAAGTATTTTCTGTAGTGTTGGCTTAGAATTCATGAATCTTTTGAGGTTCTGCTTATCTTGAAACACTTTTGTTTCTCCATTAATTTTGAATAATAGTTTTGCTAGATATTAGCAATTTTGGTTGGAAGTTGTTTTCTTCCAGGGTCTGGATCACATCATACCAGTCTTTCCTGGCATTCATGACTTGGGTTGTATAGTCTGGGGTGATTCTTATTATTTTGCCTCTATATGTCATCCATCCTTTTGTTCTCACTACTTTTAAGATTCTTTTCTTGATGTCTATGTTAATCATTTTGATTATTATATGGCATGGGGAGGTCCTTATTTGACTTTGTCTTAATGGTGTTCTGTATGTCTCCTGGACATGAAAATCCATGTCTCTTTCCATGTTTGGAAAATTCTCTGAAATCATTTCTCTGAAGAGATTATGAATCCCCTTGGTCTGTACCTCTATTCCTTCTTCAGTGCCTTTTATGCGTAAGTTAGGATGCTTCATTTTGTCCCATAATTGTTGGATGTTTAGGTTTTGTTTCTGTAATGACTTCTGTATGCTATTGACTATGTTTTCAGTTTTGAATAAACTGTCTTCTAACAGTAATATTCTACTTTCCATTTCATCTAATCTTTCAGAATTTCTTTCCATTGCTGTCTTCATTTCATTTATTGACTCTTTCATTTCATCCCAGACCTCTTTCTGATTCTTTCTTAGTGTTTCTATTTCATCTTTCATCTTCTGTAGACTTATTTTAAAGCCTTTCATCATATTGTAGATCAAGATTTGGAATTCCCCTTCTTGCATTTCTTGTAGGTCAATATTCATGACTTCTGTTGTCTCCTCACTATTCCTAGTTCTTGCATCTTCAAGGTTCTCAGGCTTGTTTTTCTTTTTCTTTTTTCTTTTTTTGGTGATGGTACTGGGGTTATTGGAAGCCCTTCTACCTTCGGGCTACACTTCCAGACCTATTTTAGGCTTTTTTATTTGGAAACATGGTCTCTTAAGCCAGCGCAGCTAGCTTTGAACCTGCGTGATCCTCCTGTCTCCACCTCCCAAGCGCGGGGATTACAAGTGTGTGCCAACATGCCTGGCTCAGGCTTGTTTTTCTGGTTTCTTCCCATTGTTTGTGGTCATTTTTAATCCAATCTTAGTAGTAGAAATTTTGAAGTGACAGTAGGTAAGCAGTGTTTTTTCCAATGGTAGTGGTTGGGTATTGGGGACGGAGCTGGAGTGATGGTTACTGGATTTGGGTAAGTTTGAGTATATGATTAGGTATGTATGAATTTAAGTATAATAAGGTAGTATCTGGATGAGAATGACAGGTTACATAGTAGGACTCTTATAGTTAGTAGAGTATTTAAGTATGGAGATATGAAATACCTAGCGTATTAAACACGGAGATACAGTAAAGGAAAAATAAAGTCTTGAGAGAGGAGAGTAGATAGGCTTGTGTGAGAAAGTTTGTAAAAGAAATGAGATGAGGGAGAAGCAATCAAACATGAATAAAGTAACTAGACAAGATATAAAAGCTAACAATTATACTTTGAGGACAAAAACAAAAACAAAAACAAAAAGGAATAGGAAAGAAGAGAGAAGGGAAAAAGAAAAGCAAGGACAAAAATAAAATAGACTAGGAAGAACTAGTGATCATTTGAGAGAACAAAGCAAAACAAACAACCAAACAACAAATAAAAACCCAAATAAAAAAAAGGGAAGGGAAAAAAGGCCTCAAATAGAATAAACAAACAAAAAAACAAGCTATAAAAAAATAAAAATGTCCTACTAATTTACAAACATGGGGCTGGGCCCATATAATATTTGTATGTCTGATCACTGGTAGATTGTGGAGTATAGTCCAATGTCTCTTACTTTCTCTGTAGCCTTTGTCAGTTCTTGACCCAGTCTCTGTGTGATTTCTTATTTAGCCTCTGATTGCTTTGTGAAGAGAGCATCTAAGAAGACTTGGCATGTCCCCCTGTGACTTCGTGTCACTGTAGGTTCTAACCAGATCCCTTCTCTGAGCCAACCTGTATCTGGAAGTTTTCCTGTGTGCAGTTTTCTTTCCCTGGGTCTCTGAAGGCTGTACCACTGTGGGTCCCGCCTTTGGTGAGCATACAAATTTTGGCTCTGGCACTGCTCACCACTTTAGATTTTGGAGGTCTGGTTGCTTTCAAGCACTTGGATTATTTACCTTGATTTTTTTGAGACTGCCACACAGGAGTCTGTGGTTCGGGTAGCACCCCATGGGCCTGATGGTACAGGTGGCTGGTCCTCAGCAGGTCAGTCACGTGCATTCGAGCTTTTTGCAGTGGATCCCACAGTTCAGAGTAATTGGATTCCTTCTGCCATGGTTGCTGTTTCTGTTATGGATCTTGAGCTGTATTTATTTTGATTGTCTAGACGCTGCCTTCTCAGTAGTTGAACTTTTTTTTGTTTCAGCTACCAGGATATACTGTGTTCCGTGGTCACCATTTTCTTCCCCTCCAGTACATATCTTTATGTGTAGTATAATAAATTTAATAGAATAATTCCACTATCTTTTCTAATCCATAATTTTATTATTTCCATATTCTTAAATCCTACATGACTTGAGCTTCATAATAACTTGTTATATTTTTGCTTTGAAGAATTAGTGCCTTTTAAATAAAAAAAATATATAAATGCAATACATACCATTTTAACACACTTTTTTGCTTTGCATAGGTTAAATTTTTTATCTGGGATTATTTTTCTTCTGCTTAACAAACTTTGCAAATATTTCTTACAATGAAGGCATTACACTTATTTTTTATTTTTTTGTGGTACTGGAGATGGAACCCTGTGGCATTCTACCTCCAAAGTACATCCCCAGTCCTATTTTTTGGTTTAGTCTGTATTTTGAAACAGAGTCTCACTGAATTGCAAAGGCTGGCCAAGTAGCTGAGGCTGGCCAAGAACCCAGATCCCCTAGTCTCAGACTCCCAAATGCTGGGATTATAAATATGTGGCATCTCACCCGGCTTGGAGACATTATTTTAATGGGTTATACATACTGTTTTTCTAGAAAAAAAATTTTAGCTTGATTGAAAAACTACTGTTTCATAGGGTACATTATTCTAGAATTAAATTTTGGGCTCTTTTGCTTTCCAATAATATAAAGACTCCTACCATTTTTTGTTGGATCCAAGGTTCTGATAAGAAATCTGTCATTTTATTCTTTTTCTTGTGTATGCAATGTGTCATTTTCCCTCTGGCCATATTATAATTTCTGTTAATTATTAGTGGAAGTAATTTTACTATAATGTTCTTTGCAGTATGTTATGATTCCTGAACATGAATATTTGCATGGGACTTTTTGTAAATTTAGCAGAATAAAAGCATATGCTCATTATTTTTTCAAATAATATTTTCCCTTTGTTTTCTTCTCTCAGAAATCAAATTACATGTGTTTCAGACCATTATATATTGCTCTACATATCACTGATGTAATTTTGCTTCTAGTCCTTATTTCTTGATTTTCTTCATTTTGGAGTTTCTAGTGCTATGTTTTGAGTTTCACTGTTTTTTTTTTTTTTTTACTTCAGGATTCAATCTACAGAAAATCTCATTTAATTTTTAAATTTGTTTATCATTTTGATATTCTAATTTTTATCCCTAGAAATTTGTTTGAAATCTATTTAAGATCTTTTGTTTCTCTCCTTAACATGATTTCTCTCATCACTTTGCATAAAGTGAGTTTATTTATAATAACTGTCAACATATTTCAAATTAAATATTTCCTCCTTAAAGAATAAAGTATTTATAAATTCAACAAGTTTAATGCAAAATGCAAATAAATTACTGTCATCCCCAAACATACTGTGGATTGGTAATTCTTGAATAATGTAGAATAGACCACATTTTAAAAATGTGTTATTTATGATATGTTCAATTCATCATTTCTTAGTATTATGTAAACTACTAGAAAATAAGTTTATAAAAACAAACACATGTGAAATATAAAAGGCATTTAAAATATTAAAAGTAATATTGCAATAGTATTTGATTAACTGGTCAGAAAGCTTCCAAAGACATTTAAAAACATTTTCTCTTAATTTCTTAATGTGTCTTATCATGGAATAATAACACTTTACATAATGGCCCTGGTCAGAGGTTATTTGTTTTGTTACTCTGCTCCAGGACCCATATGGAACTAGCTGTGGTTCTTCATTAAGATGTGACAGTAATAGAATAATCAACTGGAACAAATATCTGTCTTCTATATACTCCATTCTTGTGTTTACTTATTCACCTTCTTTCAGAAGATAAGAAAAAGTACATATATGTTTATGTGAAGTAAAGTAACTAAAGCACTTTGAGGTAATAGATACTTTCCCTTTGAATCTTGTTCATTTAAGAGCCTTGACTCTGTCCTATTGATTAATGAGTCAAGTTCTCTATGGAGCTTAAGTCATTGCCTGGTTAGCACTTAGAGAAAAAAAAAGCAGCAGTTTTCTCTTTTAGGCTTCTGCAGTGTTTTTTTTTTTTTAAATAGACCCAGAAATGTATATTTTGTCATTGTTTGATTTTTTATCATCCCATAAGTAATGTTTTCATATGAATGAGAGAAAATTTTGTATATTTAAGTTGTTTTATTTAATTTTTATAACTTAACCCAGAGCATTTAATTGGATTTGAAGATGTTATTGTCATAAATTGTGAGAGGGAGATATTCTGACTCCTTTCTAGCAATTTAGTCAAATAAAGTGTCAGATCCTTGGAAAAGAGTCACTGGATATCCAAGTAGAAATCAGAGACTTTATCATGGGAGGCAAAGTATCTGTCTTTTTTTTATCATAGATATTCCTGTTATTATTGACATCTTTCTTTTTAGTCTGAAATGGAGAAGTTGGTGTTTAGGACAAAGAAACAATCCAATAGTATCTAGCTGTTGCGAAAAGGAACATATTTAGTGTTCAAGTATCCACTTCCTTGGCTAATAACAAAAGGTGGAGTGATGGGACCTGGGGCCTGGGGCTGATGGTGAGAGCTTCTAAGGGCAGCTCCTGCTAATGCTGAGCCCCTGAGATGCTCTTGGTGTATAAGAACTGAAATGTGCTAAGTGTATCCTGTGCTAAAAAAATAACTTGGGAGTATGAACGTAAGAGTGCTTTCTCTTATTTATGCCTGGAGGTATTCCTAAAACATACTAATAAGGCAAAGAGAATTTTTAAAATTAGAATAATGAAGAGAATAATGGAAAAATAGAAAGACTTAAAAGAGCTGTAAGTCTGCATTTCTTCAGGACAAGTTGCTTCTGGAAAGTGTCAGGTATCACACTCCAGATAGATATCCATGTATCTATCCATCCCCAGAGAATGATAATCACTGAATTATCTTTTCTATCACATTTGAATAATTACTATTTAGTCAACTCTATTTCTGTTATATATCAAGGCTCGGTTCTGTGTCTATGCAACAGTTTATATAATAAGAGTAGTTTAGTATTTAGCCACTCAAAAATGACATAAATAATACAATTTTAAATGATATATCTTATGTGGCTCTATAAAAACTTAATAAAATAAGTAGAATCCTAAATAACAATTAAAACTTTTTAAATTTTCTTAGGTGGTTAAAATAATGCTATTCTTTAGCAATAAAATATGTTGATCAAATCTTTTATTGCATCACTTAAATTTTGGAAACTATCACTCTGTTTATGGATATTGCTCATGGTTAAACATTGAAGTTCCTTGGAAAAATTGACAATTACTAATAGAAATTAATTTTGTGGAATATTAAAAGGTGGCCAAGGAGGGTATTGTACTGAAGAAAACAAAAAGCATTTTCAATCAGCAATCCTGTCTAAGATAAATGTGCTATCTATTGTCATTTCAAAGATCTGCTCATTTAGAATAATCTTTTGTCCCTAAGACATAGGATAAAAAGACATGTGAAAATAACATATATTACTTATTTAGTTCCTTACAGCCTTATTTTAACTGAGACATGTTTAATGTTGTCATACATTTTCTTACTGTACTACTTAGCTCAATTAACAAGACATTTATTCTACTACTAAAAGTCATAAAAATATTAAACAGTCTTCCGTCTTCACTACTTTTTTACATCTATTTTTTATTTTTAACTGGTGCATTGTAGTCATACATTTTAATGGATTACAAGATGGTAGAGGCATACATGCACAGTCACTCATTTAGCCTTTTTTTTATTTTCCACCTGTCTCCCTCCCTCCCGCTAATGTTTGGCTTAGTGATTGACTTTGATATGTTTGTGAAAGTGCATCATGTACTTAGAAAATTTTCCTCTTCCCCCCTTCATAAAATTAGAGCTTATTTTCTACCAGTGTCCATTTACATAAGTAAAAATAATTTCTAGTTGTAGACCTTCTAACATTAGTAGGCCCACATATACACATTTTTTCCCTAAAATAAATTAACCTACATTACTTGATTTTTCTAGGGTTTATTTCTAACAGTTTCTAGATTTATATCTTATAACTGTTCTAATTTTAGATTGTTTCATACACAAAAATTTTCTATTTGGCTCTGTATGACACATTAATATTTCAATAAAATGTGTACTTAAAAAGGCAACACTTGATTTGTTAAGATGGATCAAAGACTTGGAAATTAAACCAAAGACCTTGAGGCTCCTTGAAGAGGGCATAGGTTCAACACTGCAACACATAGGCACAGGTAAAAACTTTCTCCACAAGACCCCAAAGGCATATGAAACTAAAAGGCAAATCAGTACATGGGATTGCATGAAAATGAAGAGCTTTTGTACAACCAATAAAACTATCAAGAACATCAACTGAGAGCAAACAGAATGGGAGAAGATTTTTGCCGTGTATTCCTCTGATAAAGGACTAATGGCTAGACTATACAGAGAATTCAAGAAACTCAGCACTAAAAAGAACAAATAACCCAGTCAAAAATGGCCAAGAGAACTAAATAGACACTTCATGAAAGATGAAATTCAAATGGCCAATAAATGCATGAAAAAATGCTCAGTCAACATCATTAGCAATCAGAGAGATGTAAATCAAAACTACCCTGAGATTTCACCTAACTCCAACTAGAATGGCATTCATTCAAAACACAAACAATAACAAAAGCTAGCAAGGATGTGGAGAAGTGAGAACTCTAATACATTGTTGGTGGGATTGCAAATTAGTGCCACCACTTTGGAAAACTGTATGAGGGATACTCAGAAGAATGGGAACGAACTTACTATATGAGCCAATACCACTTCTGGGTATCTACACAAAAGAATGGAAACCAAACTATCAAACTAATGCTTGTGTATCGATGTTCATAACTGCACAATTCACAATTGCCAAACTATGGAACCAGCCAAGATGTCCATCAACAGATGCATGGATTACAAAATTATGGGATATGTACACAATAGAATTTTACTCAGCCATAAAGAAAAACACAATTATGTCATTTACAGGGAAATGGATGGAACTGGAGGATATTATGCTAAATGAGATTAGCCACAAAAATAAGAAATCATATGCTCTCCCTAATATGTAAAAGCTAGGGAGAAAATGGGTCATAGGAGAAATTCTAGACAAAGAAGAAGATACTATAGATGAGCAAATAAGGCAACTTGATTGGATGGGAGGGGGAAAGAGAGAAATTCTCTAATGTTCATGTTGTACACTAACAAACATGTCAAAGTTAATTACTAAGCCAAATGTACGAAGGAGGAGAGGAAGAGAACGGGAAGGGAATTGGGTAAGGGTTAAATGGGTGATGTGTGCATGTATGCCTCTACCATCTTATACTCCATTAACAATTATGACTTTAATGCACCAATAAAAAGTTAGAAAAGAAAATAACACTAATCAATAATGTTTAAGATAAGTCTGTTTTATAGAATTCAAATACATATTTTAGCAAATAACTTTTTATGATTTCTGTGTCTTTGTAATTATAAAATAGTATTTTTTCATATCAGTATCAATGGTGAGATGACAATATAGCCTGTTAATTTATTCATGGCAAATTATTATTGTTTCTAGGTATTAGAAGTAATTGTAGATTGTATTACTAAGATATATACTTTTATAACTTCATTGTCTTGGTCAAAGTGGAGCTTTTCATTTGCTCAGCATAAAATAATAGCTTATATTAGTTGTCTGCATATTACTACTAGGTTTCAATTTTAGCAAGCTTGACTACATGTGAATAAGGGTGAGCAGAAAGTTTTTATTTTATTGTGGTTCTCAAATTTTATGTAAAGCTTCTGAAGTTGTTAGTAAGATTTTCTGGCTATATTTGCAATGTTCAGTATTGTTTTTATTTTAAGACTATTTTAATGATTCATTCATATTATTCAAATATTAATAGAAATATTTTAGTCTTTCAAAGTGCCATTCGAAAAGATGTGCTTCTGATAGAAAGAAATTCCTTCAAAATTTGTTTTTACTTCCATATCCTTTTGGTCATACTTGAATAATCTCAGAATTAAGTATTAACATTTAGAGGTAAATAAATGTATAATAGTCCTTTAAGCCACTTTTAGCTCATAGATTGTTTTTTTACAAGCCAATTTGTATTTATGCTAAGATAGCATATGTTGCTTAGAAACATAATAGTTTTGCTAGCTATGAGATGCAGGTGTATATACTTAATAAGTTAGATGTAACAAATGCATTTCATAGGTATATTGAAATACAATAAAATAAATGGTGATCTGAAAAAGAACTCTTACCTAGTATATATTTCAACCATTCAAGTTTAAATTTGTTAAATTTTTATATGCACATTCCAATATTGCATGTGATATTAGAAGCTATAATTAGAAACAAGCCTGGGGGACCAGATGAATCATGGAGTTGCTAATAGGATATTAAGTCTTTTACATCTACATAGTCATTTGGTTGAAATCTAGCCAACATTAATAGCGTACCATATTATAATCTGCCAAATTAAATGACTATGTTACAAGACTCAGTTCTATTCAATAGAGGGCTACAGAGTTCTTTATACTGACCAGTACAATCACTGTAAGATTAAAGATAGTTCATTTTAGACCATTCATGACTATTCATAATTGCTCTCTGAAAATCAGTAAAGATCCTTAATTAGTATCTAATGTGAGTTTTATGTGATATAAATATCAGAATAGAAGAAATTAGGCATTCAAATATCATATATTAAAAGGATGCATTGAGAAAAATATTTTATTTGGACATTCTAAGTGTAATGTCATAACACGGAGTTAGAACTCAAACTGTAATAAATGATACAAAAGAGCAGTAAAATGATTGATAGATTACATACTTCTTTAACATATTTCATAGTCCCAAATATACAAATGTGACTGATCATTATCATTTTATCTAAACCTTAGTTCTATGACACAAAGAAAATAATGTATAGTCGGGTGACAACTCTAGGAGTTTGTGAAAATTAGAGCTAAGGCATAATTAGAAGATTAGTAACTTGATTTTATTTCAAATTTTCTTAAATTTGTTTTTCATCCATGCAGTCTTATAACATGCAAGACAGTTATTTTAACATGCTCCTGGCATAAAATATAAAACAAATTATAAGATAAACACTCTTTAATGTACTTCTGGGCATTAAGAATATGAGTAGTTCTCTAATTCATTAATTTGCTAGTAATTCTCATCTGATGAAGAAATTTGCCAGTGGCTGTGTCAGATTTCATTGAAGCATGCATAGAAATTAGCTTCATTGTTTCATGTGTCTACTTTCAAGCTTGTCTTACTTCTCCAAATACCTAGAGAAATTTGAACCTCCACTGACAATAATTGTTCACTGGTCAATATTTCTTAAATGAGGATGAAAATGTGGAAAATATTAACATTTCTTGGGGATGGGCAAGGTCATTTCTCCTTACTGTCCTATTATTTTTATAGCTACATCTAATGCTGTTAGATAGATAGAAGGATTCTTGAAGACACAGTTCCATAACTCTCACAAATTACTACTTATATAGTTATAATATTTATTTCTTCTTTCATCCAGAAAAATATTTATATATTACTTTATACACTAAATATCAATGTGGGACATATATTAAGTTAACACAAATAGTTCATTTGTAACTCTAAAAAACTATAACCTATAAATAACAAAATTATAAGAAAGTAAAATCATTTTCTCTCTTCCCTTCTGAATTCTGGTGATATGAGCCTCTGTAAGAGAAGACACATTAATAACAGAAAAATAGTAGCTTATTAAAATGTGAAATATATATATATATATATATATATATATATATATATATATATATATATACATATAGTAGGTATCCAGAGAATGAATAATTCTTAAAGATGCGGTTAAGACTTATTTTTTAACAAAGTTATGAGACAAAAAAGACTTTGAATATTTAGGGTCATCAAATTGTGGAAAGGTAAATATATGGGAGCTTATTACACAAATTCTTCTGGTGTTATCTGTAGGATAAGTACCCAAAGATTTACTCAGTGGTAAATCCTTGTCTATCTTGAAAGAGAGAAGATAAAAACAATTTTGCTCTTGTAAATCCATGTTCTGCTTTTAGGCAAATAGGAGGAGGACAGAAAACTTTTCTTATGTCTACTTCAGTATTGCCTCCAGCTCAAAAATTTCTTATGTCAAATTGTCATATTTTACAGTGGCAAACTCTGGCCTCATACACAGTGATTTATGGAGCAATAGACAAAATATCTACAGGTTGAGGAATGGCTTTTAGAGAAACTAAATTTTTATGAGAATTTTAAAAATTAGTGACTTATCTAGAAAAAACATGGGTGACATACATTCAAAATACCTAAGAATAAATCTAACCAAGAATGTGAAATATCTTTACATTGAAAATTTTAAAACACTAAAGAAAGATATTGAAGAATATCTTAGAAGATAGAAATAACTTCCATGTTTGATAAGCAGAGTAGATATTATTAAATGGCCATTCTACCAAAAGTGATATAAAGAGCCAATGTAATCTTTATCAGGAAACCAATGTTGTTATTCACAGACCTGGAAATAATAAACTTCATATGGAGAACAAAAGACCAAAAATAGCTAAAGCAATTCTCATCAATAAGAACCATTTAGGAGGCATTATGATTCCTGACTTCAAATTATACTCTACAGATCTATCGTAGTAAAAACAGCATGGTATCAGTACAAAAATAAACATATGCCAAGAGAAGATAGTAGAAGATACAAAAGCAAATCCACATACTTATAGCCAATTGATTTTTTACCAAGATGACAAACATATATGTTGGAGAACAGATAATTTTTTTCAACAAATGGTATTGGGAAAACTGGTTATCCATTTGTTGAAAATGGAATTAAATACTTACCTCTCATTTTGCACAAATGGAGATGGATCGAAGATCTGGAAATTAGAGACTTTGAAATAACTAGAATAAGGCATAGATACAACACTCCAACTTCTTTAATAAGACACACAAAGCTCAGCAAATTAAAACAAGAATTAATATATGGGACAGAATTAAACTAAAAAATTTTTGTTCCTTAAAGGAAACAATTAAGAATCTAAAGAGAGACCTTAAGAAATGGGAGATCTTTGCTAGCTATTTATCTGATAGAGGAGTGATAACTAGAATACACAAAGTACTTAAAAGACTTAACACTAAAAAATAACAATAAAAATGGGATTATAATCATGCGCCACCATGCCCGGCAGGCGACAGAATCTTCTAAAAGGAGGTATATTACATGAGTCCAGGTGTTAAGATGCATTCAGTGAGACAGAATTCAGAGGCAAGGAATGACCTTTTGCAAGTAGACATAATATAAGAAAAATGCTAAAACATTTTATAAAAGAAGTAATATACATTATTTTTATATTTCTTATAACAAAACTTAGAATAAACAGGTGACTTCTAAGAGCATACTTATTATCTCTGGGATTTCATCTGTTGGAATTCCAGATATAATGTAGCTGGTACCTCTACTTAGGATGTCACTAGGCTCCAGTTTAAGTTTCAACTTAAAATGAACTACATCCCTTTCTGTGGTCTGGATCCTTTTTCAAGTTCATGTGGCTGTTGGTAGAATTATTTTCTTTCCAGTTTTAGAACTGATCTTGCTGCTTTCTTACTGATTATCAGCTGGAACTCTTAGCTATTAGAGGTACCATATGGACTGCTAATGGATCATCTCTAAGAACATGGTGGTTTGTTTTTTCAAAGCTAGTAATAGATCCCTTGTTTCAGATTGATAAATACAAGAATGACTATTTGATCACCTTTTCAATATAATGCAACCTAAGTAATAGAATGGAATCCTATCATATTTCTTATAATTTACTGGATAAAATCCAGACACAGGCTCTGCCTGCAGACAAGCAGAGGAAATTATACAGGGTTGTGACTCAGTGGGGTTCATTTTAGGATCCTGCCAACCAGAGCATCTGGGCATATTTTAAAACATAAGCATTGGAGTGGGACCATAGCTTTAATTTGAAGGATAGTGATTCATAAAGAGGTAGATGAAATACATGGTTGAACCAGAAAAATTCTAGTACATTTGATGCATAAAGGAAGGAATTTATGCCTTGTTTCCTAACATTTAGGTACATAATACAACCTGTGGTACTTACTGGCATTCTAAGTTCACCAGTCTCATTTCTTTATTCCAATGCAAGTACAGTGACTGCCTATATAGAATTTTTTTGATAACTGAAGTTTAACTATTGTAAAATTTTAACATCTTTTGAATATTCAAACCATTAAAGATAAATAATATCACTCATTAATTAAAGGTATTCTATACTATGTTTAGCATTGAACTTGATGTAACTTATTATATTGACATTTTTATATAGATGTGCTATTAATTTTACATTTGCCAAGGGGATATGAGAAACATATCTATGCTGTTTGCAGCAAAATCATTAACAAAATGCAACATAGATTAGAGGAGAATATTCAGCAAAATAGATGTTATTTATTTATTTATTTATTTATTTATTTAATTTTGGTGGTACTGGGGTTCCTGGAAGCCCTTCTACCTCTGGGTCACACTCCCAGACCTATTTTTCTATATTTTTATTTGGAAACAGGGTCTCTTAAGCCAGCACGACTGGCTTCGAACCTGTGTGATCCTCCTGTCTCTGCCTCCCAAGCGCAGGGATTCCAAGTGTACTCCACCACGCCTGGCGACTAAATAATTTAAAATGAAATTAAGAAGAACCACATTTTCTAACAAAAGTGTTTCATCAGTGTTTCTTCTAATAAATATATAAAGGGCAAAATATCAGGCCACTGGATGTGATTTTACTAAATAAGGAATACAATTTGGACAGTGATCAAAATGTGATATGAAAACATAACATTTACCAACTAAAAATACTGAGATTTAAAATAAATATCTGATGTTGCAACCTCAGGCAAGATTATTTGGCCATTTAACTATACATAAAATAATTATAAAATAAACAATAAAATCCTAAACTTTGGTTTCTAATTTCCAGTCTAATTCTTTTCCTCAAAGGTAACAAGTAATTACTGATCTTTCTACTAAGATTTGCTTTTGGAAATATTTTTCTGGATAATTCAAGACTAGAAAAATTAACGACTGATAGACCCTTTTATTAAGACATAGAAAATGTTCTATTTCTTAATACCAAAATTGTGAATATTTTATATTGACCCATAAAAATCAAACTCATCGATGGCTTTCTTTGGACCTGCTAATTTTGAATGTTGGTCACTGAGGTGAAGTTCCATACCTCACTTTCATAAAAAATTTTAGAAAGTTCTTAATTTTTCTTTTTTAAAATACACATAATTTTGGAACAGGTACAAGAAGCAAATTATTAATAAACAAAAACCAAAATAATCATTCAAATTATCTATGATGTAAAGCACATGCTTACTTCATCAAGGACTTACCATATCATAGCTTCTGATGAAGATCACCTTGCTGACATTCCTCTTCTCCTATACCATAGTTCCTTCTATTACTCATCTATACTGATCAAGAGCCTGAATTATAAGATCTGCCATGTTGTATATTGCAAAACAAGAACTTTAGTGTAGGTCTATTGGACTTGAGAGCCCGTGATGAGTACTTCTCAAATTTCTTCCATTCTTTATGTGGATGATACTGCTGAATGAATTTAAGAGAGTTAAAACATTGACACCTTAGCCCTAGTGCTGAGAAAGCAGGGTTTGTCATGCCTGGATTCCTTAAGTTTGTCACTTCTTGGCC
This sequence comes from Muscardinus avellanarius, assembly GCF_963383645.1. Taxonomy (NCBI): domain Eukaryota; kingdom Metazoa; phylum Chordata; class Mammalia; order Rodentia; family Gliridae; genus Muscardinus; species Muscardinus avellanarius. The sequence goes on from NC_137794.1 coordinate 93,239,716, forward strand.
AAATTCAAAGGTATAACAGAAATCTTGTCTTTTTCAAACACATTAAAATTTTGGCAAGCACTCTATCCAGTTCAGAAAATACTATTGTGATCTGTATAGGCAAAACTGGTTCAATAGAATTTAGAATGCAATAGGAAAAGAAATAGTGTTTTAAAATAAACAAAATGCATCAAAATATAACAAACAAATAAATTGAAAGTGTAAGATCCAATAGGATCTTACATGAAGCATGAAGGAGGAATGCAACAACATTATGTTATATCCAGTGTGAGTGAGGCTGGGTCTGCTTTACAGAGTCTGGTCTTAGAAAGCTCTGTTGAAAGGGTGTTGTTTGAACTTGTTGTAAAACAATTATGAAAGTGCTAGTCATGTGAAAATTTGGAGAAAGAATGTGGAGAAAGAAAGTTTGTTAACTATAATACCCAAGGCAAAGATAAACATAAGTTGTCTGAAATTCAGGGATTCTGTTCTATGAAGTGCAGGAAGCTGATGTTCTAAGAATTGCCTTACAATTAACACTATGTGCTAAATCTATAGACCCCTTTTATTATTTATTAAGTAATGAGTAGTTCTGATTATTTCTGGTCACTGTGCAATTTCAGAGTATTGCATATTCAGTGAAGACTTTGATACTCTTAATCTGTTTCTATTGGTATATTTTTTGATGGATGAATACCTCCTAGAATAATTTGAAAATGCTTCATTTAAATTGACTGATAACAGGAATGATTTTGACATAATCACAACATATAGGATTTTGATATAATCATAACATATAGGAAAGTTTAGTGAAGTAGAAAGAAGATACACAAACACATTACTTATTTAATTTTGGCCATTATAATTTCCTACCTGTAATTATGGCAAGATATGTGTATTAATTTTCAAGGGCTTCCATAACAAAGTATCAGTGCAACTGTTGAAGCATAACAATCTAGTGTTTTTTGCCAGTAGTATTATTTGCTAAACTCTCTACCATCTGATACCAATATAGCAGTATTTCTGAAGGGATGTTGATGACTACATTTATATTTCTGGTTCTAAGTACATGAATTCTAGTAACCAGGAATGATTTATCTGTGATAGTAAAGAGTGCCAGTCAAGCTATTAAACATTATGTTAAATATAAATATCAGATAAAAAGGAAACTGCCTAATATTATTACTTTCAATATATTGCATGTGATATACTTAAGAATTTCTAGCATACTGTGACTTATCACAAACAGAAATAAAACCATTTCTATATTTTTATTTCAAAGGCTTGAATAATAAAAAAGAAACTTTGATTATTAACAATCTATTTGAGTTATGTTTGTAGAAGAGGTTGTTATGGGAACAGGAAAGCTGCTGTAGAGGACAAGGTCAAATAAGATTTTTCCCTTCATAAATTTAAATTTTGTATACCTGGATGAGAGTTAAATTTGAGATTAAATTATTTTAATGGGGTTTAGATCATTCCTGCATATAAGATTAGATTAAATATAATCACAACATATAGGAAAGTTTAGTGAAGTAGAAAGAAGATACACAAAACACATTACTTATTTAATTTTGGCCATTATAATTTCCTACCTGTAATTATGGCAAGATATGTGTATTAATTTTCAAGGGCTTCCATAACAAAGTATCACACTGAGTAGTTTAAAAATCAGGCATTTGTTTTCTCATGGTTCTGGAAGCTAGAAGTTCCAAATAAATATGTCAATAGGATTGGTTCCTCCTGAGAGTCATAAGGGAGAATCTTCCTCTACCCTTGAGAGGTGGGTCTCTGTGGCTTGCTGGAAACCTTTAGCATTACCTTAATTCCCTTTTCATCTTCATGTGGTCCTCTCTCTGTGGACTTGTTTCGGTACAAATTTCTTTTTTATATATGTACCCAGTCTCCTTGTGGCCAACATGTTCAATTATGACTTCAAGTAAAGTAACATTCTGAGGGTTAGAACTTTGGTATGTGAATTTGGAGAGAAGAAAAGGGCACATTTCAACTCATAAAAAGATAGCATGAAAAATGGATGCAAAAATTCCACCAAACTAAGGCACTATCTTCAACTATGGTTATTCATTGTCTATATGCCTGTTATGATTAGATGTAAAATGTCCTCTAACAAACATATTTATTAATATTCAGAGTTGACATTGTTAAGTTATAGGACTTATAAACTTAGCAGTAGACAAAGTCATATAATGGATTTTCCTGGGTGATAGCCGGGGCTGGTAGAGTGTGGCTGGAGAAGGCAGTTCTCTAGGGCTGCTGCTTTGAGGGTTGTGTATGGCTCCTCATCCCCATGCTAGATTCCTTGATCCAGGTCTCCATGATGTGAAGAGCACAGCCCATGTACTCTCCTTCTTTCTACTTTTTGCTGCCATGTCCTGAGGTCCATGGTCTCACATGGACTGAACCCCAAAATCATGAATAAATAAATCTTTCTTCCTCAAGTATTTAGATAGTAGCTGTGAAAAAATGCTGAAGAATACAATGTCTTTGGAAAATCAAGTATCCTTTATCAGTTTTATAATCTGTGACATGAAACTAATAACTTCAGCTTTGTTTATTTAACAGGACTTTTGTAACCTTCAAAATAAATTGTAATTTTTTTTTTTTTTTTTTTTTTGGTGGTTCTGGGGTTACTGGAAGCCCTTCTACCTCCGGGATACACTCCCATGGGCTACACTCCCAGACCTACTTTTTTACTTTTTTATGTGGAAACAGGGTCTCTTAAGCCAGCGTGGCTGGCTCCGAACCAGCGCGATCCTCCTGTCTCCGCCTCCCAAGCACAGGGATTACAAGCATGCGCCACCACGCCTGGCAATAATAAATTGTAATTTTTAATATGCAATATCATGTTAAATATAAATCAGTTTTTATCAAAACTTTGGAGGTAAAGAATCTATAAGTAAACATATAACTGATAAAAGCTCACCATTTACTTTTAGTGTCTGAAAATGGAACCTGTAATGTAACTGCAGTCATACCCTACTATTCCTTTGCCTTGTATTGATTCAATCAGCAGAGGGATCTGAATATTGCCAGTTTTCCTTTTCTCTCTCAGTATAAGTATTTGCTTGAACTATTAAAATTTTCTTTTAATAGGTCTTTTAATTTTCATCTTCTATCATTTGTGCTTGTTCTCATTTTTTAAAATAAAATTTCATTAAAATAAGTATGTCAACTTCTCATTAATGTTACAAAAATAGAGAACAGTCATTGTTGTTTATGTGCCTGCAGTCTATTGTGGACACAACAAAACAGAAAATAAATTGCAGAAAACTTATTAATGACTTCTGTTAAGTTTTTATATTTTGATTTAAAATCATGAGTGAAGATATGCCAAAAACAAAAAATCAATGTCAATACCATGAGAATAAGATACAACAGAAATATACACTAGAGAAGTAAATCCATCAAATTAATCTCCCATAGTCAAGAACAATTTAGTCCAAAAATTCAATGATGTTTTACCCATACAAAACATTCCTATGTATTTCATTACACAAACTGTTAAAATTAAAATTAAATTATTATACTGAGGATAGCAAAATATCAAATTCAGCATCATTTTGTATTAAAAATTCCTAGCCGGTCGTGGTGGCACATGCCTGTAATCTCCACACTTGGGAGGCTGAGTCAGGAGAATTGCACAGGTTCGAAGCCAGTCTCAGCTACTTAGGGAGGCTTTCAGCAACTTAAGTGAGACTCTGTTTCCAAATAAAGCATAAAATAGGTCTGGGAGTATAGCCCGGAGGTAGAAAGCCTCTGGGTTCCACCCCTAGTCCCACCAACAAAAAAAATAAATTCCTGCACTGGGCTAGGCATATAATAAAAATAATTTTATAGAATGCACATGCCCAAAGCATCACCAAACATTATTTAATATTTAGTAATTTTGAATATGAAATTCAAATGTACAGAAAACAGTATTATAATTTGTGTGTGTTTATAAGATAATAAACTTATAAAAATGAAAGGTTTAGTTTGGCTTATCGGTTTATTTATTTAGTTTTGGAGGCTTCAGTCCATGGCAGACTGGCCCTATTGTTTTGGTCTTGTAGTTATACAATATATCGTAGTGAAATGTGCATGGTAAAGGAAGCTCATTTACCTCATGGTCGAGAAGAGTAGGTACAGAGGAAGAAGGGGTTATTGTCTCAATGTTCTCTTCAATAACATGTTCCCAAGTGACCAGAAGTCCTGCAAGTAGGCCCTACTTCTTGAAAGTTTCATGATATCCCAATAACATTGAGCTGGGGACCAGCCATTAGCCCATGGGTGTTTTGGGGGAGGATTCAAATCCAAACTATAGAATAATTGTGAGAATATTATCATGAATATTCAGATGTAGTTCTAGACTCACTATTATTGAATATTTATCACATTTGCTTTTCCTCTTTCTGAACCATTTAAAAGATATTTTACAGACAAGATATTAATTTACTTCTAAATATTCTATCACATGTTGCCTAAAAGGAGAACATTCTTTCACATAACCACAGTACAATTGTCATACACAGAAAATTTAACAGTAAAAATAGCTTATTATCTGATAAATTTAAGTCCCCTCATTTATCTAAATAACATATTTTAGGCTTTGTTAAATGTTCAGTTGAACATGTGCCACTCTAAGCTCCTTTTAAAATTGAATGCATTTTCCATTGCTATTGCTTATGACATTGATTTTTAATACTTTTATTGGTGCATTATAGCCTCACACCATAATGTAGATAGTAGTGATAGTGACATTTGTGCACACAGAACCTAGTGACCTTTCTCCCGCTCCCTCCCCAGTGTCCCCTTCTCCATACAGGGTATGGAGATTGACATTGTTATTTTCACATATGTATGTAATGTCAATGGAAGTGTTTCCTTCATTAATTCTTTCCCCCTGTCCACAAGATCACATCCCTCACTCCACTGGAGTTTCCCTTCCCTTCCTGGTTTCCCAATTACTCTCTAGCTTCTGCATATGGGAGAAAATATATGACTCTTCACTTTATGTGATTATCTAATCTCACTTAGTATAATATTCTCCAGACCCATTCACTTTCTCTGCAAATGACGTAATTTTGTTCTTTATTACTGAGTAAAATTTTATTGTGTGTATATTCTGTAGCTTTGTAATCCATTTATCTGTTGAGGATAATCTAGGTTGATTCCATAATTTGACTCATAAATTGCTCTGCTATAAACATGGATATACATGTATTACTATAATACTTTCATTTCAGTCCCTTTGGAAAGATACCCAGAAGTGGTATAGCTGGATTATATATTGGATCCATTCTCAATTTTCTTAGGAACCTCCACACTGAACTTGATAGCAGTTGCACTAATTTGCAATTTTACCAACAGTACAGATGAGTCCTTATTTCCCCACATCCTAACCAGCATTTATTATTTGACTTTTTGATTTCCATCCTTATTGGGGTTAGATGGGATCTAAATACAGTATTGACATAAATCTGCCTGCCTTAACCTCCTTAGTATCTTGGATTATAGATATGCCCCACCAAGCCCTGTGAAAAAAATTAAACCAAACATAGATGTAAAAAACTAACAAAACAAAACCCCAATTGAGAGCTATACCCTAGAAAAACTACTCTGAATTATTTTGACCAAGCTTTCATAAACATGTTAGAGAAAAGATAGCCTTCAATAAATGATGTTGGAAACACTGGTTATTTATTTGCAGTAAAATGAAATTAAATCCTTACCTTTCATCCTTAAGTCAATTCAAGATGGATTACAGACTTGGAAATTAGGACAGAAACTAATAATACTGGAGGAGGGAATAGGTCCAAAATTTTAACATTGGGCACAAGTAGAAATTTTCTCAATAAGATCCTAAAGCTGTGGAAATCAAAACTAGAATTAAGACGTGATAGGACTAAACTAAAAAGTTTCTTCATCAAAACAACAACATGAACATTAAGAGTCTAAAGAGAGAGTTAATAGAATGAAAGGAGATTTTTGCTAAGGATGGCTCACTCTGGAAAACTGGTCAGTTCCTTGCCATGTGGCTCACGGGAGAAATTCAGAACAAGGCGGCTGATTCTTCTTCCAGGCAAACAAAAGCACATTTCTCTGTATCTTCCCTCACCAACAGGCCAGAGAAAACTCTACTTTAATAAACTGCTCACTCATTAGAACAGGCTCACCCAGGGCAATCTCCTTTTCCTAGGTAAGGTAGTCATGATAATGATAGTTCATGATATTTATATGTTCTACCACATTCAAAGGGAAAAGCACTTACTGGGCCCTTTAATTTCTTTTCAGTGTTAGATTTTGCCTATTTCACTCACAATCATTTTCCTATTTTTCTCTTATTTTGGTAATTTTGGTAGTTGTTATTTTCTTAAAAAATTACCTATTCCATGTATAATTTCAGAAGTCTTCACATATACATACAGTTTGATTTTTTATATTGATTACCTTATCCTTATCAAAATATATTTACTATCATTATGGAAGAAAGTATAAACTACTGTTAATAATATCTAGGAAATAAAATGTTTAACTACCTAGGATAAATATTTATTATTATTTTTGTATATATTTTCATACACTGATTTGATTGAGAACAATGACTAAACTGACTCTGTATTTTACCCTTCTTTTTATCCTCAACATTTAACAGGTAAAATTTTTCCCATGTTGTTAAGTGGACTTACACTAGATTATATAAGTGGTCTTATAGTGACTCCATAGAGTGAAGGCTGGCTAGGGGAACTACCCCAATTCCTCTTCCTGGTACACAGAAAACTATACTTTCTAGCCTACAACATGTGCCTGTCTAATTTTTGAACAACTAAATATACCATTAAGATCATTCAAAGAATGAAAAATAGCAATAAGAAATAAAAAATGATAGGGACAACAATGTAAACAGTGAATGATGAAACCCCTTTTTTGTGTTATCCTTGATAACTGAAGCATTTTGACTTACTATTAATGAATCAAACAGACAAATCCAATGTGAGCTGCAAGCAGGCATTTCTTCAAATGTAGGCACCTCTGGAGGAGGGGCGGGGAGGCTTTCATTGCAATGGTCACCGCTGTACTGCATAAGATTATTGTGCTCTTGTGTTCAGTTCAGAACCTTTCCATTCAAACCTTACCATTTAACAAATTTGTAGGTAGAGAAATATAAATGTAAAAACGATCTCTGCATGAAGGTAGCAGTATAAAATCTCTCTTGTGAAAAATGAGCCATTATATAACTATAATCCATAGGATTGAATTAAAAAGGTAACAAACAAAAATAAAACAAAGCAAAACAAAAACAAAACAAAAGAGCAAAGGAAAAAATCTCTAAATATCCACTTTGTTCTCTTGAGAGACATGAATCTATGTATGTGATCCATGTTTTCCTAAAATATCCTCTCACTGAAAAGTAGAAACTGGCAACTTAGCCCTTCTGTGTACGTTAGAGGAATAACCTCTATAACCCGTTCATTTTCTTTCCTTCTGTTTCATTTTTTTCTGTTTTCCAAGTATGATTTTTTTAGTTGGCATTCTGTGCAAACCAATATTGTTACCTTTGGTTATGATTTTATATTTTAACCTTATTTCCTCCTTGACATTTACCTTTCCATCCATGATCTGCTTTTGCCTAGCAGCGGGACCTTCCTCCCTCCTTCAGTGCCACATATAAGATCAAAAGGACAGGTGTGGGAGGCTTCAGCCTAGTCTCCTCTACCGCAGTTCAGTCTGCAAGGTTAGAACTATTATTATTTTGTGTTTCCCTTCTCCCAAGCTCTGCCTGTGGAACAAGAAAACAAGAATTTTCTAAGCTCTCATTTTTGCTTTCTGCCTCCCCTCTTCTCTCTTCTTTTTGTAGAATTAATGGCCAGAGAAACAAATATTGTTTTGACAGCGGGTTCCAAGAAATAGACACAAACTTGATTTTATATATAACAATCAATCCTAGAGTTAGCCAATGTTAAAGAATAGTTAATAGAAAAAAATCACATAGATGTGAAAAACAATGTAGTAATTTTTTTTCTCTCACTGCTTTCTCTAAGCAAGTATTTAACAAATGCCAGAAGAAGGAAATGAACTGAGAGATCTTTTTTCTTTCAGTTTGAAAGTTATGGCTGTTCTTCTGAGGAAGACAGTTGCAGTATTTTTTTCAGATTAAAATATGAATTTTGTTTCACCTGATTTTTTTTCCCTGAAACCACATGAGTTTCACCTCAGAAAAACACTTATAGTGGATAAATAGTATTGTTAATTTTCTTTGATAAATATAAGTTGCACTCCTCAGAATTTCTAGTTTGTACTGGGGTACTGTTCATCTAGCCAAAAGTTATGCAAAGTTCAAACTTCCTCTTATACTAACTGGGACGCCATGTGGGCAGCGATGTTAGTCAGCAGAATTACCAATCCATGGTGATGAGTAATCCCTCTTAACATTTTCCAAAACACATCTACACATGAATCACCTTTAAACTCTTTTAGATAGTTTTTACAAAAATGGGAGAAAGATTAACACTGAAGGACATTAGGTGAGTATTCATTCCCGAAAACTTAAAACTAACATAATGAAATTGCATGTGGATTTTGATTTATAAAACATGTAATAGGCCGAACATGGGGGCACATGCTTGTAATCCCCATGCTTGGGAAGCGGAGACAGGAGGATCATGCAGGTTCGGAACCAGCCTTGCTGGCTTAAGAGATCCTATTTCCAAATAAAAATATAAAATAGGTCTGGGAGTGTAGCCCAGAGGTAGAAGGGTTCCATCCCCAGTACCACCGGGGGGGGGGGATATATATATATATAATAGTTCAGGAATTTATATATCTTAAATTCTCAACAGCTTTGTATTGCAGCAGTAATTGCTAAAGACAAATTTGAGAATATTGTAGAAGTAGCTGAAGTAGCTGGGAGGGTGTTTTTTATTTTGTTATTAATAAAATCAAAGGTTTTATTTTAAAATAGTATGTTCAAAAATTACTTTGTAACAATTTATTTGGCAAAACTAAACTTGAAGTACTGTGTGTGTGTTTGTGTGTGCGTGTAGTGTGAGGGACTCAACCCAGAGGCATTTTCCCTCTGTGATACACTACTAAGACATCTCATCATCATTATCATCATCACTATCATCATCACCATCACCATTACATTTATATTAGTTATCACAATAATTATAATAGTATTTACCATTAACAATATTGCAATATTGTTATTATTTTGAAACAGGGTCTCACTGAGTTACTGAGAGTCTCACTAAGTTTCTGAGATTGGCTTCAAACCTTCAATCCTTCTGTCTCAGTCTCTTAAGTACTAGGAATACAAGTGTGTACCACCACCATTGGCTCTTGAAATACGTTTAACTATCAATTTAGTACTGAAGACTTAAATTAGGGATCTTATACTGAACTTTAGAAGGCAAGAGCTCACAATACGATGGGAAGTTATTAAGATAAAAGTAAAATCTTCTTGTGTTTAAGAACTTTTCTGAAGTTACTGATTCTCCTTTTCATCTACATGTGAATATACACATGAGATATACAAAGATTCTTTATATGTATCTGTGAACTACATATCATATATTTATAAACACATCATAAATTATATATATATATATACACACACACACACACACACACACACACACACACACACATATGTTCTTTAGTACTGGTGATCAAACTAGGGCCTCAAATGAGCTAGACAAGTGCTCTGCCACTGAGCCATATTCCCATCTTTTACTGTTTGTTTTTTTTTTAACAAAATGCTGCATTGCATGTGTGTGTGTGTGTGTGTGTGTGTGTGTGTGTGTGTGGTTTTGTGTGGTTGTGTGTGGTTGTGTAGTACTAGGGATTAAACCCAGAGCTTCAAGCATGCAAGACAAGTGCTCTACAACTGAGCTATATTCCCAGTCCCTACATACTGTATCTTTTATGTTTGTTAGATTGATTTATGGCCCAGTTCCTCCACCATCCCTGCAACTGTACCCTTATTATCACTCAAAATGGGTGGAGTATGTTTCCTAACCTTGACTTAGAAACTGATTATATAACTTGCTTTAATAAATAAGAGTCAAGAGTGATTTATGATATTTCCTAGTCAAGAATTTAGGAGGCCATCCTGGTTTTTGTTTACCATTTTTCTTTTTTGCCATCATTATGAGAAGATCTGGCATTGGCTAGTCTGTTAGTAAAAAGTTAGTAAAGAATGGATGAAAGACATATGAGGCTCCTAGTGTTATCCACAAACATTAAGTAAGATGTATATTCACTCTATCCTGTGCCTATGAGACAGCTCCATCCCACTGATCTTGGTTTAAATCAGCTGAGCTTCAAAAAGTTGGGAATCTTTGTGAATAAGTGTTGTGTTAAATCACTAGATTTTGATCTACTATCTTTAATGGACATAGTTACAACAAATGGCACATCGTTAAATCACGTAATATAGAGATTTTTGATGTAGTATACACTCAAAAAACATCACCACAAATTCACTATCAGAAGATAATGAGCATTGCAGTCACTATCAGAAGTCTAATGTTCACTTGCTATATTGTGTTCTCTTTCCCCCTCATGAATCATTGATCATTCCATCCACAGGCAAAAACAGACCTGCTTTCAGGGACTAAGATAGTTTGTACTTTTTAGAATTTTAGCTAAATAAATCAACATAATATGTACTATTTTGTTGTTCTGCATTCTTCCAGAAAATAAAATATTTTAAGGTCACCCACGTAGAAGTATGTCAATAGTTCATTGTTTTTTTTATTTCTAAATAGTTTTATTTTATGGATACATCATAATTGCCTTTTTCATTAATTTTCTTGATTGCTGTTGGGATTGTTCCAGTTTGTGAATTAACTAAAAATAACTTCTTTCTATTCAAGTACTTCAGAATAAAACTTTTTATAAAAATATGATTTATTCTTTCTTGCATAATTGCCTTGGTATGAAATGACTGAGACATAATGTATGTGTACATTAACTGAGATGTGAAGATAGCATAGAGGCCAGCCTCAGAAACAGTGAGCCTACAGCAACTTACTGAGACCCTGTTTCAAAATAAAAAAATAAAAATAGGGCTGGAGATATAGTTCAGAGACATACCACAAAAAATAAAAAAGTGTGCACATTACACTCATTAAAATTTGTTAGAATGCTAGACTATCTTCAACAGTACTTTATGAGAGTTTCAGTTTACCAATATACTGGCCAATGCTTGTTATCATAAGTCTTCCAAATTTTAGACACCTCTAATGTATAATAGTATATCATTGCAATTCCAATTTGCATTTCTCCAATAAAAATTGATAAACAGTACATTGTATATTTACTATGCATTAGTCATGTTTTCATTTGATGAAGTTTTCAAAATTCTGAACGACCACATTTCAATGATAGATTTATTTTTGACTGATACTAAAAGTACAAAAATGATATATTTTTGTGGGGTGCCAATGATGGTTTGATACATGGATAAATTATGTAATGTTTAAAGCAAGTTAAACATATCCATGTACTCAAACGTTTATTATTTATCTTTGGTGAAGACATTCAAAATCTTTTCTTCTTGCTTTTTGAATGACACAGTAATAATTTTTATTTACAGCCAGACTTTTATTGTTTTTTCCTGATACTAGGGATTAACTCTAGGACCTGTGCATGTTAGGCAGGTCCTCTATGACTGAGATACCTCCCCAGTCCTCTCTGTCCACTTTTAAATGAGCTTTTTCTCTTAATTTTATTGTTTTTTGTTTACTTTTAGTAATTTTATGAGTTATTTATATATTCTGGATAGAATTTATCAGATATATAATCTGCAAATATTTTCTCCCAGTCTGTGATTTATTTGCATTTCTTGTGATTGTTTTCAAGTATATACCTTTAATTGTAGTCAAGTTCAATTTACCATTTTGTTATTCCATGAACTGTACTTTTCTGTTTTTAATCAATAAATTTTTGCAAAACTCAATGCTACATGAATGAATCTTTATGTTTTCTGCTAGAAATTTTAGTCTTAGGTCTACAAATTGGTGCTCTGATCCTTTTTGAGAACAGCATTTTGAGTATATGAATATAAATATTCAGAGTTTGAGTTTATTTTGTATGTTTAAAATCAATAGAACCAACAAGATTTGTTGAAAAAATATTATTTGCCCATTGAATTTCTGTAGCATTTAGTAAATATTAAGATAGGCCTTTATATAGGACTTCTCTATCTTAATTCTAAAACGACACCATTTTTTGCTTTCCATAATTGCATAATAAAACTTAAGAAATCTGATGCTTCAGTGCCATTAGTTTGTTCTTCTCCAAGGTGTTTATTTTTAATATCTTCCATTCCCATGTGTGTGTGTGTGTGTGTGTGTGTGTGTGTGTGTGTTCATGTTATTATGATTGGAACCCAGGGACATGGTACTTTTGAGTTACACACCAAACCTAATTTTTATTCTTTATTTTAAAATTAAGTTGTGGCGGCCCTCATTAAGTAGCTGAGGCTGGACAGGAAATTCTAATCCTCCTGTCTCAGTCTCCCAAATACTGAGATTACAAGCATGCACCAACACACCTGGCTCCCTTGCATTTTTATATGCCTTAGATTGAGCCTGTCATTTACTACAAAGAAATCCTACTGAGAGTTCTATTAGTATTTCATTGATTCTCAAGATCAATTTGTGAGAATGTATCTCGGTAATTTGCAAATTTCTTGATATGATTTTTATTTGTTCTTTACTCAATTCCTTTGTAGCTATACAATAAACTTTGTGTCACTGTATTACTTCAAAATATCTTGAGAGTCAGGCCATAATAATATTCTCTATTTTGTTAAATGTCTATGCATACTGTGAAGAGTGTATATTCTGCTCTTGGTAGTAGATGTGTCCTACACATATAATTTAATCTGACTTGTTTGATAGTACTGTTTAAATCTTATTTATCCTTGCTGGCTTTCTGCCTAATAGTTCTACCTATTGAAATACAGTTGTTAAAAATCTTGTAATGTTGGTTTGTGTGTTTCTTATACTTATGCCAATTTTACTGAATGTATCTTGAAATTCTCTTATTTGATGAGTAAACGTTTAGAGGTATTAACACAGGATTACTTAGAAGCTCTGAATTAGGTGGATATACTTTATAATTATCTTTATGATTTGATTCTATCATAGTAAAATGACCATCTTAGCACATGCAATAGTCATTGTTTTATGGGTTATTTCACTTATCATCATCTCTTCAAGTACTATTTTACCATTTCATGTAAAGTTCAAGGACCTTATTTTTTTGAAGATTTAAAGTTTATTAGAAAGATAGAAATACAGAAAATAGAAATATAGCTCCATACCAGACTGGCATGGAGGAGTGACTCAAAATGAATACACCCTACAAAGACCTTATAACAATATATTTTCATTTCTCTTCTAGAACTTTTGCTTTTATTGTCATGCATATGCTGTATACATAAATACTACAGTACTTTTTAAAAATTATTTTTGCTTTAGGATCATGGTTAACGGCCAGCCTCAGATACTTACCCAGGCCCTTTCCAACTCAGTGAGACCCTATTTCAAAATGAAGAATAAAAATTAGGGCTTGGGGTATAGCTAGAAGGTAGAATTCCCTTGGGTTCCACCTCAAGTAGTGCAAAAAATAATGAAATAATCTTTTCAGTATTTGAAATATAAGATATTTTATGTTTGTTGCATATTTACATTCTAATTGATCTTCTTAGTAAATATATACTTCCATCTCAAATAATTACTCTCTTGCATGAAGGGATTGTTCTTTGATATTAATTGTAGTGAAATCCCTGTTAATGATATTTTTTTCAGTTTTTGTATATCTAAAAATGTCTGTGTATTGCTCTTACATTTTAGAAAAACAATGGTGGGTAGAAAATTGTGCATTTTCAGGTTTTACTTTCAGTACTTCAATGTTATTGGCTTTCTGTCTTATAATTTGTATTTCTTTAGGTGGATACTCTGTGCTATAATTATTTTTATCCTTTTGTACTTTCTTTTTCTCTGACTTTAGAATATTCTCTTTCACTTTGGTTTAAAATGAGATTATGCATTTTGCACTTGGGATTTCTCAGATGTACAGATTTAGTTTTCATCAAATTTGGAAATTGTAGCCAATGTTCCTTGAAAAATATTTTGTAAAATTTCCTGTACTTTCTTTCTTTCTTCTCCTTCCCCTCCTCCTTCTCCTCCTCCTCCTCCTCCTCCTCCTCCTCCTCCTCCTCCTCCTCCTCTTCTTCTTCTTCTTCTTCTTCTTCTTCTTCTTCTTCTTCTTCTTCTTGGTGGTACTGGGGTTCCTGGAAGCCCTTCTACCTCTGGGCTACACTCCCAGACCTATATTTACATTTTTATTTGGAAACAGGGTCTCCTAAGCCAGCGCGTGCTGCTGGCTTCGAACCTGCGTGATCCTCCTGTCTCTGCCTCCCAAGCGCAGGGATTACAAGCATGCACCACCATGCCCGGCCTTCCTGTACTTTATATATTCTAATTATACATGTAGGTACCTCTGTATAGTTGGTTTGCTATACAACTATATATATATATATATGGTTTGTTTTATTTTAGCTACTTCAGGACTGAGAGTTAAGTCTTTGTCACTCTATTTTGCTGTGAAATTCTAATCTATCATTTTTTGGCACAAGAGGCATAAAAACAATTTAATAGTCAAATTATTTATTTCAAAAGTGGTGCTAGTGCAACTTTATAAATATACAGAAAAATTAACTTTGACTTCTACCCTAAAGATACCTAGAGTTAACTTGAACTGTATCAGAGACCTGAGGGTAAAAATTAAAATTATAACAATTGAAGAGAAACTTGTTTAAGCTAATTTTTTTTAGAGATAGCACAAGTAAGATTATAGAAATATTTCACCAAAATTAGTTTCATCTCAACAACGAACACCACTGAATTTTTTCTTACTAATACTTTTTGTTCTACTAAAGCCTGTATTACACTGGATGGGGCCCCTCTGCACAGAAGAAAATCTGCTTTACCCAGTTTGTTAAAAAGCATGTTAATCTCACTCAAAAACACAGTCACAGAATATCCAGAATGTTTAGCCAACCATTTGGCTATCCTATGGCCACATCAACTTAACAAAAAGTTTATATCTTAACAACCAGATGCATTGGTCCAAGTTCTAACCACTAGAAAAATTAGTCTTGTTATAGTCCTTCATGGAGGCCCCAGAACAGGGCTGTGATGTTGCCTTTATTTACTTTTGGGTGATTTCTACACATCAGGCCAAACCATTAACAAACAATAACCAATTATTTTCTTTCTGTCTATTCATCATTGGAAATCTCCATGAGGCTATAGGTTCAGGCTGGGAAAGAGAAGGCAGTAGCAGGAATGGGGACCACAGGCAATTGGGTCACCTCTCTGTTTAACTTGTTTTTGCCTTCAGGGCCTTCTATGGCCTGAGTATGTATGAACCATTTCTATTTGTTGAAGAGTTGGTCAACATTCTCACTGATGTAATATAAAACAACTGACCACACGACTTAGAGGGAGAACTATTTATTTGTTCACAGTTTTGGAGATTTCAAGGTTCAGTTCATATCAAGTCAGGTCTGTGGATCCCAAGGCATGATCCAGGAAGTGAAGTAGGGGGAGAGAGGCAGAGAGAACAAAATTTTTGCTCTGATATCACAGAAGCTTGAAGGAGAGAAAGAGCTCCCAGGGAACCCCACTTTATCAACAATGCTCCACATTCATCATTGCCACCTTATTTCCATGAGGTCTAGGGGGATATTATAAATCTAATCTATTGAAAGTGCTATACACTCCCAACTTCATAGATCATGATGGAAAATTAGGGTCATTGGTAATTTGATGGCTGATGGTTAGGAGTTCAGTCTCAGTAAAGGCCCAGTAGCACACTAAGAGCTATTTTTCTAAAGACAATAGCTATTGTCAGTACTTCACTCCAGTACCTAAGGTCTTCAGGTAAAATTGTTCTGTATGGGCTTTCCAAGAACTTCAGATAGCACTGATACCTATTCCTGATGCTTTGAACACCATTGGCCCAAGAAGGAGAATGGCTCACTCTGCAGATAGAAACTGATGTGGAGTTTTCTGTTCCTGCCCCTCCCCTCTGTAATATTTAGCAACTTTTCAGGATACTTGGTATATTGGCTACAGTAACATACCCAAAAGTGTAAAATGCTGCCTTTAAAATTAAAAGAAGTCCATTAGACATAGTGCCTCTGCTTTGGTTGTAGCAGAGGCCAGATACAACTTTGGGCAGAATATTTTAAGACTGAAAACTTTATAAATGTAAAATTATCTATATTATGTTTTATGTTCCTTTCACATCTTATTTTCTTTCCTATAATATTTTTAAGTATTAGTATATAGCATTTTTCCATTTGACACACTGTAAGAGGGAAGAGTTAATAAGATTATATAGAACTGTTGATAAAAAATAAATTAGTTTCAGCCAGGGGTGGTGGCGCACACTTGTAATCCCCACGCTTGGGTGGCTGAGACAGGAGGGTCGCACAGTTTCAAAGCCAGCCTCAGCTACTGAGTGAGGCTCTCAGAAACTTAGTGAGACCATGTTTCCAAATAAAGTATAAAATAGGTCTGGGAGTATAGCCCAGAGATAGAAATCCTCTGGGTTCCACCCCCAGTACCACCAAAATAATGAAAAATAAAAATAAATAAATAAATAATTTTCTGTACATTCTTTCTAAAAAGTGAAATGAACCATACTATGAAATAAAAATTAAAATATCATGTTAATGAATTATCTTTTAACATGCTGTCCTAATTCCTAACATTTTGTGTTAGTTGACAAAACATTATGTTCATAATAAATACTAACTATAAATAGAATATATGTTTGCGTTTGTGTATGTGAAAACACACACATTCTAGTTAGCTAAATATTTCATATGTTTACTTTTTCTCCCAAATCCATCTGGTAATGACCATTACTTACATCTTTTGAGCCTCATCACACCAAGGAATGTGTTAGGCACATGAAATAAATTAATCAGATGCATTCCAAATGAATTATACATTCTATACATGTATATATGAATGGGAAGTCTGTATTATTTTTATCTATAAGGCATTAATTCACATGAGTAAAAATTAAACATGTTATTCCTTATTTCATTCACATTTTCATTTATTTTTATTTTACTAAACTTATTCATTACTGTGAATGCATTCTATGCTAACTTATGGCTTACATTCAGTGTAAAACTGCAGTATTGATTATGAATATCAGATTTTTTCTACTTTCGAGTGAGTAGTATTCTAAACAATATTATAATAGTTTTCATACTCATAAATACACAACATTTATAGGTAAACATATTTCCTGTTACATTAATCATAATGCTACCTATTGTCATAACAGAACATTCATCCCATTAAGATGTATTGACAATACTTTTATATTATTGAACAGTAAAAAAAATAATATATGAAATATACTTACATAAATTGATGAAGCCAAGCATTTTATGTTTATCATAAAATTAGTACAGAATATGAGAGGCTTATTTTGTGGTATCTGATTGCCATATTCTTAGTTTTGGGCATTATGATCTTTTTTTTTTTTTTTACGTGAACTACAAGCAGAAAGGAAATCAATGAGTTCTATTTTATCTGTAAATTGAGAGACTACACTGTATAAATCGTAGGTAAAGAATAAATGCGCCGGGCATGGTGGTGCATGCTTGTAATCCCAGCGCTTGAAAGGCTGAGACAGGAGGATCATGCAAGTTCGAAGCCAGCCTCAGCTACTTAGTGAGGCTCTCAGCAACTTAGTGAGACCCTGTTTCCAAATAAAAATATAAAATAGGGCTGGGAGTATAGTCTGGATGTAGAAATAAATAAATAAATAAATGGGAAGGTTTCTTTATTTCCAGGTTATATAAATATTTACTTTTAAAAATGACACCCATTATTCTGAAGAGCAAATATGATTTTAACATAAAACATTAAAAAAGGATTCCAAATTCTAAACACAGTCTTCATCATTTTCCTGAGTATAAAATGTTTGTTGACAATGAATAGATTTTACTTATAGAAACAACTAGGATAGTACTGTTTCAGCTAGCTCTCTTGGTAATTGCTTTATTCTACATTCTTCCTCAATGTAACAATACCCTTACAAGAAGAATGTACATCTGTGTACTCAATCTTTTGATTTCACCTGAAATGAAGTTGCTCTGCCCCTGAATCAATATCTCAGTGTTGACTTGATTACATGTTTGATGTTTGTAAAGGGCTAGAAGTCTGAGGTATTGCTCTCATGATAAGTGGGAATGTGCAAGAGCAACCCAAGTTATAACTAAGCAAAGTTGTTATTTTTTCTTTTCTTGTCAAACCACACTGTACCCAGAAGAATTTTCGGAATCTGATTCTTGTTGTAAACTGTAATGACTGAGAACTCCCGTTGAATTGATAGGGTCTGCTTAGGTCATAGAGAAGTAACTGGCAGGGTTGTCTTCGCAAACAGAATACTAATCAGTATACCAAAACAAAAACAAACACAAAATAACAATAAAAATCTCTTAACTTGAATCACTTATACATCTAAATGGTTGCTAACCTTTGCTTTCTGAAGGAAAAAGTTATTCTTATTCTTACAATATTTTTCTGCATGATTAAAATGCAGAACACTGTTGATAGAAGCAAGAGTAAAGATGTACTAGCATTTAAAAGCTAATATTTATTGTGTATGGCATGTCCTTCTTGAGGCTGGGTAGGGAAGCAAAATAATAGGGTATAGTGTAGTGACATTGATAAGATAAAACTTGTGCTATATTATCATGATACAGTAGAATAGAGAGCTTCAAATTCATTTTAATTTCATATTTATTTCTTTGCTTATTTTAATATTTTATTGGTACATTGTATTCATACATCATAATAAGATTAAAAAAACTTGTGTAGGCATACATGCACACACCGCCCAGTTAGCCCCTACCCAATCTTCACCCCATTCTCTCCCCACCCCTCCTTCCCATGCTTGGTTTAGTGGTTGACTTCAAAGAACAATTTGATAAGCTAATTGGGAATGTAATCTAAGGTATCCATTTTTTCTTTTCATTCAGCAAAAGAATAGACAAATAAAAATATTTTGGACAGGAACTTCGCAGAAGTTATTTAGAAAGCTGTCCTTCAAATAAACCCTATTGGTTTACTTTTTCTAGCTTTTGGTAAATTGTAGTTCATAAACATGAGGCTGATTTATTCAGAAGGCCACTTTTAATTACCCTTTGTGGCTTCAGAGCAGGGGACTTAAACTTTACTACTAGCTTTGCATCCCTTTTAAGATTTTATAGCTGAGTACTTTTTAGAGCAGTTTTAGATTCACAGAAAAATGGAAAGAAAGGTTCAGTGATATCCCAGAAGCACTCTGCCCCTGGAAATGCATACCCTCCTCCATTCTCAGCCTTTTTCACCAGGGTGAAGTATTTGTTATAACTGATGATTGTTCACTGACACATAATTTTTATCCAAAGCCCATAGTTTACATAAGTTGCTGTTTTTTCAATGAGTTTTACAATTGTGGAGTGACATGTATCCATCATTATAATACTGTCAAAGTAGTTTAGTTTTGCTGCCCTAAAAATCCTTTCTGTTCCACCCGTTTATCTTTCTCTCTCCCTTAAGCCCTGAACACCACTGATTTTTTGCTATTTCTATAGTTTTAACTTTTCCAGAATGATGTATAACTAGAATAAGAATGGATGAACCCTTTCAGACTGGCTTATTTCACTTAGTAATATGAATTTAAACTTTATTTCAATATCTTTTGATGGCTTACTATCTCACTTCTTTCTAGCATTGAACAATATTATTTAAATAAACCATTCTTTATCCTTTCACCTACTTCTTGGTTTCTTCAAGTTTTAAAAATTATGAATAGCCAGGTGTGGTGATGCATGCTTGTGATCCCAGTATTTGGGAGGCTAAAACAGGAGAACAGTGGTTTGTGGGCAGCCTCAGCTACTTAGTGAGGCCCTTTGCAACTCATTGAGACCTTGTTTCAAAATAAAATTAATAAAAAAATAGGGCTGGGGTATAGTTTGGAAGTGGAATGCCCTTGGATTTCATCCCCAGTACCACACAAAAAAATTATGAATAAAGCTGATGTAAATACCTGAGTGAAGATTTTTGTGTGCATACAAGTTTTCAGCTCTATTGGGTCAATACTAAGGTACACAATTGTTGAGATCAAATATAGTAAAAGTATATTTGCATTTTTTAAGAAATCGGCAAACTATCTTCCAACATATTTGTATCATTTTTATTTCTACCAGCAGTGAACTAAAGTTTCTATTTCTTCACATCCTCATTGGCATTTGAAATTGTTAGGGTTACAGACTGAGTGCCTTTTCTAATAGGTGCAGGGTGATATACATCATTTCTTTTTTAATTTACACTTCCCAGGTGTTGTATGATAAGGAACATCTTTCCACATGCTGTATATCCTCTTTAGTGACTTGTGTTAAGATCATTGGCTCAATTTTTTAAATATGGCTATTGTTTTAATAATGAGTTTTAAGTGTTTTTTGTAGATATTTGGAGAATAGTCGTCTATCAGACCTTTCTTTTATAAATGCATGTCTCCCAGTATCTGGCTTGTGTTTTTATTATGTTTACTGAGTGACTGTTGAATCATGCTCCACAAAGTTCTAGAGGGAGCACAGAGATAGCAACTGTAGAACAGAGAGAAATGGACTTCTGGCCTTGTACATCTTATGTATTTCAATGACAACCATTATACTTTTATTCCATTTTGTGTTTTCCATATGTTTGTTTGAAGAGTTGTTAGTGCTAAAACCATAATATGATGAAGGTCAGAAATGAAGGAAATGTTAGAAATTAAGCACAATTTCTTTCTTATATCTTTAATTTAATTTTATTCTTTGTGTGTGGGAAAGACTTGGAATTGAATCTAGGACTATTCTACTTCCAAGCTTCAGTGCTATGTATGTATGTATATATATATATATATATATATATATATATATATATATAACATATATAAATATATTATATAAAACACACATATATAATATATTATATACTATATATATATATATATATAATATTTAAGGACGCTTAAAAAAGCATCCTTCTAAGCTGCTGAGGCTCTCACTAGGTTGCTGAGGCTGGCCTTAAAACGTCAATACTCCTGTCTTGGCCACCAAAAGTACTTGGATTACAGATGTGTGCTACAGTGTCCATCTCTCCCTTACTCTTTTTATACTCAACAAATCTCTACAAAGCATCTTTGTAGCCTAAGACAATAGCAAGTCCAAAAGAAGGAAAATGACTCTTCATATTTTAGTCTGAACAGTGTGAATAGGAAAAGGCATGGTAGCTCTTCTGGCACCTGATAGGGCAGGACATAAAGGAATACAAAAAGGAAAGGAAAGCCATGATATAAAGGTACATAAAATTACCTTCACATCTTCCCTGACTAGAGACATATTAATGACTTCCTATACATGAAACCGTCATTTAAACAGGTAAGTGTGGTTGCATTCTGAGCTCTTTTTTAGTACATCTTATAGCCTTAATATTTGTAAACAAAACATTTTAAAGCATTTTGTGAGACTTTAACATATCGTTCAATATTGAATCATATATAATGGTTTACTAGAAAACAGTATCAAATGCAGAGCTTTGATGTACTGTGACTTATGACTCAAGGACGTCTAGAAAAAACCTCATAACTACAATATTTAAGGTGTACTAATATTTAATAAAAGGCTTACTTGTCATAATATTTATTATTATTTTAAAAGTCACATTACATATAATATTTTCTGTCAGAAAAAGTTGCTTGCAATTTCAACATAACTTCACACTTTTTGCTATCACAATCTTAAACAAATTAGTAAAAAATTTTAAGTTTAGTGTTTTAAGGTACAATTAATATGCTTTCAGTTTATCTTCAAAGGTTCTTTTAGATTAAGCATTCAAAGTCATTTCTAAATTAAATTAAATTGAACATGTTCTTACAATACTGATGAAATTAATCATTCTGTTTGCTATTAAAGCAAACCTTTTTCAAAGACCCAAATTAAACATAAGTCTACACTTGATAAATTGAGACTGCAGATTTTAAACCATATAGTTTAGGATGTAAAATAGCAATAGTTTTCATATAATTTGATTCAACACCTATCACTGATTTAGATAAGATATTGTGTCATGAAAAGGTCACTGAGTAAGGCTTCATAAGTTCTGTATTCTATCTCTCAAATTTACTTCATGACCTTGAGAAGATGGACTGACCTTTCTAAACCTCAGATTTCTCAAATATATAATGATTGAGTTATTTTGATTCTTTTCAACTCTATAGATATAAATGAGGTTTGTTCTGCATAGCTGGTGAATATTTTTTACTTTGTTTTCAACAAAATAAACTTTAGTGGTAATATAAAATATACTTAACAAAAGTTATTTATTTTGGAGATATGTCTGAAATATGAATCCTGTTTAAGAATTGCTTCGAGGTTATGCTTTGTTTGCTCCACTGCCAGAAACTTAACCATTGTTCATGAAAGAGCTCAGAGTTATAGAGGACATCCCTTCACTTTCATTGGACCACATGTTGTCTTTGTTAGTGCAAGTGGGTAGTACAACTCATAACTCTACACAGACTGGTACAGATCCTTCAATATTAAAGAGTTTCGCAATGGATAAAAAGTTACTGTGATAAAGTTAGATTAGTAGAAGATTCTTTATCATGCACAATGTGATGACATCTACATGATAATTCTTGCTTGTAGTTGAGAGGATGCTCAGAATGCCTACATTCATCAAGATACCAGAGAATATACATACAAAAAGACTATTTAATATCCAAAATGTAAATGTTTGGTTGCTGATGTAAAGGTAAGAGCTCTGGGCACAAAAGTCCAGAAAATTCATGCAGAATGACAGGTAGCATACCACCCCTAAAGCAAGGAGGATCCACAAAATTCTCCTTGTGCACATATACTGGCCCGATTTGGCAAGGCTAAAACATATGTCAGCCTAAAATATAAGGTAAACTTTACAAATCTGAGCCACTTTATATTATCTCAGCAATATTTTCCACTCATATGAAGTCTGACATGAAAGAAAATATAGAATCAATTAAAATATTTATTAAAATTTCTGAAGGATGAGATGATATGACATGCTAATATACATCTAATTTTCAAATGAACTCTCATACATTTTTACCATTACATAGCATGACATGGCTGCTGTCCTTAATGCATTTTTCTTCCTCTTTATGCATAAACTCTTCTACCCACCTGGGCTTTATTACTTTTTTTCTGTTTAATTTTATAGTTCTCCTTCTGATCCTTGATATATATTAGTCTAGACTTTGTAATATCCTTCCAATTATCTTCTTTACTCATAACTTAGATTGCTATAATGAAGTGAGATATAAATTATAATATACTAATAGTTTTTGTTTTGACAAACCAACAAGTATTAGCACATTTGAGATAAAATTAAGAAATTCAATATAAGCAGTTGTCAATAACCTACATGTCCAATGTGATGGAATTTGAAAAATAAAGTTTCAAAAAAGAAGTATCGTATTTGACATCATATGTTATAGCAGGCATACTGGCTGGGATCAGATCAAAAAACAAAGATTCAGTATTATCTAAAATGAACTCCAATCTCAGGCCAAGTGAAACCTGAAAATAGTCTGAAGATAGGACTCTGGCTGGCAGCTCCAGTGACCCTAAAGAGAGCAGAATTTTGGTATCAAGCATCTAGGATAAAGATGAAAATTTCCACTAAACAAATTTAAGACCATATCTAGGAAGATAGAAAAGAAAAGAGGATTCAAGATGTCCTCATATGTATCTATGACTCACTTATTAACACTCAGCCATCAACTTAAAGGAAGATGGGTTCTCAAAAGATATAAAAATTGTGTTGGAGAAGACTGATTTTGGTTTATAATAATTGTGAACATTTGAGTGGCAAAAGAGCAGCAAAGGCTTAGTATTTAATGTCATAATTAATAAATGTAAATATTTAACTGTCTCTTTCTAGTCTAACTGTATGAGCTTATTGGTATCCAACCATGTCTTTGGTTACAAAAAGATGTTTTCTAATTCAGATTAAATATTATACATATATTTTATATCATCTGAATGTTTATGTCCTCCTATCCACATATTGAAATACTAGCTACCAATAATATATTAAGAGAGTGAAATCCACTGGGCATGGTGGCACATGCCTGTAATTTCAGTACTTATGAGGTGGAGACAGGAAATCACTGGTTTGAGACTAAACTCAGCAATTTAGAGAAACTCTCAGAAACCTATAAAGATTGTTTTTCAAAACAAATTTAAAAGAGTTTTGGGTATAGCTTGGAGTTTAAATGCCTCTTGGATGAATCCCCAGTACCTAAAAAATAAATAAATTAAAAAAGAGTGAAATCCTTATGAATGAGATTAGTGCCGTCATAGATATCCCAGACTAGTAGACTAACCCCCAAACCTTCTGCCTTGTAACAACACAGCAAGATCTTAGCTCTGTGAGGTAGGAAGTAGGCCCTTGCCAGATACTGAGTCTGCTGAATTTTATTCATTTTATTCTTAAACTTCTGTCACCACAACTGTAAAAAAAAAAAAAAAAAAAAAAAAAAAAGCATCGTTTAAGCCACCCATTCTGTGGTATTTTTGACATAGCAGTCTGAATGGACAAATACAATAGGCAATTAGCCGTCATCAGAAACCGTCTACAGTCTCTCTGCATTGCACTCACATGTTTTTGAACATAGACAAGAAGCAGGAAGATGTACACGTTGCATTGTGCACCCATTTTTCCAAGAACCTGCCAGCTTGACTTTGCATAGCAGCTATGACTATTAGTGACAAACTCCTAAAAGGTTTGGTCCTGGGCAACAGTAAAAATTTTTTGACAATATGACGATCTACAGTTGTAGTTTGAAAGTAAAAAAAGCATCTTCTCACACTAGCACTTATGGACATACCACTGCATCTACAAAGATCCAATTCACTATACTAAATTGGCCTGAGCTTTAAATATCTGAAATGACTTCTCTTTCTCTGAAAAAAAAAAAAGATGAATAAGACAGAGAAATAAAATCATCTTATGCTGAGATTTTATCATAAAAGGTTGAGGATCCCAATTTGAATATCCCAAATTTGAAATGTCCCCAAATCTGAAACTCTTGGTGTTGACCTGAGGCCACAAGTGGAAAACTCTACACTTGACCTCATCTGATAAGTCACAGTCAGTAGATGTACACTAAAAACGTGGTACAAAATTGTCTTCAGGCCATGAGTCTAAGGGGTATAGGACACATAAATAAGTTTCATGTTTAGACTCTGGACTCAGGTTTCATACCAAAGATATTCTTTATATGTAAATATCCACCCCCCCTAAAACATACCCCTCAAATCTAGAACATTCTGGTCCTGAGCATTTCGAATAAAGATTACTCAATTTATATTTAGGAACTTAGCACCGATGTCAGCAAAAGAATGACATCACTCATTTCTTAAGGTTATTAGGAAAAAGGTAGAATATATTTATAAATGACTAAAAATAATGGACAAAGATATTGAGCATGTAGTAAGCACCATATCTGTGTATATTAATTAAGCTCCATAATGTATTGTTATCCCCATTTAAAGACAAGGAAACTGGGAGTGGAGGGTTTGACGAGCTTGCTCAAGGCTGCACAGCTCAATAAGGAAAGAGTTCTGACTCACTGTCCCATCACCTAAATGGAGTCAGCAGTCTTAGTGTGCCATGGCGTCCCATCTCCTGGAACAAAGATCAAAGGTTGTAAAATGCCATTTGACTTAGGTATAAATGACATATGTTCTTCTGAGTAGGTGGAAGGAAATGGATCATAGTATCTCTAGATTGAAGAGATTTGTGCTGGCTTTGTTTAATGAGACATTTTCCTCGTGGAAAATTGAGGGTTAGAAAAGCATGTTAGATGATGAGATATATACATTTAAGGACACAGGGACACAAAAATACATGAAATATTTGGTAAGTGTTGAGCTGGCCGAATGTGCCTAGAATCTTGATTGAACAGAATAAAAGGAAAATGACATTTTAGTCTGAGATGGTAGAATGGGGCCCAACTGTCAAGTACTCAGAAAGTATCCTACAAAATAAATTTATATTCTTTAAAATAATCTGGCCTCAAAAAAAAATCTGGCTCTATTTATTTATTTATTTATTGGTGCTACTAGGGTTTCCTGGAAGCCCTTCTACCTCCGGGCTACACTCCCAGATCTATTTTATATTTTTATTTGGAAACAGGATCTCTTAAGCCAGCATGGCAGGCTTAGAACCTGCGTGATCCTCCTGTCTCCGCCTCCCAAGCTCGGGGATTACAACTGTGCGCCACCACGCCCGGCACAAAAATCTGGCCTCTTTTTAAATCAAATAATTGGCAAGAAGTACGTCACTGTTTCACCCCGCATTATCACTGCTGTGATTTAAATATCTGACACACAAAACTTCAAGGAAGAAAGATTTATTTGGTTTATGGATTCAGGGTCGTTCATAGGACCTATTCCAAGTCATGAATGGAGACAGTAGCAGATGGGGACACGGAGGGATGCTGCTCTCACATCATGGAGGCTAGAAGCAGAGAGAGAAAGAAATAGAGGGAGCCTGTGGAGAGTCACTTTGTGTGCTTGTCTGTGAACAGTAGAAACGAAAGCGGAACATTATGGACAAGAAATACCCTGGGACCACCCCAGAATCAGACAACTAATGATGCTAAGAGTTATCTCAAATCACAGGGCTAACACCTCTATTCAGTGTCTTTGCAGGTATATGGACTAATGCCAGTAACAACTTTTCTACTGAATTGTTAGGTACTTGTTAAACTATTAGAATTTTTTTGTAGCATAGGGTGAGGAAATGTCAATAAGTTCTAAAAGGGAGATTTTAGAGGTTATAAATTCTATGCCTGGTGAGGAATGAAGATTTCCAATATAGAACTGTTTGTATTGAGGAAAAATTCCCAAGAATGTGGGATGCTCACATTCAGAATGTCCCTTTGGTAACTCATTTTGCAATAAAAATATTAGAATTTATGCTAATGAATTTAATCTAAAAGCTAACATCTACTTTATGAGTTTACTGTGCAAATAGATTTCATTAGATTTGATAGTTCAGCTTTTCCTTTTATTTCTTCACTTAATATTGTCTCTAAATGTATTTGAATGCACAGTTCTCTCTACTTCCTGGCTGAGATGAGTGGTTTTCCTCTGCCACATGTACCTGCCATAATGTGCTGCATCATCAAAGACCCAAAGCCATGGGCCATGGGCTACTTGATCATCCACTGGAGCGAGCCTCAATAACAATAAATATTCTCTCTTTATAATAAAATCGCCTTGGGTATTTTATTATAGGAATATAAAGTTAACTGAGACACTATCAAATTATATATTTTTCTTATACACACATACCTATGATTACATTTAATCTATGAATTAGGCACATTAAAAAATTAACAACAATAAAAATTACAATAAAATGTAACTATAATAATACAATTATGTAAATGTGGTTTTCTTCTCTTTTTCTCCCCCCATATATCTTATTTTAATATAGATCATAGTAACTTCAGTTTGTGATTTTTCTCTTCTTATTAAGGAACAGATTAAGACAGGATGGCACAAAATTAAGACAGGATGCCACAAAATTTCATCACGCTACTTAGGACACATCAATTTAAAATGTGAAATTGTTTATTTTCAACATTTTCCATGTAATACTTTGGACCATGGTTGACCATGGGGAATGAAACTATGTTAAGTCAAAGCAAATACTGGGTAATTAAAATATAAATTTAAATTCTTAACACTGAAGAATCAGAATTTAGATATTCTAAAGACTAACTCATTAAAATAATAAATAACAGAAATTGAATTATAATGAGCTAAAATTAAAATAGAGATAACAGAAATTATATTAATGTTTTTAGCATTTATGTTCTTTACTTTTGGGCTAATTTATTCAGTCAGCATACTATTCTTTTGTGCTATGTAATTAGTAGGTCACTTCAGAAGATATAAAAAATGTTTAACAGAAATGTCTACTTCTTTTTAATACCTTTGGGATCATTATCTCTCCTATGACCTCATTGTTTTTTAAATAATTCAAGTCTTATTTATACCAAAATAAATGAAAGTTGTATGCTAATTTTAAAGCTTAGAAATAAAACAGAAATTGAAAATGTTTCTTCTTAACAGCTAAAAGTGCATAAAGTTAATTTGACTACTATGAATGTGCTCTTACGATAGTTCGATTTGTGTGACAACTGCACTTAAATAATTTATATTAGTAACTTTGTTCTCATGTACAGATAACCAGTCCTACTTACAGAATCTAATATCTTCATTAGCAAAATATATGTTGTCTATTATTTGCAGATAAGCAGGTTTGGTGATATGGGCCTGAAGACATTTAAGAAAAATGCAAAAGCCCCAAGAAATTATGGTATTAAGTTTTAAAGAAAAGCACTGAGAAATCCTGTCTACACTTATAATAAAATGTATTAGTCTGTAGTTTCCTTTTTATACACTTCCTTGATCTTGTTTTGATATTAAGATAATATTGCCTTTATAAAATATTTTCAGAAGTGTTTCTTCTATTTTCTGGAAAAGTTTTATTTCAATCTGTGTTAATTATTCTTTAAATTTTTGGTAAGATTTTCTAGTAAAATCATCTGGGACTGGAGGTTCATTTGGGGAATATCTAATTATGATTTCAGTTTTCTTAATTATTATAGGGAAATTCAAATTACTAATTTAAGTGGATGAATTGTGGTAGTGTCTGTTTTGAATGAAATGGCCCCGTTTCATCTAATTTGTCAAATTAATGGGTAAAT
The DNA here is from genome assembly GCF_963383645.1 of Muscardinus avellanarius. Taxonomy (NCBI): domain Eukaryota; kingdom Metazoa; phylum Chordata; class Mammalia; order Rodentia; family Gliridae; genus Muscardinus; species Muscardinus avellanarius. The sequence goes on from NC_137794.1 coordinate 93,268,600, forward strand.
AGTTGTTTGAAATATCCTTTTATTATCCTTTTGATATCTGCAGGGTCTGGAGTAATACCCTCTTTTTCAATCCTATTTTTTATCATTTATTTCTTCACCTTACTTTTAAGTGTCAGTTTGTGTATTTATTTACTTATTTTTGTTGTAATTCAACTTCACGTTTTCAGAAGCATATCTTGAAAAATACTGTTTTCCTTCATTGAATTCCCCTTGTATCTTTGATAAAAATCAATTTGCCAAATATAGGTGCATAATTTTCTGAACTCTATAAATCTGTTTTCCTACTCTTTTATCAGTAGCCAAGTTGTCCTGATTCTAGCTCTGTAATTGTTAGTATTGAAAACACAGAATTAAATATAAAATATAAAACTACAAAAATTTTAGAAACAAATATAAATAAAATAATTTTTACAGTCATTAAAAACGATAAAACTTCTCCTTACCCAAAATGTTTTATCCAAAGGAATCTAATAATATTAAAAGGTTATATTACAATTAAGTTGAATTTATACCAGAAGTGAAACTCTTTTAAAATTAAAAAAATATAACTCAACATTAACAAAAATAATAGAATCATCATAGTAAAAGTCTGAGCAAGTATTTAATAAGACTGAATATTCCACATGGTAACAAATATTAATTATAAGTATAAAAGGCAATATCCTTAATTTGACAAAGAAATTTTAAAAGATTCTACTGCATGCATAATATTTAATGGTGATATTTTGAAACTTTGCCCTTTGTGAATAAAAAATATTAAAAAATACCTACATTAATTACATCTCTGACTTGTATTGAAGTTTCTACTTTTATAAAATAATAAACTAAAATTAGAATAATTAATATGAAGACAAATGTCTTTTTATTCACAGAGTATATGTCTTCTTTCTTTCTTTCTTTCTTTCTTTCTTTCTTTCTTTCTTCTCTCTTCTCTCTCTCTTTCTCTCTTCCTTTCTTTTTTGTATTTAAGTTTGAATCCAGGGGTGTTCTGCTTCTGAGCTACACTTCTAGCCAATTTTATTTTATTTTTTTGGTAACAGTCTTGCTGAGGCATGCCTCAAATATGTGAACCTCTTGTCTCAGTCTCTTGAGTACTAATAATACAGATATGTGCCACCACACTTGGCTCAGAGTATATGATTTTTGTATAAAAAACAAAGGAATTAAGATATACATTAAACTTTAAAAAAAATCAGAAGCTTTTCTGTACACCAACAATAAATCCACTGAAAAAATAAATTTAGAAAACACTTCCACTCAGGATTTTCCACAAAAAAATACTTCAAAATTAACTTAATAAAAGAGGTAAAAAACCTCTACAAAGAAAATTATAAAACATTAAAAAAAAAGAAATTGAAGAAGATCTTAGAAGATGGAAAGATCTGCCATGTTCATGGGTAGGTAGGATAAATATTATCAAAACGGCCGTACTTCCAATAATGATCTACAGATTCAATGCAATACCCATTACATTACCAAGATTATTTCTCACAGACATAGAAAAATCAGTCCTTAAATTCATTTGGAACAACAAAACACCCAGAATAGCCAAAGCAATTCCCAGCAACAAAAACCATACAGAAGGAGTCAAAATGCATGCACAAAAAGAGATATATAGACTAATGGAGCAGAACAGAAGACTCAGAAACATATCCACACACTTACAGCCATTTGATATTTGACAAAGGGGACAAAAATATACACTGGAAGAAAGATAGCCTGTTCAACAAATGGTGTTGGCAAACTGATTAACTGTATGCAGAAAAATGGAAATCCCACTTTCCTACTCTGCACAAGAGTCAATTCAAGGTGAATCAAAGACTTGGAAATTAGACCAGAGACTTCTTGCAGAGGGCATAGGTCCAACACTGTAACACATAGGCACAGATAAAATCTTTCTCAACAAGACCACAAAGGCACAAAACACTAAAAGACAAATCAATACATGGGACTGTATTAACTGAAGAGCTTCTGTTCAGCAAAAGAAACTGTCAAGAACCTCAATTGAGAGCCAACAGAATGTGAGAAGATTTTTGCTATCTACTTCTCCGATAGAGAACTAATATCTAGGACATACAGAGAACTCAAGAAACTCAACACTGAAAAAAAAATCCAATAAAAATGGGCAAGTAAACTAAATAGACACTTCACAAAAGAAGAAAATCAAATGGCCTATAAATGCATGAAAAGAATGTTCAACATCACTGGCAATCAGAGAGATGGAAATCAAAACTACCCTGAGATTCCACAAAACTCCAACTAGAATGGCAATCATTCAAAACAAAAACAACAAATTCTGACAAGGATGTGGAGAAGTGGAAACTCTAAGACATTGTTGGTGGGATTGCAAATTAGTACAACCACTTTGGAAAACATTGTGGAGGATCCTCAAAAGAAAGGAAACCAAACTACCAAATCAATGTATGCATATCAATGTTCATAGCTGCACAATTCACCATTGCCAAACTATGGAACCAGCCAAGATGCCCATCAACAGATGAATTGATTACAAAACTGTGGGATATGTACACAGTGAAATTTTACTCAGCCATAAAGAAAACCACACAACATTTACAGGGAAATGGATGGAACTGGAGGACATTAGGCTAAATGAGATTATTCAGTCACAAAAAAACAAGAAATCAGATACTTTCACCAATATGTGAAAGCTAAGGAGAAATGGGTCATATGAGGAATTCTAGATGAAAAAGGAGATCCTAAAGAGGAGCAAACAAGGCAACATAACTGAGGGGATGGGAGGGGGGAAGAAGGAAATTCTCTAAAGCACAGGATGTACTTAAACATACTGATGTCAACCACTAAGCCAAGTGTGGGAAGGTGGGATGGGGAGGGAATAACTGGGTAGAGGCTAACTGGGCAATGTATGCATCTATGTCTACACAATTTTGTTGTTGTTGTTGTTGTTTGGTGGTACTGGGGTTCCTGGAAACCCTTCTACCTTTGGGCTACACTCCCAGACCTATTTTTTATATATGTATATATTTTATTTGGAAACAGGGTCTCTTCAGCCAGCGCAGCTGGCTTCAAACCTGCGTGATCCTCCTGTCTCCACCTCTCAAGCACGAGGATTACAAGTGTGCACCACCATGCCTGGCAACGAAAGTTTTTTTTTTTTTTTTATCCCATTAAGATGTATGAATAAAATGCACGAATAAAAATGTTTAAAAAAGAAATGATTCTGTATTAATTGGATTCACCGATTAAAAACATGTCTTGACTATCTCAACTTCTATTCAGATCTCCTCAATGGAGATTTCTAATCATAAAAAGATAATATGAAAGCATTATGCTAGGAAATAACATCTATATTTCAGTAAATGAAAAAGTCTTCTAATATTGAAAGAAATGCTACCAATCAATAAAAATAGAAAAATAAACAGATGACCAACCAAACAAATCAGCAACCCAATTACAAAGTAAACAAGAAATAAAAAAGATATTATTTTCTAAGAAAATATCCAAATGGCCAAAAGACATGACTTAGTGCTTAACTTCATAATTAGGCAAGAAAAATGCAAATTGAACACTTGGAAATCTGACAAAACAATTTCACTATTGGTTTAAATTAAAAAGATTAATGACATTATTTGTTGGAAGACACATACTGTAAGTGGACTCTAATATACTCCTGTTTGGACTATAAAATGAAACCATACTGGAGTAAATAGTCTTGGTGGTATCTACCAATACTGATACATAACATTTTATTTAACAATTTGATTAAAACATTTATACTCAGTGAAATTGTGTATATAGATGCAACAAAACATGTTTTCAAGTATATAATTTTACCACCCACTCCTCCGACAGGGGACTAATATCTAGAATATACAGAGAAGAAACTCAGCACTAGGAAAACAACTAACCCAAATAAAAAATGGGCAAGTAAAATAAATAGACACTTCACAAAAGAATAAATTTAAATAGCCAATAAATATATTAAAAAAAATGCTCAACATCATTATCAGTCAGAGAGATGCAAATCAAAACCACCCTGAGATTTCACCTAACTCCAACTAGAATGGAAATCATTCAAAACATAAACAACAACTAATGCTGGCATGGATGTAAAGAAATAGGAACTCTAAAACATTGTTGGTGGGATTGCAAATTCGTGCAACCACTTTAGAAAACAGTATGGCAGATCTTCAGAAGAATGGGAACAAATTTACTATTTTATCCAGCAATACCGTTTCTGCGTATCTAACTAAAAGAAAGGAAACCAAACTACCAAACCAATGTATGCATATCTATGTTCATCACTGCACAATTCACCATTGCCAAACTATGGAACCAGCCAAGATGCCCATCAAGATGCCCATGAATGGATTACAAAACTGTGGGATATGTATACAATGGAATTTTACACGTCTATAAAGAAAAACACACATCATTTACAGGGAAATGGATGGAACTGAAGGACATTAGGCTGAGTGAGCTGAGTAGGTCACAAAAATTAAGAAAACAGATGTTTTTCCTAATATGTGAAAGCTAGAGACCATTGGGTAACAGGAGAAACTCTACATGAAGAAGGAGATCCTATAGAGGAGCAAATAAGGTGACCTAACTGATGGGATATGAGGAGGGAAGAGGGAAACTCTCTAAAGCACATGATGTACTTAAACAAACATATTAAAGTCAATCATTAAGCCAAGCATGGGAAGGAGGGTTGGGGAGGAAATGGAGTGGGGATTGAGTAAGGGATAGTTTGATGATGTATGCACGTATGTCTTCACAAGTCTTTTATCCCATTAAGATGTATGACTACAATGCACCAATAAAAAAATTTAAATGAATTTAAAATTACATAAAACTTTTGGAAAGAAGAATAATATGACATTTGAAATCAGAATGGGAGTAATATTTGGGTAGTACAGTAGGGTAGTGGTTTATTTATCTTTTATTGGGCTATAGAGAATATATCTTTTTAGTTATATCCATGATATTTTGCATTAAAATGTTACTTATGATTTATTACAGTCAAATTTGAAAAACACATTTGAGAAATGTGCAAAATTTAATAAATTTTGTTACTCCAGAATGTTTATAAACCACTAATACATTAATATGTATTTTCTTTCTAAAATTATTATATATTGTATACTATTTATCAAGTATATTTTTAGAGAATAGGTATTGGGAAAATATTTTAACATGTCAAGTTATTTGGCATAGCATATAAAGCTCTTTTGGTTGTTGTTGATATATATTTATTTATTTAATTGGTACATTGTAATCAAACATCATACCTCACTCCCTCTCCCTCCTCACCTTCCTATGCTCAGCACAGTGACTGGCATTAAAAAGTTTGTGTACATTGTATCTATTGAAGCATTTCCTTTTCCATGTCTTCCTCTTCCTCCCATCTCCTTCAGTTAGGTCCCTTCCTTCATTCCATTAAGGTTTCTCCTCTTTGTCTGAAGTCCCTACTATTTCCCTAGCTTCAGCATATGAGGGAAACCATCTGACTCTTCACTTTTTGTGACAGGCTAAGCTCACTTAGCATAATATTCTACAGTTCCATTCATTTTCCTGCAAATAACATGTGTTCTTATGGAAGGGTAGAATTCCATTGTGTATATATCCCATACATTTGTATTCTGTTTATCTCTTGATGAACATCTTGTTTGGTTCCATAGTTTAGCAATTGTGAATTATGCAACTACAAATATAAACATGCATGCATTACTATGTTAGTCTGGTTTCAATTATTTAAGCAGATACCCAGGAGTGTTAGAGCTGGGTCATGTGGTAGGTTCATTTCCATTCTTTTGAGGATCTTCCACAGTGTTTTCCAAAGTGGTTGCACTAATTTGCGATGCCACCAAGAGTATATCACAGTTCCTACTTCTCCACATCCTCACCAGAACTTTTTTTTATTGTTTTTGTTTTTAATGATTGCCATTCTAATTGGGGTTAAGTGAAATCTCAGGGTAGTTTTAATTTGCATCTCTCTGATTGCTAATGGTATTAAACATCTTTTTTATACATTTAATGCCCATTTTATGTCTTTTGTGTAGTATCCATTTGGTTCTCTTGCCAATTTTTAATTGTTTTTTTTTTTTTTAGTCAGTGAAGCTCTTTAGTTCTTTATACATTTTAAATATTACTCCTGTATTAGATGAGTAGCTGGCAAGGATCGCCTCCCATTCTGTTGGTACTCTCTTGACGTTCTTGATAGTTTTCTTTGCTGCACAGAAGCTCTTCAGTTTAATGCAATTTCACTTATTAGTCTTCATTTTTAATTTCTTCTGCCTTCAGGGTCTTGTTGAGGAAGTTTTTACCCATGCCTATATGTTGGAGTATTGGTTTTTTACCCTCTTCAAGTAACTGCAAAGTCTCTTTGCATATAAAGCTCTTTATTATCTTTTTGTTCTACTGACATTCTTAACCTCTGTTTTCTGTATTTCCAGGTTATTTCCTGTATGAAAACCACACTAGATGACATGTGTTCTTCAAATAAACCCAGCTATTTCCTTCCTCCCTACCTTGCAATACAATGATTCCTTTGCCTGAACTATTTTTTTATGTAAAGCACAGTTAAGCCTTCAGTAATTTCAAGACTCAAATTATAGTCATCTCTTTCAAAAAGATGATCATAATTTCCCTAGTCTGGTTTAAATGTAATCCTTTTGATTCTCATTTTAACCTGGGATTGCTATCATAAAAATTATTGTACTGAGTTGAAAATTAGAATATGAACACTATGAGTGAATGGTTTATTTTATTTAGCATAATGTCCTAAAGGTTCACCCATTATATTTCATATGGCAAAATGTTCTTTTTCAGATAGAGAAATATTCCATTTTGTGTTCACAAAATAATTCAACTATGTCACAAATGACACTTGAATTTCATGCACATATCTAAGATATTATGAATAATTCTACAATGAATTACATGAATAAAAATACAGATCTCTTTAAGATCTTAATTTCATTTTTAAATATACACCCAGGAATGGAGTTGCAATATCAACATACAGAACTATTTTCATGTTTTCAGAACCTCTGCATTGTTTTTCTATAGCAGTTGCACCTCTTTACATTTCCACCAACAATATACTAGTATTCTGATTTCCTCACATCCTTGAAAACACTTCTATTTTTTAAAAAATAATATAGCCATACTGACAAGTTTGAAATGAAATCTCCTTGTGCTTTTGCTTTGCATTTCTCTCATTTTAGTAACTTTTCATAAACTGTAACCATTTCTCTGTCCTCTTTGGGGAAATGTATCTTTATGGCTTTTCCCCTTTTTATATTAGCTTATTTTCTATTTTGCTATTAAGTTGGAGAAGTTACTTATATATTCTGGGCATTAACCTTCTATCACATAATTGTTTGTGAGTATGTTCTCCTATACCATATGTTACCATTTTTATTCTGTATACTGAGTCAGTTGCATAAGGATAAATCCCATTATTCCATTGATAGGTTATGTCTAAAATAAAACTAATGAAACTCACAAAAGTAGAGAAAAGAATCATAGCTACCAGAAGCTGAGGAGAGGGGAACTAGGAGGCTGCTCAATAGGTAAAAAATTTTTATGCAGAATGAGAAATTTCTAAAAATCGATTGCACAGCATAAGGTCTGTTGTTAACAATACTATATTGTACACTTGAACTTTAAGACAGATGTCATGTTAATTGTTCTTTACCCACAAAACAAAACAACAAAACAAACACACACAACGAAACAGAATAAAAGATATGTAGAAGCTTCTTGAGATGATGAGTGTGTATATAGCCTTGATTGAACGGGTGGTTTCTTATGTGTATGCTCTAGGAGACACAAACATGATTTTTATGGCTTATAGAAGGACTTGCAAATTAATTTGGCATAAAGCAAATTAAGGGTTGGGATGTAAGTCCATGGCAGAGCACTTGTGTTGCATACAGGAGATCCTGTGTTAAAGTCTAAGACAAAAATTATAAGAAACATAAAGCATACCACTAAGAAAAAAGTAAACACATTTATTGAACATGTTTTATGTGACCCCAAACTGCCAAACACCAAATTGTTTAATATTCAGTTGATTAAATGCATTGTGGAAGAGTAACTCAAAGAGGAGGGAAGGGTGAAGAAGGATAGTAATCATTTTAATAACTTTTGCTCATATATAATTTCTCATTCTCAACCTCTCAATCCATGGTTAATGTCTATTTCTAGTAGGTAGTGGTAAGAAGAGGAAGAAGAAGAAGAAGAAGAAGAAGAAGAAGAAGAAGAAGAAGAAGAAGAAGAAGAAGAAGAAGAAGAAGAAGAAGAAGAAGAGGGAAGTAGAAGAAGAAGACGGAGGAGGAGGAGGAGGAGGAGGAGGAGGAGGAGGAGGAGGAGGAGGAGGAGGAAGAGGAGGAATGATCAGAATGTCTTTTGTGGATTCTCTGTTTTGTATGTCTTTTTTTCAAAATCATTTAAACTGCAGAGAGGCATATTTTGGAGTGCTGTTTTCTGAAGTCCTTTGATGCATATTTCCCAACTTATAAGATCATATATATCAAGTATGTTAGATTTAGAGTATGCCAATTTCATTGGAATTAAAGTGTTTTATAAAAATAATATGACTACTATAAATATACCATTTATCATTGCATCCCAGGCATCTATCAGAATTTGTGCACATTACGTTTCAAATGAGTGGGCGTATTATAGTTAAAAAAAAGAAAATATGGCCTTCCTATGTATTTGTAATGTTGGAAAAAGATGTCAATGAAAGATGCTGCAATTATTCTTTTATACTTTCATATGACTAGAGAGATGTAGAATCAAGGTCATAATTCACATCTCTAGGTTTCCAACCCTTTACTCTGCCATCTTTATTGTTCATGTAGGAAGCAACATCTTAGCATATTAAGATATTCACCTCTTTTCCACATGGATGCAGTGCTTCTTTGGCAATGGGAGAAAAATCTCCAGCTGCTGATTCCCTTCCAGATAAAGGAATTACATATTTCCTATGTGTCTGTGTTATTTTATGAGTTGCTTTGTCAGCACATGAATGAATATGATATATGCTTAGGTTAGGAGACACACTAATGACAGATCAAATGGTTGATTTTTTAATATGTACTTGGTATGTTCATTTAGGTAGTATGGGAATTAATTGATTTAATATACATATGGATTTAAGAATGCCTGGTACATAATACAGCCTAATTGAAAATTAATTATATAATAATTGTCCTTATTATGTATAGTTTTTATCTATTATGAAAACAGTTTTAAAGAAGCACAAAAACACATGGCGTATGTTTGTGCTAATGCAAGCAGATGCTATGTTGAAATGAAGGTTAAGTAATAAATTGAACTTCAGGACTAAAATGATCTTGGTGAAGAATGAACAATGAACCTTAAATTAACACCAATCTCTTCTTGTCATTGTGTTCATGTGTGCAAAGGTTTATAGGTGCCCTACAGGCTGGAATGACTACACCACATTTGTAATTTCTCTGCCGACTTCCTTTCATATTTCCTGTGCTGGCTAAAATTACGCTTTGTTGTAATACTCATGTACCATTGATTGCTTGTAAATATGTGTGTCGATGGTGACTTCTAAGGTTGAAATAGCTGCATTTTAAAATGAAAGATTAAAAAGTGCCAATATTCCTGAAGACTTTGAACTATGTAGCTTTCATCATAATCTCAGGGTCATTCAAATGACTACAAATTAGTTGGAAGGTATTATATGCATTTGAACAATTTTCTACATTAAAATAGGGAGTCTTACATTATCCAGATCAAAGAACCCTTAGAAAGGGTCATTTCTATTCTTTTGTAAATGATTTACTGTTCCTTTTGACATGGTGTGCATTAAGAATCCATGGTTCAAAATTTGGTTATAAATTATACAAACCAATGGCAAGAGAAATTTTATTTAAGCATGATATGGTGGATTTATCTTCAAAAAGTACTTGCTAATAGTCATTCGACTTCCAATTTACTATAAAATGATAATTACCTTATAAGATAAAAATAGATGGCTTTAACAACACACAACTATGTTACTAATTGTGTTTTTAACAAATTTGTCTCAGATGAACTGTACTCATTAGTATTTTTCTAATAATTTTATTTTATTTTAGAAAATATATTTTATGCCATGCATTGATATCATTAGTAAAAGAAAAGGTAAGTAGTAGGACTTGAGATTGAACCCAGATATCTCATTAGCATTCTCACTACTATAATATAAAAGTCCTGACCATATAATGTAAAGGAAAGATTCATTTAATTTTTTAAATTTTTATTTAATTTTTTTTATTCTGGTTTCAATCCCTTTGAGGCCAGGAACTGAAGATCTAAGGGCATTGTTGTAGAAATAGAAAGAGAATACAGCTTTAGTCTCACATCATGGAGAGTGGAATCAAAAGAGCAAGCAAGAAGATCAGGGACCATATATAATCCCCAATGTCACAACCCTAGGAACTCATCTTCTCTAGCCACATCCTACCTGTCTAAGTTTCCACCCAACTTCAAACACCAATTTATTAGCTTTTCAGGTAGCATTTTATATCTAAGTATAGAACCAGGGGCATGCTATCTCTGGGCTATATACCGAAATTTTTTTAAAAATTATTTTGAAACACAGTTTTGCAAGGTTCTGAGGACCTTGGTAAATTGCTGAGGATAGCCTTGAAATATATAACCCTCCGGTTTCAGCCCTCCAAGTACTGGATTTTCAGGTGTCCCACTCTGATAATATTGTTAATGCATTTTTCCAGTGGTTAAATTATGTTTATGTTATTAATAGAATTATATTCAATTTAATAGGTGAAAGTTATGATATAACTTCATACTACAGGATATTTTATAATGTAGATGTTTGATCTCCTGAGCTACCAAACAAAGTACTACAAATTAACAACTACATCAGCTCTTATGTTTCTACATCTTCAAATGATATCTCTGTGTGTCTTTACATTCTTCCACTGGTGTGTGTGTCTGCCTCTGCATCGAAATTTCAATTTTTTATAAGAATGTCAGTTACATTGGATTAGGGATCACCCTAATGGTGTTATTTTAAACTTATTAGATTTATAATGAAAGACCATATTTATAAACATGGTCCCATTTTGAGATACTGTTAGGATATAAAAAGATCTCTTTTGGAGATTACAATTCAGCCCATAGCAATAGGTGTTGATGTCATTTGAAGATGTCAATATTGATCCAATTACTTATATCTACAAAAAATTAAACCAAAATCATTCATGTAAAACAAATATAGTACAATTTCTTCAAATAGTTCAGAAACAAGCTTCAAAATTTAGAATATTTTTTCATTTTATCGCTTTCTTCTCTTTGTTAAAAAGAAAGGTGAAACCTTTCTAACACACATACATGTCACTCTTAAGATATAATGGCATGAACTAACTTCTTAGGCTCTCGTTTGTTATATTGCTATGTTTAGCATTACAAGGAAAAGTCAACATGTCATAAAAAGTTTGTGTCTCAAATTCCAGTGTATTATATAAAACCTGGTTTAAATCTTAGTTTTTGATAAAATATAATAATGCATTTATCCTTTGAGATTCATAATTTTATCTAGTCAATTTCATTGTTAATACTATTAATAAACTTATAAATCTTCTTAATCTCTTGGCTCATACTTACACATATTTCTCTCAGAAGTCATTTGGTACACAGGCAGTTATGGAAAAAGGATTGAGAATTCGAAGGTACATTAGTCTGCTTGGGCTGGCATAAAAAATGCCACAGGCAGAGTATCTTAAACAATAGGAATGGATTTTTCTCACATAGTTTTGGAAAATCTGAGATTAGGATGTTATAATATTTGGTTTCTCAAGAGAGCTCACTTCCTGACTCACTCTCAGAGAGGGAGAGGGAGAAATATTGGGGAATGGAACTCAATATATGAATATTAAGAGTTCAAAATAAAGAGCATTGAACAAGTTAGAGCAATAACTCTTGAAGTTGTTCAATAGCCATTAGTAAGCACCATTTTTGTCTGTCTTTGTTTTTTTTTGTGTGTGGTATTGTCCAAAAAAGGAAGTTATCTCCACTCTGTATATTGGTCAGAGAATCACTAACATTAGATAGCCATCTCAGAAATGCATGCTACCTATCATTCAAAGAAAATTGAAACAGAGAAACTCAAATGAGTATTTATTATTCTTAAGGAAAAATATCTATATTAACATTCTATACATATTCCTCAGAAAGTAATATATTTATGAGAAGGATAATTGTTTTTTTGAGTACAACAGATCAGTGAGTTTCAAAGAAGTTCTAACAGGAGATTTTAGTCCCCAATAAAGTCAATGGAAATCAAAAGTATGACTTGGCTGCCTAAAATAATTTCAAACAAGTTTTAACAATAATAATAATGTCTAGAATGTCTACTGATTATTAATTATCTACCATATTTGTTTTTAGTTTTATAAAACAATTGGTAAAAATGTGTTGAAAAGGCTATATTTAGGAGAAGCAATCTATGTTATAAATTCTAATACCTTATTAAAAATGTTGAAAATAATTGAGTGTGAGATGCCCAGTAATAAGAGCCTTAACTCTAAGAAGAACTGAGAAAAACTTTAAATATATTGTCATAGCAATTTCTGTCAACTTTAAAATTGCCTTATAGTTTTGAATTTGAATGTAGATTTGTTTTTAATGGAAGGCAAATTTTATTGGAAACCCAAGTGTGTGCAGGTATCATTGTTGGTATGTACTTTATATTCACCATCTCATTTAATATTCCTGAATAACTACTGGGATACTTATCAACTAGTTAAATTTGTCCTTTTTCAACCTCCAAGCTTCATCTTCATGCCACAGTGTCTGATATCATTTGCATCTGGAATGTCCCCTTGAACCTCATGTGTTAGGCGACACAGCCATGTTCAGAGGACTGGGTGGGTCACTGGGAGCATGACCTTGAGAACCCACACATCCATGGCTGCTTCCTCTTTTTGCTCTTTACTTCCTGGATGCCATGAGTTGAGTAGCTTTCCTCCACCACGTCTGCTGCTATAATATTGCTGCCTTGGGGACCACTAATTATGGGCTTAACATCTGAAACCATGAGTTCAGATACACATTTCCTTCTCTACGTTGTTCTTATCATGGTGATGAAAAGCTGAGTAACATGTGTTTTCATGCCTAAAATCTCTCATTCTTTTGGGGTGTGCTTAGATTCACACTGAGATGAGTTTGTCTACTTCAAGAGATAAGAGCCTTTCTTCACATTGTATAGGGAAGCTGAATGAATTCCTGATGTGTGCAGTAAGATGGTTAAATATAAAAAAGTTAGGAAAAAATATTTCCAAAGGGAATATAATACTATAGAAATGCACACATTCTCTCTCTCTCTCTCTCTCTCTCTCTCTCTCTCTCTCTCTCTCTCATTCTGAATCTATTGGACTAAAATCCCCGGGCTTGGGAGGCTGAAACAGGAGGATCAAACAGGTTCAAAGCCAGCCTCAGCTATTTAGAGAGGCTCTCAGCAGCTTAGTGAGACCCTGTTTCCAAATAAAATATAAAATAAGCCTGGGAGTATAGCCCGGAGGTAGAAAGCCTCTGGGTTCTACTGCCAGTACCACATACAAAAAAAAAAAAAAAAAAAAAAAAAATTGTTATCTAATATAGTATAGGTGAAAAGCTTAATTATCAGATAAAAAAAATAGTAGGATCTTAATATTTTAACTATTTTATATTCAAATTAATTCTGAGTTTATGAGAGGACAACACCAGAAAGAGGAAAAAAAAAAAACAACTTGAGAATGGCATTGAGTAATGAACATTAAAAATTGAAACCTTGCCGGGGACAGTGGCCCATGCTTGTAATCCCAATGCTTGGGAGGCTGAGATGAGAAAATAGCAGTTCGTGGACAGCCTCGACTCCTTAGTGAGTCCCTCTGTAACTTAGTGAGACCCTGTTCCAAAATAAAGAATAATATTATATAAAAAATAGGATTCGGGGCTATAGCTTGGAGGTAGAAGGCCACTGGGATCCTTTCCCAGTACCCCCCCCCCCAAAAAAAAAAATGGAACCTCAGAAATATGATGAATTGAGCATAATGTTAGAGATAAAAGAAACAAAAATTCCCAAGAAGAAATATACAGAAAACAACTAATATATGTACTGTACTGGGGATGGAAACTCGGGGTATTCTGCCTCCAAGCTAAACCAAAAGCCCTATTTTTTAGTCTTTTTTTTTTTTTTTTTGCGGGTTTGGGGATAGAATCCAGGGGCGTTTGTCTTCTGAGCTACACCCCCTGCTGTATATTTTAGTTTTTTATTTTTGAAACAGGGTCTCACTGAGTTGCAGAGGGCCTCACTAAGTAGATGAGGCTGTCCACAAACCGTGATCCTCCTGCCTCAACCTTCCAAATGCTGGGATTGCAAGCATGTGCCACCACACCCGGCTAGAACTACTATATTTTTATAAGGTACTCTACATACATACTTTATTAAATTATCTTCAAAACATATAAAATAGGCATAATTTTCCTTCTAACTTACAAAACTGAAACCTAAAGATTAGTCTGTCAGACTATTAAGAAGTAAAATATTGATTCACATTCAGCTTTACATTTATTCAAAACCTTTAAGAAATTCAGTTTTTCTATACTTTCACCCCAAGAAATGTGTATGAAAAATTAAAGTTTCTATGGATAAAAGACATAATTGCATTTTCATTAAAAAAAAAAAGGAGCCCATAGCTTTCATAAGATTCTCAGATAAAGCCAGGAATGTTGGTACAGACTTGTAATCCTAGTACTTCGGGGATTGAGATAAGAGGATCAGAAGTTCTCAGCCAGCAGCTTCAGAAATTTAGTAAGGCCCTCTGAAAGTTATTGACACCCTGTTTCAAAATTAAAAGAAATAATTGCCGAGTATGGTGGCACACACTTATAATCCCAGTATTTGGGAGACTGAGATAGGAGAATCATAGTTTGTGGATAACCTCAGCTACTTAGTGAGGCCTTCTACAAATTATTTAGACCTTGTTTTAATATAAAAAAAAATAAAGCCGAGTGTGTTGGTACACACTTGTAATCCCAGCATTTGGGAGGCTGAGACCAGAGGATCACGGTTCGTGGACAGCCTCAGCTACTTAGTGAGGCCCTGCACAACTCAGTGAGCCCCTGTTTCAAAATAAAGAATAAAAAATTGGGCAGGGGGTGTAGCTCAGAGGTCTAATGTCTCTGGGTTCCATCCCCAGACCCGCAAAATAAATAAATAAATAAATAAATAAATAAATAAATAAATAATAAATAAATAATAAATAATAAGCCAGGTGTGATGGCGCATGCTTGTAATCCCAGCATTTGGGAGGCTGAGACTAGAATATCGTGGTTCTCAAACAGCCTCAGCTACTTTGTGAGGCTCTTTGCAACTCAGTGATATGTGTTTAAAACTAAAGAATAAAAATAGGGCAGGGGGTATAGCTCAGAGGTCTAATGCCCCTGGGTTCCATCCCCAGACCTGCAAAATAATAAATAAATAAATAAATAAATAAATAAATAAATAAATAAATAATAAAAAATAGATCTGTGAGTATAGCTTGGAGATAAGATGACACTGGGTTCTATCCCTAGCACAGCAAAAATTTAATAATAAATAAATAAATTAATTAATTAATTAAAAGAAAAAAGAAAAGAAAAAAAAATGTGGCTGAAAGTGTAGCTCAGAAGCATAATGCCTCTGCCACAAAATATAAATAAATAAATAAATAAATAAATAAATAAATAAATAAATGCAAAAATTAAATTATCAAATGGGCCTATGAGCCAGGCGTGGTGGCGCATGCTTGTAATCCCAGCCTTCGGGAGGCTGAGACCAGAGGATCGAGGTTTGTGGACAGCCTCAGCTACTTAGTGAGGCCCTCCACAACTTAGTGAGACCCTGTTTCAAATTAAAGAATAAAAAATAGGGCAGGGGGTATAGCTCAGAGGTCAAATGCCTCTGGGTTCCATCTCTAGACTCGCAAAAAAAGAAAGAAATACTCAAATGGGCCTGTGAATTACATACATTCCAAAATACTATTGTGTAATAAATTTACTTAGATATTATATTATTTCCATTAACATTTTTATATATTAACATTATTATATATTTCCATTAACATCCAGAACAAACTGACCACACAATTTAAGAAATAGTTTGAAAATTTATAGATTCAGTCCTTGTTAGGTTGGTTCTGCAGACCTCAGGGTATAAGAGCAGGAAGCATAGAAAGAGAGAGAGTAATTGCTACTCTCAGGTCATGGAGGTAGGAAGAATAATGAAAGAGAGAGAGAGAGAGAGAGAGAGAGAGAGAGAGAGAGAGAGAGAGAGAGAGGCAGGCACAGGAGGAACCATATAATCCCTCAGGCCACATTCCTAGGTACCCTCCTGAGCAACCAGGCCCTGCTTCCAGTAGTGTAGCCTTGTTTACATAATGAATAGGGGGACATTTTACATTCAAACCATTACACTTCGTCCCTGTCCCCTTAGGCTTCATGATCACCTCACAATGCTAAGTACATTTAGTCCATGTCTGAGCTCTGTAATCTTTTATAATCTTAACAGTTTTAGCCTTGCTCTAAAGTCCCAGAGTCCAGTCTCCTCTAGCACTTAAGGTATACCATTGGCTGTGAGCCCCTTATAAACACAAAAGGCAAATTATATCCATCCAATATACAAAGGCACAGATTAAACATTTGTCATTCAACAAAAGAGGAATAGGGCCATAGTTAAAAAGGAAATGGAGCCAAAACATTGTTAATCTAGGAGGGAAAGCATTTGATTTTTCAGCTACATTTCTGGCACCTGGAGCACATGATGGTAAGATACAATCTCCACAGAGCCTTGGCAGCCCTGCCTCTAATGACTGGTGTATTACAATGAGAAGAATACTGGCTCTTCTATCCTGGCTCCATGGCTTGCAGCTTTCAGTCATTCCTCCTGGTTGTTCCACATTCCTGGCATCTCTAAATCTCAGGAGCTTTTTACTTCCAGCATTGGCTTCACTCTCATAGCTTCACAAATTGCTCCACTTGGGCCTGCTTGCAAGGATTCCATCCCTGTGTATTTTTTTTCCTGGCTTTCAAGGTCTCCCTTTGAAATCTGAAAAGAAGAGTCAATGATCTCTCTATTTTTTTTTTTTTTTTCAGAAAAGCCAGCATTATGTAATCACTGAGATAAACCACCAGCAGAAAAGAGAGTTGTTCTTCTTTAATCGTTGCTGCTGAGCTGTTTTCAATCACAACTTCTGGGCCTACATTCATCTTGGCTTCCTCTGGCCACCCTTCCATCACAGCCACTACTTCCTACTTCCCTTCATTTACCTGGGTCTTAGCTTTCCAGATGCCTTTATGACCAAACCAAAAATCTATAATGTCTTTTTGCTTTACTTTCTAGTCTTGAAATTTGGTGTATAAGTCATTAGGCATTCACATCAATATCTATAATAAAGTTTGGATAGTTTGCGTTTTGAAATTTTTTCCACCAGTTTAATCAGTCCCTCATCTTTAAGTTTTGTCTTATACAAAGTTTCAAAAACAGACAAAATACCTATAAGTTCTTTGTATTAATGTAATGCATGTGGTTTCTGCTTTCTTTTCCCTCTAAAATCTCCTGAGTACAATCTCTATATCCATCTTTCTGGTCACATTTTAGCTCTTCCAACTTACTCTCACAAACCAGTTCCAAACACTTACAAAGCACATAGTCAGTCTTAGATTTAGATATAACTGCAATCCTATTTCTTTGGTACTAGTTTTTGCTAGGTCAACACTTTCACTGCCATGATTCAAACTAACTGACTGACTCCACTACTTAGAGGAGGAAAACATTATTTGCTCACAGTTTTTGGAGATTTCAAGGTTCAGTCAAGTATTCAGAGATCAGAGCAAGGCCACAGAAAGTAGAGAAAAAGAGAAGGTTTATGTCAGGGAGGCCAGAAAGAGAAAAAGAGAAGGGGCACACCTGTGTCCCCATGGCCACACCCCCAGGGACCCCTTCTTAACAAACAAGACCTGTGTCTGACATTGTAACATTGTTTCCATGAGGGAGAGTGGAATTCTCTAATTCCAAGTCATTATAGGTATTAATGAGAAAACTCAATAAAAATAACAAAAATTGTGCCTCTAATCCTGTATAGATCAGGGTTCTTAAATTTTTGTGTGTGTGAATATCTCTATTTTTACATATGTGTTGTTTAGTGATTTACTTTGAAGTTTAATTTGAATATTTATTTTATCTATATTAAAAACAAATACTTAGTATACAACATGTTGCACGCCAAAGTTTAATAAATGGAATGAATCAAAATATTAATTTGTGATATTAAAGAGTAGAATTTCTTAGGTGAGGTCATCACTCATTGGAATTTATTTTAAAATTAAACACAAATGTCTTTGCAACTTACTTGTCTATTTTTGTATATCATATAACCATTGTATATCATATAACCATTTCACATAAAAAAAATTTAAAAACTTACTTATATAAATTGTCTTTGTATATTCTGGATGTTAGCCCTCTATCACAGTGGTGGCTGATAAAGATCTTCTCCAATTCTGTAGGCTTTCTCTTTAGGTTTTTGGTGGTTTCTTTTGATGAGAAGAAACTTTTTATTTTGATGTCATTCCACTTGTTAATTCTTGCTTTAATTTCCTGAGCTTTGGAGGTCTTGTTGAGAAAGTTTCTGCCTCTGCCTATATGTTGGAGTCTTGATCCTATGCCCTCCTCTAATAGCTTCACAGTCTCTGGTATAATTTCTAAGTCTTTGATCTATCTCAAGTTGATTCCTGTGCACAGTGAGAAGTAAGGATTTAGTTCCATTTTTCTACAAGTGGATAGCCAATTCTCCCAGCACCATTTGTTGAAAAGGCTGTCTTTTCTCCAGTGTATGAATTTGGCCCCTTTGTCAAAGATTAATTGACTATAGGCATGTGGGTTTGTTTCTGAATCTTCTATTCTGTTCCCTTGGTCAGTATGCCTGATGTTGAGCTGTTTTTACTACTATTGCTCGATAGTATAATTTCAAGTCAAGGATTGTGATACCTCCTTCATGGCTCTTATTGCTGAGAATTCCTTTGACTATTCTGGGTCTTTTCTTTCTCCATATAAAGTTTATGACTGATTTCCTAGGTCTATGAAGAATGTTGTTGGTATTTTAATGGGAATTGCATTGAATCCATAGATCACTTTTACCAGAATGACCATTTTGATGATATTTATTCTGCCTATCCATAAGCAAGGGAGATTTTTCATCTTCCAAGATTTTCTTTAATTTCTTCCTTTAATGTTTCATATTTTTCTCTGTAGAGGTCTTTTACATCTTTGGTTAGGCTTACTCCTAGGTACTTTATTGGTATTGAGGTTATAGTAAATGGAATTATTTTCTGTATTTCTTTTGTTGTGGATTCATTGTTGGCAAAGAGCTCAAAAGACTCCACACTAGCAAAACAAATAACCCAATTAAGAAATGGACAACTGAACTGAATAGACACTTCATGAAAGAAGAGATACAAATGGCCAATAGATACATGAAAAGATGTTAAACATCATTAGCACTCAGGGAGATGCAAATAAAAACTATGCTGAGATTCCATCTAACCCCAATCAGAGTGGCAAGCATAAAGAAATCAAATAACAACAAGTGCTGGCAAGGATGTGGGGAAAGAGGAACTCTTTCACACTGTTGGTGGGAATGCAAACTAGTTTAGCCACTATGGAGATCAGTGTGGAAATTCCTTTAAAAACTGGGAATAGATCCACCATATGATCCAGCTATACCACTTCTGGGTATCTTTCCAAAGGGCTTGAAATCAGATAACTACAGTAACATATGCATACCCACGTTCATAGCATCATAATTTGTAATAGCCAAAATATGCAACCAACCTAGGTCTCCATCATCAGATGAATGTATTGCAAAATTATGGGAAATACATAAAATGGAATTCTATTCAGCTATGAAGAACAAAATCATAGCATTTGCAAAAAGATGGAAAGATCTGAAGAACATTATGTTATGTGAGATTAGTCAAGCACAGAAAGAGATGGGACATATGTTTTCTGTAATATGCCCAAACTGGGGAGCATTGGGAATACCAGAGGGACTCCAGATAATGGAGGGGAAATCTCAGCAAAGCTAGAAAGGAAGGATAGGAGAGGAAGAAGGCTGAGGTTGATTAATGAAGGAGCTACATCCAAATATGTGTGAAAGTATGAATATAGCATGGTTAACCTGGGCATGTATTGTTGGGAGGGGGAAAAGGGGGACTGGGGGGGGAGGCCACCAATCACAATCTAAATGTATACCATTTTCAATATATTCCACATATAAATAAAATAAAATATAAAAAATAAAAATAAATAAAATAAAATGAATTGTCTTTAGTTCTATAATTGTTCACTAAAGATCAAACTGAGATGAGAGCTATATAAAAGAGTTATACCCATTCCAAGGCTAATAGAGTTTATTACTTCATTATTGTTATTTTGCACATGGTATGAGCCTTGTCTTTTTTTCACTAGAGTGAGAAGACACAATAGCCCTGCTGCATGGAAAGGAGAAGTGACTACAAAATTCACAATGTCTGGTGTCAAATTGTGTCCTCAGGAAATTTATATGTTGAATTTATATAATGCATCTCATAATCTGACTTTGATTGGAGATAGAATCATTTTAAAGTAATCAAGTTAAAATTATGTTATTTAGGATGAGCATCTAATCCAATATCATTGGTGTTCTTATGAAAAAAGTAAATCTGGAGACAGACATGCACACAAAAAGAGTAGCATCTGAAGATGAAGGCAGAGATCAGAATGATGTGTCCACAAGCCAAGGAAATCTGGAGATTGATGGCAGAAAGACAGAAGCTCCGGGAGAGGCACTGAACAAATACATCTTCACTGTCATCACAGTAATCATACCTATCTTGACCTCAAAGATTCAGCCTTGAAAAAAAGTAAAACAATAAACTTCTGCTGCTTTGATAACTTGGTTTTTGGTATATTGATATGACAGCACTAGAAACACCAATACAACTTATATTCTTTCAATCAGAAGATTTTTGAATCTCAACTGTAGCTCTACATATAGATAAAACTGGCAATGCCAGTTTATTAGCATTTTAAAATAATTTTACTGCTGCATTGTAATTATATGATGTAGTGGGATTCAAAGTGATGCACATATATGTACACAGCACATGGTGTGTCTCCCTCCTTCTTGCTCTGTCCTCCTCCTTCCCCATAGGGACACTGGAACTTGCAAACATTATGCTGAAATCACCCAGTTTCAGAAAATCAAGGTTCAATGCATTATCTCAGATGTGGATGGTAGAAAAAAATTGGAAAGGAAAGAGACCTCATATAAGAGAGGGAAGATATGGGGAAAAGAGGCTTGAGGAAGGAAACAGGTCAAACCATGTTTATGTTTGGATATGCACCAATTTATTGGAATTTGAAAGATTATAATCAAACTGATTTTCATTTTCACTTTTCCCTGTTGATAGTGCTTTTTCGGATCTGATAAATCATTGCAAATTGCTTTTATTTTTTTTCTGGATATTTCATACTTCCAAACTTTGTTATTGTCATCTCTTCCCTGATCATTTTAGGCTTGGGGTTTGAAGCCTTTAGAAAACTTGCTTGTTCATCATTTAAGTGGATTTATGCCTAAAGATATGTTTCTTTATTCAGTCTTCTTGTCCTTAACTAAATTTTCCTGTAATTGACTTATAAAATAAATGGACAACACTAAAACTTTGATTTTATTTGAGCTCTCTTATACTGAAAATATGATTTTTCCCCAAATGTTTGGAATCTACTAAGATATGAATTCCACAAAAAATATTCTTTGAAACTGAGGAAAATTACATAGTTCCTCAGTTTCACTTATTATAGCATATATTTATTAAATTTTTTATTAATTTATTTTAAATTTTTTCTTTTTTTTAATCAGAATTTTTTATTGATTTATTTTTTAAATTGGTGCATTGTAGTCATATATCAATCACATTGGAGTACAAGACCTGAGAGGACATACAAGCACACATCATCCACCCAGCCCTCCTCCAGCCCCCATCCCATTCCCTCCCCCTCCCTCCATCCCACGCTTCCCTGGTGATTCACTTTGATACATTTGTTTATGCACCCCCTGCATTTCAAAGAGGCTCCGTCCTCCCTTATTACATACCCTCTGATTGGTCACATTAGTTGCTTCACCATAGGGCCCCCTCTATAGCTCAACCTCTTCCTGTTGCCCCTTCCTCCTAGTTATTGCTGATTAAGAGAAGCGTCTGATTTATATTCTCTGAGATATTTCTCTGTGCATGCCGCACTGCAAGTACTGATCCCACTCCTGACGGTCCCAATAGTGGCCTGGCTACTCAGTGGACTGATCCAGGCCTCGCTGGCTCAAGCAGCGGCCTTGCCTCATGGGAGGCCCCAGTTCTGGTCTCACTGGCCCCTGCACCGGTCTAACCCCTAAGCTGGCTTTGGTCCTGGCCTTGGAGGCCGTAGGAGTGAACTTGCCCCACGCCAGGCTCCGATGCTGGCCATTGGCCCCTGCACCGGCCAAACCCCTTGGCAGGATTCCAATGCCGGCCTTGGAGGCCCCGGCACCGGCCTAGCCTCACAGCAGGCTCCAATGCCAGCCTCGTTGGCCCCAGCACCGGCCTAACCCCTTGGCAGGTTCCGTTCAAGGGTTAGGAGGCCCCAGCACTGGCCATGTCTCACGGCAGGCTCCGATGCCGGCCTTGCTGGCCCCAGCACCGGTCTAGCCCTTCGGCAGGTTATTATCCTGGCCTTGGAGGCCCCAGTACAGGCCTTGCCTCATGGCAGGCTCCGATGCCAACCTCGCTGGCCCCAGCACCAGCCTAACCCCTTGACAGGCTCTTATCCTGGCCTCGGAGGTCCCAGTACTGGCCTTGCCTCACGGCAGGCTCTGATGCCGGCCTCACTGGCCCCAGCACCGGCCTAACCCCTCGGCAGGCTCTTATCCTGTCCTCGGAGGCCCCAGTACCGGCCTTGCCTCAAGGCAGGCTCCAATCCCGGCCTCGGTGGCCTCAGCACCGGCCTTGCCTCATGGCAGGCTCCAATGCCAGCCTCACTGGCCCCAGCATCGGCATCACCCCTCAGCAGGCTCCAATCCTGGCCTCGGAGGCCCCAGTACCGGCCTTGCCCCATGGCAGGCTCCGGTGCCAGCCTCGCTGGCCCCAGCACTGGCCTAACCCCTCGGCCGGCTCCAATACTGGCCTCGGAGGTCCCAGCACCGGCCATGCCTCACGGCAGGCTGCGATGCCAGCCTCACTGGCTCCAGCACTGGTCTGACCCCTCAGCAGGCTCTTATCCTGTCCTAGGAGGCCCCAGTATCGGCCTTGCCTCATGGCAGGCTCCGATGCTGGCCTCGCTGGCCCCAGCACTGTCCTAACCCCTCCGCAGGCTCTTATCCTGGCCTCGGAGGCCCCAGTACCGGCCTTGCCTCAAGACAGGCTCCAATCCCGGCCTCGGAGGCCTCAGCACCAGCCTTGCCTCATGGCAGGCTCCAATGCCGGCCTCGCTGGCCCCAGCACTGGCCTAACCCCTCAGCCGGCTCCGATACTGGCCTCAGAGGTCCCAGCATCGGCCATGCCTCATGGCAGGCTGCGATGCCAGCCTCACTGGCTCAAGCACCGGCCTAAACCCTCAGCAGGCTCTTATCCTGGCCTAGGAGGCCCCAGTATCGGCCCTGCCTCACAGCAGGCGCCGATGCCGGCCTCGCTGGCCCCAGCACCGTCCTAACCCCTCGGCAGGCTCTTATCCTGGCCTTGGATGCCCCAGTACCGGCCTTGCCTCAAGGCAGGCTAATGCCGGCCTCGGAGGCTCCAGCACCGGCCTTGCCTTACGGCAGGCTCCGATGCCGGCCTCGCTGGCCCCAGCACCGGCCTAACCCCTCAGCAGGCTCTTATCCTGGCCTCGGAGGCCCCAGTACCGGCCTTGCCTCAAGGCAGGCTCCGATGCCAGCCTCGCTGGCCCCAACACCGGCCTAACCACTCGGCAGGCTCTTATCCTGACCTCGGAGGCCCCAGTACCGGCCTTGCCTCATGGCAGGCTCTGATGCTGGCCTCGCTGGCCCCAGCACCGGCCTAACCCCTCAGCAGGCTCCGGTCCCATTCTCGGAGGCCCCAGCACTGGCCTTGCCTCACGGCAGGCTCCGATGCTGGCCTTGCTGACCCCAGCACCGGCCTAACCCCTCGGCAGGCTATTATCCTGGCCTCGGAGGCCCCAGTACTGTCCTTGCCTCATGGCAGGCTCCGATGCCGGCCTCAGCACCGGCCTAACCCCTCAGCAGGTTCTGGACCCGACCTCGGAGGCCCCAGCACAAGCCTTGCCTCATGGCAGACTCCAATGCCGGCCTCGCTGGCCCCAGCATCGGTCTAACCCCTCGGCAGGTTCCAATCCCAGCCATGGAGGCCTCAGTAGTGGCCTTGCCTCACAGCAAGCTCCGATGTCGGCCACTGGCCCCGGCGCCCACCTAACCCCGCAGCAGGTTCCGATCACTGTCTCTGTGGTTATTACTTCAAAGGTTCCAGGTGTAATGTATCAGATCTCTGCCTCCCCTGATTATTGGCCACTGGCATTGCCACTGCCTCCACCGTTTCAAATCCTTCCCAGGCTCTTTTTCCACTCTGAATGTTGTCCAGTGTTCCTAAGCATGCGTGATGGTAGCATTCGATATTTCGTGTAATTTCTCCAAAAAAATAAAGTTGGTAAGATCCGGTTTCTGCTTCTCCTGAATACAAGTCTCCACCACCATCGCGGAGAACTCTTTCAACACCGCATTTCTCCTTGGTCTCCACCAAACTCTCTCCTTACAGGTGATGTCTGAGATTCTTAACAATATAGAGAAATAGCAGTCCTCTTTCACGGCGAATTTTTCCATAAGTTCCAGTGCATTTAGATAAGATTTGTCTGCATCTTCAGTGTCCTGGCATCCATAACGGCTTTCTTACCTCCTCTCCGATATTTTTCTTTATCTTTTTCTGTTCTGGGCCCGGTTTCTCCAGGGGTATTGCGTGCTACTCGCAGTTCGGCGGGGGCCCAGAGTCCCTCGACCCGGGCCCCAGCTGGCGTGCCCCGTGCACGACCCTTGCCCAGAACCCAGCGTCTTACTGGGCCCGGTTTCTCCAGGGGTCTGGCGTGCTACGTGCAGTTCGGCCTGGGGCCCAGAGTCCTGCAACCCGGGCCCCATCTGGCATCTTAACTTTTTTCTATAAGATTTCATCATGTATAAAGTAGAATTATGTGATTAAATGAACAGAAGTGGCTCATCACCCACTGAAATTATTTAAACAATCTTTTTTAAACTTATTTTCCTATTCCCAATAACTTTATAGTTGGTTGAAGATTTATATTTTTTGACTTTTGATTTTTAAATTTGATGAATAAAAATTGCTTATCCTTATGAGATACTATGTGATGTGCATAGGAATTGTGCATAGGAACCATACATGTCTTCAAGTTTGCCCATCATCTTAGGTGTTAACATGAACTTCTAGCATCCATAAAATAGCAGAATTAGATTAAAAGTAAACATAGAATAGACCTGAGAATGACAAGTATAATATAGAAAAAACAAGTATATTTTTCCTTTTGTAAGTGTCAGTGGCTTTACATTAGCATAATTTAATGTTGATGGTGATAGATTAAACCCTAGATTTTATGTAAATTTCTTATATGTTAGTTAAAATAAATGATTAAAGCATCATTTATTTATTCATTAATCTTTATAAGTATACAGAATCAAGAATCTTGTGCTTTGTTTTTTTAATGGAATAACCCCTAAGGTCTAACTTCATGCACTTGGGAAATGACTAATGGATTTAAAGTTTTACAATCTATAATTTATTTACTAGACATATTTACATAGTCATATCATCATATAACTATCCAAGATATTAGAAGAACAATACTTAAGTTATTATCAAATCAACATCTACCTATTTTTCTAATGTGTTGCAAACTTTCAAAATAAGATTCCCTCTTTACTAAGCTGGTAGCTAGCCTTCCAGGCTCAAGTGGGGGATGCTATTTGTCCCTCATAGAACCTTTCATTTCCTGAGACATATTTAATGAGGCTAAGAATCTAATAAAACTGCTTTTTTTTCCTTGAGTGATTCCTGTATTGTATCAGACCATGCAATTTCTGGGCTCAATGCCTTGAAAGTCAACTATCTGTTTTTCTTTAAATAGCTAAAAAATACAATATTTGTATCAATCTTGGTTAAGTCTAGGGTAAACCAAAATGCTGTTTTTGAAAGATATTTTCACTCTGACATGTCTTGTGTGGTTATCAAATTGGATGCAGACATCATGTCCCTACTTAGCCACATGCATATTTGGTGAATGTCTTGAAATGGTCTCTCAGCTTGTCATAAGCACAGTTGTAATGATCCTATTCTAAAAGAATTATGCATAATTAGGTCATAACAAGAACTAAGTGTATGACATAGGAAAATTACTCAATGGCAGGAGAACCTTCAAGCCAAAGCCAAACCCTTTATTCGTTCACTTTATTTATAAAATGTGGTCACTGTGGCTTTTATTTGAACTCTGTAGAGGCTGCTTAAAACTTATGAACTGAAAGCTATGAGGTAATCTCTATATCTGTGTTTCTTTGTATGTATGTGTCTGTTGATCAACTGATCTGTTCTTCTGTAAACTGACCTATCACCTATCTACTGTCATCCATCTACTCATTTTTCTTTGACATTATCCTTTCTAGAACTGCAGTATAGCTATTATCATGAATGGTATTTACTAAGTTTTACAAAGATACCTACAATCTGTGAGTTTATTTTTACTTTTTCCGTTTCTTAAGATATGATTGAAAACCCAATATGGTATATACTGAAGATATGCAAAGAGCTATTTCGATAGTATACATTGTAGAATGATTAATGCAGGTAAGTGAATTCATGTGTCAATTTCCTTATCGCGTAATTACTTTAAATTCTTATGTGTGTGGTAGGAATGCTTCGAATGTACTCCCTTTGTTAATTTCAAGTCTATGAAATATAATTATTAACTATAGTTACTATGCTGTATATTTGATCCCTAGAATGTTTTATCTCATAACTAAAAGTTTGTACCCTTTGGCCAACATTTGCTCCAATTTCCTTACATTTCATATTGTGGAAACCACCATTTTCTTTTTTCTTTTTTTTTTTTTTTTTTTGCGGTCTGGGGATTGAACCCAGGGGCATTTTACCTCTGAGCTACAGCCCCTGCCCTATGTTTTATTCTTTATTTCGAAACCGGGTCTCACTGAGTTGCAGAGGGCCTCACTAAGTAGCTGAGGCTGTCTGCAAACTGTGATCCTCCTGTTTCAGCCTCCCGAATGCTGGAATTACAAGCGTGCGCCACCACGCCCGGCACCACCATTCTCTTTGATTCTGAGAATTAAACTAATTTAGACTCTGTTGTTCTTTCTGCATATTCTTGTAATGTTTAAAAGTTAAAATTGGATCTTGGCATCTTGTTAACTTAATATCATGATGTTGATTGTTGATATTTATGGGATTGACAGTGAGAGAAAAAAAATCTACTTCTCACCCTTCTTTAAATGATCAATTTTGACATCTTCATATGACACTTTCTTGGTGTTTCAAATTTTATTTTCTCAAAAACCCTCTATTTACTATTATTGTCTGGTTTTGCTGTCCATAGTTGACATTTTATTTTCTTCACAATCACTGCATCCAGTGTGACATTGGTTTTCATTTACTCATTTGTATGGTAATTACTGATTTTATTTTAAGAATTCCAATCTATTGGCAGACAGTGACAGAGTTTTAATGACCTATTATCTCTAGTACCTGGAATAGTGCCCCTGAAAGAATAAACATTAGATGGATATTTGTCTAATATTGCTTCTGTACATAGGATTAGTCTACCCGATTTTAATTTTAAGAGAAAAATAAAAAAAGCCTTCCAAATCTTTTGTCTTTATTTTTTAAGCCAAACAATGGCTTTCTGGTCTTCAGGTTTTCATGAAATAACAGAGAAGTAATGTAATTCCTTAAAAAGGTCTTCATCTGTATGTATATCTTGAGTGTACAGAAAAATTCCTCATACAGTTAATATAATGCTAACTGAATCATTTCAATATTTCCCAGAAAATAACTTTTATAGAGTATCTTTTTAACAATTTATAGCTATTCATAAAGGTATTGATATTTTTCCTTCTTGTGTGATTACATTCAGTTCATTAACATCTATACTAACTCAATAATTCTCAGATGGATATAGATGTGTTTATAAGTCAAAAAACCCTAATTCAGGTTTATTACATTTTAAACTTCTGCTTATGCACCATTGTATTCATGAGGGTTCTCCTGAGACAGAATCTATTGCAGATATCAATATCTATATATTTCTACTTTTTTCTCTCCCTTCCTTTCTTGAAAGGGAGAGAAACAGAGTTATATTTATTATGTATATATATTATACAATATACACATGTATAAATATATATAAATATATGTTTACATATACATACATTTATCTGTACACACACACACACACACACACACACACACACACACACACATACACACACACACACAAACACATATGGATTTATTAGGGGACCTGCTTCACCCCATGATGCAAGTTAAAAAGTCTTACAATAGGGTTTCTGCAACCTGAAAATTCTGGATGTCACAGAGTATCTTAGACCATGTCTGAAAACCTCAGAATGAAGAAAGCTGATGGTGTAATTGTCACCCAAGCCTGAGGGCCTGAGAGCTTGTGGGGCTAGTGTTGCAAGTCCTTGAATCTCATGGCTGGATAGCCTAGAATTCTGATGGAAATTCCATCAGAAGGGAGAGAGTATTTCAGCTTTAGGAGAGAAAGGAAATCTTTTTCCCTGGCTTTTGGTTTTACTCAGGTCTCCAGCTCATTGGATGATGACCACCCACACTGAGGACTGATCTTCCCTACCCATTCTACTGATTCCCACTCTAGTCTTCTCTGGAAACACCCTCAAAAGACAGACAGACAGACACACGCACACACACACACACACACACACACACACACACACGAGTTTTACACCAGTTTTCTAGATATTCCTTAATCTAGGCAGGGTAACACCTAAAAATTAATCATCAGGTACATCTTTTTTTTCCTTCCTTCCTTCCTTCCTTCCTTCCTTCCTTCCTTCCTTCCTTCCTTCCTTCCTTCTCTCCCTCCCTCCCTCCCTCCTTCCTTTCTTCCTTCCTTCCTTCCTTTCCTTCCTCCCTCCTTCTTTCCTTTCTTCCTTCCTCCTCCCTCTCTCCCTTTTTTTCTTCCTTCTTCCCTCCTTTCTTCTCTTTCTCATTTTGTAAGGAGATTGAACCCAGTGTCATTCTACCTCAGAGCTACATCCCCTGCCCTTTTATTTTTTGTTTTCAACAGGGTATGGCTATGTTTCTGAAAGTCTTGCTATATTGCTGAAGGTCTGATCAAACCTGTGATCCTCCTATCTCAACTTTTCAAGTGCCAGAATTACAAGCATCTGCTAACATGCTCAGTTCATTTTTTAGTTTTATATCAATTGTTATTTCAAACTTGTAAATTTTTCTAAAGTTTATAGTTTACCAGTATAAAAATTAGTATTACAGTGTAACTAAGAGCTAGAGATAAAAATGTTTGAAAATGTTTTCATAATATGAATCAACATAATATTTGTTTTTAATTTCTATTAATTTTCTAATCATCTGGTTTTCCTGATTTACATATTAAAAAGTCTTGTAAATTCCATAATGTCTTACTGACATTTTAATCACATATTAGTATGTATGGTGTAGACATGTTGAATTTATTGTTTCTTATTTGACACATTCTAATTTGTCATGGCTTTTATGTAATAGCCTAAATAAGCAAAAACTAACACAAGCATTATTTATGTTACACTATCAAAACAATCCCAAATGTGGCAATACTGATTTTTTAAAATCCATATACTTTAAGGTGCCTTAGAAGGTATTTTCTAAGAATTCTCTATTTTCTTCTATGCTGAATATATGTTAATATAGGTCAAATATATAAGTTTTTAAACTTAAGAAGAGTACATAACTGAAATACTATAAAGTGGCAAAAAACAAATTAGAGATACTTGTGAAGAATTTGCAGGGCCACTTCAAAGGGACCATATTGTTACCTATCTGGACTACCTCCTACATTCAGTAACAGAGTCTATTTTTGGAATTGAAAACCAGTTTGGTCACAGCACAAGTGGAATGACTGAAAGCCTGGGTAATGGGCTATAAAATCTTTCCCATCTAGGTCACTGATTGATTTGAGACTGTCACTGAGGTAGGCAGAAAAACAGTGATTGCTGCCATATAAGAACTGTCAAATCATATGAAATGAGAATATGGTCTCAATTCCACCAGACATATTTTCCATCTACCTACCTAACAAATCCATGCTCTGTGCACACACACACACACACACACACACACACACACACACACACATTCCTTGAGCAGTTTCAGAAACTGGGAGGATTCTTCTGGGAATAATTCCATGCTGAAACTGTAGTGCAGGATAAAACATATTTTGTTTAATTTGTTTAAACAGCATCATCAGGCAATTTCTGTTCCAGAATTGAATTAATCCACTTGGCCAGGCTTGAAACTTCTAAGCTCTGATTTTTATACCATCGTATATTCTTGTGAGGTCATTCAGTTTACTCACTCAGTATATGCTCTCCAATGCTATTAAATCTTTGGAGGAAGCAACATTTTTGTCTGAATGATGCTACCCAATAAAAACGAAACAAGACTTTGGTTTGATCAGCAAAGAATGCAGA
This sequence comes from Muscardinus avellanarius, assembly GCF_963383645.1. Lineage (NCBI taxonomy): Eukaryota > Metazoa > Chordata > Mammalia > Rodentia > Gliridae > Muscardinus > Muscardinus avellanarius. The sequence continues at coordinate 93,299,424 of NC_137794.1, forward strand.
AATTTACTTAAGTAGTGAAGAATGTGGCTGTCTGACTTTGGTATTATGTTACACCTCATGGTTCAGGCATCTTGTTTGCCTTAAATGGTTTCACAAGCAGGGGGGTGACCCAGAGCAGATTTGCAGTGGCTGCACAGAGCGCAGCTAAACAGCAGATTTAATGAGGTCGGAATTTCACACAATGCCTTATTCAAAGAATTCAGACAGCAGGGAGAACAGTTGTGGTGAACTGCTATTGCCCATGGCTTTGCATCAAGAAGCAAAGCCTTTCTCCACAAATAGTTCATAAAAGTTCAAAAATAGATGCCAATTACATTTAGTTTTAAGATTCAAACATTTGTCAGGGAGGGGGACTCACGTATTCACATTGCTAGAATTAAGAAAGACAGCTCATGAACCGAAAATACAGACCTCTACTTACCACTCTAAAGTCAAGAAGGATCAAATGTATTTCCTAACAGATTTTGACATGCTGCAAGTTTATCCTTTGTCTTTGCACTTTATGTCTTTGTGGCACCTACCACCTTATAATGCATTTCTTTGCTTGTCTGTCTCCCCTATTTAACTTTAAACTCCTTGAAGACAGGCATGAATGTAACTCTAGTACTTAATACATGATGGAAGAATTGTGTTGAATGAGAATGATGTTAATTCTTTCATATGTGTTAATTCTTTCTCTGTGCTAAACTGAGAAATAAAAAGCTTCCACATGTTCACTCTATCTTATTCCCTTAAGAAACATCAAGATAAAAATTTGACAGATAGCCTATCTTTTTATGAGGCTAATGACCAGCACTAATTTTGCAAATTCAATACTCAGTTTCTATGAATGTTTTTTTTTCTTTTTCCCCATTGAAAATGAGTTTCAAGCTGGCCATATTTATAGCTCTTTAATTTAGACTGGTGATTACAACGAAAGAAGCATATGACCCAACTACAATTACAAAAGCACATCACCTCAGTTTTAAGTTATTGGTATTTGGGGTAAGAACACCTTTGCCTTATATTAGATCTCTGTGGCCTGACACGGTTCTACATAACCATTATTCAGTCTTAAACATGTGAACTCGTAGACTTGAGCTAGGAGGAAGGTGGTCATGCAATTTATTACCTACATTCAGACAGTTGTGCCAATAAAGAAAAGGACAAGAAAGAAAAATGATGTCAAGAAAAAAAAAGATAAAATAAAAAGAAAAAACTTCCAGGATATTAGAAAATATGTACAACAACCTCTGCTGGAAACAAACAAACAAACAAAAAAAATACAAAGCTTCATGGCACCATGGGTGGAAACAACTTAATCCCAAGCACAAGCCATCATTCTAAATGATTTCATACTTGATTTTTCAACTTCTACTTTTTATAATATTTACACAAAGCCTTGCTTTAAGCTTGATTAGAGGCAGAGAATGTCTATCTCACTTTTTCTAGTAAAAACTAAGGTGATTTTTTTAACCCCAGTGGTATCATTGAATAATGTTAATAAACTTGGGTTTTTTTTATAAGAATATGAATGCATAGAGTTAGGAGGTAGTGAATTTATGATTTCTCACACACTGTACTTACCCTTTTCTATCACAATATTGATAATCTCTTTCTTTGTTTTCCTTATATACAATTTCTTAACTAATACTCATTTATTCATTTTTTCTATTTATTCATCTCTCTGAATACTTTAAATTACTATTGTCACCATAAATACTGTCATTAAAACTCCGTAATTGACTGTAAATGCTTTTATTTTTCCTAGTTTTATACAAATTTCTATCAAGAAAGAAGCAAGAAATTAAAAATGGTTAATTTCTTTTTTGTACAATGTTCTCATGTCAGATGTGTGATATATTTAATGGTGATAGGAATGATAGCAATTAAAAAAATGTATTTTTGGGTGGTACTGGGGATGGAACCCAGAGGCTTTCTACCTCCAGGCTAAATTCCCAGACCTATTTTTTATATTTTGTTTTGAAACAGGGTCTCACTAAGTTGCTGAGAGCCTCTCTAAATAGCTGAGGCTGGCTTTGAACCTGGGTGATCCTCCTGTTTCAGCCTCCCAAGCACGGGGATTACAAGTGTGCGCTACCACGCCTGGCAGCAATTTTTTTTTGATAACTATATTTGGCCAAAGTCCTACCATTTTTAAAGAATGCCTTGCTGTTGAGAAAATAAATAGTTATAAAATGAGCTTCAGTGAGAAATAATAAACTCTTTAAAATGAATTTTATTCACATATTTAATGTAAGCAGCTTTTGAAAGTTGTTTTCATTCCCCATCTTTCAGCTGTATCATTAGGAGAAAAGAAAAGAATCTACAAATATCCAACATAAAAAATTACTTAGTCTAACATTTTAAAATGTAACTAGAGTGCTCTTTTGGACACCACATCTTTCATGTTATAATGGAAAAAAGTTTCAGTGGAGAATGATTTATTTTAGATATACCTTGTTCAATATTTTAGTAAAGTCTTATTTTGACAAATGTTATCTTGAAAAGCAAATTAATTATGGAAAATCATCATATTACTTCATTTTAATTGCTATGTGTTAAAATATATTCTACTTCTCATTAACAAATTAAATCTTAATAGTAGATGTTGGACTGATTATTTTTCAGAAACATATTGCTTTCTTCCAGTAAATACAAGGAAAAAATTTAATCATGATGTCCAATTAAAATAATGAGGTTATTCTTATCTAATTTTTCCCAGAAGCTAAATGTCAGAGCTGAACATATATATGAACCTATTTTCTGAAATATTATGATACATTTATCATTCTCTCTGTCTCTTAATCTATATATGTAGCTTTTAATTAGATTAAAAATTATTATAAATTAAGAATGAGGTGGAACATAAAATTTACCCAGCTTTAGTTATGTTTATATTATCTTAAATTTATTTAATTATTGTAAAAATCAGTAAGATATATTCTTGTATTTTTCCTCTTTTTTGATATTTCTCAAATGCATATTAACAGGTACATTTAAATTAAAAAATAAAATAGAACTTTATCTCATACAAAACTCTGTTTTGACTAATTGGTACACTAATTAGAACAAGCATTTTTCTGAAGGAATGGTATTACAATTTTTCAGTGTTACCAATCAAATATTAGATTAAACAAGTGCCTATAAGGGAAGTAAATAATATGGTTAATTAGTATTGATTTGATGAGTCCTGATTTAACTTGGTGAAACCACTTAAGAAGAAAGTTGGCATCACTATTTCCTTCTAAAATTCATGTGTTCTATGTCCTAGAATTCTACTCTGAAATATGCACAAAAAAGAGATTCTTACATATGTGGTATGAGGACCTGAGTGAAAATATTGTAAAAGCAAAATCTGGAAGGAATCTAAACACTCACCATGGCAGAGAAGTTGAATAAACCATGTGTTAATCTGCCATTGGAATATATTGCAATGGTCAAACTAAATGCACTACTATAATGTGCAATCACATGGATGAATCATAGTGTAATGTTTTGGATTTAGAATGTCCCCTATTCCTCACAGAAACAATGCAGAAATGCCAGAATTGAGACTTGTTTGTTAGGAAAGGGTCCCTGAGTACATGGCTTCGTAGATTATGTAAAGTCCTTTCTCTTCTCTTTCTTCTTCTTCTTCTTCTTCTTCTTCTTCTTCTTCTTCTTCTTCTTCTTCTTCTTCTTCTTTCTCTCTCTCTCTCTCTCTCTCTCTCTCTCTCTCTCTCTCTCTCTTTCTTTCTCTCTCTCTCTCTCTCTCTCTCTCTCTCTCTCTCTTTCTCTCTCTCTCTCTTTCTCTCTCTTCTGGTCTTCATAATATGAGAGCAAAGGCTTGCTTTCTCTCTCTCTGTCTCTTTCTTTCTATTTCATGCCACCATGCCCTGAGCTCTGAAGATCTCACCTGACATGAGCCTGGAATCTCCCTGAAATCTATGAAATCTCCCTGAAATCAAATTTATCTTGAAATCTCCAAAAACTTCGAGCAAATAAATCTTCCTTCCCTCTAGATTGTGTGGTCAGTTGTTTGGGATTACAGCACTGAGACTATAGACTGAAACACATAGCAACAAAAAGCTCACAATAAAACTTTTTTGAATAGCTTTACAGAAATTGAGCATGATTAATTCAAAAGACTGGCCAAAGAAGCAATAGCCTAAAACACAAATCTGTACACAGTTCTTGGTTGGTTTCAAGTTTTTTTATTTTCAAGACAAATAACAAATTGGATTATCTGTTGAAATACATAATTAGAAATAGTATTTGGTGATAGTATTTGGTTTTTAGCATAGAGGTATTTAAAAATTGGTAAGTAAAAAATCACTTTACATTGTGTATTAATCTGTTTTGTTTTGTTTGTGTCTCTTTGACCAAAATACCTGACAAGAGCAACTTAGAGGGGAAAAGTTTTATTTGAATTATCATTTTAGAGATTCATTCTACAGTTCACTGGGTTCAAGGCAGAAACATCAAGGTGTCAAGGTGACAGGGCTTGGCAGAAGAAAGTTGCTTATCTCATGACAGCAAGAAAGGAGAAAGAGAGAGAGAGAGAGAGAGAGAGAGAGAGAGAGAGAGAGAGAGAGAGAGAGAGAGAGAAAGAGAGAGGGTGGCCCTGAGTCAGATATAGTTCTCAAGGTCCTGCTTTCAGTGACCTACTTCCTTTAGTAATGCTCTCATAATTATATATAAAATGTTCCTAATGAGTTCATTTATTAATGTTTGGAGTTGATATAATTGAGTCATGAGGGTTCTAATCCCAAAAGTGGGTAAATCCATTGTATTGGATTTACCTGGGTGGTACCTGGTAGATTGGTAGGGTGTGGCTAAAGGAGGTAGTCCCTGGGAGTGAATCCCTGGAATTATATACATGGGTCCTCATCCCCCAGCAAGGTTTCTTGCTTCTAGCCTCCATGATGTGAGCACAGCCCATGTGCTCTTCTTCTTTCACTTCCCGCTGCCATTCTCTAAGATCCACAGTCCCTGGCCTCACATGAATGGAACCTGAAACTTTAAGAAAATAAATCTTCTTTTCTCTAAGTCATGTGGTCAAATTTTTTAGATTATAGTTGCAAAAATGCTGACAGACACATACATACTATATGTCTACGGTACCACCTAGTAAAACTATTAAAATTATTGATTCAACAATGGAATTATTCACTGATAATATTAGAACCCTCATGATTCAACTGTTTCACTTCTATATATTTTCACTGTGTAAACATGATAATTTCTGGGAGAAAATCTATATTCAAATCCCAACACAATAGAGTCTGCAGTTTTTCAAGGCTGAGTCTATTAAGATTTTCTCAGATGATTCAGATTAATATACACAATATGATGATATTAGTAGTCATTTTATAATTTTAGAAATAAAAATTTTAGTCATGTTTATGAAATTTTAGAAATTGAACCAGTTTCAAGTGGTTCATTTTGTCCACATTCAAACATTTTCTTTAAATGTGTCTGAAAGCTAGGAACAGTTCACACATGATGCCGTTCACCATATAAAGTAATAGTTTGAAAGTATTTCTTAATAAGAAAAGTTTAAATATACATAAAAAGAATCACATCCATTCCCAAAATACATGTAGTGAAAGGTTTTTTTAATCAAATACATATATTTATTAAACCCTAGAGCTCTCTGTTAAGGACAAACCTTCCTTAGGCAATTTAAGAACAATTTACAATCTAGCTACTAAGTCTGAGACCAAAATTGTTTTAGTTTATTTGAAAATTAGTAACAACATTCAGAATATATTTCAGCTAATGAGCATTTAGTTCACACATAGTGAATGGGGAGAAATGTATGTTTTAGAACAAACACATAATTTAGTTTTTCTCCCATTTTTTCTTAACAAAGAAGTCTAAAATTTCTTTATTTTTTCCAAGGTGTAAAATAAAATGCTACAGTACTCCAAATATGCCATACAGATGTCATTGTCTCTTTAGTCTTGGCAGAAACAGCCCCAGGCAAGATTGTGATGGAGAAGATTGACACTGACATCACCTGTTCTACTTTAGACAGTTTTTTCCTCCTCTTCAGATGATTTTTTTTTTTTTGCATTTTTAAGAAACTCTATCATTGTGAAACTCCCTGACCCCTGCCAATTAAATCTGCTCTCAGCAAAGAGTTCTGTCTAACTTGTTCTTCTCTCACTGTCAATTTAAGGAAAGGTATTACTTTGCCGGGGTTCTTGACATCTTAAGTCGTCTTTCTAATTGTGGAATCGGTGGCGTGGCTTTGTCTCTGAAAAGCCAGATCAACTATTTAAGAAGTCTTGTCTTCTAATGTAAAAGTGATAGCTGCCTTTATGAGGAGGGGGGAAAAGTTATCAAAGAGTCATTTCTATAAGCAACAATGACTGACTGGAAGATTAATGCCTAATTAGTGACTCTTAGGTCACCGATTAAACCTCCTGACCACTTAGTCAATAATGATGCAGTCATCGTACACAGGGCTTGTCATTGTTTGCAGATCCGTGTCTTAGCTTTATGACCAGTGCAGCGCATTGTTCACACTGAGCCCTGTCAACCTTAATTGTCTCATGCTGGAGTCGCTCTGCTGCTGCTCTCATTTCCCAGGTATTACTATTGATTCAAGTCCACTACATTGTCTCCTTGGAGCCTTTTTGCTTTTTATCTTTGATAGAATTATTTGCACTATTTCACTTTGTCAAATAGCAACATTTTAGCACCCATCAGCCTTCTACGCTCATCACGTAATCAAAACTCCATCTGAGAATTTAACTTCAGCCTTCTGAATTGTTGAGATTGGCTACTCTAATATTTAACTTAAATCCTTTCTTAACTTGGGTAGATAATAAACTCTTTAAATGTAAGATATATAGAGGACCAGTGTGGACCCGTCATAATAAGTAACCATTCCTTACGTTGCTAAGAAGAATTCAGCAAAGTTTTCTAGACAAATGGAAGGATGAAAGGCAGGAGAATGCATGCCATTCTCTCTCTCTCTCTCTCTCTCTCTCTCTCTCTCTCTCTCTCTCTCTCTCTCTCGTCCTATGGTACTGATGATTAAACACAGGGACATTCTACTTCTAAAGTACACCCTCTAGTCCTATTTTATTTTGAAACAAGGTCTCACTAAGGTTGCCAAGAAACTTGCTGTGTTGTCAAAATTGGCCTACTGTGATTCTCTTTGTCTGAGTCCTCCAAGTACTAGTATTACAGCTGTGTGTTACCAAGCAGGGGTCAACATCTCATTTTTAATTAAATAAAAAAGTAGATGGAGTAGAAAAATTTTCTAGTCACAACCATAAACTCTCACTAATTCAAAGTTGAGGTTGCATCTGGTGGTGCAAATGATTCTAAAGAAACACATTTTCTATGTGCAAATAGGTTCCACAGGAGGTATATTAAATAAATTTTAGATAAATATATAGAAAAAAATCACTAAGACACCAAATTTTTCTGTTTCATACCTATATTATTCACAGGAGAAATTGTGCACAAGTTTACTGACACATGAGCCTTCCTGTATGGAAGTAGAGGTTTCTATCATATATATATGTATATGTATGATATGATATGTATGTTATATATATATATATATATATATATATATAAGTTTCTATCATATATATAATATATATAACATATATATGTAAAAAAAGCATGTTCTTTCTCTCCTTCATCTCCAGAAATTTTGGATACTAGTCTTACTTTTGGAAAACTTTCCAAAGCCTTGAAAATAATTTCTTACTTTGTATAATTTTTTAAAGTAGACACATGAGCACAAATGTACTATCTCACAACATAAAATTTAATTTCTAGAGTTATTCCTTGGTTTATAATTTGTCACCTAAAAGTGGAAAATGTTAGACTGTATTGCATATCTGCTAAGCCATACAAGTCTCTGTACATAATTATTTATAAAATTGTATTAGAATATATAAAAATCAGACTCATTTAAGTTATTTATTTTAAAATATTTTCAAAGATGAAATTAAATATTAAATTTTCTAGCACATGAGCTCCAGATGTGCTCAATATAAAACTGATAAAAGAGGAACATAATTAAATATCTGTTTATTAAGAAAATTACAGAGGGCAGCAACAATATAAAGAAATGTACTAAGGCTATATTAGTATTAAAAAAGACCTATAGTATAATTATGATTGTAAACAATGGACATGGAACAGTTTTTAAACATTTCTATGGAAATACTTTTAAAGGTTGATATGCTGATGGATAATTATGCTCAGCTATTCACTGACCTCCTCCCTTGGGCCTGGCTCCAAGATGGAGAGTCTTGACTGATGTGTTTGAACTTGTCCATTTTGAGTTAGAAACTTTATATTTCCTCAATGCTTCCTATAAATCTTTGGTAATTATGTGGCTATGTAAGATCAGCACATGGAGTGTTTTTTAATTATAGTGAGCTTTGACTTATATTTGTGCAATATGTATCTCATCTCATCAAAGAGTCAGCATTCTTTGAGTCTCTATGGTGTACTACAGCCAGTTGCCAAGTGAAAAACAGAGCATAACATCTTCTGGTTTAAAGTCTGTACACAGCCAACTTGAGGAGGCTTTTCTTTCCTTGAGAACCTGCATGTCTAGAAAACCTAACTCACATACACAGAGGAAACAAGCCCTGATCCTCTCAATCTCCTTCCTCTTCATCACTGGAACCTTTGTGAGTTCCTAAGCATGTGGGAGAGCTGATCTCTTTATAAAGATGTACAGTGCCACACATTTCTTTATAAAGATGTACAGTGGGACACATCTGTCCAGCTGTATAATAGCATCAGAGTATTAACATTTACAACAGCATTTAAAAATTTAGGTAATATGAGCTGGGTGTAGTGACGCGTGATTGTAATCCCAGCACTTGGGAGGCAGTGACAGGAGAATCTGAGTTCACAGCCAGCCTCAGCTACTCAGTGAGGCCTCTGCAATTTACTGAGTCCCTGTTTCAAAATATAGAATAAAATATCGAGCTGGTATATAGCTAGAAGGTAAAGTGTCCCTAGGTTCAATCCCCAGACCACACACACACACACACACACACACACACACACACACACACACACACACACACACAATGAGGTAATGTGTATTCAGAGTTTTGGACAAAACAAAGGTATACCTGGAAAACAACTTTCTTTTTTTTTTTTTTGGTGGTGGTACTGGGGTTCCTGGAAGCCCTTCTACCTCCGGGCTACACTCCCAGACCTATTTTTACATTTTTATTTGGAAACAGGGTCTCCTAAACCAGCGCGCGCAGCTGGCTTCAAACCAGCGCGATCCTCCTGTCTCTGCCTCCCAAGTGCGGGGATTACAAGCGTGCGCCACCACGCCCGGCCATGGAAAACAACTTTCTAAAGAAATTTTTTCGGCCAAGCGTGGTGAAGCATGCTTGTAATCCTAGCATTCGGGAGGCTGAGAAAGGAGGATTGCAGTTCTCGAACAGTCTCAGCTACTTAGTGAGGCCCTCCACAATTCAGTGAGACCTTGCTTCAAAATAAATAATAAAAAATAGAGCTGGGGGTGTAGCTCAGAGGTAGAATGTCCCTGGGCTTCACCACCAGTACCACAAAAAAAGCTATGATACTACAGAGACAATCAACTAAGATTAATACTAAAAAGAGACATAAAAAGAAACTTAAGTAGCTTTTTTCATTGTTTATATATTTCAATATTTAAGTTTTGTGCCTTTGACATTACTATATTAGAATAGTAATTACTTGTGTTTTTTAAATTATGGTGTTATATATCAGCTATTTCAAATTGCCAGTGAGGCTTTAACACACTAATACAACCTGAATGACTCTAACAATAGAACTATATTGCCTCATAATTCTGGAGGCTGAGGTCCCATGTCAGGGTATTGGTAGGGTTGGTTCTTCTGACTTCTGTGCTGAAAAACTTTGTTCCTGGCCTTTCTCCATGACTGAGGATGGCTGTCTTCTCCCTGCAGCTCCATAAATTACCTTCTTTGTGTTTATGTCTTTGTAACCCCAAAGACACTATTTTCCTCCATTTTTAGAACACCAGTCATACTGAATTATAACCCACTCTATAGATCTCATTGTAAAAAAAAAAAAAAAAAAGCATGACTACATTATAGTATGAGACTCTAATGCACCAATAAAAATATATAAAAAACCCTGTCTCCAAATAAGGTCACATCCTGAGGTATGGGAGCTTAGGATTTCAATATATGAATTTGAGGGATGGGGCTACAATTCAAATATAACAATTTTTTTGACATATCACATATAGAGTAAAATTCATTGTTTTAGGGTCTACACAAATGGAATCATTACTACAACCAAGATTCAGATCAGTTTCATAACTCCAAAATATTCCTTTGAGCCTCTTGTTAGTTTAATCCTCACCATAATGCCAGTGTCTAATAACCAGTGACTTGTTTTCTGTTTTATGATTTTGTATTTGTAAGAATACCATGAAAATTAAGTCATACATATATACATATGCGGTCATACATGTCTCTCTCTGTGTGTGTGTGTGTGTGTGTGTGTGTGTGTGTGAGATACTGGGGATAACAAATGTGATACTGAGAATACCAGGGCATTCTATCTCTGAGCTACACCCCCCAGCCCTACTTTGTTTAATTTTTTGATATTTTAAACAAGTTGTCATTAGGTTGATGAGAGTCTCACTACTTGCTGAGGCTTTCCTGTTTCAGCCTCCCAAGTACCAGAATTATAGGCATACACCACCAAGCCCAGCCTACTTTAAAATTAAGTAATAAAAGTTTTTATATTTAATTTTATATTTAATATAAATTTAATAAAAATAATTTTATATTTAAAATTAAGTAATGAAAAGAAAAGTAAAATGCATGTTCATCCTATATTTATACTTTTTATTTTTATTCTTAATAATACACATTGCCATTTCTTATTTATAAACATTTTAAAAAATATATCAAATACTGAAAATGTGCTGACAATAGATTCCTTTTGCTTATTTTATTTCTAATAGCTGAAAGACTCTTTATTTCACATTTATATATTCATACATTTATTTTTAAATAATTTGTTATTGGAAATAGAATACTCAGTATGGCATCTTCAGTTGATAACTGCCCTATCTCTTTCAAGATTTTAAAAATATTACTCCACAGTTTTCTGGAAGCCACCATTTCATGAGTGTGTGTGTGTGTGTGTGTGTGTGTGTGTGTGTGTTGTCCTGGGAAGTAAACAGAGGGGCATTTTCCCTGTAAGCTACACCCCCAGCTCTTTTTATTTATTTATTTATTTATTCATTCTTTGGAAACAGGGTCTCACTAGATTTCTGAGAGTCTCACTACTTACCGAGGTTGACCTTGTACCTGGAACCCTCCTGTCTCAGCCTCCCAAGTATAGGAATTATAGGCATGCATCACCACATCTGGTTGGATGCCTCTGTTTCTGATGAGAATTCTACTGTATCTTGGTTTCTTGGTTATTTTTTGGTGATTTAGGATTTTTTTTTACCTTGGTTCTTATCACTTTAATATTATATGTAAGAGACTTTCTTTTAGCTTGTCTCACTCTTCATTCATTTTCTATTTTGCATATTCTATGAGCTTCTTGAGTGTGTTTTGAGATCATTTATTAATTTTGAAACTTTTTCCGTGATTTCTTCAAAGATACCTTCTTCTCTACTATCTTTTCTTTTGAGAATCTAGTTAGGCAGACATTCAATAATTTGATAATAAAACATGACTTGTGAATGTTATGTTCTTTCTTTTACTGTTTGTGATTCTCTTTGTGCTTCAAATTGTGCATTTTTATTGGCCTCGATTCAAATCCGTTCCCTGATTCTTTCTTTATCTCTATTTAGTCTGCCAATCATCATTCACAAAAATCCTTAACCTCTGATATCCCATAACATTCCTAGAAATTTCTTTTGCAGTGCTGGGGATGGAACCCAGGGACATTCAAACTCTAAGCTACACCCCGGCCCTATTTTATATTCTCTATTTTGAAACAGTACCTCACTAAGTTGCAAACGGCCTCACTAAGTAGCTGAGGCTATCCATTAACCGAGATCCTCCTGTCTCAGCCTCCCAAATGCTGAGATTACAAGCGTGTGCCACCATACCCCGCTCATTCCTAGCATTTCTATTTGTCTTTTTAATAGTTTCTATCATGCTCTTGTAAGTCTAACTCTTTTTAGATATATTTTCTACCCATTACATATATCTAACTCAGTTTTAAATATCCTATACTTGAATATTAACTTAGTCTTACTTGATTTTTTTATTCCTTAAAACTTGTAACTCTCATTTTTATTTTTTAATTATTCATATTTTAAATTCTATTTCTGAACATCAGAAATAGAATAATAATAGAAAATGATGTCAAGAATATTTGTATCCAATAATAGACACCCCTATTATTCTATCAAGCCATAATTGTGTATGGGGTTTGGTAATCTTATAAGTGGTTGAGATTGGTTTGGAATCTATGGTAGCAATTTTTGACTTGGTATTGTATAAGCTCCAGATTTTCCCTGTGTTGATTACTCTTACTTTATGCCTAATGGAAGAATTACTGTTTAAAAACATTTTTTCTGTAATTAAAACATAGCTTTCAGAATTTCCTGTACATTTGTGTCACAAACAGGGCTTTTCTTCCCATTTTTATCTTTTTTAATCAATTACTTGATAGTGCTCTTTATTCATTGCTAGGTTTAAGGTATGACAGAAGATAGTATCAGTTATCCTGTCCTAGCCTCAGATTTTGCCTTCTCAACATGATCATCCCTTCCCACTATGACCTCCAAACTCTGAGTTCTGCAGAAAACAGTTATCTTACTCTGCCACTGTCAATAGACACCTACTTTACACAGGAGATGGGTAGTGGGTTCAGTAGTTCTTCTAACTCAACTCCAGTGACAGATTTTGCTTCCCTGTCTCCCCCCGAACTCTAAAATTCAGATTTCTGAATCTTTAGCAGAGAAGTCCTATTGTACATCGACTAGTAGTTTAAAGATATTTTTATTTTGTTTTAAAATTTTTATTAGTGTATTTTGACTATGCAGAATAATGAGTTTTATTGTGGAGTATTTGTATGTACATATAGCATATTTTGAGGACTGTGTGAATGTCAAAGTCTTCAAGAAGCAGCTGGTATGTTTTGTCTGTGTCCAGTGAAAAGCAGTCACTTTCTGCATATTTGTGCATTGGACAAAGGCTCCTTCAAGTCTCCAGCCCAATCCCAGGTCTTTCTCATCAAGCTGGAGAAATCTGTTCAAAGGAGTTTGAATTGTTTTGTTCTGAACTAGTATATTAGTCCCCGCTTAACCTTTAAGATTTAGTTAAAACTTTGCTGATTTCGTATTACCCATTTTTTATGAGAGCTACCTCCTTTACCTATGTCTGCAAAAGTGACTTAGTTGATAAATTTATTTTTATTTTAAGAGAGACTAGTCACTCTTTGGACTTTAGTTATCTTGTGGCCTTATAACCCTAACTTTTGAAAAGGTTAAAATCATTTGTACTTTTCTAGCTTTCTTGTTTTTAATTGTTAGAAATGGACATCATTTACAGGGAAATGGATGGACTGGAGAACATTATACTAAGTGAGATTAGTCAATCACAAAAAAGAAGAAATCCGATGCTTTCTTATCAAATAAGAAATATGCAAAGGCCTGGGAGAAAATGGATCATAGGAGAAATTCTAGAAGAAAAAGGGGATGCTATAGATGAGCAAATAAGGTGACCTGAGTGGATGAGAGGGAGAAAGAGAAAAATTCTTAATATTCATGATGTATATTAACAAACATATCAAATTCAATCACTAAGCCGAACATGAGAAGGAGGGAGGAGGAGGGAATGTGGCGGGATTTGCGTAAGGGCTAAATGAGTGATGTGTGCATGTATGCCTTTACCATCGTATACTCCACTAAGATGTATGACTACAATGCACCAATAAAAGTAAAAAAAAATGGAATTTTCATGTGTGTTTATACATCCTAAAGAAGAAAAGATGTACAATTTTTTAATTACTTGATATTTACTATCACCTAAAGAAAGGACAATACCGATTAACATCAAAGTTAACCAAGTAGATAAAAAGCCATTTCTTTGGCCTTGGAATAATATTTTATTTATAAGACAAAGATAAACTAGAAAACACTTCAACTGAAAAGACAGAAAAAGCAATAATAGAAATAAACAACCATCATAATGCATATTAGCCTTTTGTCATACAAAAAATAAAAAATATCGCAATATTTTGACTTACATACATACTCTTGTATATTGCCATTGATTACGTGGTACTTCACTTCCAGTGTGCATCACAGTGATGTTTCTAAAATAAATGTATGATTATATGATCTACTTGCTTCTAAGCTTAAGTTGTTCCTCATCGCTGTTAGAACAAAAGCAGATCTCCTATCGTTATAATGACTTTTGAAGTGCTAAGTAGGCCCTGATTCTGCTCATCTCTCCTACATTATCTCTATTCATCCATTCACCCCATATTCTTATTACTCTGAATTTATTTTCATTTCTAGAGTGGGTTTTTCTCCTTTCCCTTGAACCTTCACAAATGCTTTATCCTCTTTCTAGATTAATTCTTCTCTACTCAGCAACCATTTGATCCTAACTGGCTAAGTCCCTTCTATCATCTATTACTCAACAAATAAGCTATTATTTCTTAGTAACTTTCCTTGCTCTCTGAAGTATGGATTAAATCCCTTGGCTTAGGGTTTCATAGGACTTTGCATTTTATCAATCACAGTACCTTTATGCTATTGTCTATTATTTTCCATATTACTACCAATATGAGGAGTAGAAGGTCAAGCATCATATCTATCTATTGTATTCTGGATTTTCCTAGTGTCTGAATACAGTACCAGGAACACAGCATCTATTTGTTGAATATGAATGAATAAGTGAATGAATATCCTTCCTGGTAAAAGAACTACTCTATTTATTTTTAATAACGATGAAATATTGTGCAATTTTGCCTTATATTCTTACTTTTCAGATAAAATTCTTTACTTTCCAAAGTACATTATTAGTTTTTCTTTGTAACTTTACTCATTTTTTCTCTAACTCTAGGATTGATGAGTAATGTTAGTGGGCAGGATGCTCATAAAGGAAAACTAGGACTTCAATAAAAGATGACATAAAAAAAACTGAGTCTCTTTTAAGTTTTCATGATAGCGCAGTGAATGGAATGACTCATTTCCATCAAATTGTGCTACAGAAATAAAAATGAACAAGTTGGACTTTATGTTTGAGTGCAGTTTAACAAAGGAAAAATTTTGCTTCAGACTCTTACTCACCATTTTCATTTACCAGTGTATATACGTACATGTGCTTATCCAACAACAACTTTCAATAGAGTAATTCTATTCAAATTTGTTTTTCAACCATGAAGTATAGCAGTCAAGAACACAGGTTAAGTGTAATTTGGGGAAGAAGCAATTCAAAATGTGAATTGTGCCACTTTGCCGACAGTCACAGTCATCAGAGATACAGAGAACTTGATAGTTATGGGGTAGTTACAGTGTGATGGGCAACATACTAAGTTCCTCTGAAGAATTACTCTATCTGATTAACATTTATAAAATCAACAAAGCTTCTATAAAATACTATGAATAATTCTGAAAAAAGAAAATAAAAATATAGAAACGAACCAAATAATTTGGATTTCCCCAACAATAAGAGCAAAAATTAAAAAATAAGTGAAACAAGAAATTAATGATTAATAATTCTAAGATGTGTGTCAACTTGTTGCTACATATAGATCTAACTTGGATCCTGATCAAACTATTGAGAAAATTGATACTATAGGAGAAAATTTGAAAATTACTTAGTTATATTAATCATTGCTAATCTGGTTTGGACATAATCCTGATTAAATTTTGTCTTCATTAAAATTTTCTATTTCCTGAAGTTATATGCATATATAGAGAGATATATTCTGATGTCTGGGATTTGCTTCATAATTATCTCACCTGGGGAGGCATAGATGGAGGCAAATGACCAGCAACTTATAATTATGAATATTGATTAAGGACTTAATGGAATTGTATTATACTATTTCAGTCAACTTTTCTATAATTTTGTAATATTCATAATAAACAGTAAACATTTTAGACAATAACCTTCAATCTGTATAGATGAAAACTAAATATCACTTTTAAAAATGATTTACTTTATTGAAGAATAAAAATATCTGTCAAGTTACATTAAACTTTACAATTTAAAAACTTTAAAATATATTGTTAACCGGGTGTGGTGGCGTACGCTTGTAATCCCCGCGCTAGGGAGGCGGAGACAGGAGGATCGCACTGGTTCGGAGCCAGCCTCGCTGGCTTAAGAGACTCTGTTTCCACATAAAAAACTTAAAAAATAGGTCTGGGAGTGTAGCCCATGGGAGTGTATCCCGAAGGGTAGAAGGGCTTCCAGGAACCCCAGTACCACCAAAAAAAGAATATATATATTTAAAATTACAAACAAATAACTCAATCAAGAAATGAGCATCTGAACTGAATAGACACTTCACAAAAGAAGAGCTACAAATGCCCAATAGATACATGAAAAGATGTTCAACATCATTAGCTGTCAGCGAGATGCAAATAAAAACACTGAGATTCCTACTAACCCCAATCAGAGTGGCAAGCATAAAGAAATCAAATAACAAAAAATGCTGGTGAGGATGTGGGGAAAGAGGAACTCTTTTACACTGTTGGTGGGAGTGCAAAGTAGTTCAGCCACTATGAAGATCTGTGTGGAGATTCCTTAGAAAACTGGGAATGGATCCACCATATGATCCAGCTCTACCACTCCTGGATATCTTTCCAAAGAGGTTGAAATCAGGAACTACAGTAACATATGCATACCTATATTCATAGCAGCACAATTTGTAATAGCCAAAATATGGAACCAAGCTAAGTCTCCATCTACATATGAATAGATTGCACAATTATGGGAGATACACACAATGGAATTCTTTTCAGCTATAAAGAAGAGTGAAATCATAGCATTCTCAAGAAGATGGAAAGATCTGGAGAACATTATCTTAAGTGAGATTCGTCAATCACAGAAAGAGAAGGGACATATATTCTTTCTTAATATGCCCAAACTAGGGAGCAATGGGGATACCAGAGGGACTCCAGATGATGGAGGGAAAATCTCAGCAAAGCTAGAATAGAAGGATAGGAAAGGAAGAAGGCTGAGGTTGATTAATGTAGGAGCTACATTTGAATATGTGTAAAAGTTTGAATATAGCCTGGTTAACCTAGACACTCATTGTTGGGAGAGGAGGAAAGAGAACCTGGGGAGGGGGAGAGGGCACCAAGCACAATCTAAATATATACCATTTTCAATATGTTCCACATATAAATAAAATATAAAAAATTAAAAAATATATTGATAAAGTTACATTAAATCTAACAATGAAGAGAATTAGATAGCAATTCCATTTCTATTTTTAAAAAGACAAAATTCAATTTGTTTCTTTATAACAATTAGAAAATCAAGTTCAAATTTTATTTCTTTAGTATCTCTACTGAACAGTAACTAACTTTCTAGTATCTCAATGTGCACAATTTTATTTAATCTCAAAGCAGTTTATATTTTCAGCACATGATGTGTGTGTGTATGTGTGTGTGAGAGGTGTGTGTGTGTGTGTGTGTGTGTGTATGTAAGAGAGAGAGAGAGAGAGAGAGAGAGAGAGAGAGAGAGAGAGAGAGAGATGTTTATTAGAAAGTAAACATGGGAGCCTGTTCATAAGCAATACTCATTAAAAACTTATTGATATTTGAATATTATTTTGATGCAGAGATGAGCTGTTATATGAAAAACACTTTTGAGAAAATAAAAGGAAAAATTGACTTAAATAGTGTGGAATGATAATTTATAGAAAATAAAAGAAGGAAGTATTATTTGCTAAGAAATTGGAAGTACTGAGTGAATAAACCATGGAGAAGAAAAAGGTTCTAAATAAATGAAAGTTAAGAGGAATGAAGGAGACTGGGGTCAGCCTCAGGATTATGCCCCTAGGCAAGATACAGCGCAGGCTAGTTCAGACCTGGACTTCTGCTTCCTGCCTCTGTGCCCCCCAGTTTAGACAAAAAGATTAGGCAGACAGAAAAGGAAAAACTATTTTTTTCAAGTTATCAAAAAAATTTTGGTACTTTACTTCTTTTTTAATATACTTTTATTGGTGCTTTGTATTCTCACATGGTAATGTTACCCAGAGTGATAGGGATACACACATACAGCACTTGCTGAGCTTCCTCCTGGTCTCCTCCCATCTCCATCTCCTTCCCCATATATAATATTAAGATTTGCATTGGCAATTTCATATATGTATATAATGTCAGTGGAAGTATTTTCTTTATTAATTCTTCCTCCCTCACACCACCACCATCCCCTAGACCACGCCAGTGTTCCACTGGAGTTTCCCCTTCATTATTTTAAGTTCCTCTTGTATTCCCCATACTCTCTAGCTTCTGCATATGAGATAATAGAAATGACCTTTCGCTCTCCATGACTGGCTAATCTCACTTAAAAAAAATGTTTTCTGAGTCCATCCATTTTCCTGCAAATGACAGAATTTTGTTCTTCTCGCTTGCTGAGTAGCATTTCGTCTATGTATATTCCATAATTTTGTAACCCACTCAAATGTTTATGGATGCTTAGGTTGCTTCCATAATTTCACTATTGTGAATTTCACTGTTCTAAACATGGATGTATATGCATTACTTTAATATTCTGATTTCTGTCTCTTTAGAATGATACCCAAGAGGGGTATAACTGGACCATATGGTGGAACCATTGCCAGTTTTCTGAGGAATCTCCTCACTGATCTCCATTGCGGATGTACTGGTTTGTGATACCACCAAAAGTGTAGAATAATTTCTATTTCCCAATTAGTGTCAGTATTTATTATTGTTTGACTTCTTGATGATTGTAATTCTAATTGGGGTAAGATGTAATCTCAGTGTAGTTTTGATTTGTATCTCCCTAATTACCAATAATGTTGAACTTTTTTCATATGTTTACTGGTGATTTGTATTTGTGTATTATAGTACTTAGTTTTCTTAGGAAATAGCAAAAGGGATACATATTAAAGAATAATTTGCATATGCTATCTTGCCATCTGGAAAATTCCTATAGAGGTTTCTCTGAACTTGTTTTCTCAAACATTTATTTTCTAATGAAAATTATACTTAAATCCTAAAAATGGTAATATAAATGGGATTTGTTCTGTAATAAAAGTTGAAAACTTTG
Source organism: Muscardinus avellanarius (assembly GCF_963383645.1). Classification (NCBI taxonomy): domain Eukaryota; kingdom Metazoa; phylum Chordata; class Mammalia; order Rodentia; family Gliridae; genus Muscardinus; species Muscardinus avellanarius. Next base: position 93,318,632 of record NC_137794.1, read on the forward strand.
AAAAAACTTCTTTCCAAAGGCTTTAAAAAACAAAGCGTACCCCTTTTAATTAAAAATATATCATCAAACATAAATAGTAAAGTAACAAAAATAATATAATAATCATCCTTTTTCCTTGGCAGGGAATATGAACTCAAAGACATTTAAAAAATACTGGATCTCAATGGAAAATCTCAAATGAATGTTTCTGACGGTAGAGATGAAAATCAGTAAGATTTTGAAGCCTGATATTCTTCAAAGAAGAAAGTTATAAATATCAAAGAAAAGAAATGGTCATGTTTTACAGTGAATGAAAGATTTACAAGAATTTTGTCAATTAATCTTTTGTCTTGGAAAAAATTCTAGAAAGGCAACGGGTTTGATTCTGAACAGTCCTTTTGTATGCAAGGCATAAGATGGTATGTCATACAAAGCCAGCTACTGAAGAGTTTTCATTTTGTCTTGTTAAAAAGGAGAAGAAAGACAAAGAAACTTAAAAATTGATGTATATGACTGGATCTGCTATATTGTGTATTTAAGAAAATATTTAATAACCAAGTAATATAATGGCTAAGAGTTCAAGATTTAGGATAAGATGACCTGGTTTCAGATTCCATGTTGCTCCTTATCCACATGTATTTCCAGGACTTGATCTTCTCTTTTCTAAAATGAAGGTGAAATGGGTTTTAAACAGAGTAAGATATGATCATGCATGCAATGTAATTGATTAGCATAGCAACTGCCTCAGAGCAATTGTACCATAATGCAAGCAATGTAAGTACCCACCATCATCATGTTTTAATATGATTCATACTGTTATTATTAACTGGTTTTAATGTAATGATAAAATAATACTTTTGATGATAAGAAAACCAAATATCATTTGTATTTCGGTTGAATTCCAAGATTTGAATTTTATCTTAAGTGGTTCTCACATTTATATATGGTGTAGGTTTATAGCCTTCTTTTACTATTCAACCATTTCTGTGTGATATGTTACTCCTGTAAGGACAAGCATCCACTTCCACATATAAATATTAAGTTTTGAGTCTTTACACATGACTCTCAAATGCAAGAATGGGCTTGGAGTAGGGCTCCCTAACTCTCAGTGATGAATGCAACACATGGTTGTGTAGCCACAATATCTGAATGTGAATATTCTTTCTTAAGAATCTCAAATCTCAGTCCTCTGCACTTATTTGACTGTTTATGATTGTAGAAAGGCTGCAAGGAAGGTTGATAACAGTAATTTCTCTATCTGAAGCACCAGTGGCTTCTTCCTTCCTTTACCAAATAGAAGTGCATGTTAAGACTTCACTTTATTCCTACCTTCACCATTTCATGGTTACATTTCCATTTAAGAATATGAAATAGGTAAGAAACACAGGGGCACCTTCAACATTAAATAATTGGGTGCCGCTAGTATAGAAGGACCCCTGGAAGAGAGAAAGCACAAATTTAGAGCAGTCCAGATGAGTTATTCCATTGAATATTCTGTTAATTCAACACTGGCACTAATTGCAGAGAGTAGCATGCAACCTCCTAGGTGCCATAAAACCTATATTGTTTTCAAAAGGAACAACCCATCAGCTCTTAACTGGCCTAACCAAGCAATCCTTGTAGGATTCAGGAATCAGAAAAACCTCAGGAGACCCACAAGAAATTTACTGATGTTTCTGTGGATGCCCAGTATGTTTGATAATTTATTCAAGACGATTGCAAAAAGTTGTCAGAGGCTCCTTGGGATCCATAAAACTTATATTTGCATAAACTACTTCTTTGCGAATTAAAAAAGTTGGAGAAGGTCTCTGTGAGCTTTTATAAAATCCCACATTCTGATAGATAGGCAGCGTAGGTAAATGGGAATTTCAGGTGTTCTAGGAAGTCACGGAATTTTCTTTGATCACATGTATCATTCACTTTGAAAAAGACGGAAAGATGTAGAATAATGATATAGATATAATTTGAAAACTTCTGTGGTTCCACTGAGGGAAAATAGCTACGAGACATCATTGAACTCAAATTAAAAGAGCTAAAAGGAAAACGTACTTTTTGAAGAAAGCAACATTATCAATCCTGAATAAAAAAGAATGTGTAGATTCATCTCAGAAATAAATTACTGTATTTTTTTTAGTATTTATGTCTATTGGTTTTTAAGTCTGTTTTGTCGTGTTAATTAAAATTCTAACGTTAACATGTTTTATTAGCATATGTAAAATGAATCAACCCATTGAGTCATAAATATCTAAGATTCTAAAGAGATTCATTTAGAAAACAATGTAAATATATTAATAAGTCAGATATGTGTAAACATCGAATAATAGTGATATTTCTGTTTTCTAAACCACTGAGAAATTTTAATCTGAATTGTAACTTAATAGAACTCCTAATGAAAGAATATAAAAGCCCTAAATATTCTCACTATTTCTAAATAGCTTCAATATTTTCTGATTAGAGTGATACGAAGTGGCAACATTTTATATTTCAGGCTCGAAACCATCATACCCAGTGATCATGTATGGTATATCAACAATGTTATTTATTAGCTTGAAATACAAAACTACTTCTTATCTAGAGGAATTAAAGACAATGGTTGATCTTGAATGAAAATTTTATATTTTCAAATTCTATTGATATATGAAATATCACAATATAAATTTTCATCATATCAAGGATATATCAAATCACATATGGTTTTCTTATTTTGTCATTATCAACAGTTAAAAGAGAAATGCTTACCTGTAACAATAACTTTTTTATTGTTACATTAAATTAATTGTTCCAACCATTGTCTCTTTAGCTACTAACATACTTGTCTTAATCATGGAAAGAAAAATATAGATAAATGTTGGTAATGTAAATACTCACAACTGACTCACCTGAATAGCCAAATGAGAGGTGAAAACCAGAATAAAAAGCAAAATAAAAATGTTTCTGTCCTCATAATTGAAGACTGAGTATACCCTTAGGATTCAACAGTATTTTTGTTTTGTTTTGTACAATGATATTTTTTTTATAATCTGAAACATAATATTCACAGTTTCTTCCTTCATCTCCACCCATCTTTCTGCCTTCTTTTTTCTGTTGATTTCCTGTCTCACCTTTTACATTTCAATGCTTTATTCCATTAGTTCTTAGTTCTAGTTCCATATTGACATTTTCCTTATAACATTGTATATATAGTATTGATTTTGTATACCCTCTATCTTCCTTGATCCTATCATCCTAACTAATTCCATTCATCCTAGTAGTTGTGAACTGACTCACTAAATACCTGCTGAAACTACTTTGTGACAATTTCAAGGACTACCTGCTAAAAGCATTTTGATTTTATGTTCTCAGAACTGGAAGATTCCACTTCTTGGACGTGACTCAAGTACATAAGGGTGGTACTTGTGATTTTATTATGTTTTATGCAGCGATTTTATCATTGTTTTGTCCATTTTGAATAAGAAACCCTAAGTGCCCAAAATGACTAAAAGTTATGACACTCCTCAAGATACTTATAAAAGAAAAATGTACGTGAGTTATCTTCCATGTCATAATGCTTATTTTAAGGTTATTTTTCTTTATCTCCACTCAAACAGAAAGTAGAGTTTGAGATGGGGGTATTAAAATATTTACCAAATTAAAAACCACTAGGGTCAAGAAAAAGATAATTTTCATTTATTTAATTTATATAGTCAATTTATTGGGCTGAATTTATATAGTTACAGTAATAAGAAAAAATAAAACAGTTCTAATTTTGTTCTGTATACAAAAGTACAATAATCTGTAAACTCACTTTGCTCTCAGGAGGCAGCATCGTAGAGATATTAGGAAAAATGACTCTAGAATCAAACAGTATGTCTATCCTTGTAGCAGTCCTTACCAGTTTGGCCAATCTCTTATCACATCTATAGAAGAAGGAGCAACTAATGATAATATATCAGATATGATTTCATAGTGATTGGGTCAGTTAACATACATAATACTTAATAGTCATTCATTTATAGTTATTAATACATTTAATTCATAACGTGTTTACTGGAAATGATGTTATTTTATTTGTATCCTGATTCCATCATAAAAATTTGGGGTTGGCATGGAGATTACAATGCCATAGAAGAGAAAACTAATACAGAAACACATAAAAGACCTGAATGGACATCTCTGAATGAGGTCGAGAGGGCATGTTGAATGAAGTCTACAGTGAGTTGATTGTAATTAAAATTCTCCTTTATAAAAATGCTTCTTGATGGCAAATGAAAAAAGTCATAGAGTGTATTATTTTTTTTTCTTCCGCAATTAAATGCAGGCATGCCTCTCCTGTGACTGAAAGAAAAAAATGAGTGATACTTTCAATTTTATTTTGTTCTTGACCCCCATGAAAACATTCATCTGGGGTCTTAGCTCTTATCTGCATCATTCTGTTACCTTATTTTTCTTGTTAATGTTGAGATGAGGAAAGAGCAGCCTGCCCATGCCATATGGGTATACTACTACCAGAGCAGAATGCTGCAAGAAAGACAATTGTCACATCTGCCCTTTTTAAAAAGCAAAAGATGTAATTGTAAACAATCACTCATATAGCCTGTACTTTATTAGTTTTTAAATAATTGTCAATACTTCATTTGTAACCATGTCATTATTTTTAAAATAATCTGATTCAAACTTAATGTTCATTGAGAATAGTATTACATTAACTGAGTTATATTAGATATTAAATGGTATTTTATAGAAAAAAGCACAAGATACTTTAGCAGTCATTAAGTAGAGTCCATGTGGGTGACTGTAAAAACATATGATTGAAAGTACAGAGAAACATGTGGACATGAAGAGTTTCAAATTAACTTATAAACAAAACAAATAGTGCCCTTCCATCACTATCTCCTTCCTGGAAGCTAATTTAGCTAAATTTTGTGACTTTTGTTGTATTTTTAGTAACCAGTTCTAATGCAGTCTTGTAATAAATAGACATTCAGGTAAACAGGACCTTTATGACATCCGGATATGATGGCAAATACTCAGACAATAAGTGGATAAAAATGGTATTCCTATTATTTTATCAATAGCTGGCGTGTACATGTGTGTGTGTGTGTGTGTGTGTGTGTATGTGTGTGTGTGTGTGTGTGTGTGTATGTGTAGGTAGGAGAGAACAGAGAGGATATGATTTATCATAACATGGTATTTGCTAACAGACTTATATAAGAGAATATTGGAATGAGTCATTATCCTCTGGAAACCAGATTCTCCCTGGTGTCTTCCTCAAGGCAGGGTGAGTTTGTTACTTGCATGTTAACCATTTCAGAGCTCTGATGACTCATATCTATAAATAATGTTCTGAATCCAAGTCAGATTTTCCAGTACATGGAGAACACTATGTGACTTATAAAGGAAATTTTAAAAGTACTGCAATATACATATTTTGTATGCTTCTGTTTAAAAAAATATCTCTCTTGAACTAGCTTCAGGACATAATTTTCAAATCCATGAGTCACAGAGTCTGAAAATGAGTCCACTTTGTCTATCAGAGCAAACATGAGCAATTTGTACACTTTATACATGACAACAACCTGCCTTTACCCTGGGTCTTGCTTGGCCAGCGCACTCACGGTCTGAGTATTATGTCCTCAGGACATAAAACTGGCTGATCTGAGTGACATCGTAATGATTTAGTGAAATTGGCATTGGTAAGTCTCTCTGCCAGATTGTCAAATTATATTAGCAGCTTAGAGTAAGAAAAAGAAGAAAAACTATTAATTTATTGCCTCTTTACTTATTTTAAGGTTAAGCTTATATACAAAGAAAAATATCTCTTCTCTGGCTAGAGTCAGACCCTTTCAACATGAACTTTTAAGTGCAGAAAAACCTTCCTCTTTACTCATTTTTAGATCAATCTTTTTTTCCCATCACAAAATGAAGCTGAGGAGTGTTTTCAGAAAATCATTATGGGTAGAAAATCTGCTGATGTTTTTCTCCTCCCAAATACTCACACAACAATATTTCTTTGTTGGTGATAGGCAGGCAAAATTGTACAACAGTCCGAAGTTGCTGTTTGGAATTTCTGCTTAGAAATGTGGTGTCTGTTGTGTAGGAGTTTTATTTCAGAGCCAACACACCCCAGCCATTGCTGAAGATCCTGATATTGATTATGTCATTTTACTTTCCCTCCTGTACTTGCTGGAAATGAAAAAGAAGCTAGCTCTCTTTGGAGCATTTACTTTATAAAGAGAAATATTGATATCATTATAATAGTATTTTACTTCTGATATATATGTTTATAATAGACATATAAATTTATTTTGCCTTATGCCAGAACCAGTAAGTTATTCAGGGAATGTAATAGCAACATAATATAGAAGAAGCCTGTACCAAAATAGGAGGTTGAGAATGTGAATTTTAATGGAAACTGGTTGCTTAATGAGGAGCCAGGTGCTAAGATAATACATGTTAGATAATATTAATACCTTCTAAATTTATTTGAGGATATTATTAGGTACATTTTATATTAGCTATAAAATTATGGTTTTTATATAGATGGTCATATACATGAAAAATCTCATAGTGGGCAATATCATGTAAAAATAATTTTATGTTTAAACCAGTAAAGACACATAAATTAATAGGAATAAATCAAAATGACTTTCTTTTATTATTTTATTATTTTGATTAATAGCACAGACTTTGAAAGTGGGTTAAAATATTGTTTCAATAATTACAGCCTCAATTACTTCTAAGGAAGAGAAAGTTTACAAAAATAAGATAAATTAACCAGATATAAAATTGCAATCGAGGGTAGAGGAAAGTGATAAAGATCTGACACATCAAAGTATGGAGACTTCTTGTAAAAAATATAAACTTATGTTTTTTTCTATGCTAGAAGGTGAGCCACAACCAGTTCCTCAAGGAAAGTCAGATAACTGAGTTGTACTTAAATAGTATTGAGTTACAAGTTAGGCATTTATTCAACAATATTAATTATAAATTAGCCTCATCATTTTCAAAATGAACCTTTTTTTGCTTAATTTCTCTTTAGGTAAACTGAATACATTAATACTTAATTCATGCCAGTCTTCTGAGGATTCTGTAAACCAGTTGATATAGTGCCTGGCATCTAGTAAGTGCTCATCAAAATAAGCAATTATTAGTCTCTCTGTTTTTTTAAAGTCCTATTATTTATTCAACAAGCATTTGACAATTTTTGTTTGTAACCTACAATATATATTTCTGGATGAAAAGAAAAGACCCTGGAATCACTTTCTTTTCTGAAACATTAAATTGTTACATAAGATAAGTCTCTTAAATTTCTTATTGGGTAAACTTTCTTTTTAAGCTTTTCTAACTATAGTTTCATGAAAATGTATTGGTAAAAGTTTTAACAATTAAGTTTCCAAAAAGAGAAAGAGAGGGAGGGAGGGAAGGTGAGATAAACAGAGATAGGACAGAGAAAGAGAGAAGAAATGATGCACAAGAGAGGAGAATTTGAGAAGGTCATTATTTTTGCCACTTTTCATGGCATAAACACTCATATTGTGGCTGATTTAAATTTCTAATATGAAGTCACTGAACCTCAGAGTTGGGAAGACATGTTAGAAATCACCTCTTCAAAGCCAACTTGGGATGATTTTAGTATGCTCCTGAATATAAAGTTTTTAAATGATAGGGATGGTAACTTGAAAGATGGCAATTTTTGACACTCATGATAAAGTTTGCACACAGACAGAAATTTCTGTGTGGAAAGTAAAACACGACTTTAATAGGAGAAACAAGTAACGTCAAGTGTAAGTTAAAGCTCTTTTACATGGAAAGTAAAAATAAACGAAATGAGAATTTATTTTGGACTGGGAAGAGAAAGGCAAAGTGTACGTATAAAGATGACTTACATATATATATATATATATATATATATATATATATATATATATATATATATATATATATATCAGAGCTTTTTATATAGCACTTCCTGTGTGCCAGGCATAGCTAGTGTGAATAATAAATCATTTGAAAAAGTAACTCATTAAAATTAATATTCTTGGAATATAATCTGCCTTGATAAAAATAGCCATTTTTTACAAAAGAATAAAAGTGATTTTGCTCTGTGTGGGAGCTAGAGACCAGAGGATCTGCAAGATAGAAGCTATATTTGTTCCCAGAAAGAATAAAGACCTAAATAAGAGGAATGATGAGCACTGAATTAAAATATATTCTTTAATTGTAAGCAATGCTTGTGCAATAAAAATAGCTGTGATTTATATACCACATGTGTCCAGGCTGCTTTGCAAGTCTTTTTTTTTCCAGTTTTTCATATTTTTATTCATAGTTTTAGTGTCTTACTATGTGCTAGACAATGAATCAGGGAGATCAATGCTTTCCTGGAGCTCAAAGTCTGGTGCACAGCTTATGTTAGTTGCAAATTAGGGTTTGTAGTGTGATCAGTAGTTGATGGCACCAAATAAAGTGCCAGAGCTCACTGGCTTTCAAGTAGACTTATATCTTCTTTATAAGCATTCTAATGTGGATGCACTACTTAATGGATTACTACATGTGATGAGCCCCACCCATTGCCTGCTGGCTCGAAGACCTAAAAATAGCGCGCGGAAGCTCTGTGAGGCCCATTAAGCAGTAAACAACTTTCAGGAAGTCCGGTAACCGGAGCATGGGGCGCACGGGAACACTACATACCACTGTTTGTAACAAATGAGCTAATTTTGCATGGAACGAGTGATCTGAGTGCTGATTGGCTGCTTGGGATATATAAGCGGGGAGCGGGGAGCGGAGAGAGGAGAGTATGTAAGAGCCTGGGATAATAAAGAGTCCGAAGAAGATCGTCTCCGGTGTCGTGCTTGAAAGCGGCAAGTGGTGGCCCGTACGGGGAATCTCTCTCAACGAGACGGTCAGAACTTTGGACTTTCCAGGGCAGCCGGCTGGTAAGTTCTCCTGTGAAGAGGGAGGCTCTACAAAGTAGAGGATCATAAGATTGTTCTTTCCCAACTCTGTTTGAGGACGAAGGGGAGCTCCTTTGAGGGGAGGATTTATAGGGTAGTATACTCTCAGGCTGGACCTGAGGCTGAATAGGTATGGGAAATAATCCATCTCATCCAATACAAAAGGCTTTAAAAGCCTTATTAAACGGAAAGGGGTTAAAACTTAGGGATAAGACTATTCAGGGTTTTTTGAGTCAAGTGGATGAGGTGGCCCCTTGGTTTGCAGTATCAGGAAACTTGACCCTGGCAAGTTGGGATAAGTTAGGGAAGGATATTAAAAGGGCAGAGAAAAACAATCAAGTCACGGGAGGAACTTATCCTTTGTGGCGCCTCGTCAGGGCATGTTTGGAGCAGAAATACTACAAACCGCTAGTGCGAGAGGGACAAGTGGCACTTGATCTGTTAAAAGAGGAACGGTCCACTTCCTCTCACCCAGCTAGTGAACTAGGCTCTGAAGGGGAGGGGGACTCGGACGAGGAACTTGCGGCAATAGAGGAGGAAGTCAGCAGATTAACCCTAGCTACAGGCCCCTCGCAGGGCTCTGTTCCTCCGCCCTATAATCCCTCAGCTCCAGGACAAAGCGGAGGCCGCTCCTTTAATGAAAAGGTATGGCGTGAGCCGGAAATGTTACTATCCAGACAGGCTTTCCCCGTGTTTCAACCACAAGGAGGAGGACCTCGGTATCATGAGCCTTTAGATTATAAGCTTGTAAAACATATTGCTGAGTCCGTGCGGACTTATGGTACCAATTCTGCATACACTGTAGCCACCTTAAAAAGCATTTACAGGTATGCCATGACCCCTGGAGATTGGCAGAACTTGGCCCGAGCGGCTTTGACCCCAGGACAGTATTTAGATTGGAAGGCTTTCCTTATTGAGTTCGCAGCAGAGCAAGCAGCGGTGAATCAGGCCGCAGGACAACCTGCCTGGAATTTGGATATGCTTTTGGGACAGGGACAATTTGCTAACAACCAGACCTGTTACCCTCAACAAGTGTATGATCAGATAAACAATTTGGCCACCAGGGCATGGAAAAGTTTGCCTAATAAAGGGGAGGTGTCAGGCAATCTTACTAAGATAATTCAAGGTCCCACTGAGCCTTTTTCTGATTTTGTGGCTAGGATGGTAGAAGCTGCTGGACGAATATTCGGGGATGTCGATGCAGCCATGCCACTTGTTAAACAGCTTATTTTCGAACAATGTAATACTGAATGCAAACAAGCTATAAATCCATATAAAAGTAAAGGTTTAGAAGTATGGATGAAGTTATGTAGAGAACTCGGCGGACCTTTAACCAACTCGGGGCTCGCTGCGGCTATCATGCAAGCATCTGGCAGGCAAAAGGGCAATAACAACACCCGACTAGGAAATTGCTTTTCATGTGGGGCGGCAGGGCATTTAAAAAGAGACTGCCCAAAACGAGGCTCTCTCTCTCAAAAGAGCCCACCAGACCTATGTAAGAGATGTAGAAAAGGCAGACATCCCGCCTCAGAGTGCCGGTCCGTTAAGGATATTGACGGCAATATCCTACCGTCCCATGATCAGTCGGGACAGGGTCGCCCGCTGTCAAAAAACGGGAAACGGGGCCCCCATCCCCAGGGCCCTTACAAGTATGGGGGCCAACAAATGTACAATGCTATAGAGACACACCAAACACCCCAATGGCCCAATCTCCAACTGCCCAAGGAATCCGGAGAGCCACTCCCGGTTCAGCGGGATTGGACCTCTGTGCCACCACCCGGCTGGTATTAACCCCTCGAATGGGAATTCAAATTATGTCGACTGATATGTCAGGGCCATTACCCCCAGAAACGGTGGGCATAGTTTTGGGGCGATCATCATCCACCATGAAAGGCCTAATAACTCATCCTGGAGTTATTGACCAAGATTATGAGGGCGTTATAAAGGTTATGGTCTCCGCCCCCAGAGGAATTGTTGCCATCTCTCCTGGTGATCGGATAGCGCAGCTGTTATTATTACCTAGTCTACATTCTCTCTTCCCTTCAAAAAAGGAACAGCGAGGAGAAAAAGGGTTTGGGTCCTCTGGTACTAATATAATATCTCTCGCCTTTGATATGGGAAAACGACCTTTAATTACTTTGAAAGTGGAGGGAAAGCTGATTCTAGGATTGCTTGATACAGGGGCAGATACTAGTGTAATTGCTTCTAAGGATTGGCCCCCCGCCTGGCCCATAAAAAAGGCTGACACACAGCTTAGAGGATTAGGATACATTAAAACACCTGATATTAGTGCTAGACCCCTTCATTGGGAGGACCAAGAAAAACATTCTGGGACCTTTACACCCTATATGCTGGAAATTCCGGTCTCCTTGTGGGGTCGAGATCTACTTCTGGACATGGGATTCCGATTACATAATGAGTATTCTCCCCAGGCGCTACATATGTTTAACAAGCAAGGTTTTCATCCATCATTTGGATTAGGGCGAAACCTACAGGGACGGAGGAGCCCTGTCCCCACTGAAGGACAAAACACTAAACAGGGATTGGGTTTTGTGGAGTAGCCACTGGGGAGGCAATTCCCATCACTTGGAAGACGGGGGATCCAGTATGGGTTTCCCAGTGGCCTCTCCCCCGTGAAAAATTGGAAGCAGCAAAAGAGTTAGTAAAAGAACAACTAAAATTAGGACATATCCAATCATCCACATCACCCTGGAATACCCCTATATTTGTAATAAAGAAAAAATCAGGAAAATGGAGACTATTACATGATCTCCGAGCCATAAATGAACAAATGCAAGTTATGGGACCGGTCCAACGTGGACTCCCCCTTCTCTCAACTATTCCAAAATTCTGGCCAATTATAGTGATTGATATAAAAGACTGCTTTTTCTCTATACCATTAAATCCTCTAGATACCCCACGTTTTGCTTTTACTGTGCCATCCCTAAACCAAGAGCAAATTGACCAGAGATATGAGTGGAGAGTGCTCCCCCAGGGTATGGCGAATAGCCCCACTCTTTGTCAACTATATGTGGATGCTGCCTTACAACCTGTTAGGGATAAATTCCCTCCATTGCGTTGTCTCCATTATATGGATGATATCCTATTAGCCTGTGAAAATGAAAAGGTACTGGATGAAGCGTATTGTGTGCTTGTTAAAGCCCTTGAGGAAAAGGGTTTAGTTATAGCATCTGAAAAGGTTCAAAAGGGCACCGTCACCCATTTTTTGGGAAATATTCTTTATCCCAATTTTGTCACGCCCCAAAAGGTCACCATTCGTACAGACCAGTTACACACTTTAAATGATTTTCAAAAGTTATTAGGAGATATTAATTGGATACGTCCTGCTTTAGGAATCCCAAATTTTATGCTAAAACCTTTATATGATATCCTCAAAGGAGATTCTTCCTTAACCTCTCCTAGAATGCTGACTGCTGAAGCCCGGGAAGCCTTAAGTTTGGTAGAACAAGCTTTAACTAAGGCTTCCCTTAAGCGCATTTCACCGAGGGATTCTATTTGGGCATGCATACTGGCTACTGAGCTCCAACCCACTGGGGTCTTATGGCAACAAGGACCTCTATTATGGATTCATCCTAAACTATCTCCTCAAAAGGTTATTGAGTATTATCCCTCTATGGTGGCAAAGGTTGCTGTTCTTGCCATACAGCAATGTATTCAACATTTTGGCCAAACCCCTAATAAGCTTATTGTTCCCTATAGTAAACACCAAATATTAATTTTACAAACCTCCCTGGATGATTGGGCTATATTACGATGTGTGTTTAATGGAGAGATAGATAATCACTTACCTAAAGATCCTATATTACATTTTGCAACTCAACATCCTATTATCTTTCCAACCATAACCAGAAGAACACCTATACCCTTCGCTATCAATATTTTTACTGATGGATCAAAATCTGGCCTTGGAGCTTTTATGATAGAAGGACAAAAACCCATAGTTGTTCAATATCAGCATATATCACCTCAGCTAGTTGAACTAAATATTATATTAGAAGTGTTTGAGAGATATGATTCTTCCTTTAATTTGTTATCGGACTCCTCCTATGCTGTAGAGATGATAAAGTCCCTTGAATGTGCGGGGCAAATATCAACACATACGCCCATCCACTACTTGGCATCTAAAATTCAACATTTAATTTTGATGAGGAAAAATCCCTTTTATGTACAACATATTAGGGCACATACAGGCTTACCAGGGCCTGTTGCCCAAGGTAATGATTATGTAGATAAGCTTACGAAGATGCCCATGATTTTCTCTCTCACCCCACTTCAACGGGCACAAGATTTTCATCGCCAGTTTCATGTAAATGCTAAAACTTTACAGATTAAATTTAAAATTCCTCGTTGTCAAGCCCGTGACATCATCAAGGCCTGTGGTACTTGTGCACCCTTTATCCCCTCTTCTAATGTTGGTGTTTGCCCACGTGGGTTGCTCCCCTTACATTTATGGCAAATGGATGTGACCCATATACCTGAATTTGGCTCTGTTAAGTATGTACATGTTTCTGTTGATACTGTTTCTGGAATTATATATGCTTCTACTCACACAGGGGAAAAAGCTCGTGACGTTATCGCTCATTGTCTTGAAGCTTGGGCAGCATGGAATGTGCCAAAAGAAATAAAAACTGATAATGGTCCGGCTTATACCTCACAAAAATTTCAGTCTTTCTGTAAACAGATGGGCGTAACATTAAAACATGGCCTTCCATATAATCCTCAAGGACAGGGCATTGTTGAACGCGCCCATCGCACAATAAAAGAATGTCTAATAAAACAAAAAGGGGGAATAGGTGAGAATCTGAAACCAAGGCAGCGATTATCTTTGGCACTTTTTACTTTAAATTTTTTAAATTTAGATATTAATGGCAAATCGGCCGCAGATCGCCATTTTTGTCCTTCTAGTATTCCCCATGATATGGTAAAATGGAAAGATGTCCTCACCGGAAAATGGAAGGGACCTGATCCGGTACTCACATGGGCCAGAGGCTCTGTTTGTGTTTTCCCACAGGACGGAACCGATCCGATTTGGATCCCAGAGAGACTGACTCGTCAAATAATATCGCAAGATGGCGCCTCAGGGATGGATACACCTGATCACCATGCTGATCTGGACAAAACCAGTATGGAGTGAGCAACAATGGGGTATTTTTACAGCTTTTCCATTTCCATTACCATTGAGTTGCTCCTCCCAGACCTTCCCTAGAAATTTTACTACAAATGCATCTCTAGAACTTCTCGGGAGCTTTCCCAACATCTTACAGGCAACTGGAGCTGGGAGTTTGATAAACTCACCGAACAATTACGTGCTGAAATCATCAAGGTCAACACCACCCGAATCGACCCCAAAGTGGCCCAAACGCTGGCGTCCCGGATCCAGAAGGCAGCATTCCATCTAAAAGAATGGGCCGGGTTGGGAGCATTGGGATTTTGTTTTGTTTTCCTGTGCATTCTATGTCTCTGTTGCCTGAGACGTTTATTTCTGCAGAGGGCCAAGGATCAGATGCTCCTAGCTCAGGCTTTCATGGCGGTTGAAGCAGGACAATCGCCTACTGTTTGGCTAGCCGCAATGGAAAAATCATAAAGCAGAATGTCAGCAAGGACTGCACTTGGGACCCCGGGAGGGTGCATCCCAAGGAGGATATGCTCAGCTGCATACGGGTTACCACTGTATTGCTCGCCCGTCCCTGCAAAAAAGGTGGTGGCAAATAATTGCATAAACTATAGCAGGGGTTGAGTCCTCTATCCTCTTCTGCTTAAAAACAAAAAGGGGGAACTGTGATGAGCCCCACCCATTGCCTGCTAGCTCGAAGACCTAAAAATAGCGCCGAGCGGAAGCTCTGTGAGGCCCATTAAGCAGTAAACAACTTTCAGGAAGTCCGGTAACCGGAGCATGGGGCGCACGGGAACACTACATACCACTGTTTGTAACAAATGAGCTAATTTTGCATGGAACGAGTGATCTGAGTGCTGATTGGCTGCTTGGGATATATAAGCGGGGAGCGGGGAGCGGAGAGAGGAGAGTATGTAAGAGCCTGGGATAATAAAGAGTCCGAAGAAGATCGTCTCCGGTGTCGTGCTTGAAAGCGGCAACTACAGGACCATCCAGGAGCTCGAGCACCTTCTGTCTCAGGGATCTGTCATTCTCTTGGTCCTATAAATCCTTTGCATTTTATAGGTGGAAAAAGTGAAGTTAGTGGATCATGAAGATAATTTTAAGGGCCAGGCACAATCACTCACCACTTCATTGCTACAAAAGAGGTTGAGAAAAGCAGCCAAATTGTTTATTAGAGAATTGCCAATGTTCTGTATTTTCACCATTTTAGTAGTTGTACAGTTTATTTAGTATTGTCTTAAATTTCAATTTCCTCATAACATATGATGTTAAGAATATTTTCATCTGCATATCTTCTTTGGTAAGACATCTCTTCAGTTCTTTTGCCCATTTTTTAAAATCAGGTTTTCAATTTCTTTAAGTTTTAAGGATTTTGTTTATTTTGGATAAAAGTTCTTTATCAAATTATCTTTTGAAAATAATTTTCCGAGTCTGTGACTTGTCTTCTCATTCTGTTCTCATTGCCTTTCACAGTACAGAAGTGTTTAATTTAAAATGAAGTCCAGTTTAACCATTACTCTTTTCATAGATCTTTCCTTTGGTGTTGTAGCTAAAAAGTCATTGCCATGAACAAACTCTTCTCTGTCTCATCCTATATTATCTACTAGAAGTTATAAAGTTTTACATTTTGCATTTAGCTTCATGATTCATTTAGAATCAGTTTTGTGAAGGGCTTCTAGTTGTTCCAGTACTGTTTTGAAGAGACTATCTTTTCTGTTTTGTATGGCTTTTGTTTCATTGTTAAAGATTAGTTGGTTATATATGTAGGTGGATCTGCTTTTCAAGGAAAAGAAAAACAAGTTGAATGAAACCATAGTCTCTGACATACTATTTTGAATTTCTCAGTTAATGCTCACAGCAATTTTATACATTGATGAAATTATTGCATCTGTTTTATAGGTGATAAAATTAAAGTTTTAAGAAAGGTTGAATTGCTTTCTCAAGTAAATATACAGCATTTATGTTGAGCTAGTATTCGAAATCAGGTCAAGAAGTAGGGGGATTTTATTTGATATCTGCTTATTTTTTTACTGTTTTGTATTTAACTTTTGGTAAAAAATATTTAGATGATTTGAACCACTTTCTTTTCCAACAAAAATAAGTTCTCCAACATTTATGATTGAGTCCACTAAATGAACTCAATGAGAACAAATTATGTGAGATATTTTAGCCTATCTTTATATTTTTTCAATTTGAAAATCTTAAAAAAAAGTTTAAATAAGTCAGGAAGAGGCTCTGTGCAAGATATATTCTTTTAAATGGAATATCATTTTAAATTATTATCAGTAAATATAAAATATTGCCCAGATAAAACTATAAACCTTGATAAAGAATGCTAAATAATTGCTTTATTATAGCTTAGTGAAGTGTTTGAAATACCATTTTGCTATCTTTGGAAACTAATAAAATATAGATTGAAAGTAAAGGTAAATAATAACAGATTTTTAAATCCATATTTCAAATTCCACACAGCCCATGCCAATCTGAAAGTCACTAACTTGATTTAAGTCTATGTAGTAATGCCCTATTTGTCTTTGAGTTGTCGTTCAATTATTTATTAGAGATTTTTAAAATGCTCTCTTGAAGCATACAGATTTTGATGAATTACCCTGAAAATATTTTAATCCATTAATAGAAATAGTCAAGAATATTGCAAAAATATCAATTTTATTTATATACTTATTTTTACAAGCAAGTGTGAATTTATTACCAAGCATATTAATATAGACCAATTGGTAATACCTAGTAAAGTCATTTGACACTGTAATAATCAGATATTTTTATCAAGCTTCTAAAATTACTTTAAATGTATTTTCTCCGTATTTTTATAGAATACCAATAGACACTTTAAATCTCAGATCAATAGACAGAAACATTTATTTTCCATGAGAGAAGCAAAGAGGATTTTCTGTTGTCTTAAAATTCATTTTGTTGTGTTATATGAACTCTTTTTTATGTCACTTGTCCACTAGCATATTTTGTTTGAGACACAAACACTCAGTTTTGAGAATTCTTCCCATCTTAAATATAAAAAATAGCATGCTAGATTTATTTCTTATTTTTATAGTTTAAAAACTTGGGGGATATAAAAACGAAAGAGATATACTTCCATATTAAAAAATTTCTATTGCTAAAATTTACTCCCAAAACAGCGAATTAGCTGACCTAAGATGCTATCATTGTCTGGAGATTAGCACTGAGAAGCAAATAAGTAATACTAAAGCCCATGTGGTTTATATATCTGTCTATTTAGAGGACTTCCAACCTTATAACCCTATGCTTTTGTCAGAAAAGGAATGGAAAATCCAGTTACAGCTGTCTCGTAGGTCTATCATTATTCAGGATGAAAACACTGCTTAGTCACTCCCTAACTCAGAATTCTCTCTTTTTAGCAACTTAATACAGTATCATGAAACAACTGCCCCAGACGGTTTATAACAAGACGCCTTGCCAAAAATACATCAATTGTAAGAAAAACAGGAAACACAGAGCAGGGAAAGTCAACCATAACCAGTTTTCTGAGTCACCCCTTCCTGTGAACTGATCACAACATTCCGTTTATATGGGAGAGCTTGAAGTGTGAATTAGAGAAAAAGGTTAGAGCCTGATAGTGCTGTTAATTGGTCAGCCACCTGCGTTTTATGAGGGATAGTTCTAGGCCAAAGTGAAACCTTCTGCCTTTACACCATCTATTTTCCCTTTTGTCATTCCCTTCTAGGTGACCAGGCCTTCAGTTCTACCCTGGCTTTTCAGGACATAATCTTCTCCATGCTAAAAACAGGAAAGAGTTAGTTACCATGAAGAACTAGCACCAAGTATTGGATATCACTGGAATTTTTGTGAATGACTGATTGGGGTTATACAAACTGTTAAATCTTCTTTCATTAATAGTAGTAACCAACAGCAGACTCGAGATTAGTCAGTCACAAAAAGAAATCAAATGATCTCCCCAATAAGTGGAAGCTAGAGAGAAAATGGGTCATAGGAGGAACTCTAGATGAAGAAGGAGAAATTATAGATAAATAAGAAGATCTAACCGAGGAGGATGGGAAGGTGGAAGAAGGAAATTTCCTAATGCACATGATGTACATTCACAAACATATCATAATTAATCACTAAGCCAAACATGAGAAGAAGGAAGGGGGAGGGAATGGGGTGAGAATTGGGTAAGAGCTAACTTGGGTGATGTGTGCCTCTACCATCTTTTACTCCATTAAGTTGTATGACTAAAATACACCAATAAAAAAATTTAAAAATAATAGTAACCAAAAATAATGATCAGAAAGTATTCAGCATTTATTTTGATAAATCACTGGACTAACAGCCTCAGATAATCAAATTATCTTATGAAAATATAATAGTCTTACATAATTATTAAAATATGTACATACACATAAACACACATACATATATATGTTTAGTAGAGGAGGCATTTGAGTTTTAAAATTTAATTAGAATTTCAGAAGATATATGGCTGATAACTGGTGAGATAATTAGTGAAGTATAAAATCAACTGAAGCCTACAGCACTCAGAATCTGTCACTATGTAGCCAGGTGTGCTGGCATATACCTGTAATCCCAATACTTGGGAGACTGAGACAGGATGATTGCAGGTTCATGGCCAGTCTTAGCTAGTGAGGCTTTCTACAGCTTAGTGAGGATCTGTTTCAAAATAAAGAATAAAGAAAAATAGGGCTGGGGGTATAACTTAGAGGTAGAATACCCCTGGGTTCAATCCCAAGTATCTCATAAAAGAAAAGAATCTGTCAATATGCTAGTTTGCATGTATTTTTCCTGATAGGGGAGAGTGTGCTTAGATGTAAAAATAGGGCATTCTATCAGAACTCTTAGGGTGTTTCTCACATACATGTTAGAGAATTTCCTGGCTCTGTTATTGATGTGGCAGTCATATGTTATAAAAATTTCTCAAGTGAACAGAAAATACATTCTATTGGAGAACAGACATTAATACTGGGTAGTTGGTATGCTACTGTTTGAGTAAAGACCAGTAGCATTTAATGTAGAGTAGAACTCACACGATAAGAATAACTGAAGTATCTTTCTTCTAATCTGAGCAGAGCTCAGGACTACCTCCAGTAATTCACAGTTGTAAGTCCAACTGCAGGGCAGTGCTACAGATTACAGGCCATCTCTCTGATTATGCTACTATTGTAGTGGGAGAGATGCATTCCAGGAGCCTATTTGGATGAATTTTAGAGGATGATTGAAAGTCTCTGTACCTACTTGCTTTGTGCCTGCTTTTCCCTTCCTGGATGCCAATGCTCTTCATAATTCCTTCCAACAATCCCTGTCAGTTAATATTTCTAAGAGAGGGGTTCTTGGTGGTAACTTGTTTTCCTGAGTATGTTTTTTCTTGGCTGTTCCTTCACTTTTGTTTCTCATGTTCTCTTTTCATTTGAAAGAAACCCAAGGCTCTATAGTTGCAGGCAGAAAGGTGTTTCTAAATAGCGAAAGCTAGAGCACCTCAATAGATGCTTCAATTGTTAAATGGGTCTTTGAGAAGTTCTCTGTGCTGAAGATGTGACCAGCTTCCCTGGGTACCCAATTTAGAACTGATTCTCATTTCTATAACTTTCTAGACTTGTAACATGTTATTAGCCCCCTTCAATGTGTGAAGCTTTATGTGTCTGTTGGATGACTTGGGGATGACCAGTGCTAAGAGAAATAAAAAGTGGAATGAATTGGTGTGCTCTGTGCTAATTAAGGAGCTGCAAAGATGCCTTAGATCCAACTGAGAAGCTCCAGAGAAGACCTTTCCACCTCTTTATGTTGTTAGGACCTCTCAGCCTTATGAAGTACAGAGGACTTAGTCCAGGTATTAATATCCTCCCATGTGGCTCATAGACATGCTCCTTCTGACGGCTTAGTTCTGCTTGGGCTCCAAATGAAGGTGAAAAATGGATGTCATTCAAATCTTTAAAATACTCAATTATAAGGACATACCTCTGGATGTATATGTTGAATTCAACTGCAGCAACCAATTAAAGTTTCTAAACATATAGCAATTTAAATTATTCTACCCACTTCTTAGTATTTTCCTCTCCTCCTAATTGATTCTTTTTGCTTTGTTCATGGGAGGCGGTGACTAAAAGGAGAATATGTAACATATGTTGAAGCACTTACTCCCCTTTGCACTGAACAAATAAGTCTTTATTTAATGATCTACACTGTGTTTCTCATTGTTCAGCATTTTAGAGAGCAGCAATGTTTCCAAACATGTGAGAGTGGTAGAGATTTATATACATGGGAGAGGGCTGTTGGAACCAAAAACAAGAGTAAAAATTAAAGAAGCTGTTTCATAAACACCTTTCTTCCTTCCTTCTTTCCTTCTTTCCTTCCTCCCTTCCTTCCTTCCTGCCTGCCTGCCTCTCTCCTCTCTCTCCCTTCTTTCTTTCTTTCTTTCTCTCTTTCTTTCTTTCTTTCTTTCTTTCTTTCTTTCTTTCTTTCTTTCTTTCTTTCTTTCTTTCTTTCCTTTCTTCATTTTCTTTCTTACCACCTTGCTGGGAGACTTTAGTACTCGCTATAGTGACTTCTTTCAAAAGTAAACTCAAAGTCACATCCTGTAAAGCTACACTGATAGGAATGATGAGCTTGAGGTGTATGTAAGCATTATCATCCAAGAAACTCTTCTAGGCCTGGGACTAAGTTGAATTATATACAGAAACTCTACTGGAAATCTGATTTGCTGCAGAACACACCTGCATTAAAGTGATATTATTCGTTAATGTGCTATTATTTGTATGCATTTAAAAATGTTTCAATACACTATGTTTTCATCATTTAAGATTTAAATGATGTTTATTAATTATTTCATGTTTTCATTATTTCTAGAAAACTAATTTAATTTCTAAAGTTCATCTATAAGGTATGTACAAACAGAAATATACATGTATTATTATTTATAATAAATGAAGACCAGCACATTATGTAGGCTGAATACATACATGAATACATTAAATGCAGAAATAAACTACAAAGAAGAAAAAGAAATAAGAATTTAAGTTTGTAATATGTACCTAAGTCATTTAATTACAAAATAAATTCTTTGTTACAGAAAATTTTGTTTAATTATTTAAAAAATAGATCACCATTTATTTTTTACTGTGATATTATTCCTCATAATGGGCTGAATGATTTTCTCTCAGTTTTTATATTATCATATGTTGCTGGCTTTTATTAACTATTCATAAGGTATACTTAATAACCTCAAATATATCAGATTTCTAATTATTTAAATATGTAGACTATGAGTTGACTAAAAATGTAAACATATTCATCAATTTTTAAAATTATTACCTTCTGGTATTTTAAATATGTTTTTTAAATGAAATAGTAAGGAAAAATTATATAGTCCAATGAAAAATACATTAAATTTTTTTTATTTGTGTTGAAATATTTGATAGAAAAATCAAGTTATCTGATTAGCTTTCAGTATATTCTATTATAACTGCTTTCATTTCTAATCACTCCATCTTACATTAATAAGTGATCTCCTCTTTAAAGTTCAAACCTTCTTTACATTGGATTCTTCATCATTTTGCCTGGAACACAAAATATGCACTAATTAGATCACCATTTTCTATCTGAGTCTCAATACACTTTCTTTATTTCTGGATAACAAATACCCACTCTATTATATAGATGTTAAGGGTAAAACATTATGTATAATAGAGTATTTTAACTACAAATTCAAATCTTACTAAATTTTATTATATAGATTCTATTCATCTTTTAAGATTCAGCTTAAATCATTTATCTTCTTCAAGATGTTCTGGTTACATCATTTTATAATTATTTTTTCACTTACTCACATGCTAGTTTTTTTTTAAGTAATATAAAAACTAAAAAAATAGTTAATGAGAATTTAAGAATAAAAGTGAAACCTTATACTAATATGTGTATAATGTGAAGGAAGAGGCTGAGGCCCAGAAAAACCAGTAAGAATTGAAACTTTTGACTGTCAGGTAACCAATCCGCTGATGACTATATGTGATGAGGAACCTGATGAACAGATCAAGTTAAAAATCACTTCTATCTATTCATCTCTAAAATCTATAGACTCTAAAATGGAAAAAATCTATAAATATAACATTTAAAATCTATAGATGTAAAAAAATGGATTTTTTTCTGTTTTGGGACTGATCACAATATGGATGCCATGTTGATTCTGCAACTTAAGTGTCGATTCCTAAAGATATCATAAATAAATTACACACAAAGGGAAAGCACCTTTAGAAAAAAATGCCTTTATATTAGCAGATGGCTTTTTTTGGCATTTTGTAAAGAAAAATGAAGTCATCCAGCATGACCATCCTAAACTCTACTCCATCAAGAAAATGAACAGCAAGAATCTTTCCTATGATCCCTCCAGACTGTCAATTCAGAGGTGAGGGAAAAGAACATCCATATGTTTGCCCAATAGAAGTTTCTCAGCCTGAGTTTTTAACTAAACCCTTTTCTGTCTTCTTTGATATTTTTTCCCATAAATTATTCTCACCTTTCTTTAGACTTTCACCTTTGCCTTCTATTATTATATTCTATCTATTACCATGTTTCCTGTAAACATATTTACTGCAGTCCTCATTTACATACATGTTCTTGGCTAGTGACCTCCTCATGCCGGCATCCCCCCTCCCTTCCTCTCTTTTCCTCAATCTTGAAAGTGTCTCTATCTTTTATTTATTTTTCTAATTTGATTCCAACTGCCGACCCTGCTGCAGTCAGGAATAAATTCAGGTTTGCAGAGCCCCAAACTCATTTGCAATAGAGGGAGTTTGATTTAGCTTCTGTGGCTTCATGAAAAATCTCCCTTTGCCTGCAAAGTTATTTTCTTTTCACCAACTACCTAGTATGCTTTCCTTAAAACTGCCACATACTTGGTAAGTTCTAAGAAATGAGCCTCTCTTGAAAGAGTGTTCCAATTAATTCATAATTTATATTTAAAATATTTATCCCACATGGATTCAAAACTGTTAGTCTTTTATTGTCTAGCATCCAGTCCTACTAAAGCAGCTTGACGGCCATCTGATTTCTATTCCTTGGTGAGTAAACTTTTTTCCTGATCACACGTTGCCCCACCCACCCAAAGATTCAGGCTGTTTTATATATGTTCTTTGTTTTGAAATTCAGGAAGGATGATCTCAGGTTAGGTCTGTGTGTCATATATATTATGTACATATGTATGTTTATACATACAAAAAAAACCACACACTACACAACTTCAAAGGAGAAAAATCTTTGTGACCTTGGGTATGGTGATGAGTTTTTAAATAAAATATCAGAAGCACAATCCATGAAACAAAGACAGATAGGATGAACCTCAGTAAAATTAGAAATGTCTGTTTTACAAAAGACCCTGTTAGAAGCATAAAATGATAAACTACAGCCTGTAAGGAAGTATTTTATCTAATAAGAGATTGTGCTCAAACCTGTAAGAATCTTTTAAAACTTAATAAGAATGTAATCCAATTTGTAAACTAACAAGTTCACCAGATACCTCACTATAGTGCATAGAACAGGGCAAGAAAGCAAACTGTCACCATCTTTGGCATTAGGAAAGAGAACATTAAGACACTGTTGAGATGTTATTACACAGCAGTTAGAATAACTAAAATTAAGAAAAAAATGGTAATACCCAGTGCTGGGGAGGATGGAAGTCATTCATTGCTGTTAAGAAAGCAAATGACAAATCTGTTTGGAAAAGTTTGTTAATTTTCTTAAAAACTAAATCTAAATTACCATATGACTCAGAAGTCATATTTCCAGGTATTTTTTTGACTAATTTAAATATATATTTCTATACAAAGTCATGCAGGTAAATATGTTAACTTAATGCATAACCACTAAAATCTGGAATCAACTGAGATGCTCAGCTGATGAATGGATATGTTAACTGTGGTACATCAAAATTATGGAAATATAGTCAATAATATTAAAGGTATATTTATAAATATAGAATTCCATGCGAAGACTATATCCAATACAGTTCCATTTATATGATATTCTCATTGAGGCAGAACTATAATTGATGGAAACATATCAATAGTTTCAAGGAAGTTTAGAAAAGGAAAGATCCATTTGTTAAAGAACCTGAGATTTTCAGGATGGTGAAACTACTTTGTATGATAATGCAATAGTAAATAAGTAATACTAGTTGCTTTGCAAATCTATATATTTTAGACCAAGGATGAACTTTAATTCTTGAAAGTAAAAAAAGAAAATTTTACTAAAAAGGTGGATTCATCTAGATTAACTTCAGACTGCAGCAAAAAATCTAATTGTTCCACAAATAAATGTAGAACATAACTTCACTGAAGATGATGGGGAAATAGGTACTGACCGCAATTGCTGTAGAAACAACTGGAGAGTGTATCCACTGACAAAAGGAACTGTGCCTAAGCACTGAGTCAGTGAGTCATTTGGACTGGACAGATGAGCTAACTGTTCTGAAGTTCTTGTACTTGTATCTTGGAAATTCTTCAAATGGAGAGATGGATGGTGAATATTACGAGCCAGATTTGTCATCCTTGTAAAGGGAATTCACAATGAGTCATATGGTAGTAGATTCAGATTGGAGATACCAGTATGAATTTTTGTTTAGCTTAAAAAATTGAAAATATTAAAAAATGATTGTATGTGTGGATACATTTTTGAGTGTATCTCTTGGGGAGCACAGGCCTCCTTCGAGAGACAAGATGAATAAATACAAAGTGGTTTTTTGAGATGAAATCCTAGGAAATAAAAGGATATGAGAATTAAATATGAAGAATGAAATATGAAGTTTTGTTAATTATGGTAATTAGTTAATGACAATAATAATACTTTTATTATAATGTAGCCATAGGTAATATGTACTACTATAAACATTAATATTAATTCACTGGTTATATGCATTTATATATTATTGAATCACATATATTTGTCAAGTAAATCAATAGTGGGTTGTTACTATGAAACACTACTAATTAATTAGTTGTGAAGAATTTACCATAGTTAAATAAATATATACAGTGGGAAAACTGAATGTGGCATATGCAAGAACACTGCATACTATCTAAGAAACTTTTCTGTAAATGTGATGGTATCCTAAAATAAACCATTCATTAAAATATATATACAATGCTCATTAACTGCATGCAGCCAAAATGTTTTATTTACACTACAAAGACCATTTTCATAAATCTGACTGACAAATACTAACAACAATAATAGAACTGGATTTTAAATCATTTTGAATAAACACTCTCATCAATCTCTGGCATAAAAATTTTCACATTTATGGATAAATAGTAAAAAGGAAATATAGTTGCCTTCCTAATACACACAAAAAGATAAAACTATTGTGGTTACTACCTGGTATAAATAGATTTGTGACTTCAAATTCGCTTTTCAACTGATTCTGACTAAAATTCCTAAGTCCAAATGGCTATGTTTTATAATACTTTATTGTTTATTTATTCAAAAAGAAAAATATTTTTAAAAAAATTATTTTCAGCCAGGTTTGGTGGCACATGCTTGTAATCCCAATACTTGGGAGGCCGATAACGGAGAATTGCCAGTTCATGGCCAGCCTCAACTACTTAGTGAGGCACTCTGCAACTCAGTGAGAACATGTTTCAAAAAGAATAAAAAATAGTTTATTCCCTCTTGAAAGCTCACAACAACCAAATAATGTGAAAGCAACCTTGAGATTTAATTCTCATCATAATAAAACAAAAGATGAAGCTTGGAATTGGATCACGGGGCTCTTTCTCTTCTTATCCCCTCTCATTTTTTAAATGCTCACATCTCTCTCTAGCCAATATCCTCTTAAATCTGCAGCTGGGTTCAACATGCTCAGGCTTCAGCACGATATTCTTGATAGTTTTACCTTACCTTTCCAGAAAATCAGCTTAGAAAGCCCACCAGAGTCTCTCTGCTTCTGTTCATGACACATTAATTCCCTGGGCACACAGAAGCTTTGCCCTTCTTGTACTCTGTCACTTGGTGGGGTCCCTGTTCACCACACTTCTTACAGAAAGTCCAGCAGGTTTGAGGAACATTTACCATTTTTTTTTATAAAACTATAGGCAAAGAAAGAAAGAAAGATAGTGTAGGTTGGGAGATGGTCTATATTTTTTAAATTTCTAATCATAGTTTTCTATTAAAAGTTTTAAGGTTTGAAGTCATTATAACCAATCGTAAACTAAGTACATTCCATAGGTTCAGTACATTTCTAAAAAAAAAAAAAAAAAAACATACATAGCTGGCATTATGAATTAACCCTGTCAGCTACCTGGCAATTTCAAAGTGATGAAAAATTTTTGAATTATGTAATGTTTTTTCTTTTTCTTTTTCTTTCTTTCTTTCTTTTTTGTTTTTGTTGGTACTGGGGGTGGAACCCAGGGGCTTTTCTACATCCGGGGTATACTCCCAGACCTATTTTATATTTTATTTGGAAACAGGGTCTCACTAAGTTCCTGAGAGCCTCACTAAGTAGCTGAGGCTGGCTTCAAACCTGTGCAATCCTCCTGTTTAAGCCTCCCAAGGGCAGGAATGACAAGCCTGTGCCACCACATCTAGCTGTAAGGTCTTTTCTTTCTTTCTTTTTTTTTTGTAATAAAAATATTATTTTATTTTATTTTTATTGTAATCATACATCACATTGGAATACAAGACTTGAGAGGATATACAAGCACATATAATCCAATAAGCCCTCACCCAATCCCCATCCCATTCCCTCTCCCTCCCTCGATGCCATGCTTAATTGGTGATTATCTTTGATATAATTGTTTACGTACCTCATGAGTTTTAAAGAGATTCCATCCTCCCCCACCCCCTCCCCTCTGGTTGTTCACCTTAATTGCTTTTCAATAGGGCCCTTTCTACTACTCGACCTCCTCCTGTTACCCTTTTCCTCCTAGTTCTTGCTAATTAGGGGAAGCATCTGGATTTTATTTTCTGTGCTATTTCTCTGTGCATGCCACATTTCAAGTTCCAATCCCACTCTTGACAGCCCCAATAGTGGCCTGGCCACCCGGAGGACTCTGATCCCAGCCTCGCTGGCTCCAGCACCTCATGGGAGGCCCAGATCCTGGCCTCGCTGGCCTCCGCACTGAACTAACCCCTTGGCTGGCTCCTCTTCTGGCCTCAGAGGCCTCAGTACCGGCCTAGCCTCATGGCAGGCTCCGATCCTGGCCTCACTGTCCCTGGCACCGGCCTAACCCCTTGACAGTCTCCTATCATGGTCTCGTAAGTCCCAGCTCCATCCTTGCCTCACAGCAGGTTCCGATCCCAGCCTCGCTGGCCCTGACACTGCCCTTACCCCTCAGCAAAGTCCAATCCCGGCCTCGTAGGTCCCAGCACTGGTCTTGCCTCACTGCAGGCTCCGATCCAGCACTGGCCTAACCCATCAGCTGGCGCTGATCCCTACCTCGGAGGCCTCAGTAGCGGCCTTGCCTCATGGCAGGCTCTGGTCCCGGTCTCGTTGGCCCTGGCACTGACCTCACCCCTCTGCAGTCTCCGATTCTGGCCTCGGAGGCCCCAGCACTGGCCATACCTCAAGGCATGCTCTGATCCAGGCCTTGCTGGCCCCAGCACCAGCCTAACCCCTCAGCAGGCTCCTATCCAGGCCTCGGAGGCCCCAGCTCCAGCCTTGCCTCACAGCAGGCTCCGATCCCGACCTCAGTGATCCCGACACTGGCCTCACCCCTCAGCAGACTCCAATCCCAGCCTCGGAGGCCTCATCACTGGCCTTGCCTCTCAGTAGGCTCTGATTCCAGCCTCGCTGGCTCCGGCACTGGCCTAACGCATCAGCTGGCTCCAATTCTGACCTCGGATGCCCCAGCATTGGCCTTGCCTCACGGTAGGCTCCATTCCCAGCCTCATTGGCCCCGGCCCTGGACTAACCACTCAGCAGGCTCCAATCCCGGCCTCGGAGGCCCCAGCACCAGCCTTGTCTCACAGCAGGCTCTGATCCCCGCCTCGCTGGCCCGACTGGCCTAACCCCTCGGCAGGCTCCAATCCCGGCCTTGAAGGCCTCAGTAGTGGCTTTGCCTCACAGCAGGCTCCGATCCCGGCCTCAGAGGCCCCATCACCTGCTTTGCCTCATGGCAGGCTTCGATCCTGGCCTCGCTGGCCCTGGCACTGGCTTCACCCCTCGGCAGGCTGTGATTCGAGCACCCTCTTCACAAAGCAGGTTGTCCCACGTTCCCAAGGGTGTGTGGTGGTAGTATTCTGCCTCTGAGGTAATTTCTTCAAACGTTCCACATGTATTACGTCAGATCTCTGCCTCCCCTGAGTACTTGCCGCTGCCAATGTGACTGCCTCCACCATTTCAAATCTTTCCCAAGCTCTTTCCCCATACCGCATAATGTCCAGTGTTCCTAAGCATGCGCAACAGTAGCATTCGACATTTGGGGTAATTTCTTCAGAGGATCAGGGTGGGTTGGATCAGATGTCTGCCTCTCCCAAATTCAAAAAGTCTCTACCGCCATCTCGACCACTGCTGCCACCACTGCCTTCCTCCTAGGTCTCCACTAGACTCTCTCCTTAGAGATGATGTCCCGGATTCTTAACAATGTAGAGAAGCAGCAGTCCTCCTTTGCGGGGAATTTTTCCAAAAGCTCCAGATGGATATGTTTTGTCTGCATCTCCAATATTCTAGCTGCTGCTGGGGCCATCTTAACCCCTCTCGAATATTTTTCTTTTTTCGTTTTGTTTCCTTTTTTTTTTTTTTTTTTTTTTTAATAAGAGAAGAGAGTATGTGTGGTTTCAGGAGGATTTGGGATCAGGCACTCGGTGGCAATGAAATTTTTTTTTTTCTTTCCGGGTGGGAGGGGGTTCTCCTAAGGGTGCCCCACCCTTGCCCACCACCCGCCCAGAGTCTGGGCCTTGACGCCTGGATCTCCTGGCCTTTCCGGGTGTGTGTGGGAGTCGCCTAATGGTGTCCCTCCTGTGCCTGCCTACCCGCCTGGGGTGGGGTCCATGTGGCAGGACCTCAGGGGTCCTTCCAGGGGTTGCCTAATAGAGCCCCTCCCCCTGCCTGCCCACCCTCCTGGGGTCAGGGCCATACGCCCAGACCTTGGGGACCTTCCAAGTGGGGGGGGGTCGCCTAAAGGGTGCCTGCCCACCCTCCTGGGTTGGGGCCAAGTGTCCCGGACCTCTGGGGCCTTCCAGGTGGGGGAGTCGCCTAAGGGTTTCCACTGTGTGCCCCCCCACCTTCCCGGAGTCGTGGCCAAGCAATCAGGACCTCCACATAAGGTCATTTCTTAATGGGAAAATTTGGATTCTATATGAGAGAGAAATTAGTTGAACAATCCCAAATCACTTCCCAGAAAAGTAAGGGTATAAGGTAATATGACTTTCCTTTTTGTAATGTTTATGACCTAAATATATGACTGTTTTCATATATATAACCTAATGAAAAGTAAATAAATTAAGGGTCAAGAATTAAAAAGTAATATGCCCAAGAATATATGTATGTATTTAGAAAACTGAAGTTTCATGGTGTTAAAATCAGCAAAATAAAACATATATGTACATATAATTCTTACAAAATATATATAATGAAATAATTTAGTGGTATACATTTTGCATGTTGATATATACTTAATAATTTTCATTTATGCTTCATTATTGATCATCTCTTGTAGTTCCTATTTTATTTATAATGGGAAATGTCTTGTTTCATAAGTTCAACTCATGTATGTGTGTGTGTGTGTGTGTGTGTGTGTGTGTGTGTGTGTTATGCATGTGTGTTTGTGCATGCATGTATGTGTGTGTGTTACTGGGATTGACCTACGGTCATTTTACCTGTGAGATACACCTACACCCAGCCATATTTTATTAATTAGGATTTCAATAAATTTCTATGCAATGACTTTCAAATCTGTAGTCCTTCTGTATTAGCCTCACAAGTACTGGGATTCCACTTTTGCACTAAATTCCCAGCTATAATTTTAGGTTTTAAAGTAGATGTAAACACAATACTCCTCAAAGTATAATAAGTACATCATGATATTCTAATAATGTATTTTAGTTCTTTAAATATCTCTTAAGCCCTAAACTATCCAATTTATTTTAAAACATGAGAGACTTGATAAAATGACTAATATGTAGTATCAAAAATGACAAACTGTATCTGAAAATGCACAAACAAACTTATATAGATATGTGTAGATGATGTGTGTGTGTGTGTGTGTGTGTGTGTGTGTGTGTGTGTGTACATATGCACTAAAAATGTAGTTTGTTTTTCCAGTACTGGGGATGGAGTCCAGTGGCATTGTACCTCCAAGCCATACCACCAGCCCTATTTTTTAGTATTTTTTCTTTAAAACAGGGTCTCATTGAGTTGTAAAGGGCCTTGCTAAGTAGCTGAGGCTGTCCGTGAACCACAAGCCTCTGGTCTCCACCTTGAACATGTAGTTTTGTTGGTACAAAAATCGTGGAATTCACATTAATAAAGTTACATGATATATTTACATCTTATCTCTCACGAGCATTTTAGTAAGGGTGAATCATTGGTCTATAGTATTGCTTCAATGAAGTTGATACTCATATTCATTTTTAATAGCTATGGTGGTAGACCATATGCACTGAACTTATTTTGACAGATATGACAATGAAGTTACTTTCCACATGCTGGTAATTAGGCTGAGTGACAGCCAATACAACAAAATGGATGTTTAACCAAATAATGCAATGCGCAGTGTCTTAATTCCAAATGATTTCTTTTGAATGCTAATTTGCTTTTAATTGCATTACTGTTACAGGTTTGAGCTATTGAGTTTTATTTTGTACTGTTTTGCTGACTCTGAAGAAATTGACCTTAACTTTAATATGAGCATCTACTAAAAATTTCTCTTCTAATACAATTCAAGCCAGAATTACTTGTGGGATTTTTAGTTCCTTCATAATACAGGAGGAGTCAATACTACAGGGAGTCATGTGACTCATTCCCAGAGGGGTTTACAAAAGGAGGAAGAGATAAACTGCCTCTAAGTGCAAATAATCAGATTTCAACTTTAACTCCGTGGTCTCTGGATCTTTAAACTCCTGGGTGGTCATTGTCTGTTTGTTTTCTTCTATTTGTAGTAATTTGTGCTACCTATGTCAGTATGTATATTTTAGTTTATTTATTTGTCTTTCATATTGGGTCCATCTCATTCCCCTTGTTAGGTAATAATAAGGACACAGGATCATTTTTGGAGTCAACTGAAAGTTGTGACCTAGAATATGGTCTTTTAAGAGATTATTGCTGTCCCTATTACTTTGATTGCTATTAGTTGGTTTAGGCTTGCTATTCCTTCTTGGTTTAATTTAGGTAGGTTACACGTGCTTAAAAATCTATCAATATTTTTCATGTTTTCCAATCTATTGAACTATAAATTTTCAAAATAGTTTTTGATATTCCTTTGAATTTTCCCACTGTCTGTGGTAATGTCTCCTTTTAGTTATTTGAGTTGATTCTCTCTTTGTTTTGATTAGGTTGGCCAGGGGTTTGTCAATCTTATTAATCTTTTCAAAGAACAAACTTTTTGTTTTGTTGATTATTTGAATTATTTTAATTCTCTATTTTATTTATTTCTGCTTTAATAAATTCCTTCTTTCTTCTAGCATTGGGATTATACTGTTGCAGTCTTTCTAGGTCCTTGAGATGTGTCATTAGTTGTTTACTTGGCGACTCTCTCTTCTTCATATATGGGCACTCAATGCTATAAACTTTCCTCTTAACACTGCCTTTAAAGTGTCCAATAGATTTTGGTAAGTTGTGTCTCTATTTTCATTTAATTCCAGGAATTTCTTTACTTTCCCTTTATTTCGATTTACCCACTCATCATTCAATAGTGTATCATTCAATCTCCATATATTTAAATTGTTTCTTTTGGTCTTCCTGTTGTTGATTTCTACTTTCATTCCACTCTGGTCTGAAAAGATGAAGGGAATTTATATTACATCTTTTGAATTTGTGGGCTCTTGCTTTGTGGCCCAGGATGTGATCTATTTTAGAGAAGGTTCCATGGGCTGCTGAGAAGAATATGTATTCTGCCATTCCTGGTTGAAATATTTTGTATATGTCTATTAGGTCCATTTGGTTTATAGTTTTCTCTAGTTCTGAAGTCTTTACTCATCTTTTGCCTTGAAGATCAATCTAGTGGCATGAGAGATATGTTGAATTCGCCCAATATTATTGTATTTAAATCTATTTGAGATCTGATGTCCTGAATGCCCACATTTGGAGCATAAATATTTTTTATCATTATATCTTCTTGGTGAATTGTTCCTTTTAATAAAAGGAAATGCCTTGCTTTGCCTCTTCTGATATGTTTTAGCTTAAAGTCTGTTTAGTTGAATATCAGTGTTGCTATCCCTGCCTGGTTTTGGTCTTCATTACTTCATTAGTATGATATATCTTTTTCCATCCTTTCACTTTCAGTCTATGAATGTTTTTGTCTGTAACATGAGTTTCTTGCAAGCAGCATATATTTAGATTATATCTTTTAATCTACATTTCCAGTCTATATCTTTTAATTGGTGAGTTAAATCCTTTCATGTTCCAAATTATTATTAAAATATGATTTTTGTTTCCTGTCATTTTGTCTATTTGGTATAATGTTTTTTCTTCTTTACTTAGTTTCTCTGCTGATCAAGTTCATCTCTTCTTTGGTTCTGAAATTTGCTTCTTTTTTAGTTCTTTTAAGTATTTTCTCTAGTATTGGCTTTGTATTCATGAAATTTTTAAGATTCTGCTTATCTTAAAACACTTTTGTTTATCCATCAATTTTTAATATTAACTTTGTTGGATATAGCAGTTTTGGTTAGAAGTTTTTTTTCTTCCTGGGTCTGGATCACATCATACCAGTCTCTCCTGGCATTCATGACTTGGTTTGCATAGTTTAGGGTGATTTTTATTGTTTTGCCCCTATATGTAACCTATTCTTTTGTTCTCACTGGTTTTAAGATCCTTTCCTTGACTTCTATGTTGGTCATTTTGACAATTACCTGACATAGGGAGATCTTTCTTTTATCTTGTCTTAATTTCTATGTTTGGAAAATTCTCTGAAATTATTTCTCTGGAGAGATTTCAAATACGCTTGGTCTGTATCTCTATCCCTTCTTCAATACCTTTCATTCTTAAGTTAGGATGTTTCATGTTGTCTCATAGTTGTTGAATTTTTAGGTTTTGTTGCTATAATGATTTCTGTATGCTGTTGACTGTGCTTTCGGTTTGGAATGAACTATCTTCTAACAAAGATATTCTATTTTCCATTTCATCTACTCTTTCAGAATTTTTTTTTTCTATTGCTGTCTTCATTTCATTTATTGACTCTTTTATTTCATTCCAGACTTCTTTATGACTCCTTCTTACTGTCTCCATTTCCTTTTTCATTTCCTATAACGTGCTATGAGACCTTTCATCATATTGAAGTTCAGGATTCAGAATTCTCCTTCTTGCATTTCTTGTAGGTCAGTATTCATGATTTGCATTATTTCTTCACTGTTCCTATTTCTCATATTTTCAGGATTCTCAGGCTTGTTTTTCTGATGTCTTGGCATCTTGTCTTTTGTGGATATTATGTCTGATCCAATCTTAGTAGTAGGAAATTCTAGGTGTCAGCAGGTAAGCAGAGGAGTCTCTGTTCTCCACAGCTTAAGCTGGTCTGGTCTGACTTCTTCCCATTAACTATGATTTTGAGGTCTGTGATGAACCCAGAGATCCTACTAGTTGTGTCTAGTTTTAAGCGTAGGTTTCCCCCCATGCTTTCCACTGATCAATGCCTGAGTTTGTCTCAGCATCTACTATGTACAACAGCAAATACTACTCCCACTTTCTCTGGGTTGTACCACAAAGTCTCAGAACCAGGGACTTTATCAGGGCTGAGCAAGTCCCCAGGAGGGTGCCGGGTTGGGCATTTCCCCACGAGAATCACAACTATACTTATGATGTTTTTGAGTGCTGCTCTGCATATCTGGAAAGTGTGATAAGCTCAGCTGCCACAACTCCTTCATGGTATTGAACCGCAAAATCTCAGACCCAGGGAATTTATTGCAGTTGCACGAGTCCTTGGGGATGAAGTGCTGGGAGTTCTTTTGTGGGGACCATAATTTCAGTTACAATTTTGGTGTGTGCTGGTCTGGAATTCTTGCAGGCGTGGTGAGCTTAGCCACCACTGGCAAGATGGCACTGCTGTGCCACCCTCAGCCATGAGAGTTGCAGGTTTATTCTGGTGTTTAGCTCTGCTCTGGATCCCTGGAGGGTGTGATGAGCTTGGCTTCTGGAAGTTGTAGATGGTGTTTGCACAGGAAGGACTGATGACTTACAACCCATTGATCTGAAGCTGCTTGCCAGGTCCTTGTTTTCCTTTTTGTCTCTGGAGTCCAGTGCTGTGACGCAAGATAGCACCTTAGCAGCATCTGCCGCCACAAGGCAGGTGTGTTTTTATTTCTTTGTCCTTGCTCTCTGGTCAGTCTTCTAATTTTCTTTTTCTCTGTCCCTTGCATTTATCATTTTTATTCCTCTACTGATAATATATTTTGGCTTTGTAGAACTCTGATTTTGAGGCAATGGAAGACTCATAAGTGAGTAGGACTCATAAGTGCTGCTTCTCTCAGTTGCCATCTTTCTGGAAGTCCTCCATAATGGTTTTAAATATTATTTTTCAAAATAAGGATTAGATGAATTTATAAATAACAAGAAACCAAAGCTAAGATGTCTTTATAACTTAACTTAAGCCAAACTGAATTTACTACACAGAACTTGAAATTTCAAGTAATAGTGAACATGTACAATTTTATAATTAAAATATATTCACTTTTAATTTTTAAATTTTTTACTGGTGCAACTGTAGTCATACATCTTAATGGGGTACAAGATGGTGGAGGCATCCATGTGCACATCACTCAGTCTTTCCCCGATTCCCAGCCCCTTTCTGCCCCCTTTTCTCTTTTTCATGTTTGGTTTAGTAATTGACTTTGGTATGTTTGTGAATAGACATTATGTACTTTAGGGAATTTCCCTCTTCCCCAATATTAAAATCTCCACATAAATTCAAATCACAAATATTTCTCCAATCCTTCTAGTTTTCCTATCTAATCTCTGTCTTTTCATACATATATATGGTTGATCTCTTATTTGATCTTTCTATATTTTAACCTTTAATTATCTTAGAAGTAATGCATTTCATTAAATCATTCCTTTTTATGTTACTTCTCCTGAATATTCATAAGTGGAATAGTAATTGTACTTATTTAACAAAAACTTATGAAATAATGTCTTTCTTTACACTACTCTGACTAGCTGACTTAGCCCATGTTTGTTTTATCAGAGAGAGAATACACACTGAGAAGAATTTATAAATATATAAAATTTAAAATATCTTGTGTAACCACTGTGATAGATACTGTGAATCATCAGTGAAAAATTGTTAAAATTTCATGACACTTTGAGCTTCATTTTGATGGGGATAAGACTGAGCCAGAGTCCCATAAAAGTGATTAAACAAGTAATTACAAAATTATGACAAATTGATAAAACACAAGTTTAAAAATGCTATAAAAGTAGCAATAAAGGTGTGTAGATCAATCATTATTGTTATGGAAATTGTCTTCAAGTTCAAAGATGAAGATTAAACAATGATCTAATGTCAGAAAGGTAAATAGACACTGACAGTTGGGGGTTTGAGTGGGGTAGTGAAAGAGGGATTGGACAGCAAAGGACATTATAAAACATCCAGCTAAGATGGCCTTTGTCGAGAAATTTGCTAAAATTTGTATTACTCATTTTTCTTCACTTATGCACATGAAAATACATACCAATGTTATCTTTTTGTAACTATTATTATAAAACTTTTGGGAGATAACAGCAATAAATGCATATGCTCAATTGTCTTTACTGAACAAGAAGTATGTATTCTTTGGAATTTGTAACATGGGCTATCGCAGTAGATTTAAATACTGATCCTGAAGGGAAGGATCAAGTACTGAGTGCGTGAGGAGCTGCTGGAGATGGGTTTAGAGAGAGGCAGGAGTTGATTAGGAAGGGAGGTAAGTGATTCAGGGCCTGTGTACAGGGGCTTAGCTTTATCTTTTGACTGCATTGGTTTTCAATCCCCTCACCTCTTAGGAAATTTTAGTTGCCTGAAGATTTGGAGAATACACACACACACACACACACACACACACACACACACACACACACACACGGAGAGAAAGAGAAAGAAGAGAGAAGAGGGGAAAGGAGAGAAGAGGAGACAAGAGAAGAGGGGAGGGATTTTGGCTATAGAGTAAATGAAGAATTGCAATTTTGTGTTCTAAAGAGCTTGTTTACTGATGATGAGCATTTGATTATTACATTTGAAAGTTGCAATCTCTTTCCTGCTGTTTTGAAATATATGTTTTGTTCAATTCCAAAGTCAATAAACTTTGTGAAAACTGGTATTTCTAAAATGAGCATCCTCTCTAGATGAATTAAGTTTGTTTTCCTAAATAAGCTCTTCCAGATTAATCTAATTTGCTTTTTATAAATCAAATTACAAAATATCCTTGAGATTGCTTAGATTTAGCAAGTTTTTCCATTATGCATAAAAACTCATTCACAAAGTTTAAAATTCCCTTATGCTCTTTTCCTCTAAATCATTTAAAAAAAATGTTAAATAAGGCACATTGGCACTGCTCCCGAAGGAACATTTGTGTTTACACTTCTTTATTTAGAAAAGTGCCTACTTATTTCTAACCTTTTCTCTTGTCTTTAAATGACAAAACAGTTTCTCTGATCCCACAATTAAAAATTTTAATACATTTAGGTACATAATTTTTTATCAATTATTTTATTAAAGTTTTAGTAGTTATTTTCATTGATTGTTTTTTAAATATGCTTTGGCAAGGTTTCTTTTTCTCCTTTTTTTTTTTTTTTGATGGAACTGGGAATGGAACCCAGGATCCTTTTACCTCTGGGCTACACTCCCAGACTTATATTTTATTTGGAAACAGGATCTTGCTAAGTTGCTGAGAGCCTCATTCAGTAGCTGAGGCTGGCTATGAACCTGCAAGATCCTCCTGTCTCAGCCTCCCAAGTGAGAGGATTACAAGAGTGCGCCACCACGCCCAGCTCTTTTTCTCCTTTTGAAAGTTATTTTTATTTACCTTTTATATCTCATTTAAATACACTTTTATATGGGTTACACTGTTTTACTAATATTATTTTATTGTTTATTAAAATCTCCCTTTACTAGATTATGTATTTATTTGGATTAATATCTAGAATATACAGAGAATTCAAGAAACTCAACACTTGGAATATAATAGGATGGGAATTGGTTAAGGGCTAATTGAGTGATGTGTGCTTGTCTACCTCAACTATCTTGTACCCCATTAAGATGTATTACTACAATGCACCAATAAAATTTTTTTTAAAGAAAGCAAATAACCCAATCAAAAAAAAAAATGGGCATGTAAACTAAATAGACACTTTACAAAAGAAGAAATTCAATGGCAGCCAATAAATGTATGAAAAATGCTCAACATCATTAACAATCAGAGAGATGCCAGTAAAAAATTACCCTGAGGTTTCACCTAACTCCAACTAGAATGGCAATCACTCAAATCAAACAACCATAGTTGTGGAGAAATGGGTACTCTACTGTATTGTTGGTGGAACTGCAAATTAGTACAACCACTTTGGAAAACTATATGGAGGATCCTCAGAATAATGGGAATGAACCTACCCTATGATCTAGCAGTACCATTTCTGGGCATCTACCAGAAAGAATGGAAACCAAGCTGCCAAAATAATATATGCATGTCTATGTTCATAGCCGCACAATTCAATTGCCAAACTATGGAACCAGCCAAAATGTCCATTAGCAGATGAATGGCTTACAAAACATGGGATATGTGCACAATGGAATTTTACTCAGTCATAAAGAACAAACTTATGTCATTTACAGAGAAATGGATGGAACTGAAGAACACTATGCTAAGTGAAATTAGTCACAAAAAATAAAATCAGATATTCTTCCTAATATGTGGGAGCTAGGGAGAAATGGATCATAGGAGAAACTCTAAAAAAAAGAGAAACTATAGATGAACAAATAAGGCAACCTAACTGAGGGGAGGGGAAGGGAGAAGAGGTAAATTCCCTAATGTACATGATATACATTCACAAACATATCAAAGTCAACCACTAAGCCAAACATGAGAAAGAGGGAAGAGGAAGGGGGAGAGAATGGGGTGGAAACTGGGGAAGGACTAAATGAATGATGTGTGCATGTGTGTCTTTACCATCTTGTACCTCATTAAGATTTATGACTACAATGCACCAATAAATTTTTTTAATTACCTTAGTTATTTGTACATTTTAGAATACTATTTTATTTCTGTTTCACAACTAAATAGCTTTATATATATTTTTTCTTTTTGTATATATGCTACTTCCCCAGCCCTATTCTATTTTTATATTTTCAAACAAAGTCTAAGTTGCTGAGGGCCTTTCTGTATTGCGGAGGCTGACTGCAAAGCTGTGATATTCCTCTCAGCCTTCTAAGTATTAAGATTATGGACTTGCAACACAATGACTGCTTCAAATTTTTGAAGACTAGTACTATTATACTTCTCAAATATTTTCTTACATCTCAGAGATGAACATGGCAAAATGTGTACAATATATTTCAGTGTATATATGGAATATTTTATTTTTTTTATTTTTATTTTTTATTTTTTTGGTGGTACTGGGGTTCCTGGAAGCCCTTCTACCTCTGGGCTACACTCCCAGACCTATTTTCTGTATTTTTGAAACAGGGTCTCTTAAACCAGGGCGGCTGGCCTCGATCCTCCTGCCTCTGCCTCCCAAGCGCAGGAATTACAAGCGTGCGCCACCACGCCCGGCATATATATGGAATATTTTATAGGGCCTGTAAAAAGTATTTCATTTTTTAACGTGTGTGTTACTGGGGAATGAATCCAGAGATCTTACTTCTGAGCTACACTCTCAGTCCTATTTCACTATTTATTTTGAAACAGGGTCTTACTAAGTGGCAACTTAGTGCCTGGCTAAGTTGCTGAGGCTGGTATCCTCCTCTCTTAACTTCTCTAGTACTGGATTTACTAGAATCTGCTATCCTCTTCTCTTAGCTTTTCTAGTACTGGATTTCTGGGCATGCACCACCACACAAGGATGTTTTTAGCTTATCTTAAAAGCAGGACAAATCCATTCTGAATTAATGGAAACAAATATCTAACATATGTAGCATATTCTTAAGTCTCTTTTTACTATCCACCTCACTTGGAGTCATCAGATAACTTCAGCAACAATGTAGTACAGTCTATGATATCAAACACAAACATTAATTTTGCATTATAATTCTTATTACAAA
Organism: Muscardinus avellanarius; assembly: GCF_963383645.1. NCBI lineage: Eukaryota > Metazoa > Chordata > Mammalia > Rodentia > Gliridae > Muscardinus > Muscardinus avellanarius. The sequence goes on from NC_137794.1 coordinate 93,358,048, forward strand.
ACTACACAGTAAGCAAAAAATAGTTGCATAAAATTCATTTCACACAGTGTATTTGATTCTCAAAGACAAAAGTAAACTAAAATTTTATAACATAATGAAATAAACAACCATAGACACCTGCACTTGAGTATTTGATATGCTTATTTTTTTCAAATCTACTGCTGAAAGATAGGTTAATATACATAGCTCTCAGTGCAATTTCTATTGTTTTTACAAATGCCCATTTAGTGCTTTTATGTTCAATTGAGATATATATGTGTACATAATTTTTTCTCTTATTCCCAATCATCCTTGTCTGAAACTGTAACCAAGTAATTAGATCACATGGCTCATCCACAGATAAATGGCTCTAGTTTCTTCTACCTCCAAACTCTCCCATATAAACCATTTGTATTACACTGCTACAGAATCTTAATTTTTTTTACCTATCCCTGATTTCCAGAAAATTAGTAAACCACTTAATAAAATAATATGAAATAGAAATATTTGACCATTAAAAACTTTAATAGAATTGTTTAAAAATTAAACCAATACAGTAGACATATGTGAAGTTAAGAGTTTCAATCTTTATAATAGGAGGTGGGCCAGATTATTGTTTTCTGTTGTCTATAAATTGTGATGTTTTCAAGTGACAAGCAAACAAGCTAGCAATCATCATCAGAATGAAGAGGAACTGCAGGATTTTATATTTGTAGCGCATTAAAACTGTTCTCAGATAACCCTTGAAAATTGGCTTCAGAGTATTGAAAGCTATTGCTAAGGTTTATCCTATACTTGAGTCTTCTTAGGTGTTTTAAGAAAAAAAAAATTGGAGTGCAGAGAAATGATATTCAGGCAGAAATTATGTGACTTCTGACATACAAGTTGAAGGATATGGAAAATTTAAACTGGACAGAGATACATAGATGGAAGAATAAAAACATTCAAAAAAAAAAAAAGAAGACATATGAACATAAAAAGAAGTCCAGGGAGTATTAGGAAGTAAGTAGGTTGTTTTTGTATAACTGGATTGTGAACTCAATGGGAATTTATAGTAAATGAGAAATACAGATTAAAAATGTTGCAGTGCAAAAATGTGCTTAGCAGAGATGTGTGTGTATGTATGTGTGTATGCGTGTGTGTGTGTGTGTGTGTGTGTGTGTGTGTGTGTGTGTGTGTGTGCTTTGACCATTTAAAGTTTGAAAACAAGTCATAATCAGAGGTGCTTTGAGAATCTACATCTATTTAGTAAATGTTGATGGCTTGGATTACCAAGTCTGGATGCAGATAATAAGTTAAAATGTTGGTTTAGCTAGGAGGTCTTGAGATATTAAAAAATGATAATGTTTTGGAAAATAAAAAGCAATTGATCAATATCCCTGTATATCTTTGTATCCTGAGTTTCCACCAACTAAATAAATGCATTGCTTCAGAGGCTTGACTGAGCACTGTCTCCTTAGAACAAAGAAGTAAGAGCCCATTTTTTGATTACTAATTTTAAATATTATTTTGGACACTATTCAAGGCTATCTGTGCTTCTGTTCCTGGGAGAATTGATTGGGTAGTTAGCAGCTTCATACACAGGCTATTGGATTTTCTAAAAGTATTTGTCCATAGGGCATACTTTAGAAATGTGGACTCGTATATCCTTTACAGAAGGCTGAGAAATTTCTGTTGTTTTTCTATTCCATATCTGACATTTTCTTTCAAAGGAAGTTTGTATCAGCTCACTCTCACCTTGTTATTCAGAAACAGAGCTTCTGAGAGCTTTGCTCCCCAGAGAGCAATAGATCAATGCGGGAGCTCACATTTGTTTGAATGTATGTCATGTAATCACACTACAGCCCCTGACTACTGACTGAGGAAAAACAAAGTGAAAAGTTCTGATATTTTCCACTCAAATAACAAACTTTAAGGATATTTCTACAATCAGATAGAATATGGAAGCTTTTCTTATTCATTCAAAAGAAATAATTTATTAATCCACAGTGAGTTGTGATTTTGGTGGTCATTATACTTGAATTTATTTCACATGGCACTGCTTTATTTCTATATTTTAATTTTCCCGTGGGATGACTCTCAAAAGTTGTTCATTTTTATGCTGCCAACTTCTCTAAATATTCATTTCTTAAATATTTTGATATATGCTGATCCTACTGCTTTAATGTTTACATATATCCCAAAATGGAAACCAAAGAGATCACTAAGATTAGCCCATAAAAACAAAGTTAATAAAACATGAGATTTTGTATTCTCTCTGATTCCCAAGGCCAAGTTTAAAGGCTCAATTATCAGCTGGTTGGCTTCCCTTTGATAAAAAAGAATTATAAATAATATTTTAATGCTTGAATAGTGCTTTGTAACTTTTAAAATAGTTCTCATATGCATCATCATACCCATACACTATCTCTTTACAAAAGTTCTTGATTACTTATCCCCTTTATTCATGGAGCCACAGTGAAATTGACTTTTCCCCCTGATTATGGCATGTTTCTGCCCTCTAGGCTCTGCCTGGGCTTTTTTCCCTAAAACCTGCATATTGTCTTGCTTCAGCCCAACTGTAGGAGCATCCCTTTGCCCCCACTCCTTGTTCCAACATCTGTCCCCACAATTGCATTTCCTGCTCACAGATGAGCGATTCAGGTGAGTATTAATACAAAGGAAACACTTTAGGGCAAGCCACCGGTATGGTCTTTGCGATGGCATCCTGCCTGCTTATCTGTTTCATGAGTGAAATCATCTTCAGCTTTTATGCACAATGAAAGCATCATTATGAACGCCGATTTAAATTAGAGTAGGCAGAATAAATCTGTAAAAGACCAAAAAAATTAATCACCTGTGGCAACTGTCATTTGAAGTTACCCTTTCCTCATTCCACGCCAGCACATCCACATAAACACAAAGAGAGATCATATTGTTTACTGGTATCAAACTGCAGAATTTGGCTTGCCTTAGGCATGGCTCTAGCCTGGAATCCAAGCCGCCACAAATATCAATTTGGAATGCAGCTTCAGCGATGGTGGAAAAGCTGTCACAGGCAAGTCTAAAATATGAAGAGTACCGAGTTACTGACATTGCTAAAGATGATCATGAAGACATTTATCCAGCCTCTCCTGCCTCCCCTTCGCCAGCCCTTCAGAAGCTTATGTCAAGTGTGACAGTCTAGGTGATGAATGGGTAGGAAGTTGACAGGTGGCGACAGGCGGCTGAGTAAGTGAAATCCTCCATCGTTAATTCTTGTGATTTTACCTTTCTGACACAATGTACTTATATTAGAGTGTGTGACTAAATAAACTTTGGTATGAAAAGCCATTCACGAAGAAATCGAGTCCAGAGCAGAGAGGCATGCCGTCATTTCTTGCATGCTTCTTGATTGCTGGATTTCTGGAACAGGGTCCATAATCAAGGACACATTATTTAGAGTCAAGTAGGATGATTGGCTGTGTTGGCTTTCTCCAGAATATATATCCAGAGTACTTAGCTGAAAGTAATGAGTCAGAAAAATTCCATTTCTCATAATTCTCTTCTAGACTAGATGAAAACAGAAATCAGTTCATTGGAATTGTGATTAATGAGATAAGGAGAAAGATTAAGGGCGAATGCTTTGTTACATTGATGTCCATGAAATGTGGGGACTGCATGACATAGCCTAATCCAAAGCAATTGAAAATCATTTTAACTTTACTTTGTTTTGAGAGCCTTAACAGTTATTGAATTGAGAGAAATTGAACTGAAACAAGTAATTTTTTGGACACAGGCCGCTAAGCAGTTTAGAGACCCTGAGCCTAAAGGCCTGAGTAGGTCATGTAGTATACCTGTACCTTTATCAGAGGATGCTTTCTCCTTATATGAATTGACTGAAGGTTATGTCGTAGTGGTATCCTAAATTTCTTCTTAAGTTTCTCTCACATACTTTTATTGGTTTGCTATAATTATGCCCCATAGTGAAGTTTATAGTGATGCAAAAATGTGTGCACACACACTTGATGTGTTTTTCTCTAAATCACACACTGATCTCCCCCTCTGCCACCCACACCATGAACATAGAATAACTGAAACTTTTTCTTCATCATTTCTTTTTTCTGTCTCAACTTCTTTCCCCAAATTCTCTTCTACTATTCTACTGGACTCTCTCCTCATTTATCTGAGGACCCTTTTGTTCCTTATTATCTCTCTAGTATCCACATTTGAGAAAAAAAAAGCATTATGACCCAGCATGCTTTATGTGTTATTTATATACAATCAGAAACTAATGGCAATAAGGTTTCTGCTTATATGTCTATCTCAAAACTGACAATAACTATCCAATTGGGATCAATAGGAAACATGGAAGAAGATAAAGTAACCTTTTTTATAGGAGAAAGAAGAATTTCATGATTCCAGTTCAAGCATATGGATTCTTATTCTGGAAAATTTATACTTTCTTTTTGAGAAACTAAGAGAATTATGATTTTATGAGAGTTATACTCTTAGTTATACTTAGATGAAGATTGGAAACAAACCCTTCATTTTTCCTACATTTTTAAAAAAGTTGTTGGCTACATGTGTTACTACTTGAAAATTATCATTTTATTTCAAAATCCCTCTCTCTCTCTCTCTCTCTCTCTCTCTCTCTCTCTCTATATATATATATATATATATATATATATATATATATATAAAATCTTAAAATGCCCTAACAAAAACAATGAACAATTATTGAGTCTTTATATTGTATTATGATACTATAAATTGCTAAATTACTTGCTGATTCTTCTTGCTTGAGAACATTTGATTTTTCTATAGTTCTTTCAGGTTTCATATTTAATAAGTGATATTTAACAGTGTGAGGCTCCTTTGTTGATCCTTCATATCTCTTTAGTCTTTAAAGATTTACATACTTTCAAGTTAAAAATATTAAAAGCATTTATTTATTTTGATAATATTTTATATATTCTTCTTGCTCATACTATATTTTCTAATATATATTTGTTTAAATAATTACTTAATCCAGAATAGTGTATCTATCTATCTGTCTATCTAATCAGCCAGCTCATTTAGACTCAATTAATTTCTTAGTTAATTTTAACCACCTAAACTTACTTTCATTTTTATTCTTTTTAGTTTCATCATTTCAAAATTCTCACAGTTCTATTTCTGAGGCAAAATTTTCATTTTACCATTTTTTCAACATAAGAATAAAAATTTTGAAGTATTATTTTAAGCTTATGTTTTCTTAATTCTTAGCATAATTACATGAGTATGTTTATTTTATGTTCAAATCCTAATCATTATATCATAAACAAATTCCAGGTCATAGACATTGGCCAAAAATAATGACACAGAATCTCAAGTTCCTCATTTGATAAGCTAGCTTAATAATTATTTGTAGGTTATATGAAAGTCTTAACTGAGATAATTCATATCAAATGGTCACAAAGTTCCATCCCCAGTACCACAAAAAAAAAAAAGTTAAGAAGTATCATTGCAATCCCTTAGAAAATAGCAATTATTACTTTCTTCCTAGGTTATAGGATTGATTTACAGACTGACCATCATGTAAAATGTTTTTTCTACATTCACCTGAATAAAATTTATGGTGGATTAACTTTGTCTTTGGCGTATTTTATGGCACTCATTATACTAAAAAAAAAAAAAAGGCATTGTCTTTGCTCTCAAGGAACATTAATACTATAGGAAAGTGAGAATAAACATTTTAGTAAATAGTAAATCAATGTGATGCATATAAGATAAATGTAAGTAGCAAAAGGCAGTGATGCAGGACAGGGAGAGATTCTCCAAAATGGGGTGAGGTAAGATAGAAATAATATAAGGACTTGTCATGAGAAAGTTAGACAAGAATATATATATATATATATATATATATATATATATATATATATATGTGTATGTGTATGTGTATATGTATATATGTATATGTATATATGTATATATGTATATGTATATATATACACACACATATACATATATTTAATTTACCATATATATGGCAATATATGTGGTAAAACTATAAAACTATATAAATATATAGAGTATATATGTATATATGTATGTATGTGTATATATATATACACACTTACCAGATATCTAGGACTACAAAAGAAACAAAATTCTAAGTGAAGTAACACAATATATAAAGAATATGCAAGCCGGGCTTGGTGGCGCACGCTTGTAATCCTCACGCTTGAGAGGCAGAGACAGGAGGATCGCGCAGGTTTGTAGCCAGCCGCGCGCTGGCTTAGGAGACCCTGTTTCCAAATAAAAATGTAAAAATAGGTCTGGGAGTGTAGCCCGGAGGTAGAAGGGCTTTCAGGAACCCCATTACGACCAAAGAGTCCAGACATAATGTAGAACGTTATAATACTACAAATGTTATGACTTGGATTTAGAATGTCCCTGCAAGATGTCACGTACACAAAACAGCTAGCTATGTTGGAGGTGGGGCTTGGCTGCTGAGGAGGAGTCCCTGGGATGTGGCCTTGGAGATTATACCCGGTCCTTCTCTCCTTGCTCCTTCCCTCTCTGTTCTTGGCCTCTGTGATTTGAGAGCAGAGCTTCTGCACTCCTCTCTGCTTCCCAGCACTATGTTTTGAGCAGCGCAGATTTCATCCAGCCTTACATGAGCTAAAATACTGAAATATCCAAAACTGTGAGCAAATAAATCTGTCTTTCTCAAAACTGTTGTCATTAGAATTTCTTTTTGTCATAACAGTGAGAATGCTTACTGAAATAATAGTCAAAATTTTAGTAGAACACCCAGGAAAATATATGCAGTTATATATTGCTGGAGAGTGAATATTTTCTATTATAAAAATTATGAGGTATATATACTAATTATTAACAAAAAATTTTCATTGACTTTTTTATATTTTTATTTGTGGTAGTCTCTAACAAAAACAAATACCTGCTCATGATAAAAATATAAAAAATGTTAACCTGCCCAGAAAATACAAAGTGGAAATTAGTGTTATCTTTTACCATCTTAACTCCATTCTGAAATATTAATCAATAAAGAAAATAGTATATGCATCTCCTAGAATTAATAAATGAGTATAAATATGTGTATCGGGATTTCCTTACTAGGCAAATCACTATTTTATTTAAGCAATATTATATTTAAAATGTTTCAAAATACAATTTGAATGCATTAAGTATGAAATTGTTCTATAGTTCACAACTACTTATTTTTATTCTTTTACTTAACATTCATATGTATTGATATTAATTTTTTGCTTTTTTAATGATAGCAGTTGAATTGTGACTCCTAGGGAAATCTTAAAAGATTAGTGTGCATGCATATGTATGTGTGTGTATTTCTTATAAAATATCATGCTACACTTATTGTATTCCACCTTTCTATTTTTCTTAATAACGTGTAATGAACATTTTTGTATCCTTACTGTGATGTTCATAGCACACTTATGCTATGGCTTTGGTATAGGTTGCTGAGAGACTAATAAAGACATGAAGAGATGGGATATTGATAAGAGTTACTGAAAAATGCTTATAAAGAATATCCATTGGTAACAGATTGAACAGGTGCTTTTCTAGAAAACCCTTAATATCTTTTAAATTTTTTAACCTGTTTATTTACAAATATGAAATACAAGAATCATTTACAAAGAGAATACAAGTCTAATTTTAATATTTATGATGAGACATTGCATTTGATAATTAGTATAGTACACTGACATTTTCATACCTTAATATTTTATATTAAAAAAGGTGTTACTCCTGTTTTGTCTATTAGGACATCTTTTGTATGTTTTATCATTTTTCAAATGTAGATTCTGTTATTCTTATTACTTTTGGTATACTATAGAGAAAAGAGTAAATATGCTTCTACTTACCCAATTTTTTACAAGACATGCAGCATTTATATTTCCTTGAGACTGGTTCTTGCTTTTCTCTGGCTGTATATGTTCTAAACACTGGCTTTACTTTATTCAGATATTGTTAGTGTCGTATGACTTCACCTTTCTTCTCTAAATGGTCTTAGTTTGCTTTTGCTTTTTGCACAGCATTACTCATAACTTGTCATGATTTTCCTTGTGGAGAACTCTAAAGATGTTATACCTTAAACCCTGTGGACTCCCTGGCCATATCCAAATTGCTTGCTTTATTTCTTTTCTTTGAAGTTAATTTTTTTATATTTATCTTTGTAATGTTGTTACATTCTAAGCTCTGATCTACTGGTACAATACTTCATAAAATATCCACGGTAATATTTAATATAAAGGCATTTGACACTAATATCAAAGTGATTTTCCTGAACTTTAGTTGAGAACATTACTAATAAACCGCCCTATTTTTTCCTTGGTATTATAGCATAATTTTACAATAAGCCTTCATTTAATCTTGTTCTCACTTGAAAATGACCTTGGAAAACTAGAGGTCTTATCTTTTGGTTATAAGTGATACTGCAAAATTAAGTTATTCTCCTGTGCTTATCCAGTAGTAAAAATGAAGAGAATAATCAGGATGCTATATAGTTATAGGTAAAGGTAGTACCTAGAAAAAAAATACAATTGTGTTTTGACTCATAGGGTGAGGTCAGCATTGCAATGCACAAGAACAGGACCACTTCTGGACAATAAGACCTACAGAGAGAGGTGATGCTTCAAAACTGAAGAAAAGAATTGGGTGGCCATCTTTCCCTAGTGGATTTTCCTACAGAGAGTTAAACTTCCAGAAGTTTACAAAGTAACCATAAGAAATTCTGTGGTTTTAATAGAGTCTGTGCACACCAAAACTCATGTGGAGGTTTGGTATCTTTTGCAGCAGTGCTGGGAGGTGAGGTCTATAGGACGTGATTGGGTCATGGCAGTGAAGCCCTCATAAATGGAGAAATGCCTTTATTGTGAAACTGGGTTAGCTATCTCAGAAGGCAGGTCATAGTCAGGCGTTATGTTGCACGCTTGTAATCCCAATACAAGGAGGCTGAGACATGATTTTTGGCCAGCCACAGCTACTTAGTGAGTTCCTCTGTGACTTACTGAGACCCTGTTTCAAAATAAAGAATAAAATATGGGACTAGAGGTAAAAACTGAGAGGCAGAATGCCTCTGGGTTCGATGACCAGTACCGCAGGAAGAAAAAAAAAAGAAGTTAGGCCCCTTTTTTCTCTCTTCCACATGAGTCTTCTGGCCCCTTTGCTTTCTCTCATGAACTGAAGCCACACAAAACATTGACAAAAGCTGATAGGGTAGGGTACACAAGGTGAGCTTCCCAGCCTCTGACAACACAAGTTGAGATAAACTTACTTTAAAAAATGTACGTGATGTACATTCACAAATATATCATTCACTAAGCCAAACATGAGAATGAGGAAGAGGGAAGGGAATCACAGTGGAAGTGGGGAAGGGCTAAATGAATAATGTGTGCATATATGCCTCCACCATCTTGTAGTCCAGTAAGATGTATAACTATTATGCACCAATTAAAAGAAAAATATATAACACAGAATTGGGGTGTTTTATTAGAGCAACAAAAATTGTGGAAAGTAGAAGAAAAATTCAGACTACCAAAATAATAATGACAATATTTTACAGCAAGGTCAATAACACGGGCCAGATAAGTAACCAAGGGCCGCTTACAGTACAGTATATGTAGATATAGTAAAACAGCCACCATGTGTAACACGCATCCCCCACATCTCCCATACAAATAAACTTTCAATTAAACTGGTGGTAAGGTTTCTTTTAAAAATGCAATGTTTGGATAACATTGACCATCCAAACAGTAATTGTTTGTTTTGTTTTTAACTTCTCCAAGCATTTGTCCAGATACTCATTTTAGGATCTGAAGTATACTTCATAATGACTTTTAAAAATTTTTATCTTCCCCAGTCAGCCATGGGCATCTTGGTGACAATGACCTCTGTAATCTGAAATTGTAAAGTTCATTCCAACACTTTTGTTCATCATCAATAAGCAGAAGCTGGGTGTGGTGTCATACAACTATGATTCCAATATTTGGGAGGCATTGGAAAGAGGATTGTAGGTTCATGGCCAACATCAGTAATTTAGAGATGCTCTATTTCAAAATAAAAAAAATACTAAAAAGGGGCTAAGGATTATAGCTCAGAGGTAGAATGCCTCTGACTCAATTTCCAACACCACAAAAACAAACAAAAAATCAATACAAAAGCAAATAAGCAAATAACAAAACAAATTAATAGATACACGGAAAAATGAGCAATGTTGTATTACCTCAAAAGACCAAAGAGCAATACAGTGAAACAAATTTCTAGACAGCAAAATTTTAAAATTCTTCATTGGTAATAATTTAATGGTATTTTAAAATATGTACTGTGCAACATGTTAGATTTAACCAGTGATTTACCTACTATAAAGCTAATTTATGCTGGATTTTATCTGGTAATGATGCTTAAAAGAGTGAAATAGAAGCCAGGCGTGGTGGCGCATGCTTGTAATCCCAGCATTTGGAGGATGAGAGCAGAGGATCGCAGTTTGCGGACAGCCTCAGCTACTTAGTGAGGCCCTCCGCAACTCAGTGAGACCCTGTTTCAAAATAAAGAATAAAAATCTGGGCGTGGTGGCACACGCTTGTAATCCCGCTCTTGGGAGGCGGAGACAGGAGGATCACGCAGGTTCAAAGCCAAATAAAAAAGTATAAAATAGGTATGGGAGCGTAGCCCAGAGGTAGAAGGGCTTCCAGGAACCCCAGTACCACCACCAGCAAAAAAAAAAAAAAAAAAAAAGAATAAAAAATTGTTCCGGGGGTGTAGCTTGGAGGTCAAATTCCTCTGGGTCCCATCCCCAGACCTGAAAAAAAAAAAATTGTACAGTAGATAGTATCAGTATCTTAAGTATATTATTGAAGAAAAAAACTTCCCTTAAATGAAATGGTTTGAGTTGCAGATATTCTATACCTAAAGAAGCCAATGGCATCTCAGGTAAGTCTTGCCTTTCTTATTACATGTAATATTTATATACTATCAAGGTACTAGATATTCAGAAACTTAATTAAAATATTTTGGTTTGCAGAAACTACTCTTCACACTATGAATAATTTACTATTCTTACTTCTTTGAACTCAATTGTAGAACTGAACATTGATTAATTTTGCAATTCTATTCCTCTCTCAAGTGAAATTAAACAAAAACCCCCAAACTGATAACAAACTAATGATTTTAAATGATTATAATAATTTTATGTAAATTATGAATGATTCAGTCATTAAGAATTGAGTTTGGTTTCTACATTGTTCATCTCCTCCTAATTTTAACTAAAATTTAATCCAAATGTGGTAAAATGGCTCTTTTTTGTTGCTATACCTGCAAGGTTTTAAAAGTTTGTTCAGAGTTCAGGTAGTGTTCTGGCTTAGATATAGAGTGTCCCCAGGAAAGCTCACATATTGGCAGTGTAGAAATGTCCACAAGCAAAATTATTTAATTGTGAGAGTTTTTATCTCATTAATGGAAGTAATAGATTTATTGTGTGGTGAGGTTGGCAGGTGGTTAGGGTGTGTTTGGAGGAAGTAGATATCTGGGGCTATGGCTTTGAGAAAAATATACATATATATCTATACACAATATATTGCATATACAGTACATGTATTTTTCTCATCTTTCCCCCTAATTCTCTGTTTCTTACTACCTAACATGGATTGAATCATCCAGATCTGTGAGAAAATAAATCTACCTTCCTTAAAGTTGTGGTCGTCAGGTATTTTGGGTAACAGCAATGAGAATGCTGACTAAAACAGGTAGATAAGAAATAAAGGAAAAAATAACCAGTCAAAAATCAAATGTCATTAGACAGTTATATTTGTCTTTGCAATGTTATATTTATTCATGATAGAATTTATATAAGCATTAAATTGACCTATTCAAATATCTGATCACATATTTAATAGGACCCTGTAAGCAACAATACTATAATGAAGAAAATGTGCAGAATTATATTATTCTTAATTTATAAAATACCTCAGGTACAAATAGCAGAGACCTGTGGTTATAAATAACACTTAAGTGTTTTCACAAGCACCTTTTTTGGTTTCAAAATTGTACACCAGTGTAAGAAAGGTTTTTTTTTTTTTTCCCTATATTAGAACTGAAGCAAATTAAATGCCAAGCTATTCCCTTATGGTGAATGTATCTTTCTCTTGTTCCTAGTTTTAAGGGGGAAAGCATTCTGTCATTTGTCATTAAGGACATAATTTGTTGTGGGAGTTTTTCAGCTGTTATTTATTAAGTTGAATAATTCCTCTATTTTAAAATTACTAAGAATTTTTATCATGAATAAGTTATACACTTAAGAATTTTTTTCTGCATTAATTGATTTCTTTCTTTTACTCTTAAAATTTTTTCCCACACATTTACAGCAAATGATATTCGACAAAGGTGCCAAAAACATATTGGAGAGAAAAGCCTTTTAAAATAAATAATGCTGGGAAAACTGGCTAGTCATTTGTAGAAAAACAGAATCAAGTCTCATTTCTAACTCTGCATAAGAATCAACTCAAGATGGATCAAGGATCTGGAGTTAGACCAGAGACTTTGAACTTACTAGACGATGGCATATACCCAACAGAACAACATAAATACACAGGTAAAAACTTCCTCAATAAGACCCCAAAGCTCAGGAAATTTAAACAAGAATTAATGAATGAGACATTAAAATAAAACATTTTCTATCAATAGTCTGAGAAAACCTATAGAATGAGAGAAAATATTTCCAGCTATTTCTCTGATAGAGAACCTAGAATATACAGATAACTTAAGCAATATAACACTAAAAACAATATATAACCCAATCAAGACATGGGCAACTGAACTAAACAGACATTTCAAAAAAGAATACATACAAATGGCCAAGACAGAAACAAACCAAAAATGTTCAACATAATTAGCAATCTGGGTGATGCAAATTAAAACAATACTGAGATTCTATTTTACCCCAATCAGAATGGCAACCATCAAAAAGTTAAACAATGAAAATTCTGACAAAAATTTGGGCAAAGTCAGCTCTTAACTTATGGATTTTAACTTTAATGTCACTTGTTCATGGTATATAATTACTTAGTTTTATATATGATTGCAGGTTAAAAATTTTTGTTTAAACATTCACGAAGGATACTGTTCTAAAGTTGTGTCTTTTTATAAGCCTTTGTAGAGCATGGTGCTCAGAGTAATACCTTCAGAAAGTGAATTGGGAAATAATTCCTTCTGTTTTGCGGCATGAACTGTGTAGGATTAATGTTAATTCTATTTTATATGTTTGTTACAATTTCTTCATTAAATACCCTGAGAATGGAGATTTCCCATGGAGCATTTAAGTTATTAATTAAATTACTCTAATAACTTCATGGCTACCCAGCTAATTTATTTTACTAGTTCTAACACTGACTTGTGACAGTTATTGCTTTTTAAGAAACTGGTCCATTTCATTTAAGTTGTCAAATTATGTGTATAGATGTCCTCATAATAACTCATTATCCTTTTTGTGTCTGAAGTTTTAGTAGTGATATTAGATTTTTCTTTTTTATATATACTGGTAACTTGGGTCTACTTTTTTTGTAGTTTTGATGAATGTCCACTTTGTTTATCTTTTAATAAATTAGGTTTCCCATTCATTTTGTCTATTTTTCTGTATTATTTCATTTATATCTTTTCTTTTTTGAGATTGTTAATTCTTTACAATTTATTTTTTAAATTTTTTATTGGTGCATTATAGTCATACATCTTAATAGTGTACAAGATGGTAGAGGCATACATGCACACATCACTCATTTAGCCCTTCCCTAATTCTCACCCCATCCTTCCACCTTCCCTCCTTGTCATGTTTCGCTTGCTAATTGACTTTGATATGTTTTTAAATGTACATCATCTATATTAGGGAATTTTCCTCTAATGTTAGGTTGTCATATTTTCTCCTCTATGGTTTCTCCTTCTTTGTCTAGAGTTCCTCATATGACCTGTTTTCTCTCTAGCTTCTGCATATTAGGGAGAACATCACACTTTTTACTTTTTGTGACTGACTAATCTCACTTGGCATAATGTTCTCCATCTCCATTCATTTTTCTGTAAATGACATAATTTTGTTCTTCTGTATGGCGGAGTAAAATCCCATTGTGTACATAACCCATACTTTTTCAATCCATTCAGCTGTTGGTGGACATCTTGTCAGGTTTCATAGTTTGTCAATTGTGAAATGTGTGGCTATGAACATAGATATGCATGCATTGGTTCAGTAGTTTGGTTTCTTTTATTTTGGGTAGATACCTAGAAATGCTACTGCTGAATGGTTCATTCCCATTCTTCTGAGAATCATCCATACTGTTTTACAAAGTGGTTGCACCAATTTGCAATCACACCTTACTAGCATTTTTTGGTGTTTGTGTTTTTAATGATTGGCATTTCTACTGGAGTTAGGTGAAATCTTGGGGAAGTTTGATTTGCATCTCTCTAACTTCTAATTATGCTGAGCATTTTCATACTTTTATTGGCCATTTAAATTTCTTCTTTTGTGAAGTGAATATTTAATTCACTAGCCCATTTTTGATTGAGTTATTTTTCTTAGTAGTAAGTTTCTTGAGTTCTCTGTATATCAACTCTCTATTGAAAAAATAGTTGGCAAAAATTTTCTCCCGTTCTGTTGGCTCTCTGTTGATTTTTTTTTATAAAAAAAAGAACTAACACTATCTCTTTTTGCAGATGACAGTATACTATACTTATAAGGCCCAATAAAGTCAACTAAAAAGCTTACAGAAGTAGATCAACAAATTCATCAAAGCGTCTGTATACAAAACAATCTTTATAAAAGCAGAATCTCTCCTGTATGCCAACCATAAAATACTTAGAATAAACCTAACCAAAAAGGTAAAAGACCTCTATGAAGAAAATTATAAAACATTGAAAAAAGAAATCAAAGAAGCCCTTAGAAGATGGAAAGTTCTTCTATGCTCTTGGATAAGCAGAATAAATATGATCAAACTGGAATTTTTCCAAAAGTGACCTACAGATTCAATGCAATATACATTAAATGTCTAAGGTCATTACTCACAGACATAGAAAAATCAGTCTTTAAATTTGTTTGGAACAACAACAACAACAAAAAACACAGAATAGCCAAAGTAGTTCTCAGCAACAAGAACCATGCAAGAGGAATACATTACCTGACTTCATGATACTGGCACAAAAACAGACACATAGATGAATAAAGCAGAATAGAAGACTCAGAATCAAATCCACACACTTACAGCCAATTGATTTTTGAAAACAGGGCCAAAAACATACACTGGAAAAAAGGTAGCCTGTTCAACAAATAGTGTTGGCAAAACTGGTTAACCATATGCAGAAAAATGGAATGAAACCCCACTTTCTCATCCTGTACAAGAGACAATTTAAGATGGATAAAAGACTTGGGGATTAGATCTGAGACCTTGAGGCACCTTGAGGAGGGGAGCAACACTTCAACACTTCAACACATAGGCACAGGTAATAACTTTCTCAAAAAAAAAATCAAAAGAAATTAAAAGGCAGTACAATACATTGGATTGCATTAAATGGAAGAGCTTCTGTACAGTAAATGAAACTATCAAAATTTTGTTCTCATTTCTGTATTATTTCCTTCTGCTTGCTTTGGATTTACTTTGTTCTTTTATCCAAGGTTCACCTTACTGCATTTACTCTTTTCTAATATGAACTGTTTGTGCCATATATTTCTCTCTCAATATTGCTGGAGCTGCTTCAGGCAAGAGATGATATGTTGCATTTTGATTTTTATTCAGTTCAATACATTTTACATTGTCCCCAAGACTTATCATTTGATCCATGGGATTATTCAGAAATAAAACATTTGAATTTCAAATATTTGGAGTTTTCTGTTTTTTGTGATATATTTCTAGTTTGATTTCATTATAATGAAAGCACACTGGATGATTTCAAATCATTTATACTTATTAAGTAGTATTTTCAGGCCCAGGATGTCCTATCATTATATACATTCTGGAGGTTCTTGATAAGAATATGTATACTGCTCTTGGTGAAATATTTTATAAAAGCTGATTAGATTTTTTGGCTCAAGTTTTTGAGTACCCTTTTATTTTTTTTATAGGTGCACTGCTGCTATACATTTTAATGGGGTGCAAGATAGATTAGTTTAGGCTCATTTGTTCAATCATATAGCAAAAATAAAGATCTTTATTATTGTGTATTTATTTTCTCTTTTCAGTCTTATCAATATTTTTTAATAAAGTTTCAGTTTAGAACAATGTTGATCTTACGGCAAAATTTAGAAGTCAATGCAAAGTTCTCATGCATTCTGCACTCAGTGTTCTCTATTATTAATAACTTACACTAGATTGGTACTTTTGTCATAACTAATGAGCCAATGCTGATATGTTATTATTATGTATATAAACCTCATACTTCACTCACATTTCTTGGGTTTTTACCAAATATTCATTTGCAGTATTCTGTCCAGTTACATATTAAAAACAGCCCTAGGTGTACTTAGGCTTCTCTTGGCTGTAACATGTGTCCAAATTTTCTTAATTTTGATGACCTGGAGAAACTTGAGGCATACCTATCCAATAGTTTGTAGAATGGTTCTAAACTGAGAGTTTTCTTTTTTTTTTTTTTCATAAATAAACTGGGGTATTAGTTGTGAGAAATCACAAGGAGAAGTGCTGTTTTCTTTGTCATTTTTTGTTGTTGTTACTGGGGAATGAAACCAGAGGCATTCTATATCTGAACTGTTATCCACCCCTTTTTGTTTTTTTTTTAATTTTGAAACAGGTTCTTCCTAAGTTGTTAAAGCTGGCATCTAACCTGCAATCCTCCTGTCTCAGTCTCCCAAGGGAGAAAAGTGCTTTTTGAAAGAACATCCCAGAAGGGATTAGAGAAAAGACTGCTTCAGCCGCACATGCTGGGGACTCTTAACAACATACCTTGTAAGAAAAATGATCCGGGCATGGTGCAGTGCCAGGCAGGAAGCCAAGCCATGAGTCGCAGGGAACTCAGCGTCCTCTATGCTGCACTGGGGTTCTTGTTGCGCTTGGAACAGCAGATACTGCTCTACGTGGTGAGGCTGTGGTTCTCTGCTCTTGGAGGGGAGATAAAATTCATTGCTGCTGAGTGCTCGATCTCAAAATTAAGGTGACCAATCAGAGCGGATGGGATGGGGTAAGATGAAATCTCTTTAAAACACATGATGTATGTAAACAAATATATCAAAGTTAATCACTAAATCAAGCATGGGATTGAGGGAGGTCGAGGGAGTGGGATGGGGATTGGATAAAGGCTAATTGGATGATATGTGCTTGGATATCCTCACAAGTCTTGTATTCCATTGTGATGTTTGACTACAATGGACCAATAAAAATATATTTAAAAAATGTATATCATTTGGACAAAGACATATATTCACACAGTACTTGGTACCATCCCTCCTCATCTGCCCATTTTTCTCACTCCCAGTATCAAGTGTCCAGGTTAACAATGTTATATTCACATGTATAATATAGTCACAGGTAGCATTTACCTTACTAAACCTTAGCCTTCATTCTCCCCTACCATTCCTTTCTGGCTCCACTGAGGATCTCCTCAATTATCTGGAGTTCTGTTATCTCAGATACTCACTATCTTGAGCATATTAGAGTAAACATGTGTCCCTTCTCTTTCTGTGCTTGGTTAATCTCACTTAACTTAATGTTCTCCAGGTCTTTCTATCTTCCTATGAATTACATAATTCTAAAAAAGTTCTAGATATGGATGCACATAGTTCCTTGTAATAAATGTTTCATGACTTTCACTAATTTTAACATAATTATCTTATAAATTAGCCCATAACTGAAATGATTTTTCTAAAATTTTAACATTTTATAACCTTGTTTCAAACACAAGTATCATAAATCAAGAAAAATGAAATTACATTTCTCTAACCTGTTACTTGCTAAAACTGCTCAAGTTTTGATCTTTGGTATAACCTTTAATATTTTGGATAAATTGAGGTTTTATTTCAGATTAAAACTTTTCTTGTTTTTTCTTAAGGAAAAAAATGAAAATACCTGACATAAGCAGTTTTATTTTCTATACCTTTTTCTCTATTTATAGCCCCAGTCATTACCAGTTGTAAATTATAATGAAGTAACTTAACTTGCATACACAGAGAAAATTGAAGGGTATAATATAAATTATTTGTTCTACACAAGCATTTTTGCAGCCTAGGAAAGATTATTAATAGACATAAAATGACTTTATCCAACTGCATTCATTCATTTGTACTTTCTTAAAGTGAAAAAATATGGAAGTTTATTAGCAACTTTCAAAGTTATAGCTCTTTATATCATTAAAAGTAAAAAGTAAAGACTTATGAACATTTCTTAACATCAACTTATATAATACTTTATTATACAGAATCACATTCATTGGTTTTCCGTTATCTGAGTGCTTTTGAAACACTGCTACATATTTAAGCTGTAGAAAGACCTTATCATTTGCAAGGTAGCATATTTGTATATTCCTGCTCTTCATGAGAGACACTTGACACCCTTATATTTAGGTATGCAAGGATTTTATGCTAGTTAATTCAATTAGCTCAAGATTCTATTCTATTTACTTGTGAATGTTGGAAATTATATTCAAAGGTATATACTGTCAGTTGTTTTCTTTTCTTTTTCTTTTCTTTTTTTTTTTTTTTTTTTTTTTTGCGGGTCTAGGTATGGAACCCAGGGGCATTCTACCTCCAAGCTACACCCCCTGTCCTATTTTTTTATTCTTTATTTTGAAACCGGGTCTCACTAAGTTGCAGAGGACCTCACTAAGTAGCGGAATCTGTCTGGGAACCGCAACTCTACAGGTTTCAGCCTCACGAATGCTGGGATTACAAGCGTGCGCCACCACACCCGGCTAAAGGTATATACAGTTAGTTCTGCTCTAACCTTTGCTCTGAAAAAATGGACTTGTTCACACACATTTGAAATACTGTGGAGTAATTTAACAATTACACAAATTTTGCCTTTGCATATGGGCAATTTCTTCTGCAAGACACAATACCTGAAAACAGAAAAATGCACTCAGCTGAACTGAGCTGCATAAGAATGCGCAAAACACACACATAC
Source organism: Muscardinus avellanarius (assembly GCF_963383645.1). Classification (NCBI taxonomy): domain Eukaryota; kingdom Metazoa; phylum Chordata; class Mammalia; order Rodentia; family Gliridae; genus Muscardinus; species Muscardinus avellanarius. Next base: position 93,377,115 of record NC_137794.1, read on the forward strand.
CTTAAATATGCACTTGCTGCCTCAGCTGGCTGTATACTGTAGCCACAGGTCCCAATCTGAAGTTACAATTTCCATCAGATTTCAGGCAACCTTCCTCCACTAATTCATAAAATCCACAAGATACAAAGGTGCAATTTTTTAAACAAAACCACTTTCCAAGAAAACTTGGAAAAAAGTTCAAATTATATACATTCTTTAATTATTTAATAAGTAGAGAACAATGCTATAGTTTAATAGATTCTTCTGTTTGTTTAGGTTTTTGGGGACTTACTGTTTCTGAATGTTGTATCCCTAACTTTCCACATCCACTTTCCCATCTGTCGTGATCCTAGTATTATCTGCCTCTCATCTAGATAGCTAGCTATAGCTATATTTATGTTTAAGTACGTACACAGACTCATCAAAGACAATCACTGTGCTGAGCATAGAAAGGTGAGAGGGAGAGGAAGTGGGTTGGAACTAGGGGGGAAGGGTTCAGCAAGTTCTGTGTGCGTATATACCTCTATCGCACTGAACTTCATCAATTTTTATGATTATAATGCACCAATAATAATAAAAACATAAATGGTTAGGGGTATAGCTCAGAGGTAAAGACTGATGCTTTCAACCCCTAGAACCAAAATACATAAATGAATGATGAATAAATAAATAAAGTAAAAGTAAACTAAAATTATACCAGTAAAATCTGTACTTCCTTTGATATGTTAGAATTGCTTAGCTATCTTGTAGTATGTTATCAAACATAAACATTTATGTATTTTAGAAATATTAAACAAATCACCTTGGCTTGAAGAGCATATTTTAGATGGCCCTGTTGAAAGTGTGGTGCAGATTTTCACCTATATATTATGTTTGAAGTGTATTCTACAGAAAGCCAGGAGGCACACAAATAGTAAAAGCGTTAAATAAAAGAAACTAGAATGTCTGCCATGTCTTTTCATTAAAAGACCATTCATCTCTTCATACTAGATAAATTATTCCTTAACATTCAACTTTCTAACATAATAAAATTTTAAAATAAAATACAGTAATGATAGTGTAATTCTTAACTTTTACAGTCCAGGTTTTCCTTCAACTAATTTTCAAATTCTTTCTTGTAAAAAGATAAAATGAGGATACCAAGTACTATGTGCATGTATGTTATTGTCAACATGATTTACATTATGATATGAGACTGTAATGCACCAATAAAAGCATAAAAGATTATATATATATATATATATATATATATATATATATATTTTTTTTTTTTTTTTTTTTTTTGGTGGTACTGGGGTTCCTGGAAGCCCTTCTACCTCCGGGCTACACTCCCAGACCTATTTTTACATTTTTATTTGGAAACAGGGTCTCCTAAGCCAGCGCGTGAGGCTGGATTCGAACCTGCGCGATCCTCCTGTCTCTGCCTCCCAAGCGCGGGGATTACAAGAGTGAGCCACCACGCCCAGCAAAAAAGATAAAATATTTTAAACACCATAATTTGTTGAATGTGTGTGATACTACTGGATCTAATAATTAATGCAAAAATGATATTCTGATATTTGAGATATCTACTTTCATTGTTTACCCTCATAAAGGAAAAGGATACTTGCACAAATGGTGCAGATAGTGATCACATTCCCTTTTCAAAATAGAATATTTTATACTGAAAGTCAAGCAAATATTTAGTGTTTGTAGGTAACTAATTTGTTAATGGAAAATTTATAAAAAGACAATCTAGTTTTTGAATCAGATTGGCATTCTAGTTAATACAATTTGTTTCGTGCAACAGATGGATAATATTTTAAATTAGGAAACAAATCTAATTCTCTCCATGATCAAAAGATGATTCCAGAAACAATCTACCAAAAACAAAGCAATAAATGCAAAGAAACAAAATAAAATCTAACAGCTGATGCGTGTTGAGCAGAAGAACTTACCTTGGGAAAACTATTATCCTAACTTTCTTGACCTCTGAGGGGCCTGTTGATTCAGTACTATATATATCTCCTCTAAATATTTAGTAAGCATTTTGAGATGCCTGACACTGAGGGAAACGGCTTTTGGTTTTTGTTTGTTTTGTTTTATTTTACTTTCTTTCTTCTTTCTTTACTTATAAGGAATTTATTTTTACTTTAAATTGATTTCAGAAATATTTAAAATTTAAAAAATTGATTCATGACTATTATATAGAAATTTAGTCTATGTAAATGATTAGTCAAATCCATTTTCTTTTAATTTAAACCAATAAACCATGAAATTGTCCTGCTTGTTAAACACTGGAAGGAGATAGGCATAATTATATAAAATTATATAAATCTTTTGTTTTCAAAACTGAGAAATTTGGTGGAGAAATATTAGGTCTTTATTTTAAAGGAGTAATTATAGAAATTCTACATGGTAGTAGGAAGGGGAAAAAGTAAGCAACAGTGAGATTAAGTGTGTGTGTGTGTGTGTGTGTGTGTGTGTGTGTGTGCACGCATTTGTGTGTATTATGCCTGTTGCTTTTATCATTTCTTTTACAATTTCACATATTTCAAAATGACTGTAATGTCATGGTAAAGTAAAAAAAAAATCTCGGTGCCAAACTCACCAAATTCTAAATGTTTAAAAGTATCTTTATTCCATATCCTTGTGTTATGAATTGGGTGCTGGTAAATCTGCTCACACATTTTTATCGGGTTTTAGGATGGCTACTTGCCATTCTCTTATCTCGCTGCCTTGGTCCTTTCTACTGTGCCACATTCCTGTCAACTACTGTCTGTCATGAATGCTTCATTATTTAGAAACTGAATATCTATGCTGAGTTGTAATCCCATACCCTATCAAAGTGAAGCAGCCCTTGTTTTGATGAAAGTCCAGTTTCCATGCTAGAGACACACAGAACAAATACAGTCAGCAGTGAGTCAGAGTTCTTTAACATTTCGGGCCCCTTTGGGCTCTTTTCAGTTTCTGGTCGAATTACACATCCTGTGGCTTGTGTGGATTGGGTAGCTCTTCTTCCTTATTTGCTTGTTTCTAGTATCCTTCTTTTTGTTGTATTTTTTTTTTCTTTTTCAATGCTCATTTTTTGTTCCCACTTCAATCTTCTTTCTGAAAACCTTCTCCATTGACAGGTCAGAGGTGGAATGTGGAATGAAGAGATGTAATGCCCCAGAAGCAATGAAGTATCACTTTAAAAAAAAGCAGTTCTAGTTTGACAAATGCTTACGTACCTTCCCAAGCTTTTTATTAGTGTTAATAAATGTCTACTTTTTTCTAGACAGAAGCTATCAGTTAGAAACTGTTCCCTGTTCAATTTAGTTCTGAACCTAGACTTAAGACATACTTTCTGATGACTCAGTGAGACACTTGTGAATGTAGCATAAGTCATTGGGATGCATTCTATGATAGATGATGGCGTCTTAAGTGGGCATTACTTCTATATTATTTAATAATGTTCATAGAATCTTGGTGATTTTCTACCACCAGATCCTGACTTATCCATGCTAGATCCATAAAAGATTGACATTAGACTATTGAGAAATTATAAAGACATATAATTATATGTAAAACTATATAGACATATTTTTATATATCCACAACTGAATCATTGTTATTTGAAATCCTTTATGAAAGCCTTATAGTTTCCATTTGCCTTTTAATATTCAACAATTAACTAATTTGAGCTTCTTTGAATTCTGTTTTAAAATGTTTTAGTATTTAGCAGAGGTTTAGTGCTCTGGGTTTTTTTTTTTTGTTTTTTTTTGAGAGAACTATGCCTGCTCATAGCTTCATTGCTAGTATAGATATTGAGCTGTGGTCAACTTTGTCTATTCATACTATATTGATGATATATATTCATATATGATGTGGATTAATTATTTCTTACTCTTAACTTTACATTTAAAAAAAATCAATCATCGAAGCCTAAAATAGTGTAGTTATCACTGTACAATTTTGCAGCAATCATTCAAGTTCAAAAGGTTATTGTTAAAAAAGGATTCTCAGGATTTTCAAACTACAGGTTAATAAGTGAGCAATTCAAAGAGAAAATGGATTGTAGACAACAATATTCTCAAATGAAGCATTAATGGTCGTTACAAACTCCAACTAGGCTTATAATATATGACAGTATTGAAAGACTCTTTATCCCATTATCAATCCTTTGAGGCAAATTAAAACAATTGAAAAAGTCCCCCTGAAGTGCTATAAATAATGTGCGTATATGTGTTCAGGATTAAAGATCAAATGTGATTTTTGTGGTGGCATATACTAGGAGTTGCATGGCATATGAAGCAAGTTTAAATTCAATGGTATTCACAGATTATGAACATTCATAAAATTAGTGGCGCAGACAGTAGGCACCTCCAACATTTCAAGGGAATCGGTGTGCTTATCATAAAGCTGTCACAGATGATAATCAGAAAACTCTAATTACAGGCTTATTGCTGTATGAAATTCTTCATATTGAACATAATGGCTCAGTGTGTATTTAGTTGGTATGCTCCCATATATCAATTAAAATATCAATAGATGAAATATATCTCTTTAATATTTCAAAATCATTGTCCATTCGAAATCCACAATTAACCTTTTATCCCGCAGAAACTGACACATGTTTTGTTCATATGAGGAGCTATATAAAAAAAATGCTGATTTTAATGATGAGCACACATACATATCTTTGCTGCAGAAGGATCACATTAACACCTCAATGTGACATACATACTGTATGTCCTATGGTGTTTCCTTTTTTTTTTTTTAACACATGTGACTACTTGCCTCCCATGAAGGAGGATGGTAGATCCAGATTCAATGTTGCTGCACCTTTGGACCTCTTCAGGCTGCCACTGCATGAGCTTGTTTCCCACAGATACAAAGGTGTGGAGGAGAAGGTTTGGCATCTCTGGGTAATCATTATTCTGAGTAATCACCTGAGAGTGGCCAATTTTAAACCACTTTGACAGCTAAAAAAAAAAGTCACTGTAATCTGTACAGAGGGATGATGTCTCTTAAGCCTTCATTTTGCCAGATACTATTTACTGTAGCTGAGGTGTAGGTGCCTAAATTTGGGGTGCTTGTAATGGAGAAACAGTAGGCTCATGTGGCCACACAGAATTATGCTCAGCACAATATTGTTCAGCATAAAAGAGGCAAGAGGGCAGCAAGCAATGCAGAAAGTGACAAACCATTAAACTAATCCCATAAAGATCTGGCCTGTCAGGCAGTGCATTTCCTGAATACTTAGGAAGCACGAGAGGCTTATTAATGGTTCATCACAGTCCTCACACTGCTTACACTGCTAATATGCAAACACTGCCCTTTTTTAGTTGGGATTTTCAGCACATCAGGACATCTCTTCCATGGCTACTGTATTTTTCCCCCTCCTGGGTAATTCAAGTATTACCATAGAAGACAATGATTGATGATGTCTTTAAAGGTCTAAAAAAGCACAGGCTATTTTTGAAACTGTGCCATGTCTATATAAGGCAAGACAATCTGAATTCTACACTATGCTGGGGTAACAACAACAAAGCCCTGAGGCTTATGCAGCAGCCAGGGCTTCTTCCTTTCATGTTCCTGCTCTCCTGACACCCTTTCATTCCCTCTGTGAATCTGTGACTACTTGTTCTTGTGGTGTAAGGAATACTCTGGTGTGTGTGTGATGCTCATTGTAATTAGACAATGGTTTTTAGGAAGGCTTGGCTCCACACTTCATTCCTCAGAGTCACAAGGCTCTTCTTGCCTTAGAAAGCTGCTTGGTTGAGTAGAAAACAGGAAGTGATGGTGTGATTAGCATCACTGTGTATTTAGCACAACAGCCTTCTGCGGGTTATTGATAGAACTGAGAAACTATTATCTTATGTCTATATATTATAATATTATATATGTATTTATATAATCTTCTACTTTTTATTTTCTCTTCATTTTCTTTCAACTTTCTTTGTGTGTGTGTGTTTCAATTTTCTACCAATGTTGGTTCAGTATCATAAATATTGAGAATTTACACCACCTTCCTAGGCACTGGGACTAAAGAATCTCTTTATGTATTGCTTCATTTCCTTTAAAAACTCAATCTTTTAAGATAAACACACAATTGCAAATATTTACAACCTAAAAATGCTGTTTTCTTTTTTTAATCCCTGTACAAATAAACTATACATAAATTTATATTTTGAGCAATGGGAGAGTTAAAAGTGCAAACTGTGAGTTGGTTTGTGTCAATTCATCTCTATTCATTTGCAATCATTTTAAATAGCTAAAATGTAGGATCTATATTTTAAAATAATTTTAACCAGTCCAAAATATTTTATTTACTGTAAAATCATTACATAAAAAATAAATAAGTGAAGACTTAAAATATAACTAAGCATCATGAATCAGGTTACCAAATTATCCCCGCATCCTCTCAGAGCACTTTAGACCACGTGCGCTTGGCTGAGTTAAATAAACTTTCCAAAATTCAGTTCCTCATTATGAAAAAATAATGAAACTTGGCTGGCATGACAGTTCTGCATATTAAAGAAGAAAATATAGACTACATGGTAATATACACAGCAAGATCTCAAGAAATTAGCATGATATATAAATGATGCAAACAAAATCACCACATTAACATATCAGAACATTCCTTTTGAAAATGGACAAAACTGTTTTCTGCTCATCATTTTTAGTTGGAAGATGCTCTCAAGTCTGTTAGGTTTTCTCTTTTTGGATATAAATGTCTTATTAACACCAATAATGTATTTATTCACTTTTTAATTTTTTCCATATCTTCATGCAGAATGAGATATGGGTATGCATGGTACGAAGTAATTGGTATGCAAAAAAAAACAGTAGAAGAATTAAGTAATCAAATAAAATCACACTAAAAACAGGAGAAATAACAAAGAGTTGAAAAGAGTAGATAAGTAGAATATAGGCTTCAATATCTTATCTGGTAGTCAAAGTTAGTTCTGAAACTAAAACTACATTCACTGAAAGAGGAAGGAAAATTATTTTTCTCGAAATAGTAAAATCTTCAAAGATAGTTTTGAATGCAACAAATCAGTGTAATTTTAACATGTAACATACCTAAAAATAAAATGTTTCCAGTCTCCTTCCTTAACACCATTAGCATGTCAAGCCTTCTGTAGAAGGTCTCCTATTTCTCCTTTCAAGCAACCTGCATATAACATCACAAGGAATCCAGGACTTGAGGTAAGCTCAAATCTTCTCTGACCTTCAGAAAGTCAAAGCTATTTAGGAAAGAGGCTCCTTGAGCTCAAACCCCTGGATTCACACACATTCTTATGTGATGATTGCATCGTCTTCAGGACTTGATCAGTCTTTTCTATATCACCTCTTCAATGAGAATATTACCAGCTGATTCACATTAATCTCTAATTACATTTATTTTTCTGTCCAAGCTCTGAACAAAATTAAATTAAATTTCTCTATAATCCAAGGCAAGCTGATATAATACTCTTTCCATTAATTATTTTATTCAATTGTCATTGTAAGTTACTTTATATGGCAATGGAAAGTTAATTTGACTCTATTATGATGTGTTTTGAGGGTCTGAAACCATAATTGCAATTGATGTACAATTTCTTCTTTGCTTCAGTGGACTGAATTGCTGAGCAATGCTCTGAATACCCGCAGGGCACCTGTCAAAGTTTGCTTTATTTGCACACTTCACTCCCAACACAAGCATACACTGATTATGTTATTCAAACTTAGAAAAAATGTCATGGTACAGGAAAGGAGTCATCAGGCTGTCTTTGAAAAGAGAAAAGAAGAGTGACAATCATTATTTATACTCTTTAAGTTTCATGATATTTACAAGTTTTCCGGGCTATGCAGGCATATTTTTTTTTTTAAATAATTGTTCAGGGCTCAAATTCGTATGTTGAAGTTCTCGTGCCTAGTACCTCAGAATGGATATTTGGAAACAGGGCATTTAAGGAGGCAATTAAATGAAAATAAAGCCATCAAGTTGGGCTTTAATTTCATCTGACTGGTATGCTTACAGTAAGGCATTAAGATACTCATCTGACTGGTGTGCTTGCAAGAAGGTATAAAGATGCTCAGAGACACACCAAGGATCTGCACCAACAAAGGGATGCACGCTGAGTAAAGACTGAGGGAGATAAGGCAAGAAAACAGCCATCTGCAAATCAAGGAGACGGCCCTCAGGAGAAACCGTCCATGCTGATATCCTGATCTTAAATTTCTGGCCCTGAAAAGCATAAGAAACAAGTTTCTCTCCTTTAAGGCACTCAGTTGTATGTGACTTTGTTATGGCAGACCTTGCAAAACTAATATGTCATAAATGTGGAATTCTTCATCAGTTTTTGCAGGAGTTGTTACAATTATTTACCACATTTCTCAAATTGTACTGAAATTAACAGGCAAAAAAAAAAATCACACTATTAATTAATGAACAAATCTTTTTTTTTTTTTTTTTTTTTTTTGGTGGTACTGGGGTTCCTGGAAATCCTTCTACCTCCGGGCTACACTCCCAGACCTATTTTATATTTTTTATTTGGAAACAGGGTCTCTTAAGCCAGCGCGGCTGGCTTTGAACCTGCGCGATCTTCCTGTCTCTGCCTCCCAAGTGCGGGGATTACAAGCGTGCGCCACCACACCAGGGACTGAACAAATCTTTTTTCAAATCCTGAAGTTTCTACCTCACTTTGCATTGTCAAGAACCCTTGTATTTATGTTCTGTTCATTTAAAGAGACAATGGACTTCCTGTTTCTTAGATTTTCTCCTGAGTTCTTCACTTATTGGTTTCTTTCCTCACCCATTTCAGGTTGGCAGTTTTAGAATATTATATTCATATTTCTTATTTCTTTGTATGTTATCTCTAAGTGAAATTTTGCATATTGTACTTTTTATATGATATTGAAAGTTTGTATTGCGCTTAAATTGAAAAACCTTCAATTTTGTCTCCATCTTCACTTTTATTAATTTGAATATATATTTTCCAGCAGTTACATGACATAATATTTGAACATATGACACTTATGTGATGAAAATAAATTATCAATCATCTTAATAAGACAAATAGCCATGAAACTATGCCCCCTCCTAAGATCCATAATATTATCTATTCAGGAGTTATTCTCTCTCTATTTTTTATTCTTACTTTTTACTTTGGATTCAAGTAAAACTGCTAATCTAGACTTTATGTGTATGGTACTTTAAGATAATTGAACTTATTAACATATTCTTATATAAAATATCAATTTGTTTTCAGGTTGTATACTGTCATGTTGAACACAGTCTTATGTGTCTTACTTTTTTCATTTAACAGTGAGTTATTTTTAAAATACACTCATGTTGCATATAACTTCAGTTTGCGTTTTACTGTATTATAATATTTTACATATTTTCTGAACACCTGAAACTATATCTTTCAGAAACACAAGCAAAATATGTTATGGTCAAGTCTGCTGCTCTTAAACATAAAACATATTTATTCTTTAAAATACAATGTTATCTTTGAATTTTTTCTTTCATCATGTGTTTCTGTAGCCACAAACCCTGATGATTTAATATAGATGCAGCTGTCCTCTCTTCACCTCATCCAGTGACAGTGTGAGTCCAAACCATTGGCAGTTTGTACCTGACAAATGCATGAACCTGGTTTCCAAGCCATCAATTTCCCTCAATTAAGTTAGGTCACTCACAGTCTTTTTCTTTTTTAATTTTGGGGACTGAAACCGGGGACATTCTACCTCCAAGTCATATACACAGCCACTTTTTTATCTTTTATTTTGAAACAAAGTCTTGTTATGCTGCTGAGAGTCTATCAGTGCTGTTGATGCTCGGTATCCCGAAAGCTGTAATACTCCTCTCCCAGCCTCCTAATCATTGCGATGACAGGCATACAACACCATGCCCAGATAGCTCACAGTCTTCTTGACTTTTAATGATTTACCCTTATATGCAAGACATATTTCAAGCTACCTGATTTAATATTCAAGATTATTAATGATAAAATAAATGTGAGTCTTTTAAGTATAAGAGTGAGAAACACTACTCTAGCTTCTACTTTATTTTCAGAATCATGTGTCCACTCTATATAAGAAATGTCAGCACACACTGCTGATGGACAAAAGCACTTACTGTGTTATTAATAATAAGAACACGCTAAGTTCTAAGTGGTATTTCTCTTTTCTGAACGTTATCACTGTTCATACAGAGTTCATACTTTACTTAGCACAATGTTCATCTTTCATCCCATTCATGTTTATTTACTTTGCTGCATTACAAATTATTTTAGCAAGAAGATCTGCTTTATTGCTATGTAGTATCTTCATATTATCATATCCTGATTCACACATTCATTTGATTAACATTTATTAAATTAATTCTATTTGCCAGTCATTGAAAAACAACAAAAATAAACTCATGAAAAAAATAAATTTCAGCTTGGTGGCAGGATGCATGATCATGGACAAGGCCTAGGGTACAAACCCTGAACCAAAAATAAATAAATAAATAAATAAAACAAAATAAAACAAGAGAAGAGAAAAGGAATTCCAAAACTTGGAAACCTATATTCTGGATGGGGAGACATATACGCAAACAAATATCTAGTGAACATAAAAAATGTCAATATCAAAAGGAAAGGAAGGTCTATGTGTAAAGGAAGGTCTATGAAAGTAAAAATAGAAAGCACAAAAACTAGAGCCTTATTTATGAAATGAATGAACTTATAATTTAGGAAATAATTTACAAAATGCAATCATTTTAACTAAGTTGAGGCATTGAGTTATAGTCCCAAAGGAATATATCTTAAGCATAACAAAAACCTGAAATAAACTAGTCGTTCCTTTTCCTTGCATCATTGGGTGTTGAAGAAAGCCTTAATCCTCAAATAATAGATTGAAAACATGAAGATGTTTCCAGTCCTTTCGTAGAAACAAAACATTGACTTTTCTTAAGAAGGAGTAAATTACCTTAAACATATCTTACTTCTACAAACTACACACACACACACACACACACACACACACACATATATATATATATATATATATATATATATATATATATATATATATATATATGGTGGTACTGGGGATGGAACCCTGGCTACACTCCCAGACCTATTTTATATTTTATTTGGAAACAGGGTCTCTTAAACCAGTGAGGCTGGCTTCGAACCTGTGTGATCCTCCTGTCTCTGCCTCCCAAGCACTGGGATTATAAGCATGCGCCACCATGCCTGGCTACAAAATATTTTAAAATGAAATAAATAACTATCAAGCAAACAAAAGTAACCTATGTCTTATGGAATCTAGGTGGCATGAGTAAGGCATAAAATATAATATATTAATATTGTTAAAAAGTCATCTCTTACTGGAAACCCTTTTACACTGTTGATGGAAGTGAAAACTAGTTCAGCCACTACGGAGATCAGTGTGGAGATTCTTTAGAAAACTGGAAATGGATTCACCATACGGTCTGGCTTTACCAGTTCTGGGTATCTTTCCAAAAAGGTTGAAATCAGAGAACTATAGTAACATATGCATACCCATGTTTATAACAGCACAATTCACAATAGCAAAATATGGAATGAACCTAAGTCTCCATCAACAGATGAATGGATTGCAAAATTATGGAAAATACACACAATGGAATTCTACTCAGCTATAAAGAAGAACAAAACTGTGTCATTCACAAGAAGATAAAAAAACCTGGAGAATATCATGTTAAGTGAGATTAGCCAAGCACAGAAAGAGAAAGAACATAAGTTTTCTCTAATATGTTCCTGTGAGGGAGTACTAGGGATACCAGAGGGACTCCAGATAACAGAGGAGAAACCTCAGTGAGGCCAGAAAGGAAGGGTAGGGAGGAAGAAGGCTGAGGTTTATTAATGGGAAAGCTATATTTAAATATTTGTGTGCATGTGAATATATCATTGCTAACCTGGACACTCAATATTGGGAGGGAGGGAAAAGGGGAAGTGTGGGGGGAAGGGAACTAAGTGCTGTGTGAGTATATACCATTGTCAACATGGTCCACATTATGATGTGAGACTATAGTGCACCAGTAAAAGAAAGTCATCTCTTGATGTATCAAACTGAGATGATGTGCCAAATATAATTTATACCAATAATAAATGCTAAATACATAAAATGAAATCTTGATTTTTTTCAGATACATGAAAAGAAGAATTCAAAGGTACCAAATTGAAAGTCTTGTACTCAAAAGTAAAATAAAGACTCTTAGAAATATGATGCATCAATGTCACCCCAAATTAGAAATAACTAGGAAGACAAATAATAAACAGGTCAGTGAAAATTATTCTGAGTATAACCTGAAAAGAACAAAGAGTAAAAGGCACAGATATATGGTTAAGAGGAAAAAATATTCAGTGATAAATATTAAAATGCACTTAACTTATTTAAATAAAGTAAAAATAATGGAGCATAAAATAGTTACATTTGAGAAGTTTACAAATTTGAAGAGCATAATAATTTATATAGTCAAGAAACCAAAAAGATTATAAGAAAGAAAAAATGCAGCTAGGCATGTCATTATCAAACAGAGAGAGAGGGAGAGAGAGAAAGAGAGAGGGAGAGAGAGAAAGAGGGAGAGAGAGAGAGGGAGAGAGAGAGAGAGAGAGAGAGAGAGAGAGAGAGAGAGAGAGAGAGAAGAGAGAGAGAGATTTTTCCTAAAGACCAGTTCACTTTTCTATATTAACAATGAAAACTAGAAGGTAGTGAAAAGTGGTATCAAAATTGTAAAAAAAAATATATAAAAAATCCATGCTGTAGAATTCTACATACCTCAAGATATCCTAAGAAAAGGCACAGGATATTTTTGGACAAAATCCAGAATAACCAAAAATATCCTTAAGTAGAAGGAAAAACTATCTGGTATTATCTTTGTACTTAAACTTTATTTATTTATTCAGCCATGAGTTTGTCTATGTAATCAAAGTTAACTGTATGTCAATGCTGTTATAGATATTGGGTATTGAGATATAATAAAACAATTAAAAAGTAAATATGCCTCTGGATATTGCATTCTATTAAGATAATATAGACATTAAACAATGCAGATGAATAGGTAAACTAAAGACTATGCTAGTTGGAGATAAGAAAAAAGGAGCAAAAGGAGGCCACCATTGTCAGGAATAGAGCATTAATTTAGATATGGAGTAAAGACCAGCCTTCACTCTAAGTGAGACAAATATGTTAGGATGTGAAAGGAAGAAGAGAGAACCCCCTGATACTATCTATGGGAAGGTTATTCTCAACAGAGGGAAAGGGGGTTTTGCCCAGTGGTGTTTGTTAAATGTCTTATCAAAGTCAAGAAAACTAAAACTCAACTATTCATTGAATTAAGAAATGGACTTGACTTCACATAACATATTCCATTTATAATGAAGAGAAACTTTAAATATGTTTAAGTAGAACCTTGTTACTCAATTTATATTCATATTTGCATTCTGTCATATCAGTGATAATGTATTAAAATGCTAAAAAGTATTGTAATGTTATTCTCTTTGGCATAATTCTGAGAAAGTTGTTTGAAAATGATATGTTATTTTCTCAAAATGAAATCACTATTGCTGTGCAAATAAAGAACTCTATATTTATAATATACTGTAATCTGTAATTTCACCTAAAATTTTACATTGTTGTATTATCTAATAATTTATAGATGATTAGATAAGTATATAAGTGCATTGGTAGTTTATTATAATATATTGTTTATTGTAAAATTTATTATAGCTTTCAAAATAATTTTACATTTTTCATAATGCTAGGTAAAACAGTATCTATTTTTATAGATCTTAAATAGAGATTCCAAAAAATTGATATTGACCAGTTTTCATATAAAGAGTAATTACCAAATCAGAGATAGAAATTCAGCTACTCACATGCTTTATATCGTTTTTCTACCAATTCTTACTACTGACATATTTTATAGAATTCCAGAAAATAAATCCCTCAAAGAGAAGATATCTGGATACACATAAACACATTCTTGTCATTTAGAAAATTATGAACTTTTTTCTGTATAGCAAACTTTTTCTCATTAAAATTTTTCACAGTATAGAAATACTACGATAAACCATGTGTATTCATGTGAATCAATCTGGGTAGTTAGTATTGGGAGGGAATGAAATAGGGAGCACAAAGAATGTGTTCATGTATGTTATTGTCAACATGATTACATTATGACGTGAGAAAATAATACACCAATCAAGGTGCAAAAAGAAAAAATCATTATTATTACTAGAAGTAAAAAAATACACAATCTTATTTTCCTTGAAAAATGGAATAATTTTAATCCATTATATAAAATGTGTTAAATGAGATATAAAACAATATGCATATGTGGTGTCAAATAAATATTTATGATCTAAATTTATATTTTTATAACACAAACATTTTTGACATCATGACAAATTTTAAATTGCCTCAGATTTAAATGTAGAAGTATATTCACACATCTATATTTAAGTGTTATACTTTTTATTTTGAAATTGCTTTGAGAATCAAATACGTTTTTCCCATTAATGAAAGGCAAACAATTTGGTGTTTTTCTTGCTTTGCATTGCCTTGCCTTATCTGTATATGTTTAGCTTTAGCATTTACTGACAGTCCCTAGAGCCTTAGAAGATAACCTACATCTTCATTTACTTTTGGTGCTAAAGCAAAACTCTTGAGACTAGATTACTATAGGTAAAATTTTTTATCCAAAGGCTGAAAATCTGGATTTTGGTGTTTGTGAGTGGCAGCAGGAGAGAGCAGCCATCCAGAAGAATGAAGCATAGGAGTACTGTCTTCTCCCTTTTCTACTCTTTCTGTTCCATCCTATCATCTCTTGGGTGCTCACTGCATTTAGGTGGGTCTGCCCCACTCAGTTTGTGACTCCCATGGCATTCCTGTTTGGAAACAGCCTCATCGACACACCCACAAGTATGCTTTGACAATTTTCTAGGTATTTCTTAATTCAGTCAAGTCAATGACCAAAATTAACCATCACATTTATCAAAAAAATGTGAAACTATGTTGAAAGAATAAAAACATCTGGATTTTGTTTTTAATATAACATGACAGGCCAGTTTAAATATGTTCAAAGGTTTATGAGTGAAAAGAGCTAGTATATTAGATCCCTGTGGCTCCTGTAACAATAAAAATTTATTTTCTCACAGTTTGAGAATATAGCAGTCCAGTGCCATCTTCACTGAGTCAAATTCAAGGTGTTGGCAGAACTGTTTAGCTTGTGGACATTTAGGGAAATTTTTGTTTCTGGCCTCTTCCAGCTTCTGATGGCTGCTGGTATTGATTGGATTGTGGTTACATTATTTCAATCTGTTTCCTATTTGAAACTCTTTGGTTTCCTTCTTTTGCCATATTGCTGTGCCTATGGTCTCATGAGCCACATTGAAAAGGCATGATGGTAGTGGGCATCCTTGTCTTGTTTCTGATCTGAAAAATAAATTCTTGCATTTTTCCCAATTCAAAATTATATTGGCTTTGAGTTTATTATGTATTATCTTTATGATGTTGAGGTAAGATCTTTATATTCTGATCTGCCGTATTTTTAGCATGAATAGGTATAGGATTTTGTCAAATGTTTTTTCAGCATCTATTAAGACGATCATGTGATGTTTGTTCATAGTTACATTTTTGTGGTGAGTAACATGTATTGGTTTGCACCTGTTGAACCATCTCTGTATTCCTGGAATAAAGCCAATTTGGTTATGGTGTACAAATTTCTTAATATAGTTTTTAATGGGTATCACTAGTATTTTAAAACAATTTTGCATTTGTGTCCATCAAGGATATTGGTTTATAATTTTATTTTATGAGGTATCTATTTGGTTTTGGTATTAAGATGATACTGGTCTCATAAAAGTAGTTTGGAAGAATTTCATTTCTTTCTGTCACAGAATAATTTGTGAAGTATTGTGTTTAGTTCTTCTATAAAGGTTTTGTAGAATTCAGCTGGAAATCAATCTAGACCCGGACTTTCATTTTGTAAAAAAAATTTATTGCTGTTTATATCTCTTTTATTTCTATTAGTTGGTTTAGGTTTTCTATACCACTTGATTCAATTTAGATAGGTTTTACATGTGTAGAACGTTGTAGATTTTTTTCTGTTTTCCAGCTTATGAAAACATAAATTTTCAAAATACTTTCTGATTATCTTCTGAATTTCCCCACTGTGTATGCGATGTCTAACATTTTCATTTCTGATTTCAACAATTTGAGTTGATTCTCTATTTCTTTTGGTTAGGTTGCCTAAGGGTTTATCAATGCTCTCTGGTCAGGCTACCTTCATTTTTGCTATATGTGTCAAACCTGCCTGTCCATCCATTTTATAAAAGTGCCATGAATAAATTTAAAGCTGAAGGGCATAATCCAAGATAATTTTCATTTCAGTGTCCTTAACATAAGCACATCAGCAAAGACTTTTATTTCTTATAAAGTGATATTTATAGATCTGGCTTGGGGGTCTAATGCATTTGTTAGGCCAATATTCATCCCACCAAAACCAGATTTTAAAAAATATCAAAGCATTTTTTTAAAAAATCACAAAACTTTATCTTTACAAAATAATGGAAATAATACAGTGAACCGTACTTCTTCTACTCCACTAAACTGAACAAATATATAAATGTAGATTTATACCACTTTACAATTGAAGATTCGATACAAGAATGAAATAATTCAAAATAAAACAGTGTCTTTCATGTAATCATATAACTTTTAATTATATTAGGTTTTATAATTAAAGACTCTTAAAAATAATTTTACAATTTTTATTTGTTAAATTAACACTCAATTAGAAACATGGCATTCTATGTTGCCTAGGATATAGCACAACCAGATTCATCAAAAATTGTTCATAGCATTTTAATTGGAATAAAACTTTGAAAATATTTTAGCCATATGCCTTTAGAAAAAATACCCTTAATACACTAATTAAACTTTCTTAAGAAACATTTTTATACAAAAAATTCTGAAAGAACAAATATAATTTTAATAAAAACTTAAAACAAATGCCTTGCAAATAGAGTATCAATCATAGTATGTTCTAATCATCCAATTGAGCAAAATAAATTCATCAAAGTATTGCTTTGAAAATAATAAAATAATAAGGAATAGAAATAAGAAAACCATAAAATGTTAAAATGATTTAAAAAGTCTATTTTTATATTTATAGATTATGCTTGTATTTTTTAAGAAAGAATATTTTAAATTTACTTGTCTTTTTTGTAATTTTAAATTTTTATCTCATAACTTTTAAGAAATTTACATTGCAATGTTCTTTGTTTTGTTGGTTATTTATAGTTATGGGCACTACATCCAGGACCTCCTTCATACCTTTAACTCTCAGAGACATCCCCACTCCCCATTACAGTATTCTTGAATCTGTAACTATACATACATACTGTTCCAGAAAATTCATTATTACATTGAAGATTTACTTGATTCCCTCACCGTTTTTAATTATTTTATTGGTGCATTGTAGTCATACATCTTAATGGAATAAAAGATGGTGTCGACATACATACACACATCACCCAATCAGCCCTTACCCAATACCCACCTCATTCCCTCCCTCTTTCTCCTTCTCATGCTTGGCTTAGTGATTGACATTGGTATGTTTGTTAAAGTACATTATGTGCATTAGAGAACTTCCCTTTTCTCCTCTCCCATCCCCTCAGTTAGGTTGCCTTATTTGCTCATCTATAAAATCTCCTTTGTCTAGAGTTCCTCCTATGACCCATTTTCTCCCTATCATTTGCATATTAGGTAGAACATTCAATTTCTTATTTTCTGTAACTGACTAATCTCACTAATGTCCTCCAGTTCCATCAATTTCCCTGTAAATGTTGTAATTGTGTTTTTCTTTATGGCTGAGTAAAATTACATTGTGTACATATCCCTTAGTTTTGTAATCCATTTATCCGTGAGGGACATCTTGGCTGGTTCCATAGTTTGGCAATGGTGAATTGTGTAGCTATGAACATAGATATACATGCATTTGTTTGGTAGTTTGATTTCCTTTCTTTTGGGTAGACACCAAGAAGTGATATTATTGGGTCATGTGCTAAGTTTGTTCCCATTCTTCTGAGGATCCTATCTTCCCAGGAAAGTAGTCATTAAAGGCAGAAAAAACAACTGTGCAAATCCTAAAAATCTTGATTATATAGTTAAAGTTTTCTCAAACCAAAGACAGATATAGGCTTTAAGTGTAAGTCCCATTTAGTAACTGTACAAATATTGAACAGCTTCTTGTTTTTTGACTTATATGACTCATGTGTTTTTATATACTTGGGAATATGGGATTTTTTTTGCTGGTCATTATTCTAATGTTATTTTAGTAATTTCCTTTCCCTTTTTTGAGAGTTTCAAAGTCATTGGCTTATTATAAATTAATAATTTTGTTGATTTGTTTTGTTTGCAGAAAGCTCTACATGTTACAATCATAAACTATTTTACATGAATTTTTCAGTACCTATAGTGATAAACATTTTACAAATATCTGAAAAGCTTATTCTAGTATTTGATCAGACTCAACTAATTTTTTTTCATCTAAACTTCTATGATGTATCTGTAACTATGGGAAATTCCTAATAAAATTATCCTTTGTATAATTAGCTTTTATAAGAATAGTCATCATTATTATGTTATTCCTGAGTCTTTCTACCTATGTTTCACTCCTATCTTTACTTCATAATACTAGATTTATTTTTTAATAATTTCCTCTACTGTTTATTTTTTCTTCCTTTAATCATATTTTTTCCTGTTTCTGCAACTATTATGTTACAAGTGTCTAGTACATATTCTTTAATTTATAAAATCCTACATTTGAAAGGTTTTAAAAACCAATTCACCATAGTTGACTGCAAAACTTTTCTTTATGTCTAATTCTAAAAAGACTTTCTTTGACAAGGTGGTACGCTGTCCCTTGGGACACTGGCTGTCACTCACCTTTACCAAGAAAGAGGATTGATTTTTTTTTTATTTTCCCTCTGGGTGCAATAAAGCTCTCTTAAATTCTTTTGAGCTAATAATCTTTTCGAATATTCTCATATCTGCCTGGGGAAAGATTCCTTGCTTTTCCAAAAAAAAAAAAAAAAAGAAAAAGAAACCTCACCTTTATCTAATTTTCTGTAGTTTGTGGCATTTGTATGGCAAAAGAAAATAGTGTGAATAACACTTCATTTTCTATAGTTGCTTTTATGTATATATTTGTGTGTGTGGAATTGTGTGATAGGAATTATCACATTTCTTTGCAAGTCACTTATATTCTTCTAGCATATAGAAATAGTAAATTAAATAAATTAGAAAATAGTATATAATCTATACTGATATAATTTGCAACATGATTTTTCATGTAGATTTCATGTCATGTTCCCACTTTCTTAATATCATCTTAAATATCATATACATTGTCCTTCCATTTATCACAAAAATTAATTTTATTGATAAGAAGAAAATGTGAATTTTCAAAACATGATATTATATGGTTTTTGTTTCCCCGATAGATAAGTATTAAAAATGTACAAATTTAGCCAGGTGTGGTGGCACATGCTTGAGGTTTGAGTCTAGCCTCGGTAACATACTGAGGCTCTTAGAAATTTAGAAAGACCCTGTTTTCAAATAAGAAAAAATAGCTCTAGAGTTGTATGTAGTCTGGAGGTAGAAGGCCCCTGGGTCCCATTCTCCAGCACCACACTCACACACACACACACACAAAAAAAATATACAAACTCTAATAATAAATGTATTTTGCAATGAAGTAAGGTTAAAAACCAAAAAATTTAACATCTACAAATATTATTTTCACTATAATTTTCCAAAAATTGAATTCAAGCATAATTTATGTATATATAAGTACAGTAAGAAATAAATTTTAGATATTTCAAATGCAAATGAATCACTATTCTACAGAATAAAATATTTTTTTTGTTGTTGTTACTCAGATTCTAGAGTTCTATAATGGTTGAGAATGGAGTATGCAAATTCACTATTATAAGATAAACTTCATAATGTTTATCTAAATTAATGGCTCAAAATAAGAATATTTACTTTGAGGGTTATGCATATAAAATTAAATTGATTAAACCACTGTTGGTTTTACTTGTTTTTAAATATTAAAAATGTTTTTCTCTTCCACATTCTTTACTATTATAATGGAAGACAGTAGAATGCATATTTTACTCTTGCACTCATAAGAATGATGCCATTTAATAAAAAGAAGTCAAGTTAAAATAAAGACTGAGGCTCTCATTTGGAGCAGAAAATTTTTTTTCCATTTCTTCTATTCTGTGTATAGATATATCTAGGTTCAAATTAACTGTCCCTGGAAGGTATGCAAATATGGATGGGGGAAATAAGGGTCCCCCTGCTTCCCCTTGCAATTTTCTCCAAAAAACTAACTACAGTTCTTCTAAGCCTTCATATAACCAAAGGACTCAATGAATTATTTGTTAGCTGTTAGCTAGAGAAGCTTAGTTTATACTATTACCTAAAAATTAATTCTTACACATTTGAAAGTTTTTTCTCAAGTCAATCTGAACACAATCTACAAAGGATATATATTTTGTTATTTCAACTATATAATAGTCTAGGAAAGATAAAACTGTGAAATCACAAAAAACAGGGTAGTGAAATGAAAAAAAAACAGGGGTGAAATGAACATCCAGAACTCAGAAGAACATTTATGGAAATAAAATGCATCTGTATGATACTATGGGGGTAGAGACATATTATTATATGCTTACCCAAATGCTGAAGTAAACTGTAGAGTTTGGGTGATAATGATGTGTCAACATAGGCTCATTACTCATAATAAAGATATCATGCTGGTGTGGGAAGATTATTCTGGGAGAAATGATACATGTGTGAAGGCGGTGAACATACAACATATTTTGTACCTCTTAATTTTGCTGTAAATTTAAAATTACTCTTCAAAAATAAAGGCTATTTTTACTCAACACTAAGAAAATAAATAACCCAATCAAAATGTGTAAGATCACTAAATAGAAACTTCACAAAGAAAAAATTCAAACGGACAATAAATGTATGAAAAAACTATTTAACATTATTAGTAATCAGAGAAAAGGAAATCAAAACTACCTTGAGATTTTGCTTAACTACAATTAAAATGGCAATCATTTCAAACACTAACAACAAATGCTAGCAAGGATGTGTAGAAGTGGACTCTAATACATTATTGATGGGATTGCAAATTAGTGCAACCACGTTGGAAAACAGTATGGATGATCCTCAGAATGTACCTACCATATGATCCAGCAATAATACTTCTGGTTATCTACCCAAAAGAACTGAAACCAAATTAGCAAACTAGTGCATGTATATCTATGTTCATAGCAGCACAATTCACAATTGCCAAGCTACGAAACCAACCAAGATGAATAAATTACAAATCTATGGGATGTGAACACAGTGGAATTTTATTCAGCTCTAAAGAAGCACAAAATTAATATTATTTGCAAGAAAATAATGGAACTGGAAAACATTATGCAAAATGAGATTAATCAGCAAAAAGTAAAAAAATTGGATGCTTTTCCTAATATGTGGAAGCTAGGGAGAAAAAGGGTCATAGGAGGGACTCTAGTTGAAAAAGAAACCATAGATGAGCAAATAAGGTGAAGTAACTAAGGGCAAAGAGAAGGGGGAAGAGGAAAATTCCCTAATGTACATGATGTACATTCACAAACATATCAAAGTCAATCACTAAGCTAAACATGGAAGAAGGGAGGAGGAGGGAATGGAGTAGAAATTGGGAAAGGGCTAAGTGAATGATGTGTTCATGTATGCCTCTACCAACTTCTATCCCATTAAGATGTATGGCTACAATGTAACAATAAAAGAAAAAATATATATATATATAAAATAAAACAAAGGCTATTTTTAAAAGTTTCATCTCCTAACTTATTTTCACTTTTAGATATTTTGATCTTTACTACTTGCTCATGAAATTCTTAGATAAATTAGTTTTATTATTAAAGTACAATTAGGACTTGACATTCTGCCTAAATTTGTATTTCTTATATTTAAAACAATTACATGAATATTTTGAGGATATTCCCATGGATCTCATATAAGTGCATGTTATGACCAATGTCCTTCTTTCAGAATTCTCACAAAGTTAATGTTTTAGTTTCATGTTCTTTAAAGTTCATATCCATTGTACCTTTATTCTTTATCTCCGGTATTAGATTTTAAATAATACATTTGAATAATTTGAATTAATACCTTTTTAAATTTGTCCTTAGCCTAGTCTTATCATAGATATTTAATTTTCTAAAACTTTACATAGTTTTAAAAAAGGTTACTTGCATTACTTTTAGAGAAAACTTCCAATTTTCTTTAATTATAGAATTTGTCTTATTGACTAAAACATTGTTTTCTATGTATTTTATCACTTGACTTATTCCTGTGAGTAATAGCTAAGATCTCATGCATAAAAATAAGTATAGAATAAATAGAAAACTTAAATTTATATTAAAAGTAAGTGAGTGGTATTTTATTGATTTTCAGTGTGAACTTAGAAAATGCATGTACCAAAGAATAGAGAGAAAATATTTTATTTTCAGAGAATGTAAAGAAATGCATGAATAACATTGTGGCCTTCTAAAGCTATTCAGTTAATAGCTAATAAAGCATAAACACCTATTTCCATCATCCACAACTTCACACATTTTAATTGGGTACTTTATTTTCTGTTATGACAATAACTTTTGGGAATGAGTCACTAATTTAATATTCTTCAACTAATCTTGAAATGAGATCATTATTCTTGAGCTTCTCTCACCTTGATTTGGGAATATTGGGCTCTAATAAGTAGTTTCAACTTGATAATACATCACAAACAACAAAAATTAATTTACACTAAATATCAAACACACAAAAGATGCATTGTTTCTAAGAATACTAAAAACAAGATTTTAATGCTACATTTGAGATTAAAAAGTTTTGTACTTTTGCCAGGTAATATAGACTTATGTGCTGCTATAATAAAATATAGATGTGCAGGTAAGTAGATATATAGATGGGCAAATAGAAGCATACAGACCATTACCATTAAAATATAATTTCAAAAGACCTATGAGAAAATTTAACACTCATTAAATTAAATTATTTTCCCTTTATTCATATTTTAGGTAAAAATTGCATTACTAGTAAGGTAGATGGTTGTTACTAATTAAAACACAAATACAGTAATTACAGTTTATATGCTATTATCCTGAATCTACACTGGATGAGTTTAAACAGCCAAACAGCCATTAATTTTACTGTTCAAAGAAATGCTCATAATCTTTTTAAAATGTCATATAAAATATTCATTTCTAAATGCCCTACGGTGATTTCTGAATTTATTTAAAGTGGGCTGTTGATGGCTCTTTTTATAAATAAGCAATTACACTGAATATATCATGGCCCATCACATTATACATTCTATAATTTCATGGATGAAAGGCCTACAGCTGATCTGCATAAATGCAGTACGTATCACAGCAGGTGAAGGGTTTGATTACACAGGATAATTAGTGTTATTATTTATAGTAACTATATCTGTATTTATTAAATCTCTATAAAGCAGGTATCTATTTCTTAAAAAGAGATATTCAAAGAACACTTATAATAAGATAAAGATTTTTTAAGCTTTCTTACAGAATAGCCTCAATGTGGCATTTTACTTCTGAATTCCAGATTGCTTGTTAACCACCCCAAACTCGGTTTTAAATAAACACTTATTCTAAGCTATATTGAAATTTATGTGCCTCAAATATGAAATAGTAAGAAAAGTTTTCTTATTTGATGTAGTCATCCAATTTTAATGAGGTCAAAATCAGTACTGATGCTCATGACATATTGCTTCTTTGTCTACTTCTGAAGTCCCATTTTTTATCAGTTATTTAATTTTAGAAGTTTTGCATACTATGAAGGAAAGAATACAATGAGGCCATACAGTAGAAATGTCTGGTCTAGTATATATAGTAAGAGAGACCTGAAAATAAGAAATATGGGTAAGAATGACTCAGCATGAAGGGAAGGGAGGTATGTGTGCTTGAGTTTGTGGGATAAGGGGAAGTTTGTAGGAGAAGATCTTTGCAAAGAGAAAGAACAAAGGTACAAATAAACTGAGATTATAAATTTCCCCTCTCATACTCACCCTGATGTCAAATTAATGACCCAGAAGGATACATCCTTGTCAAAATGCAATAAAGATTATCCTTAGTGCACTGCTGGTTCTATAAAAAGTAAGAGACACAACCTTTCCCTCAAAATAAAAAAGAACATTGAAAATGTATAAGTTCACACCAACTGAGAGTCTTAATCAAAAGCAGTAAATTAATTATTCTAAAAGCAAATACCAATACCATTTCAGTCTGACAAATAAGACTTTATAGCCAGGCGTGGTGGCGCACACTTGTAATCCCCGCGCTTGAGAGGAGCAGACAGGAGGATCGCACTGGTTCGAAGCCAGCCTTGCTGGCTTAAGAGACCCTGTTTCCAAATAAAATATAAAATAGGTCTGGGAGTGTAATCCGGAGATAGAAGGGTTTCCAGGAACCCTAGTACCAAAAAAAAAAAAAAAAAAAGACTTTATAGCTATTGTTACAATAAAGATCCTGAAAGAAATTTCCATACACTCCTCCAACTCACCAACCCCAACCTGCCTTTTTTTGTTGAGAAACAGTTTCAATTTAGACTTCTAGGACTCCACAATTCAAACCTACTCATAAAAAAATGGTCACCAAATACATAGGACAGCAAGCCACTTTCAATATGACTTAACAGGAACAAATAAAACAGATTTAGACTTTCAAGAACATTATAATATAAAGTTATCAGATTAGAAATATGACAAAACTATGGATCAAGTACTTAACATATTGAAAATGAATGAAATAGATTATAGACAAATAAATAAAATAGCAATTAAAAGTGTATTACTAAATACATTTCCATACAAATTTAAAACATGATTTAAAATCTGAATAAATGAGATAAAGATAAATTCTCTCCAGTTCCACAAGAAATAATGATAGAGTATAAAATTATCAGAATATAAGTAGAGTCCATGAATTGGAGGATAAAACATTGATATTAAAATTTACATAAGAAGCTGGGCATGGTTGCACACATTTATAATCCTAGTCCATGGGAGGCTGAGACAGGAGGACAGCAGGTTATCTGCCAGCTTCAGAAACTTAATGAGGCCCTCTGCAATTTAGTGAGACTCCGTTTCAAAATAAATAATAATAATAATAATAATAATAATAATAATAAATGGGCTGGCAATGTAGTGCAGAGGTAGAATTACCTGAGAGTTCAATTCCCAGTGTTCCCAACACACACACACACACACACACACACACACACACACACACAAACACACACACACACACGCATGCACACACACAAGTTACATATGATAAGTAAAAGCTTTCTGTTACTTTTTTACTCTTTAAAGAATGAAGTAGTAGAAAGAGGTAGTAGGTGAAACTTTCATTTTTAATTATTTTCTAGTCATATTTAGAGATATTTATATTGATTATATACCAAATGAAAAAATCATCTATCCCTAGTCACACTTTAATAAAAATAAATCTTCCAAAAACCAAAAGAAGATATTTAAGACAATGAGAGAAGAAAACAATAAGACATAAATGACACACTATTAATGTTATTTGCACCATCAGTCATAGAAACCATGAGATAATCAGACATTTTCAAAATTTTGGAAGTAATAGTTGATCTAGACTTCTTTTCTGTATCAAAGAGGATATTTTGAGATAATACAAACTAACTGAAAGATAATCTAGAACAAATATTCTCTGAAAAAAATAACAAAGGAATGTCCTCAGATAAAAATATGAATTAACCAAATAAGAACACTGGAAGAAAATTAAAAAAAGTATTCAGAAAGTAATTGGAAAACATATAAGTACATCTAAGTGAACCTTAAAATATCATAACCAAACTGAACTTAATTATAGAATTAGAGGAAGGACAGAAGTTTAGTCAAAATATTCTTTTTTTTTTTTTTTTGGTGGTACTGGGGTTCCTGGAAATCCTTCTACCTCCAGGATACACTCTCAGAAACTTATTCTTTATATATTTATTTGGAAACAGGGTCTCCTAAGACAGCTCAGATGGCTTCGAACCTGCGCCTCCCAAGCAAGGGGATTACAAGCTGCACCACCACACCCGGCAGAGTCGAAATATTCTACGTTTCTTGGATTGCAAATAGAAGAGTGCTACAAATGGAAAGCAAAAACTAAAACAGGGAAAATATAATCTAACATTTACAATTAGTGTGAATAATCTAAACAAACCAGTTTAAGAACATACATACCGGGCATGGTGGTATATGCTTGTAATCCCAGCATTCAAGAGGCTGAAACCAGAGGGTCAAGGTTCTGGAAGAGCCTCAGCTACTTAGTGAGGCCCTCTGCAACTTAGTGAGATCCTGTTTCAAAATGAAGAATAAAAAATAGGGCAGGGGATGTAGGTCAGACATCAAATGCCCCTGAGTTCCATCCCCAGACCCTCTAAAAAAAGAATAAAAGAACAGAGAATTTTAAAATATATCTATGCATTATTTAATGGAGGACTAAACTGTAAAGATAGAACTGATGGAAAGTAAACAAAAGAAAAATATTTACAACAAATTAAAATAAAAGAAAGAAAAAACATCATTAAATAATATTTCAGGAATGAGGAACACCTATAATCTTAGTTTTGTTGATGTGTTTTTAGTGTTAAGAAAACACAAGTAATTAATATCAGGCACTAAAGGAGACATCACTATGCTCTAGGTATTAAAGGCATAATTAAAGAGTGGAATGTACAGTCTTTACACATAAACCATTCAAAATTATTCACACACTAACTCACTTCTTTATATTAGCAAACTGGGTTTTAAAATATGACTTAAGGTTTCAGTGGTCTGTTCTTGATACAAAATCTAGAGCTCAACACATTTGCTCTATAACATTTTATTTCTGATTCAAAATAAAACCTCAAAGCACTTAATACTGAAAATTTAGTGAGCAAGTATTGGACATGTGGGTGGAGGATGATAGGGGAAGAAGGGAAAACTAACTTTTTTTATTTTAAATATGCAAATTTTTTTTCTTTTAAAATTTTTTTATTGAACATAAATAGTATACATTTAAACTATATTTGGTGCCCTCTCCCCCCCACCCCCGTTTTCCCTTTCCCCCTCCCACCAGTGGTTGTCCAGGTTAACCATGTCATATTCATAATTTTACATATATTCAGATGTAGACCCTCATTAATCAAGATCAGCCTTCCTCCTCTCCTATCTTTCCATTCAAACTTTGCTAATATTTCCCCTCCATTATCTGGAGTCCCACTGGTATCCTCTGTGTTTCCTAGTTTGGGCATATTAGAGGAAACATATGTACCTTCTCCTTCTGTGCTTGGCTGATCTCACTTAACATAATGTTCTCCAGGGCTTTCCATCTTCTTGCAAATGATATAATTTTGTTATTCTTTATGGCTGAATAGAATTCCATTGTGTGTATTTCCCACAGTTTTGCTATCCATTCATTGTTGATGGTGATCTGGGTTGGTTCCATATTTTGGCTATTACAAATTGTGCTGCTATGAACATAGGTATGCATATGTTGCTGTCATTCTCTGAATTCAACCCCTTTGGAAAGATACCCAAGAGTGGTATAACTGGATCATAGGGTGGATCTATTCCCACCTTTCTTAGGAATCTCCACACAGATCTCCATAGTGGCTGAACTAGTTTGCATTCCCACCAACAGTGTAAAAGAGTTCCTCTTTCCCCACATCCTCTCCAGCATTTGTTGTTGTTTGATTTCTTTATGCTTGTCACTCTGACTGGGGTTAGATGGAATCTCAGTGTAGTTTTGATTTGCATCTCCCTGATGGCCAGTGATGAAGAACATCTTTTCATGTATCTATTAGCCCTTTGTATCTCTTCTTTTGTGAAGTGTCTATTTAGTTCATTTGCCCATTTCTTGATTGGGTTGTTTGTTTTGCTAGTGTAGAGTCTTTTGAGCTCTTTGTATATTCTGGATATTAGCCCCCTATCAGAATGGTGGTTGGTAAAGATCTTTTCCCATTCTGTAGGCTTCCTCTTTAGGTTATTGATAGTTTCCTTTGATGAGAAGAAACTTTTTAATTTGATGCTATCCCACTTGTTTATTCTTGCTTTAATTTCCTGAGCTTTGGAGGTTTTGTTGAGAAAGTTACTGCCTGTGCCGATATGTTGTAATGTTGAACCTATGCTCTCCTCTACTAACTTCACAGTCTCAGGTCTAATTTCCAAGTCTTTGATCCATCTTGTGTTGATTCCTGTGTTTGGTGAAGTATAGGGGTTTAGATTCATCTTTTTACAAATGGTTAGCCAGTTCTCCCAGGACCACTTGTTGAAAAGGCTGTCTTTTCTCCAGTGAATGTGTTTGGCCCCTTTTTCAAAGATTAATTGATTAAACATGTGTGGGTTTGTTTCTGTATCTTCTATTCTAATCCACCGGTCAGTATATCTGTTATTGTGCCAGTACCATGCTGTTTTTACTACTATTGCTCTTTAGTATAGTTTAAAGTCTGGGATTGTAATGCCTCCTGCATGTTTCTTATTGTTGAGAATTGCTTTGGTTATTCTAGGTCTTTTCTTTCTCCATATGAAGTTCATGATTGATTTTTCTAGGTGTCTGAAGAATGTCACTGGTATTTTAATGGGAATTGCATTGAATCTATAGATCAGTTTTGGCAGAATGGCCATTTTGATGATATTTATTCTGCCTATCCATGAGCACGGGAGATCTTTCCATCTTCCAAGGTCTTCTTCAATTTATTTCTTTAATGTTTTATAGTTTTTGTTGTAGAGGTCTTTTACATCTTGGGTTAGGTTTATTCCTAGGTATTTTATTGGTTTTGAAGTTATAGTGAATGGAATTGTTTTCTTTGTTTCTTTCATTGTGGATTCATTGTTGGTATAAAGAAAAGCCACTGATTTCTTTAGGTTGATTTTGTATCCTGCGACTTTGCTGAATTTTTCAATCAGCTCCAGAAGTCTTTGGTTGAGTTCTTTGGGTCTTCCAGATAAAGGATCATGTCATCTGCGAATAAGGATAATTTTAATTCCTCTCTTCCTATGTGAATTCCTTTGATTTCCTTCTCTTGTCTTATTGCTACAGCAAGAGTCTCAAGGACTATATTAAAAAGGAGTGGTGATAGTGGGCATCCTTGTCTTGTTCATGACTTTAGCGGAAATTCTTGCAGTTTTTCCCATTCAATATAATATTGGCTTTGGGTTTACAGTATATTGCCTTAATTATGTTGAAGTACTTTCCATCTATCCCAATTTTTTGCAGTGTTTTTAACATAAATGGGTGTTGGATTTTGTCGAATGCTTTTTCAGCATCTATTGCTATGATAATGTGGTTTTTGTTCTTGATTCTATTTATGTGGTGAATAACATGTATTGATTTGTGTATGTTGAACCAGCCTTGTTTTTCTGGGATGAAACTGACTTGGTCATGATGTATTATTCTCTTGATATAGTTTTGAATGCGTATTGCTAGTAATTTGTTTAGAATTTTTGCATCTATGTTCATTAAGGATATTGGTCTGTAGTTTTCCTTTCTTGAGGTATCTTTATTTGGTTTGGGGATTAATGTGATACTGGCCTTATAGAAGGAATTTGGGAGAGTTCCATCTCTTTCAATTTCCCGGAACATGTTATGAAGTATTGGTATTAGTGTTCACTGAAGGTTTTGTAGAATTCAGCTGGGAGCCCATCTGGGCCTGGGCTTTTCTTTGGTGGAAGAATTTTTATTGCCGTTTCTATTTCTTTGGTTTTTATTGGTTGGTTTAGGCTTGCTATGTCCTCTTGGCTGATTGTAGGACGGTTAACTGTGCTTAGAAATCTATCAATTTCTTCCAGGTTTTCAAATCTATTGGAGTATAAATTTTTAAAGTAGTTTCTGATAATCTTTTGAATTTCTTCACTATCTGTGGTGATATCTCCTTTTTCATTTCTAATTTTGGTAATTTGAGTTGATTCTCTTTTTCTTTTGGTTAGGTTGGCCAGGGGGTTATCAATTCTATTAATCTTTTCAAAGAACCAACTTTTGTTTTATTGATTCTTTGAGTTTTTTTTTTTTGTTGTTGTTCTCTATTTCATTTATTTCTGCTCTAATTTCAATGATTTCTTGCCTTCTGCTGGCTTTGGGAATAGACTGTTGCAGAATTTCTAGGTCCTTGAGTTGTGTCATTAGGTTCTTTACTTGGTGGTTCTCTGTCCTTCTTATGTAGGCACTCAATGCAATAAACTTTCCTCTTAATACTGCCTTCATGGTGTCCCATAGATGATGGTAGGTTGTATCTCTGTTTTCATTTGTTTCCATAAATTTCTTTATTTCTTCCCTAATTTCTGCTCTTACCCATTCATCATTCAATAGTGTATCATTCATTCTCCATGAATTTGAATACTTTCTTTCAAGTTTCCTGTTGTTGATTTCTACTATTATTATGTTGTGGTCTGAAAAGATGCAAGGAGTTATATTACATTTTTTGAATTTGCTGGTATTTTCTTTGTGTCCCAGGATGTGGTCTATTTTGGAGAAGGTTCCATGGGCTGCTGAGAAGAATGTGTATTCTGTAGTTCCTGCTTGAAATAATCTGAAAATGTCTATTAGGTCCATTTGGTTTATGGTTTCCTTTAGTTCTAAAGCGTCTTTACTCATCTTTTGCCTTGAAGATCGATCCAGTGGTGTGAGAGGCGTATTAAAGTCTCCAAGAATTCTTGTATTTGGGTCTACTTGGGATCTTATGTCCAGAAGGGTTTGTTTTACAAATGTGGTTGCCCCCACATTTGGGGCATAAATATTTACTATCATTATATCTTCTTGATGTATTGTTCCTTTTAATAAAAGGAAGTGCCCTTATTTGTCTCTTTTGATGTATTTTAGTTTAAAGTCTGTTTTGATGGATATCAGGGTTGCTACACCTGCTCTTTTTTGGTCACCATTGGCATGGTATATTTTTTCCTATCCTTTCACTTTCAGCCTATGAATGTCTTTGGCTGTAGGTGAGTTTCTTGCAGACAGCATATATTTGGATTATCCACATTGCCAGTCTATGTCTTTTGATTGGTGAGTTAAGTCCTTTGACATTAACAGATATTATTGAAATATGATTTTTGTTTTCTGCCATTCTGTGTTCTGTCTACTCTTGGGTGGTGTGATCTTTCTTCTTTACTTAAATGGCCCACTTATTAACTTCCTCTCTTCTCTGATTCTGAAGTCTGCTTCTTTTTTCTTCTTTATTTCTTTAAGAATTTTCTCAGTGTTGGCTTTAAATTCATGAATTTTTTGAGATTCTGTTTATCCTGAAAGACTTTGGTTTCACCATTGATCTTGAATAGTAGTTTTGCTGGATATATTAGTTTGGGCTGGAAGTTATTTTCTTCCAGGGTCTGAATCACATCGTACCAGTCTATCCTAGCATTCATGACCTAGGTTGTATAGTCTGGGGTGATTCATATTGTTTTGCCTCTATATGTCACCCATCCTTTTTTTTTTCACTGCTTTTAAGATTCCTTCCTTGGCCTCTATATTGGTCATTTTGGTTATTATGTGGCGTAGAGTGGTCTTTCTTTGGTCCTGTCTCAGTGGAGTTCTGTATGCCTCCTGGACATGAAGGTCCAAGTCTCTTTACATGTTTGGAAAATTCTCTGAGATTATTTCCTTGAAGAGATTACAGATGCCCTTGGTCTGTACCTCTATCCCTTCTTCAATGCCTATTATCCGTAAATTAGGATGCTTCATATTATCCCATATTTGCTGGATGTTTAGGTTGTGTTGCTGTAAAGATTTCTGTATATCGCTGACTGTGTTTTTGGTTTGGGATGTACTGTCTTCTAATATTGATATTCTGTTTTCTATTTCATCTAATCTTCCAGAATTTCTTTCCATTGCTGTCTTCATTTCACTTATTGCCTCTTTCATTTCATTCCAGACCTCTTTCTGATTCTTTTTTAATGTTTCTAACTCACCTTTCACCTCCTCTAGACTTGTTTTAAATCCTTTCATCATATTGTACATCAAGATTCTGAACTCCCCTTCTTGCATTTCTAGTAGGTCAGTATTTATGATTTCTGCTGTCTCATCATAATTCCTGGTTCTCATATTTATAGTGTTCTCTGTCCTGTTTTTCTGATTTCTACCCATTGTTCATGAGTATTATTCTTAGTCCAATCTTAATATTAGGAGTTTAGGGGTATCGGCAAGTCAGCAGAGCTTTTCCTGTGTTGAGGGTGGATGATGTGGGAGGAGCTGGGATGATGGGTAAAGAAGTCGGATTAGGTAGAGGGTATGTTTAGGTTGAGAAAGACTTTAAGTATGATAAGGTAATATCTTGCTGAGAATGAGAGAGAGAGAGTTAACTAGTAGGACTCTTGTCGTTAGTAGAGTAAGTAAGGATATATGAAATACTTTGAGAATTAAATAAGGAGGTATATTATGGGGCAAAGTTTTGTGGGAGAAGAGTGTATAGGTTAGTGTAGGAAAGTTTGTAAGACAAACATAAAAAAAAATCCACACAAGATACCAAGACTATTATGTAATCCAAGAAAAAGAAAGGAAAAACCAATCAAAGGAGGAGAATGAAAAAAGAAAGAGGGAGGAGGAAAAAAGGAAAAGAATAAAATAAAAGGAACTAGCAGCTGTATGAAATCAGAAAACAAGGCAAGCTATCAAATATATATAAAAAAAAGTTAGAGTAAAAGAAGGATGGGGAGAAAAATAAAACAGCAATAACCATAACAAAACAAAAGCACTGGCACTGTAAAAGCAAAACAAAACAAAACATCCACAGTAACGTAAAAAACAAACAAACAAACAAAAAACCAGTCCTACTTATTTACGAATATGGGGTCAGATCCATATAATATTTGCATATCTGATTGCTTTGGTAGTTTTCAGAATATAATCCAATGTCTCTTAGTTTTCTTTGTACTCTATTTTTATCTTCTTAGGTCACTATGAGTGTTTGGACACCTTTCTTTCCTTTAACTGCTTTGAGTTTATGTGTCAGGATGTCTGGTGTCACTGTTATTAGATTCTGTACTATTCCCAGGTTCTGTGTAATTCCAACCTGTAGTCAGCACCTCTGCACTCACCACCCTAGACTCCAACCTGTGCTTCCCTACAGCAGGAGTGGAGGGTGTCCAAAGTAGACTTGGAACTCCCGCTGCGGTCCTGTGCAGATATTGTGTCTCGTTGGATTTTCCTGTGTCTCTGGAAATTCTAACTGGGCTAGCTGGTGTGGTCCCAAGATGAGCCCTGGGCAAAGGGTTGCTGGTTCCTGGATGCCCACACTTACTGCCAGAGCTCTGCCAGTTCCAAGAGTGCAGGCTGGGTGCGCTGCTATTACTGGACCCATGTGTGGGTGGGTGCAGCTGCCTAGTGCTTGCTGCTATGCTCCTCCATGGTGCATTGGGCTGTGTTTTAGACTAGAACTGAGTATCAGGCTGC
This sequence comes from Muscardinus avellanarius, assembly GCF_963383645.1. NCBI lineage: Eukaryota > Metazoa > Chordata > Mammalia > Rodentia > Gliridae > Muscardinus > Muscardinus avellanarius. The sequence goes on from NC_137794.1 coordinate 93,410,624, forward strand.
TGGGTGGGCGGGAACTCCCAGCGGTGGGCCAAGGGCGCAGGATAGGTGCATAGGTGTCTGGGGGGCACAGGTGCTATGAGGTGTCCACAATGATCTCTGCCTCCCGCAGGCCATAGAAGCTGGGTGCCCGAAGAGATCTCATGGGTGCACAGAGCTTTAGCCGCCTGGAAAGCAGGTCTCCGGCAAGGTGGGTGTCTGGGCTCAAGTGGGGGGAGGGAGCTAGGCACACAAGGTAGGCTCCGATTTAGTGGTGGGGGTGGCACAGGCACTGACTACTAGTGGGGGTCCGGGGCGCAGACAGGGTGCACGAGGACACTGTTGGGTTCTGAGGCGTGGGAAAGATGCTCTGGGCCAGTGCTGGGCCTGGGGCGCACGCTACTACCCACACTTTTCCTGGATGCACTCAGGTACCTGGCTTCCTTGGTCAAGGTGTCCATGGGAGTCTCTGTGCCATTGTGATCCAGTCGCTGGTGAGCACACAGAATTCTGAAATGGTGCTGCTCGCTGCTTAAGATGAGGCTCTATGACCGTTTTCAGTCACAGATTATCTTGCCGTGGTGATTTCAGTCAGGGCTCCGGAGTGCAGTTTGGGCGGGCCGGCAGCCCACCGGTGGGGGTCCCGATTGTATCTGTAGTAGGTCTGGTGCCCGATCTTTGTTCTTCTTCTTCTTCGAGTTCAGAGTTTCCGCTGAGGTACCTGGATCTGTTTTGGTTCCTGGGATGTATTTATTTTGTTAATTAAGACACTGCTATCTAAGTAGTTGAACTTTATTTGTTTCAGCTACTGAGAAGTGCTGTGTCCCTCAGTTGCCATTTTGAATCCTTGAAGACTAACTTTTCAATCACTCTATAGTATTCAATGAAAACTCTTTTATATTCTAGAGCATGTGGGCCTATCACTTTTTCTTAATTCACCTCACTCACCAGTAGATATAGAGTGATGCCTGCTCTCTTTGCTATCCAGAATATAAACAGAAAGGTATGTGTCTATTTTAATACAGATTTTTACCTCTGTTGCATTTTTAGGCTGGTGACTTTCAAAGATGTCATTTGTTCAAGTGCCCACTCTCCTCACACAGCTTCAGCCATCACTCAACGGCCAACATCATTTTTCTGTTTTGATGTCTAGGAAAAGCTGAATTTTAGAGACCAAGCTTAAACTTGATAACTGTAGGTGATTTATTCTATGACTCCCCCCAAACATCAAGATCCATGGATGATTAAATCCTTCATATGATATAGTATGGTATTTGCTTGAAAGCTCCTCACATCCTCAAGTATATTTTAATTACATACAAATAATTATTTAGTGTATATTTTAGTAAATAATGAAAAGAAAAATTATCTGTACATGTTCATTTTACTGAACATTTTATTTTCAATTAAAGTGTGGCTGAATCAACAGATGTGAAACTTGCAGATACTGAGAGCTGTTTGTACTTTTCTTCCTACTTGGCATCTCGGAAACAGCAAAGAAGCATACAGGTATTCTATATATGTGACCTAAATTCAATTACAGTCTTGGGAGGTCAGAACAGAATCATTTTCAGCTCCGAATGAAAATTTTACTTCTCACTCTTCTAAATTTTGATCTAACAGTGTTTCATAACCTGACCTTTTTTTTTTAATAAAGTAACTTTTATGGGTCAATCATGCATGAGAATTTACAACCTATGCATCTAAAATAGTATTGAGAACAAAACTCTTTGAAACATATTTAACTGGATTGGTGCCTCTTATACCTTCATAGGTAGAATGTAGAGGCATAAAATGTTTTTATATAAGACTGTTAAGGGCTTCAATGATAATTTTACTCCTAAATACCTTTTATTGAATAACACAAGAGTAAGAAATTGGGAAAAAAGATTCATAACCCATTTTTCATATCTTTAAAAATATGCCTCTAAATATTACCCAAATAATTATAATGAATTTATAAACATTCCACATGTTAAGTATTTTATTCCACAAAACTCAGAAAATAATGATTTATAAAAAAAAAACTGTTGTTATTTCCATAACCATTAGCACTAACATCTTTAAGTATCTATGCAGCCAGATGGAAAATAAAGATTTCTGGCTGTAAGCCTCTACTGAACATAACTTATAATATAAAGCTATCATATGATTAGTGTGGATACACAAACAATAGATCAGAATAATATTTTGTTGATTTGGGTATAGTGATCCTTGGTGTAAAATACTACACAAGCTGTAGTCATAGCACCGGCATCAGTTCCTCTTCTTTGTATATTCTCCTTTACTATGATGTGATAGCTGTCAAAATTTGTATGAAAATCAGTTCCAGAAGTAAAACCAATGCCATGTACTATGAAGTTTGGCTGAGTTATTCTTTCATTCACCTCTGGATAGTCCAATCATTCACTGTTCTTATAGATTACAGTTGACTAATACCAATTCCAAATGCATAGAAAAAAAATTCAAACAACAAAAAAGATTGCACAGAGAATGGTTGATATAATTTTACCTACTATAAAGTCTATAGTATAACTATAAAGTCATTCTGAAACTAACAGTATCTTTTGCAAACTCTATTTTCCAAATATTGTTTCTTCTCTAACTTCTATGCAAGTATTTTTTTAAAGGACATCACTCCTATGTGGAGAACTTGTTTAGTAACTGGGTCTTGTGAACTATTCTCATCACAGTGAAACAAATAAGAGTTTAACAAAATAATGGATATTATACAGAGTTTAGCATGTCATTTTTAAGCATAAATAAAATATTTTATGTGTATGTTTTCTAGTAATTAGTCATGTTTGGCCTTAGCCACTGTAACAATCTTCCTAAGTCTTAGGATCATTATAGGTCACTTAAATAGAGAGTTTATGCCCTGAACTTAGAGATAATCTTTCATATAAATCATCAATTATAAATTCAATAGCTCAATGCCTATTGAAAATTAGAAGATTTCTTATAATAACACATACATATATGTATACATACATACTTACATGTATACATGCATCCACATATTATACATCTATAAATTTTCTTGGTTTACTGAAAGCAAATAAAATTTTCTAAAATTATTTTGCCAATTTTTCACTACAAGGAAAAATCAATTAAACAAAGGATTGTTTTAACTGTGTGGCAGATTTTATTCTACTGGCTGAACAATAAAAAGAGTATAAAAATGACTGAATTTTGTATGTTAAGTGAGATTAGCCAAGCACAGAAGGAGAAGGTACATATGTTTCCTCTAATATGCCCAAACTAGGAAACACAGAGGATACCAGTGGGACTCCAGATAATGGAGGGGAAATATCAGCAAAGTTTGAATAGAAAGATAGGAGAGGAGGAAGGCTTATCTTGATTAATGAAGGTCTACATCTGAATATGTGTAAAATTATGAATATGACATGATTAACCTGGAAAACCATTGGTGGCAGGGGGGGAGGGAAAATGGGGGCGGGGCGGAGAGGGCACCAAATATAGTTTAAATGTATACTATTTATTTTCAATTAAAAATTGTTAAAAGAAAAAAAAGTTTGATAAAATTCAACAGCAAAAAAAAGACTGAATTTTTTATTATAGAACTCATATTCTAGATGGGTAGATGTTCAAAGCACAATTATTAACGTAGTGAGGAAGGTGCCATTGCAAAAACGTTGGCCTGAAGCTTAGGAAGTAGATAAATGGGAGTGTTTATTCTTAGCCTAAACCTTCCATGAGAGACCTCCCCAAATAAATAGTTCAGGGAGACAGTCAGCTATGAGACTCCATAGTTAATAAGGCAAAAAAGTGGGGATCATTTCCAAATAGAAAGAGCCATACCAATAAAGTTACAGTGTAGTACTTTCTTACTGCAGTTATAAGTAACTATCACAAACTTGGTGGTTAAAAAAACACACAAATTTATCAAGTTTCTGGATATAAAATTTCTAAAATTAGTTTCTCTGGGATAAAGACAAATAGGGCTGGTTCTTTCTGAGAAAAAAAATGTAAATTTTTATGCCTTTTAAAAGTTTGTTGTTGTTGTTGTTGTTGTTGTTGTTGTTGTTGTTGTTTGTACTGGAGCTGGAACCCAGGGGCTTTCTACCTCTGGGTACACTCCCACTCCCAGACCTACTTTATATTTTTATTTGGAAACAGCCTTAGTGATGCTTAGTGATGCTGAGAGCATCACTAAGGCTGACTTTGAACCTTTGCAATCTTCCTGTCTTAGCCTCCCAAGTACTGGGATTACAAGTGTGCACCACCATGCCGGGCTCCTTCTTAAAGTTTGAGTAGGTTCTTTATTCCTTGGCTTGTGATCACTATTTCTCTCTCTCTCTCTCTCTCTCTCTCTCTCTCTCTCTCTCTCTCTCTCTTTAAAAATCAATCATTTCTATTTCTGTTTTCATCATCCTGTCGCTACATTACATCTTCTTCCTTTTCAAGACAATTTTGTTTCTGTTAGGACAAAATATTAATACAGGATAATTTCCCCATGTCAAGATCCTTAACTTAATCATATCTGCAAAGACCTGCATGCTTTGCTCTACATGTTTTAAGGGTTAGCTTAGAGATATATCTGAGGGTCATTAGTCGGCCTACAGTGAATTTTGGCTAGATATAAATAAGCAAAAACTCTAGAATCATAGAAAAGATGACATTTGAAAATGTAGTTCAATAAATCTAAAAGCAGAGGTGAAGATGATATGCATTTTCACAAAATGAAAATTATTGATCCCCTACAAGTTCAAAGATATATTTTATGGAGTAAAAGAAGGATTACATCACAGAAGAAATGGGATTCTTGTAGATATGTATTTTTAGAATGTGCTTACTTTTTTAATGGATGAGCTTGAATCTTTTAAAAGTATATTGATAATTGAACTATAGAGTTATATATTTATCTAACTACTGCAATGCCTCTACTGTTTATGATTTTGGATTTGATACACTTTTTCTAGGACTTCAAACATAATTTGTCAGGAGTGCCAAATAAAGATTATATTATATTATGGCTAGCTGAAGAAGGAAACTTTAAAATAGAGAAATGTGTTTATAGTTGAGTGATTGCATAGCATGCGATCTATGTAATATAAGCACGGAGAGTTCAATAAAAACACACCTATTATTCAATTCATTTAGCTCTATATACTTACTCCTAACAGTTATTTTAAGAAACACACCTTTATTTATCACATTAAAATATCATATGATTATTTTTTTTAATTTTGCTCATTTGTTTTGGTATATTTGCATAAAAGCTGAAAGAAGAACATTGTATATTGCCTTGATAAGATAACTATTTGGTATTTGATCTTTGTATGACTTTTTAATCTTAAATGTAGTGTTTTATTTAAGTGTAAGAATATTTATAGTATTAAATCCTCACATTAGAAAAAGAAAAGATTTCAAACAGTAATCTAAGTTTCAATTTTAGGAAACTAGAAAAATAAGAATATAGCACTTACTCAAAGCTTTGTTATGAGAATTAAATGAAATCTCTAGAAACACAAAAATCTTACAAAATAAATCAAAATGCTTAAAACAGTTTTTAACACATAGCTAGATCAAAATATAGTAATAATATGTTCCAATTTTCACAGCATAGTCCTAGCTTTGAATTTGTTACTTTTGCCATTTTTCAATAAAGTAGTAGTAGTAGTAGTAGTAGTAGTAGTAGTAGTAATAGTAGTAGTAGTAATCATTGCTTGTAATTAGTCAAATCCTCATCTAGGAATCTGAGAAACATTTAGTGAACAGAACTGCATTTTTACCTGTAGAGGAATGCTAATAATTCATCTCTGTTTTCTTTGTCTTTAAGTGAAAGATAACTAAAATTCTCACCTCAGGGACAAAATATGGTGTGGTCTGTGATAGTCTTTAGCAATACCTGCCAGATACTTGGCATACCAGTCTGATGTGCCATGGACCATAACAAACATTATTAGATTTATTTAACCACTGGATTACAAGTTGGAGGGATCAAAAGAATAAAATAAAATTACAGGCTCAGTATAATAAAAGAAGTATGGGAAATAAGAACTGGGACCTCTTCTCTTAAAGCAAGTAAAGTATATTGTAAGTCCTCTTGCTGCAACAGTATCATCATGAACATATTAAAAATTCCTCAATAAAATATTAGTTAAACAAATGTTTATAGTATTCTCAAGGATTTAAAGTTAGGTGTTACTTTAAAAATATAAATAAATTAATGTATTACTGATTATCTTAACAGACACATAAAATATTAATCAAATCAAATATGCAAGGGAAATATAAAAATTCCTTAATGTTATAAGTTCATTACAAGTCTGCATGTAGCACACACATTTGTAATGTAAAAGCATTGAAAGCACCTAAGAGCTAGACAAATTGATCTCTCATTTTTTTCCCAATATCCTATAGTCTAAAATAGCTTATTAAAGAAAAAAATAAAAATTGAGTATAACTTTTTCATTTTATTGGTCCACTATGATCTCACATCATAATGAGGATCATGTTTACAATGGTATATATTCACACAGAACTTGGTGTCCTTCTCTCCCCCTGCTTCCTCTTTTCCCTCCCTCCCAATACTAAGTGTCCTTGTTAACTATGTTATATTCACATGTATATACATATTCAAATGTAGCTTTTCCATAATTAACCTCAGCCTTCTTCCTCCCCTACCCCTTCTTCCTGGATTTGCTGAGGTTTCCCCTCCATTATCTGGAGTACCTCTGGTATCCATAATGCTCCCTAGCTTGGGCATAATAGAGAAAATCAAATCAAAACTACACTGAGATTCCATCTAACCCCCCAAAATAAATAAATAAATAAATAAATAAATAAATAAATAAATAAATAAGTTAAATAACAACAAATGCTGGTGAGGATGTAAGGAAAGACTAACTCTTTGACTCTGTTGATGGGAGTGCAAACTAGTTCAGCTGCTATGGACATCTGTGTGGAGATTCTTTAGAAAACTGAGAATGGGTCCATCATATGATCTGGTTATGCCACTCCTGGGTATCTTTTCAAAGTGGTTGAAATCAGAGAACTACAGTAACATATGCATACCCATGTTCATAACAGCACAATTTTCAATAGCCAAAATATGGAACCAACCTAGGTCTCCATCAACAGATGAATGGATTGCAAAATTACGGAAACTGCACACCATGAAATTCTACTCATCAATAAAGAACAAAATTATGTCATTCTCTAGAAGGTAGAAAGACCTGAAAAACATTATGTTAAGTGAGATTAGCCAAGCACAGAAATAAAAGGGACATGTTTTCTCCAATATGCCCAAGCTAGGGAGCACTAGGGATACAAGAGGGACTCCAAAATCGACTATAACTTCTGTATAGAGATATAAGTATGTAGAAAAATCAAATGAAATTTCAGAATCATTGTTACAAATACCAAAGAAATTTTAGCAAAATTTTTAAAGTAGTTTACAAAAGTTTTTGATCCCATTATGATATATAAACACAATGCACCAATAAAAATATTTTAAAAATAAAGTGGTTGGACTTAGGAACTACTTTTGTCTTTGAATGCCCTTGCTAATTTGTGCTTTCTTGCTTCTGACCTCCAGGCTAAAAGAGCATAGCCCATGCTCTCCCTCTCTCCACTTTATGCCACCATGTCCTTATCTCTACAGACCCAATCTGACATGGACTGATCCCGAAGTCACCAAAAACTGTGAGCAAATAAATCTTTCTTTCTCTAAGTCATGTGGTCAGTTGTTTTGGATTACAACAGTGAGAATTTTGACCATAACAGATTACACATTTTTAAATAAAAAAATATATTATTTAAAATTATGAAAGTAAGCCAGATATGGTGGCACACACTTGTAATCCCAGTACTTGGGAGGCTGAGACGAGGATTGCACAGGTTTGAAGCCAGCCTCAGTTACTTAGTGGGGCTCTCAGCAACTTAGTGAGACCCTGTTTCAAAATAAAGAATAAAAAATAGGGCTGGAAGTGTTGCTCAAAGGTATAATCCCTCTGGGTTCCATCTCCAGTACCACAAAATAAATAAATAAAAAAATAAATAAATAAATAAATAAATAAAATTATAAAAGTAGTTAAACATATATGCAATAATGTAATGTTCATTAAGAGAAAAGTAAATTCCAGCAGAATACATACTTCACAATTCCTTCCTCTTTAATTCAAAAGTGGTATTGTGCTCAGAAGTTTAAATTTATGTGGTAGAAATGTGAAAAATAAAGGACATTGTGAGTATAAAGTTAGATTTGGTAATGGTATACCAGGAGCTACAGTAATGAGGCTTTTTTTTTTTTAACCTTATCTCACTTACATTGCACATAGGCAATTAGTCTGCCATTGTTCTTTATATCTGAAAACACCTAGTTTATGAAAATTACTTGGAATCTACTCTGTTTAATACATTTAAAATTATTTGTTCTTCACAATCTATTTTAAGCATCAAAAGAAAATAATATGCCTTTCCATAGTTTTCCTTAGAAAGATTCAAGTTCTTGCATTTTCTTTTACTGTTTGAGTTTCTTAGATGTGTGAATACCATTTGACTTTGCATACCCTTGATGGAGCTCAGAGAGTATCTAAGGCATTGTGTTTACTTTAACAATGTCAAACAATTAAAAAAATCTTCATAGATAAACTTGTTCGTTCATTTAGCAATTTATTCAACTGTCAAGTATGTACTATTTTTATGTCCCTTCTGTATGCTAAGCATGAGGAAGGTTATTGCCCTCTCACTGTTTACAATTTTAGCAGCAGTGATAAGACTAGTCTACAGACAGCTCTTTGCAAGGCAGTATTAGAGGAGAGCTGCCTGAGGAACAGAAATGCAGGTGCTACAAGAGTTGAAAGGTGGAAAAATGATTGCTGGAGTAATCATGCAGCTGTTTCAATACTATAGCTGCCCGGGGAACTTTATATGCAAATTTCTAGAGTTGAGATCAAGAACTTGGAAGAAAGTCTCAGGGAGGAAATTGGAATGTCATAATAAGGAAATGAGCGGAAGTGAGGCTTCTTTTAAACAACAGCTGTCAGATTCTCTCTGGTGAAGGAAAATCCTGCCTGAGACAGATGGGGTGATGTCCATTATCTCATCTGTGAGTTTAATTTTGATTGACATCTTGACCCCAACTAGCTATGCAGAATTTGGTAATGTAGCAGTGTGCATATTGTACTAACAGGAATAAACTGGTAAAATTCTTTATGTGTATATGTATGTGTGTCTGAGCATGTTCATGTAGTGAGTAAAAATAAAGAACAGGAATGGTCTCTCTTTACAGGGATCACCTTGTAAGTAACAAATTTCAACAAGGACACAGAATTACTCAATACTCAATTGCTCTAGTCTTTCTCAAGGGGAAAATTAAGCACAATCACTTCTTAAAGAATAAGAATTGCATGTAAGTAAATGATTTTCTGACATAGTGATGAAATTCTACACATTGGCCTCATCTCTAGACCTTCTTTTGTCCTGCAGAATATCTTCATATGGTTCATCAATTTACATACTTAAAAAGAAATTACTACCTTCATTTTTACTTGACTTCACCTACCACTTTTAAATGAGTGCCAGTGTCTTTTCTCAGTTGCTCATCCTAAATCCTGGAGACTCCTGCAAGTATTTTTTTCAATCACCACTCACTGTTGGGGCCATGGCCATAGTGCACTCTTTGCCTTGATACATTCTCTCTCCCTTATTTCATTCCTGGAAGCAACATTGACAGTGTACAGGTTTATGATCTTATGACTTTTTTGATAATTTATGGATGTTGTCCCAATTTCCACCACTCTTATTTCCCACGCAATCTCCTTGACATGGACCCAATATATTTTGTCTAAAAGGTAAGCCAAATTATATTTTACTCCTACAGAAAACCTTTCAATAAAAGTCTATTGCTCTCTGAATACACAGCCCTTCTTTCTATACCAAATATAACTTTCTTTAAATTTTCTCTTGTAAGGTTTTAATTTTCTAAGTCAACAGGTTCATTTAGTGATATGCAGAACAGTCAATGTGTTGCCTCCTTTGAGTTCATTCATGTTTGTTTCAAATGAAATGCACTCAAACCACAAACCTTCTTTTATAAGGGCATGTTTACTTCATTAAGCCATAAATTCTTCATCTCTTTAAAATACCTTTTGTAAGCCTGGTTAGTCATTCACTTATTCTCAACCAATCTAGCATATATGAAGCACACAATGATTCCAAGAGGTTGAAGAGATATGTAAGGAGTTATGCACAGTTGTTTGCATCAGTATTGATTGAACATAAAACAATCCTAGAAATCATAGGTATTTATAGTATACATAGTATTCACTTATTTTGAATTTCTATTAGTATCAGTGAGGCCATGGTATTATTTAGTTTAGGATTAAATGTCTCTAACTCTTTTCCCCAAGAATATTTTATCCCTTTCTCTTTATCTCTCCCTTGGAACTTGTACATGCACACACACACACACACACACACACACACACACACAGAACTACATACTGTCATTCTATGATTTCTCACACACTCCCCTTATGTAATTTACTGTTAATAGATATAGGCTTAATATTACATACATAAAGCAATCATGAAAGAAAGCTGTATTAGTAGTTCACTTGTTTGTGCTAAAGAGCTAAAATTAGTATCTAACAAAAGATATTTAATTTGAGAGCCAGAAGCCAGAAGATCTCTAGTTTGCCAACTTTTTATTTTTTTATTTTATTGGTACTCTATAGACTCACATCATATTGACAATGGCATAAATTCATACAGTGCTTGGTACCCTTCCCCACCACTTCCCCTTAGCCCCGCAACACAGATAATTAACAGATTAATCATGCTACATTCACAGTTATACACATGTTCAAATGTAGTTTTTTTATTGGCTAACCTCAGGCTTCTTTCTCCCCTACTCTTCCTTTCTAGCTTTGCTGAGGTTTCCCCTCTAGTTATCTGGAGTCCCTCTGGTATCCTTAATAATACCTAGTTAGGAAATATTAGAAAAAACATATGTCCCTTCTCTTTCTGTGCTTGGCTAATCTCTCTTAACATAATGTTCTTCAGGACTTTACATCTTCTAAGGAATAACGTGATTTTGTTCTTTACTGCTGATTAGAATTTCATTGTGTGTATTTTCTATAATTTCGTAATCCATTCATTTCCTGATGGAGACCTAGATTGGTTCCATATTTTAACTATTGCAAGTTGTGCTGCTAGGAACATGGGTATGCATAACTGTAGTTCTCTGATTTCAACCCCTTTGGAAAGATATCAATAGTGGTACAGCTGGATCATATGCGGGACCCATTCCCAGTTTCCTAAGGAATCTCCACACTGATCTCCATAGCTACTGAAATAGTTTGTACTCCCCCTAAGAGTGTCAAAGAGTTTCTCTTTCCCCACATCCTCACCAGCATTTGTTTTTATTTTATTTTTTATGCTTGCCACTCTATAATTTATGTGCTTAGATATCTATTGAATTTTTCCATGTTTTCCAGTCTTTTGGAGTATACATTTTCAAAATAGTTTCTGATAATCCTTTGAATTTTCCCACTGGCTCTGGTAATGTCTTCTCTTTTGTGTCTAATTTTAGTTGTTTGAATTGATTCTCTCTTTTTGTTAGGTTGTCAGGGGTTTTTCAATCTTATTAATCTTTTCAAAGAACCAACTTTTTGGTTGATTATTTGTATTATTTTCTGCTCTATTTTATTTACTTCTGCTCTGATTTTAATTATGTCCTGTCTTCTGCTGGCTTTGGGGTTGGACTGTTGCTGTTTTTATAGGTCCTTGAGATGTATTAGATTGTTTACCTGACAACTCTCTTTTTTCCTTACGTGGCCGTTCAATACCATAGATTTTTGTACGTTGTGTCTCTATTTTCATTTAATTCCAGGAATTTCTTTATTTTTTCCCTTCTTTTTTTTTTTTTTTTTTTTTTCGGGTCTGGGGATGGAACCCAGGGGCATTTGACCTCCGAGCTACATCCTTTACCCTATTATTTATTCTTTTTTTTGAAACCGGCTCTCACTGAGTTGCAGGGGGCCTCACTAAGTAGCTAAGGCTGTCCACGAATCACAATCCTCCAGGTCTCAGCCTCCCAAATGCTGGGATTACAAGCGTGCGCCACCATGCCTGGCTATTTTTTCCCCTATTTCTAATCTTACCCACTCCACATTCAACAGTGTATCATTCAGTCTCCATGTATTTAAATATTTTCTTTTGGTCTTTCTGATGTTGATTTCAACTTTTATTCCATTGTGAGCTTAAAAGGTACAGGGAATTATATTAGAGCTTTTGAATTTGCTGGTACTTGTTTTGTGACCCGGGATGTGATCTATTTTGAAGAAAGTTCCAAGGGCAGCTGAGAAGAATGTGTACTCTGCTGTTCCTGATTAAAATATTCTTGATATGTCTATTAACGTCATTTGGTTTTTGTTTCTTTAGTTCTGAAGAGTCTTTACTCATTTATTGCCTTGAAGATTGATCTAGTGACATGAGTGGTGTGTACCAATATTATTTTGAGTCCATTTTAGATCTGATATTCTGAAGGGTTTGTTTTACAAATGTGGGTATAACTACATTTTGGGAATAAATATTTACTATCATTACACCTTCTTGATGAATTGATCCCTTTAATAATAGGAAGTACCCTGCTTTGTTTCTTCTGATGTATTTTAGCTTAAAGTCTGTTTTGCTTGCTACTCTTGCTCATTTTTGGTCTCCATTGGAATGATATATCTCTTTCCATCCTTTCACTTTCAGTTGATAAATGTCTTTGGCTGCAAGGTGAGTTTCTTGCAAACAGCATATATTTGAATTATAATTTTTAATTCACATTGCCAGTCCATGTCTTTTATTTGGTGATTTAAGTCATTTGATCTTCTGTGTTATTGAAATAGGATTTTTGTTTCCTGACATTTTGTGTTCTATCTTCTGTTTTATATAATGTTTTTTCTTCTTTGTTTAGTTGCTCTCCTGGTCAAATGCATCTCTTTTCTGGTTCTGAAAATTATTCTTTTCTTCATAAAGGTTTATTTTTTTAAGTATTTTCTCTAGTGCTGGCTTTGTATTCATGGATTTTTTGAGATTTTGTTTATCTTAAAATACTTTTGTTTCTCTATTAATTTGAATAATAATCTTGTTGTATATAGCAGTTTTAATTGGAAGTTGTTTTCTTCCAAGATTGGGATTATATCATAACAGTCTCTCCTAGTATTCATGACTTAGGTTTTATAGTTTGGAGCGATTTTTACTGTTCTGCCCCTGAATGTCACCTGTTCTTTTGTTTTACTGCTTTTAAGATTCTTTCCTTAGATTCTATGTTGGTCATTTTGATTATTACATGGTATGGGGAGGTCCTTCTTTGATCTTGTCTTAATGGTGTTCTGTATGTCTCCTGTAAATGGATGTTCAAGTGTCTTTTCATGTTTGAAAAGTTCTCTGAGGGTTTTCCATTGCCTCTATCCCTACTACAATGTGTCTTATCTACAAGTTAGGACATTTTATATTGTCCTGAAGTTGTTGAATGACTAGGTTCTGTTGTTGTAATGTCTTCTATATGCTGTTGACTGTGCTTTTAATTTTGAATAAACTGTCTTCTAACAGTGATATTCTAATTTGCATTTCATATAATTTTCCAGATTCTATTGCTATCTTTATTTCATTTATTGACTTTTACTTTATTTCAGGCCTTTTTCTGATTCTTTCTTAATGTTTCTATTTTCTCTTTTATTTTTTGTACACTTACTGTGAGGCCTTTCAGATGAGGATTTGGAATTCATCTTGAATTTTTCGTAGGTCAGTATTTATGATTTTTCGTATTTTCTCACTGTTCCTCATTCTCATATTTTCAGAGTTCTCAGGGATTTTTTTTATGTCTTAGCATCTTCTTACTTTTAGTGTGTGAGTCTGTAGATAATCTTTCTGGTCCAATATTATCAGTATAAATTTAAAGGTGTCAATCAATAGGTTCATGTATGGGTAAGCAGTGTGTTATTTTATTTTTAAATTTTTTTTCCAATGGTGAGGTTTGTATAAGGGCAAATGAGCTGGGGTAATTAGTAGAGGAGTAGGGTAAAGTAGAGGATATGATTAAGTTGACTAAGAATTTAAGTAAAATAATGTAGTATCATGTTGAGAATAAGAGAAAGTAAGATAGTATCATTCATGTAGTTAGTATATAATATTTTAGTATGAAGATATAAAATAGCTTGAATATAAAACAGGGAGGTACAGTAAGAAAAAAAAATTTTCAGAGAACTGAATAAGTAGGCTAAAGGTAGGAAGCTTGTAAAAGGAATGATGGAGAGAGCAATCAAACATAAAGTTACAAAACAGGTAACAAAAAACTAACAATTATAAAGACAAAAAATAAATAAACAACCAAAAGGAAAAAAAAAAAAGAAAAAGAACTAGCAACAGTGAAAAAGAAAGAAAAAGTAAAAAAACAGTCCTGCTAATTTACATATATAGGACCTGGGCCTATATAATGTTTATATGTTTTTCACTGTAGTGGATTTTGGAGTATATTCCAATGTCTCTTATTTGTTCTGTAACTTATTGTCAGCTTTTGGACCCACTTTATGAGTGTTTGCATCCCTCTCTTGCTTCTGACAGCTTTGTGCTCTGGTGTCAGGATGTCAGGTGACACTGTAAATGAGTTCCTTGTAAGTGCAGGGTTCTGCATTTTCTCACCCTGGGCTCTGTGCTTTCTGGCCCTGTGCTCTGCACCTATTGGTCCTGAGCTCTGCACCTTCCAACCCTGAGCATTTGCCATTTTTAAATTGGGTTGTATTTACATTCTTTGAAATTGTGTCATGTGGGTGCAAGCAAAAGAATAGTTGAGGAAAATAATGCAAAAAGAAAAAAGACTTCTTTTGCAACTTATGCTGGTGATTCCCCTGCTCAATCTTGAATGGTGTTAGTGCCCATGGAGGGAGTCACAGATGAAGGTGTTAGGGAGTCCTTTGTTTTATAGAGCCCTGCTCCCCTGTAATCAAAGTAGTTCATTATGATACCTTGAATAGTATGATCAGAGAACTCATGAAGAGTTTTCTGTGGATTTCATTCCCAGGAGCTTATTTCTATTACAGTTAAGATGTGTATATATTCTTTTGGTTTATGCTTTTAGATTAAATTATATCTCTGACTTGCTTGTTTTACATTTACTAATTCTAATACTAGACTCATTGGACCCACTGGATTTCTTAAAGTCTCTTGCTAAAACAAGCTATTACTTAAGCTTCTTTCTGTTATCTTTCAAATGATCATATACATGTGTTAAAAATAAATGATTTAATTTTATTTTATGAGCTTGTATTGCTTGCTTTTAATTATAAATAAAGAAATAAAAATAACAAAAAATAGCAAACATTGTTCAACACTGGAAGCAGGCATAATTAGAACTCTCTTTACCAATGTTTTTCCAACTTAATTAGTCTAAGGACATTTCAGATTTTAAAAGTCAAATATTCATTAATTCTAAGTGTTATTAATTTTATAATATTTCCTAAACACATACAAATAAAACTGAATTCATTTTACTTGTAGATCTGAAACTACTAAATGTTCAAATAAAATATTAGAACTCCTCTCTATCAATTAAAGTTCAAATTAATATTGATTTATTTAGGCTAGATTTTAAATGTTTTTTAAATGTGTAATAACCCATAAATTTCAAGGTGTGAAGCAATACTTTTTTTAACTTTCATCATTCTCATTTAATCTTTATTTGGAATATAATAGATATTATTATAATTTTTTACCTTTAAAATATTTAATAATTTTGAACCATCTGTGTGCTACTTTTAATATTTAGTCAATTCAATTATACTCATAAAATATAATAAAAATAATTTGTAGTATCAAGTCCTTTATGATATAAATATAATTAGTACAAAAGTTAAATCTATACAACCCATTTTCTATTAAAATTATTACAATATTGACTGCTAGAGAACAGGTTCTGCAGAGCTCAAAGACTATTTGTTATTTGATGACTTAATTTCCCCTCTACTTGGCCTTATGTAAATGACCATAAAAGCTTTATTTGTACAGCTTGCCATGAGGTAATTTGTCCTTTTCTTAGGGCCAATGCAAATGCAAACTCTAGGACTGTAATAAAACAGCAGAACATGGTTATAAATTGGTCATGCACTCAATCTATAATATGCTTATTTGCTTTTTGAACATTACCAAAAATGTAAAAAATTCAATAAATATTCCTAAAAGTAACAAATCAATCTCTAAGAATAAAAAGCATAGTAATTCCTTATATTATATCCACTCTTTGGCACTTCCTCTTTCTTAATCCCATTAAAATAAAATTAAATGGTATAAAATGCTAAGTCATTTAAGATTTCTCCAGATTTTAATGCTATTTATGGTTCAAGGTAGATCCAAATAAAAATGAGAGCCTTAGTGTTCTTCACGGAAATATCTACTTAGGTCATTTCCCAAAAGTTGCATAACTCAAACTGAATTGAGCATATTTTAAGTATTTACAAGAATTACTGATTTGGAAAAGAAAACTGAAGCATTAGACTTGTAGGTGAACTGTGTTGATGTACCCGTTATTTAACATCCATTTAAGTTTGCTAGAATATTTATCACATAACATGAACTAGCACAGCTTTTATCACTATTTGTTTGCTCTTATTTTAGTTCTCTAGAATAGTTACCACAAAAAAAGTCATCCAACAGGGCTAGAATACATCTAAGACATTTTAAGAGTTGTATTCTATAATTTTATTTATTCTATACTCACATTGGTTTTTTCCTCTTCACAAACTATTTTAAATTTATATATTCTAATTGCTTATTGAATTTTGAATCAGTGACAATCATAAGAAATCCAAAATATTTAATCTCTTTAGCTTCTAGAAAATATGATGAGTGACATTCACTCTATGAATGTCCAATATATGTCTTATTAATAAAAACATAATAATAACAGAACATATTCTTTCCAATAAAAGTGAATGCAGTAAAGCATGCCATGCTTTTATATTACTTATAATAAATTTAATTCCATTAGAACTTAGAGTTCTTATCGGTTAAAATGATATAGTAATCCAATATTGTAGTTCTATGAAATCTGAAACAGATCATTTAGCTAAAAAAAACATAAGGCACTAAGATGTTTTTTTCTGAAGAATTTTATAAACATTCTGTCATATATCATAATGTATTTAGCCATCATTTGTTGTATAAAAATTAAGTTAACAAATTAGAGATCTGATTATCATCTATGACTTCGGTATTTAAAATAATTATTTTATCCTCAAATTATGTCATGATAAACCAGTCCTAAAAGTTATTGTTTTATCGTTCAGAATATGAATTCTCAAGTCTGAAGCTGTAGATGGGGTTGCTTAGGAAACAGGCCTGCGGGAGCACTCCCAGAATCCAGAACAAGGCATGAGAACAAAAACTTGGCAAAGGTAAAAGGAAAAGAGACTCATAGTATTATTCCTAACTAGTAATTTCTGCAAGCAAGACATCTTTTAGTGAGCATTAGATAAGGATGGCCACAATACATATCATTCTCTCTCAAGCATGTTTAATATAGGTTTGTCAAGGTCTTTTGTTTTAAGAAAATAAAAATTACCTTCTGGTTTAATCATCAGGAGCCAAAAAAATATTCTGACACTTTCAGTTTAGCTTCACACTTTTAAATCAAAATGAATTAAAGTAGGACTTTGGGAAAGCTGTCAATATCTAATAAAAGCAAGATGTGTAACATATTATATGAAACATAATTAGCCTTCAGATGTTACAAACAAATTTTTATCTTGGAGTTTAGATAATTTAAGTGACTTATGTAGCTTACTTTAGCTATATGTTGAATTGTTTTGTTCAATTTATATGGTATGAAGAAGAAAATATATAATGGTATAATTGAAATTTATAAAAGTGGTTGCTAGGCCGGGCGTGGTGGCGCACACTTGTAATCCCCACGCTTGGGAGGCAGAGACAGGAGATTCACGCAGGTTCAAAGCCAGCCGCGCGTGCTGGCTGTTTCCAAATAAAAATGTAAAAATAGGTCTGGGAGTGTAGCCCGGAGGTAGAAGGGCTTCCAGGAACCCCAGTACCACTAAATAAATAAATAAATAAATAAATAAATAAATAAATAAATAAATAAATAAAAGTGGTTGCTAACAAAATTAATATATTTAGTAATAATTTTTAAAGCAGAATTTTATACAGGTGTGGTAGTGCATACCTGTAATCCCAATGCTTGAGAGGATGAGACAGAAACATTCCAATCCAGCTTCAGCAATTTAGCAATGTTCTGCTTCAAAATTATTTCCACCACCAAATGTTTATGGAAACCTTGTCAAAAATAACTTGACAATATAGGGAAGAATTTAGCTCTAGGCTTTTATTTAACTCCAATGGTTTATATATCTGCCTTTAGAATAGTACTACACTGTTTCAATTATTGTAGCTTTATATGGTTTGAAATCAGAAAATATATATCTTCTAGCTTTGTTCTTTTTCAAGATCGTTTTGGGTATCTAGAGTCCATATTCCATATTAGGATAGATTTTTTTTCTGAAAAATAAATATATAAATATATGATAGGTTCACCTAAAAAAATAGAAAAAAAATATTCTCTGGTAAGAAAGAAAGTAAAAAGAAATATTGAAATGTTATCTTTAAGTCATCAAAAGCTTGGTATCAGACAAATGAAACTGTTATGTAAGATTATCATTTTTAATTTTGGATAAATTGCTATAATACTAGATGTCAACCACTAAGCCAAGCATGGGAGGGAGGGATGGGGAGAGAATGGGGTGGGGATTGGGTGGGGGCTGACTGGGCGATGTGTGCATGTATGTCTACAAAAGTTTGTATCCCACTATGATGTATGAATACAGTGCACCAATAAAAAAAATAAAAAATAAAAAAAAAAATAAAAAATAAATTAAAAAATAAAAATAAAAATAAAGATTAAAAAAGGTAAGTTTGTAATTTGGAGGTAGAATACTTGTACATACAATTCTCAATACAACAATAACAATAATAATAATAATAATAATAATAAATAATATTTCAAATAAAAGCAAACTCTTATTATAAAATTATTTTGAAAGTTTCTCTTTGGCAAGGGAGGTGAGAAAAAGAACAGATCTGAACAGAGTCTGAGGAAGACCCCTTAAACAAACACTCTCTGTCTCCAAATAAGTTTACTCTGGATACTTGTTACCAGCATTTTATACCTTTGTGCTCAATACAGTCTTTTAAAGTTTGCATCATTATCTTAAAATTTTCTTGTTGTCCTTTCTTGATCACTAGCTCTCATGACCAATAAACTTCATTGGAATATGCAATTTTTAGGCATATGAAGATTTGAAAGACTTTTTTTTTTTTTTTTTTTTGGTGGTACTGGGGTTCCTGGAAGCCCTTCTACCTCCGGGCTACACCCCCAGACCTATTTTATATTTTTATTTAGAAACAGGGTCTCCTAAGCCAGCGCTCGCAGCTGGCTTCAAACCTGCGCGATCCTCCTGTCTCTGCCTCCCAAGCGCGGGGATTACAAGCATGCGCCACCATGCCAGGCGAAAGACATTTCACACGCTATATAACATTTAAAAATATTAGCCATTGAAAATTGCAAATATTCTTTCTCTGTTCTCTAAAACACTTGCATTTCAAGTAAACAAACTAATTTTAAAATTTGTCAAATTTGCATCTCGGGCACAACAATATATCTCTTTCTCGTAAACTACCCACGGTGCCACTAATTGTCTTAAGAAATAAGATAAAGACATAAACTGGTAATAATAACATTATAAAGAAAGTAAAGCCAGGCATGGTAGCATACATCTATAATCTCAGTTCTTGGGAGACTGAAACAGGAGGATCTCAAGTTCAAGACCAGCCTCAGCAACCTAGAGAGACCCTGCTTCAAAACCAGAAAAATTAAAATGGGGTAGGAGTCTAGCCCAGAGGTAGAATAACTGTGGGTTCAATCACCAGTAGCATAAAACTAAACAAGATTTAATAATTTTCCAAATTAGTTTGATCAAGTGGGAACAAGTTATGAAATAAAACATATGCCAATATCTGCTTTATCTTAGGTTGATTTATATGTTCATATGTTTTGGTAAATTGAAAAGATAACAAATTATTCTTTACTTTTTTATACTTCATAAACTAAGTCAGAGGTTATGGTGGTGCATGCCTGTAATCCCAATATTTGGGAGGCAGAGACAGAGCATCACAGGTTTGAGGCCAGCCTTAGCAAAGCAGTTGAGACCTTCAACAACTTACAAAGACTCTTTTTCAAAATAAAAAATAAATAAGGAAAGGAGAATAGCTCAGAAGCAGTTTTTTTTCCTGGGTTTAATGTCCAGTACTGCAAAACACACACACACACACACACACACACACACACACACACACACACAAATAGTTTATACATCATCCAAAAAAAGTAACTCTCAGGCTATAGCTATATTACTAAAAAATGTAAATGTATTATAAAAATTTGCATTTTTCCACTAGTACAAAAGTTCTATCCATAAAGTAGACAATCATACTAGCACTAATTAATCGAACTGATTTAAGCTCTTAAAGCTGCAAACATAGTTTGCTGTGTTCCTTTTGACCAAAAGCAAGTTTAATTATTGTTACCAAGGATATTTAAATAAGGTAATTGTCATTGTATAGTAATGATAATATTTGCATATATAACCCCCAAATCACCGTTTTTTTTTTTAAATACAGATGACTGCTTTCAAGAGACCAAAGGAGTTTTTAAGTGTTATTATAACAACGTTTACAAAAACCACTAAATTTGGTCGCAAATAATCATATTCTAGTTTGAAGGGCAAAAAATGTAAGTTGTAAAGCTATAAAAGAAACTGTTTTCCAGTGTCCTCTCTAATGAGAATAACTTTATTGCTCTGTTTATTTGGCATTTTAGACTCTATTATCTTGCATCAATATGATGCTTGACTTTTTTTTTCTTTTAAAAGAAATGAACAATGGAAACACAATCCAACTTTTTCTTAATGGTTTTTTAACTCAGCCACACGAGATGCCTTTATGAGTCTATTAGGCAGGTGAGCACCAGCTGCTGCCGCCTCTGTTTCCAGGTCTCAGAGTTGTAGCATCTCAAGATTATTAAGAGATGCTGAAAAGGGATGAACAATGGAGAAACACACACTTTATTTCTCTGTCAAGAAAAAAAAAATTCAATCTTAACACTTCCATTTTAGTTTTAGTGTTCTCTGTTTTTTTTTTTTTTTTTTTAGAATAATGAGGTTCTTTTGTTCCTGTCACTGAATTTAATTTCCAAAAGAGAAGTCTTTTAGAAAATTTCCTGTGAAAATTATCAGTAACATAGATTTCTACCATCAGATGCTTTACAACTATGGGAAATGTCGCTGCTAAAATTTAAGATCAAAGAACTGACTTTCATTAAGATGTCGTTTAAAATAGTGTATTGTTTTAAATTATTATTATTATTATTATTATTATTATTATTATTATTGTTATTATTTTGGTGGTACTGGGGGTGGAACCTAGAGGCTTTCTACCTAGGGGCTATGCTCCCATAGGAATTTTACATTTTGTTTGGAAACAGGGTTGCACTAATTTGCTGAGAGCCTCACTAAGTAGCTGAGGCTGGCTTCAAACCTGTGCAGTCCTCCTGTTTCAGCCTCACAAGCATGGGGATTACAAGCATGCACCACCACGCACGGCTAGTGTATTTTATTTTAATAGATTAGTATTAAAATTTGCTTGCCATTTTGATATTAAAGTTTTGGATTAGATTTTAGTTCTTTGAATCAGCAGCTGTGTCACTATACTTAGGTTTGTGTCTTGAGTCTCAGTTTTATGATATGTAAAGTGAGGATTCAAAATACTTCATAAAGGTTGTGGTAGAAATGAAGCACAACTATGTTAGCCAAGTTGCTGGCACCTAGTCAATGCTAAATAACCTCAAGACTCTCTTCACTAATGGAACGTATATTTGGTAGACCATTTCACAGTTTAGAAATTGAATCATCTCAAATATCGTTTTTCACATAGATTTTAAATTGTATCTTTTCTTGGTGAAAGATGTTGTGAACTTATGAATTGTAAAAATGCAACTTCTTCAGACATGTGTAAAAATCATAAAAGGAGCTATCTTTCAACTGAGATTTCTTTGCCATTTAATAAAAATAAAGCATAAATGTCACTACTCAGCAGGGTGGCCAACCAGGGGAAGAGAAAGAGAAAGAAAGGAGCCAAACAGGTGTTTGGCCCTCGCCAACATACTTCACTCTAGGCTGGTGGCCATTTGGAAGCTAGAACCCCCACACTTCATTTTACAGAGTTTTTTAAAGGTGAGTAAACTGTACATTTCCCAAGCACTTTGATTTGCAGCACTGTCTACTTTCAAAAGCCCAGAGAAAAATATAGTTAGAAATGACCTTTAACAAAAACTAAAAACAACAACTACTAAAATATTAACACGAACAAATTTATACAAAATGTAAATAGCCCTCTCTTACTATGACAGGTAATTTTTTATAAAAGGAACTCAAATGGAAATAAAAATTTCATAAAAATCAATAGTAGATTCTCTCAAAATCTTTCTTACGTTCTACCAACATTCATTAAACCAACACAATTTTCTTGATTTTAACATCAATTAAGTATTGAAATTTGAGTCTTTTTTAAACCCTCAATCCATAAGGTAAATGACTAGATTATGTCTAATGTAAATACTAGTCTTTCCCTTTTGTCTCTTCTGAATGAGATCTTTAAATCATCTCTATTTCTTCTAACCCCATAAACCAGTTATTTTAATCATATTTTTGGTTGAGTAACTAGAAACTCAGAGAAATTAAGAAATTTGTCTCAAAGCATATAAAAAATGAAATACATAGTATAAGAACCAAATATTTGTGGCAATAAATATATATTAATTTTAATATAATGTTCTCTGCTTTTATTAATTAAATGTACTTTATGCTCTATTTTTTCATCATTAATCAATATAAAGCAATTGTAAATGTTTGAAAATTTCTGATTCTGGTGTTAAATAATTTTTCTACATCATCAAAGAGATATGAAGTTCATCTATTGATATTTTGTTTTGATGTTTCTTTTTTACTTCATAAATATTGATCATGTCTTATTCATCTAATAATATACTAAAAATAGATTAAAAATGCAACCAAAAAGGAGAAAATACTGATCTAAATTCAAAAACAAGTCATGGTAACTGATTTATCTATTAAAAATCAGTTTCTTTATAATTTAATATGATTTTATAATTTAATAACAAAATGTCATGTATATTTTCTCTGTCACTCTAAATAAGCAGCTTTTGCATTTTATTGGTAAAATCCATTATACTGCCGTAGATACAGACCTCTCCAGGTCCAAGTAAGGAAGAAAAGAAGTCTACATTACTACTTGGCCAAGGCCACTCCCAAAGGTCCCTCCAAATTCTGTAAGATTTGTTCTACATGGAGAATTTTTTTGCAAACTCTACTTCTGTACAATGTCATTTAATGATGGATTATTATTCCATAAGGTTGAGTAGCCCTTAAAACATTTAAACTAGGTAATAATTATTTGGAAAATTTCAAATATAATAATGATAATAAAAAGTATTATTCAACAGAAAATACATAATATTTACTAATCATTTTTAAAAGATAATATTAACTAATGACTGAAGCATAGATGAATTATCTCCCACCTGTTATATGAATAAAGTGTGATATAGAAACAAAATGTCAATAAAGTAATTTTGTAGCTAAAATCTGTTTAGTTTAGTTTTTTTTTTTTTTTTTTTTTGTGTGTGTGTGTGTGTGTGAGATACTGGAAGTTAAACCAAAGGGCATTCTATCTCTGTGCTACACCCTCAGCTTTAATTTCTATTCTTTATTTTGAAATAAGGTTTTACTAAGTTGTGTAGGGTCTCTTATAAATAAATTCTGGAAGATTAACTGAAATAGAAAACAGAATATCATAAGAAGAAACAAAGCAGACCACTCCCTTTTATTAAAGGGAACAATTCTGCAAGAGGATATAATGATAGTAAATATGTATGCCCCAATTGTGGGTACACACATTTGTAAACTTTTCAGGACATCAGATTAAATAGACCCAAATACAATAATATTGGGAGACTTCAAAACATCACTCATGCCAGTAGATCAAGTAAAGAAAGATCAAGTAAGTAAAGACGCTTCAGAACTAAAGAATACTATAAATCAAATGAAACTAATAGACATATATAGAATATTTCAACCAAGGACAGCAGAGTATACTTTCTTCTCAGCTGCTCATGGAACCTTCTTCAAAATAGTTCATATCCTGGGCCACAAAGCACCAGGAAATTTAAAAGATGTAATATAATTCCCTGCACCATTTCAGATCACAATGGAATAAAAGTAGAAAGTAACAACAGAAAGACCAAAATAATCTATTTTAATACAAGTAGGTTGAATAATATACTGTTGAATGAGGAGTGCATAAGATCAGACATAAGGGGAAAAATAAAGAAATTCCTGGAATTAAATGAAAATAGAGACGCAATACACCAAAATTTATGAGACTCTTTGAAAATGATTTTTTCCCATCAAGTAAACAACCTTATGACACATCACAAGGAGCTAGAAAAATAGCCACAGTCTAATCCCAAAGTCAGCAGAAGGCAGATATAGTTAAAATCAGAGCAGAAATAAATAAAATGGAGGATAAAAAATACAAAGGATCATCAAAACAAAGAATTATTCTTTGAAAAGATTAATAAGATCGATAACCCCTGGAAAACACAATCAAAAGAAAGAAAGAATTAACTCAAATCATTAAAATCAGATATAGGAAAGGAGATATCACAACAGACAGTGGGGAAATTCAAAGTACTTTCAGAAACTAATTTGAAAATTTATATTCCAATAGACTAGAAAACATATAAGAAAGTAATAGATTTCTACATACCTATTATCTACTTAAATTGAACCAAGAGGACATAGCAAACCTAAACCAATCAATAGCAAGCAAAAAATAAAATAAAATAAAAAAGCAATAAAAATTCTGCAATTAAAGAAAAAAGGTTTCCATCTGAATTCTACAAAACATTTAGATAAGAACAAATCCCAATACTTTATAACTTGTTCTGGAAAAATTGACATACATGGGATTCTTCTAAACTCCTATGAAGCCAGAATCACATTAATATCAAAACCAAATAAGGATACCTCAAGAAAAAAAATTACAGACCAATATCTTTTATCTTTGATGAATATAGATTAAAAAATTCTAAACAAAATACTACCTATTTGCACTGAAAATTATATCAAGAGAATTATACACCACGAACAAGTTGGTTTCATTCCAGAAAAGCAAGGCTGGTTCAACATATGTAAATCAAAACATGTTATTCACCACATAAATAGAACTGAGAACAAAAACCTCATGATCATATCAATAGATACTATAAAAGCATTTGACTAATCCAACACCCATACGTGTTACAACACTGCAGAAAATTAGAATAAAGAAACATATCTCAACATCATCATTAAGGCAATATACAATAAACCCAAAGGCAACTTCATATTAAATGGAAAAAATGCAAGAATTTCTTCTAAAATTAGAAACAATAATGTCCCCACTCCTTTTTTATATAGTTCTTGAGACTCTTGTTACAACAATAAGACAAGAGAAGGCTATCAAAGAATTTGAATAGGAAAAGAGGAATTAAAATTATTCTTGTTTGCAAATAACATGATCCTATATCTAGAAGACTCAAAGAACTCACCTGAAAGACTACTGCAGCTGATTAACCAATTCAGCAAAGGAGAGGGATACAAAATCAACCTAGAAAAATCAGTAGATTTTCTATATGACAAAAATAACTTCACAAAGAAATAACTCAAAATAATCTCAAAACAACTATGTAAAAAATTCTACATAACCAACTATGTAAAAGATCTCTACAATTAAAAATATAAAACATTAAAAAAAGAAATTGAAAAAGACCTTGGAAGATGAAAAGATTTCCCTTGCTCATGGATAGGCAGAATAAATATCATCAAAATGGCCATTCTGGTAAAAGTGATCTACATATCCAAAGCAATTCCTATCAACATACCAATGCCATTCTTCCTAAACCTAAAAACAATCAGTCATGAATTTTATATAGAGAAACAAAAGACCCAGAATAGCAAAAGCAATTCTCAGTCATAAGAATCATGCAGGAGGCATCACAATCCCTGACTTCAAATTATACTACTGAGAAATAGTAGTTAAAACAGCATGGTATTGGCACAATAACAGGCACAAACACCAATGTAACAGAATAGAAGATACAGAAACAAACCCACAAACTTAAAGTCGATTAATTTTTGACAAAGGGGCCAAATTTATATGTTGGAGAAGATAGCCTTTTCAACAAATGGTTCTGGGACAACTGGCTATCCATTTGTATAAAGATGGAATTAAATATTTACCTCCTACCATGCACAGGAATCAACTCAAGATGGATCAAGGACCTGGAAATTATACCAGAGATTGTGAAGCTATTAGAGGAGAGCATAGGTTTAACAATCCAACACATAGGCACAGGAAGTAACTTTCTCAACAAAACATCCTAAGCACAGGAAATTAAAACAAGAATTAACAAGTGGGATGGCATAAAGGTAAACTCTCTGCTCATCAAAGGAAACTACCAAGAATCTAAAGAAGATCTTTTCCAGCTACCACTCTGATAGAAGACTAATACACAGTATATACAAAGAGCTCAAAAGACTCTATCCTAACAAAAAATACAATTAAGAAATGGGCAAGCTGAGCATGGTGGTGCATGCTTGTAATCCCAGCATTTGGGAGGCTGAAATAGGAGGATTGCGGTTCACGAACAGCCTCAGCTACTTAGTGAGACCCTCCACAACTCAGTGAGACCTTGTCTCAAACTAAAGAATACAAAATAGGTCTGGGGGTGTAGCTTTGAGGTAGAATGCCCCTGGGTTCCATCCACAGTACCATAAAAAAAAAGGGCAACTAAATTGAATATACACTTCACAAAAGAAGAAATACTAATGGCCAATAGATGTTCAACATCATTAGCCATCAGGGAAATGCAAATCAAAACTACAGTGATATTCTATCTAACTCCAATCAGAGTGGCAAGCATAAAGAAGTCAAGTAACAACAAATGCTGGCCAGGATGTGGGGAAATAGAAACTCTTACACTGTTGGTGGAAGTGCAAACCAGTTCAGCAGCTATGGAGATCAGTGTCAAGTTTTCTTGAGAAATTGGGAATGAATCCACCATAAGATCCAGCTATAACACTCTTGTGTGTCTTTCCAAAGGGACTGAAATAAGAGAACTAGAGTAACATATGCATACCTATGTTCATAGCAGCACAACTTGCAATAGCCAAAATATGGAACCAACCTAGATCTTCATTAACAGATGAATGGATGCAAAACTATTAAAAATACAAACAATGAAATTCTACTCAGCAATAAAGAAGAATAAAATCATGTTATTCATTCACTAGAATACGGAAAGACCTGAAGAACATTATGTTAAGTGAGATTAGCCAAGCATAGAAAGAGAAGTGACATATGTTTTCTCTAATATGGTTAAGCTAGGGAGTATTAGGGATACCAGAGGGACTCCAGATAACGGAAGGTAACCTCAGCAAAGTCAGAAAGGAAGGGTAAGGGAGGAAGAAGGCTGAGGTTAATTAATGGAAAAGTTACATTCTAATATTAATATACATGTGAATATAATATTGTTAACCTGCATATTCATTATTGGGAGGGAGGGCAAAGGAGAAGTGGGAGAGGAGGGCACCAAGTACTGTGTGAATATATGCCATTGTCAACAGGATTCACATTATGTTGTGAGGCTAGAGTGCACCAATAAAAAATAAATAAACAAATAAAAAAACCAATAAGTCAGAGCAATTCAATCATGTCACATATTTTTTAGGTGTCAAACCTGGGACCCCTGACTATCGGTGAATCCCATGCACTGAATCATTATGCTTTCTATATTTTTGGATAACTGATAAAATTAAACCTTATTCTATGTTCATCATCTAATTATATTTAGATTTTATAAAATGCTAATCTGTGGATTTGGGCCTTGTTTGAACTTTTACTGAATGACAAAAACACTTATGTATGAAAATTAAGTTGAACAATTTGCAATAACTTTCTTTTCTACATTTTCTTTTAAATTTACAAAATTTAATGGTATTTTTAACATTTAATAATTTTATATTGTAGCACTGCCAAGCCTAATCTATATTTTCTAATGCTGAATCTTTATTATTATTATAGAATTGTATAAATATTTTCCATGCTTTTATTCTAGTTGGATAGTGATTTAGATTTTTGTATATTCTTTCATTGGTTCATTCAGTGGTAGAAACACATTTGCACACAGCACATGGTGTGTTTCCCTCTGGATGCCAGCCTGCTCCCTCCTCTTCCACATATAAATTACTAAATTGGTATTACAAATACCACTATATATATATATATATATATATATATATATATATACATATATTACAAATACCCATATATATATACATAGAAACCCTAGATGGAGAAGAAGAAATATTAGATGAACAAATAAGGTGTCCTAACTGAGCATGATAGGAGGGGAGAAGAGGGAAATACCCTAATGTACATAATATACATTCACAAACATATCAAAGTCAATCTTGTACATGAGTAGGTAGGGGGAAGTGGGAAAGAGCTAAATGAGGAATGTGTGCTTGTATGCCTCTACCATCTTGTACCCCATTAAGATGTATGACTACAATGCACATATATATATGTATATATATATATATATATACACACACACATATATATACACATAAATTCTCATTCACTACACACACAAACACACACACAATATATATATATATATATATATATATATATATATATATATATATATATTCTTCTTCACTCCACACACATTAATTCCATTCTGTTATTTTACTGGCATTTCTCTTCCTTTATTCCTTTATCTGAAATTTCTTTTTTTCTCTATTTCTTTCTGGGATACATAATCTTTGCTTTTTTTATTTATTATTTTGCTTGTTTTTGTACCAGAAATATTTTATTATCTGTATTTTAAAACCACATTATCCACTGAGAAGTTTTGCTAATTAGTAATTTGTTTCAAAATGCTTTTGTCTATTTTTTATAATATATCATGTTTATGAAGTTTAATAAATTTATAAAATTATAAAGATATTCTATTGTAATTTTTATTAAGTTCTAAAAGACAATTGTGAAAAATATTAACCACTCGCTCTTATTAATACAATATATACATCCTTATTCTTTTTTTAATGATCCTGGGTATTGAATTCAGAGCATTCTACCTCTGAGCTACATGCCTAGACCTGTTTTTTTTATTTTGAAATAGATTCTCACTAAATTCATAAGGTCCTCACTACATTGCTGAGGCTGGCTTTAAAACTATAATCCACCTGTCTCAACTTTTCAAACACTAGGATTACAGACATATACCACCACCAAGCTTATTTTGTATCTTTATGTTTAATATAAGCTCTTCTCAGTAAAATATATTTTCCACTAAGATATACTGTCAATTTCATGCTAGATTTGTGTTTTATGTGCATTATATATCACTTAGGACATTTTTTCTTTTTCACAAATAATATTCTAAGTGTGTTTCCCCTTTTTTCCTGCTCTTTCTTCCTGCTTTCTTTTTTTCCTTGTAATTTTTTTATATTCTCAAAGTCTATAACATCTATGATTGCATTTATTCTATAAGACTTGCTTTTATTTTTTGTCATTAAATTGATGCTTTGCGCTGTATGTTGTTGTTTGTGGAATTTACCTTTTCCATTGTTCTAAGTGAAAAATTCATCAACTTTGCTTGTGTCCTTCACTGTGGGAAACTATGTATTATTTCTTAAGGAGTGACAGATAATTACTACAACTAGATCCAATGGGTCTTTTGGCTTTCTGAATTACTTTACTTATGACAATAAAAAATACATTTTTGCCGGGCGTGGTGGCGCACGCTTGTAATGCCCGCGCTTGGGAGGCAGAGACAGGAGGATCGCGCAGATTCGAAGCCAGCCGCGCGCGCTGCCTTAGGAGACCCTGTTTCCAAATAAAAATGTAAAAATAGGTCTGGGAGTGTAGCCCAGAGGTAGAAGGGCTTCCAGGAACCCCAGTACCACCAAAAAATAAAAATAAAAATACATTTTTAACCAACAGAAAGAAGAGATAAATGATTAACAAGTATATAGGTAATTATAACATTAGTGAAATAGATGCAAAATCCAAAACAGTTCATTCCTAGAACTAACAAGTTTCAGGCATTATGGCTTCCACTTTTATTACTTTCACATAAATCAATTGAACAATATTTGCAACAATTTCCAACTATTGATGTACCTTCTTTGCAAACAAGTGATAGAAAAAAGTACTAGAAAAATATTAAGTATTGGTGACAGTATCATTCATTCATCTATTGTTTTTATATTTATTTTAAAATATTTTATACCTGTTTATGCTTTTTTATGTGTGGTACTGAGGATTGAACCCAGGGGCATTCTACCTCTGAGCTAGACTCCCAGTCCTAGTTTTAATTTTATTTTTGAAACAGCCTTTACTAAGTTTTAGAGGGCCTCATAAGTTGCTGAGGTTGGCCTTAACCCTGTGATCATTCTGCCTCAGCTTCCCAAGTACTTGAATTACAAGGCTCTATTATGCTATTTTGAAATGGATACAATTTATTGTGTTAAAGTTTTATTTTTACTAACTGTACATTGGGTTCTTCTTTGACCATATATGATTTTAAGTTTTCAAAGTATTAAATTATTTTAGAAATCATGACGTAAAACTTATTTAGTTCTAGGACATTGTGTGTGTGTGTGTGTGTGTGTGTGTGTGTGTGTGTGTGTTACTGGTGATGGAACCCAGGGGCATTCTACCTGCGATCTATGCTCCCGGTCCTATTTTGCATTATTTATTTTGAAACACGGTCTTACTAAGTTTCAGAGGGCCTCACTAAGTAGCTGAGGCTGCCCACAAACTTCAATCCTCCTGTCTCAGCCTTCCAAGTGCTAGGATTATAAGGGTGTACCACAATGTTTGGCTCAACATTGCTCTTCAATTTAATATATTACTGGAATCAATTGGACATTTTTTATAATCATTGAACCCATCCATAAATAAAACTGAACTCTGATTTATGTTGGTGATGTATTTTGGCTTTGGCATCAATTTTTCATATTGGACTATAGGCAATGAAAAAAATTTTAATTCCTGAAAGGAGAGAAAAGAGCCTAGCAATCTGACAGGAGGAACGTCCTAAACTTCAACATATAGATAGGAAGTTCAAAGAACAGTGGCTTCACAGAAATGAGGAGGAAAAGATCAGGGTTTAAGAGCCCTGGGATGGCTGGAAACTGTGGGCCAGTATTCCTAATGTAGGAAGCTACTTAAAGAAAAATGTCTGAATTCTGCATCTGAATTTCTTTGAATCTTTTGGCAAATATGTAAACTCTTCACATACAGGAAAACTATACTAGATTGGATCAGAAACAACTGCTGGACATCTATAAATTTTTCTTAGAAGTAACATATTTTTCTTAGAAGTAACTTAGAAGATATTTAAATACCACCAGTCAGAGTAAGGATATCTTGAATCCAGTAAATGACATAGAGGAAAAACAGAGTTTAAGTCCTATAGTAATGGCTGCTCTAGACTTATCATAATAGAAATTAAAAAAGAAACCTCAGAAGTATCAAGCTTATTAAGTAACTTAACTTCCTGATCAAATGCACTCTAATACTCATTAAGTTAGAGAAAAAAATCCAGACATAGTACAATGTAAAAATAAGCAGGTTCAATATCCAAACAACAAATCAGTTGATATGTGATAAAGCATGAGAATATGATCTATAAATATAAGAAAATAAACTTCTGAAATGTAAGAGACAATGGAAAAAACAGTCAATAACTTTAAAATAATATGATTTTTAAAAAACCTACAAATTTAGAAAAATTTAATTTATTATTTCAAGAATTATAAAGCTCCAATAGTCAAATCAATAGTATTGACAGGAAGATAAATGCATAGATCATCATGACAGAGGTGAGAATTAAATAATATTCTCATAAATAATAGACAACTGAATTTTTAAATTTATTTTATTTCTCTGTGGTGAGAACACTTAACATGAGACCTATCTGTCAAAATTTAACTCACCAATACACTATTTTTGACTACAGGCACAACATTTTTCAGTAGATCTCTAGAGTTTATTCATCTTGCTTAACTGACACTCCTTACCACTGCACAATAACTCACTTCTCCACCTCCAGCTTCTGGAAACAAACATTTCATTCTTTGTTTCAATCAATTTGACTGTTTTGAATACTTTATGTAAGTGAAGTGTTGCATAATTTATTTTTCTGTGATTATCTTAGCTCACTTAGCAGAATGTGCTCTAGATTTACCCATGTTGTTTTATTTGCATAATTATTTCTTTCTTTTCAAGTTGGACTCATGTTCATTATTATGTATATAAAACATTTTCTTTATGCATTTATCTATATATGGATGCTTAGAATGCTTCTACATTTTAGCTACTTTGAATATTACTTCACTAAGCAGAGGAGTACTAGTATTTCTTTGAGATCTGAATTTGATTTCAGAATTGGGATTGTAGGTTAGTATAGTAGAATATATAGTTTTTAAATTTTTTTCAGGGAATATCATACTGCTTCCCACACAGCTGAATTATTTTGCATTTCCTTTAACAATGTGCAAGAGTTCCAATATGATAACATCCTTGTTCACTTGTCTTGATTTTGTTTAATAATAGCCATTTCTAACAGGTAAGAAATAATATCTACAGAATGAAAATAAAAATTATGAAAGGAGAGAAACTATTTAAAAAATACATAGATAAATGATGAGTAATCTTCAAAATATGTTAATGGCTTGGGTTACTTTGGGTTCAAACAATTGTCAGTACCAGTTGAACTGTACATTTAAAATGGGTACATATTATTTAAGCTAAATTATACTTTATAAGTTGTTTGAAGCAAATGTAATGGTTTCAATGTAGAATGTCCTCTCAGGACTCTTCAAGGCTAGGTTGCTGAGAAGTCCCTGAGTTTGTAGATTATATATGATCCCTTCTCCCCCGTTCTCTTTCTTGCTTTCTATATCCATGATGTGAGAGCAGATGACATTCTCACTTCCTTTCTTTCTCTCTGCTGGCTTTAAAGGAATAATGAGAATATAGATCTAGAACAATCCTCCTTTAGAAATATCTTTATATGAATTACCTTTGTGACCTAGATTTTTCTCTACTCATGTGAGGTAGATGTCTTAGAGTTGGTCATTAATTGAAGGCAGAAGAAAGTCAATAACAATGAAATTTTCTGATTGACCTAGTGTCAAGTATTAAAATTTAAACATAAAAGGAAGTATAGAATATTCTTCCTAGAAAACAACTCGGTAGAGGTGAGTTTTAATTCAATTTTAGTTACTCTTCATTCTTTGTTTTACTTCTCTGATTTCAAAATGATAAATGGGGAATTAGAACAATCATCATCAACATGTCAGGTATTTACAAAGTATAGAAGATATTCCATATTTGATATCTAGATAAAATTCTATTAAGTTATGATTTAGAAAAATTCATTGGAAGATGCATAGTCTTTCTTAAGATGACTTCCCAACTTTTATTCTTTGCTTTGAATTTTAGAGGATAATTATAAGGATATTTTATAAATTATACTTCCTACAATAAAAACATACTTCCTTAATGTGACCCCTTATTCTTTAATGCACACAACATTTTTATTCCTTGGAAAAATTGAATTGGAATGTAGCAAGTAGATATAATAGCAAAGAACCTTTTCAACTTGAGATAAAAATATTGCAGTGATAGACTTATTTAGGTCATATTAAATGTATTTTTATATTAGCAATGGTTGCAAATTGTAAAGTGTTTTTTAGTGATTCTTCCTACCTTGATGTGGCTCAAAATATTATACAACTCCATGTTTTTAAAATATTTTAATAGTCTGTTTAAGGTCAAAACAATGAGTTAAGTGATTGTTATAATACCCAGATTTGCTAGTCACTTTGATGACTTTTTCTATGTTAAGTTTGCACATAAAAGATGAACTTTTCTTCTCACAGATTAAGTGTAAGATCAATAAATGCTGCTTATGCTATACAAAATTGGAGTTAATCTGCTAAGTTTATAAAATTTTCAGAGGTTAAATTAACGTACACTACTTTTGGCTTATATGTTAGAAATTTTGTAAGCGAAGACTGCTATAAAAGTATATTTTAGTTTGTGAATCTTCTGAAATAAAATCTAAAGTTGTTTAACTCATAATGATATAACATTTTGATATAAAATATTACTATTTTAACTCATAGTGATATTTTGATATAACATTGTACGTCTGTGTAGTCAACATATAAAATATTTTAATGAATCATTTGATGCTTTATATATTATATTTGCCTTTATATATTATTTTTGGATCAACTTAACACACTTTTCTACAAAAGCAATGTCTACATTATAAAAGAAATCAATAATTAAAAATTATATTTAAGTCAAGAATATTTATAATCGGTATAAATATATACTTTTTCTTGCAGTACTAGGAATGAAACCCAAGGAAATTCTACTTCCAAGTTACAGTCTCAGTCCTATTTATTCTTTATTTTGAAACAAGGTCTCACTGAGTTGCAAAGGACCTCACTAAGTAACTGAGGCTATCCAAGAACCCCAATCTTCCTGTCTCAGCCTCCCAGATGCTGGAATTATAAGAGTGGACCACCATGCCAGGCTATCAGTATAAATATTTTAATAAAGAATGTCACTCACTCTTGTTTAACTAAATATGTAGCTACTATTATCTTAGCTTTTTTGTTATTATTTCTGGTTCTTTTCATTTATTCTGTGGATTAATGTTACTATCTGCAGTTATCTTTATAGTCTAATATTTGCTTTTATTTTAACACTTTTGTGCTATTGCTAGCAATATATTACCTGTCTATAGGATGCATAACTGATGATATGTTACCAAATATATTTTATATTTGTTAATTTTAAATGACAGTTTGAATCTATTATTGACCCATTTTATTGTGTTTAAGTGATTTTAATTCGATTAATGAATAAGAGTAGAAAATATGAATTTATAATTTTATAATATAATTAATTACTTTGTGCTGTTTAGTTTTATGAATTGAAATCTTGTCTGAAGGCTGGAGGTGTAACTCAGTGGCAGATCACTCTTCTAGCATGTGTAAGGTCCTGCATTTTATCCCTACCAATCCAATGTGTGTTCATGGTGCGCATGCATGCTTGTGCGCGCACACACACACACACAAACACACACACACACGAATACAGTTTGAGATAATTTACATTCAGCTTGAAATTTTTTCTTCAGTATATTTTTAAAGAGGTTTAGTTGGTAATAACTATTCTGTTTTTGTTTTTTCCATCTGGGTAAGTATTTCTTTTGTCTTAATAATTATGAGATGCTTTTTCTGGATATAATATAGAATTTTGTTCATTTTTGATATTTGACTTTGAATATATTAGCATACTTATTTCCAGCCTTCATTGTTTCTGTGTGTGTGTGTGTGTGTGTGTGTGTGTGTGTGTGTGTGTATGGTGCTGGGATGGAACCCAGAGGCTTTCTACCTTCTGGCTACACTCCCAGACCTATTTTCTATTTTATTTGGAAACAGGGTCTCACTAAGTTGCTGAGGGCCTCACTAAGTAGCTGAGGCTGGCTTCGAACCTGAGCAGTACTCCTGTCTCAGCCTCTCAATTACTGGGTTTACAAGTGTATGCCACCACGACCGGTTTAGCCTTCATTGTTTCTAATGAGAAGTTAGCTGTTCATTTTATTGGGCCTTTGAGAGAAGTCATTTTCATGTTTTTTTTTTTTTTTTTTTTTTTTTGCAGGTCTGGGGATCGCTTCATTTTTTTATTTTAAGATTTTTTTTGTATTTGGTTTTCGTTATATTTATAGTGATGCTTATATTTGCAAGTCTCTTTGTATTAATCTTAGAGTGAGATTTCTTTGTGTAGTTATTTTAAAATAAAATATGAAAGTGCTCAGCCATAATTCCTTTGAACATTTTCTTCTGTTAAAATCTTTTCCCTTCTGCTATGTATATTGTGCATATGTTCTAGTGCCTAATGATGTCCCACATTCTCTGAAGCTCTGTGAATTTTTGTTTAATTTTTTTCTCTCCCTTCCTTCCTCAGCTTAAATGATCTCTATGTTCAACTTTGGTAACTCTTATTTCTGACAGTTAAAATCATTGGGGACCTATGTCGTGCATTTTTTATTTCAGTTATTGTATCACTGTACAATTTACATGTTCAATCACTGTAGAATTTACATGTATTTCTTCTAAAGATGTTTTGTTTATATTCTGTTTGAGGAATCATTGTCATCATACTTTTGTTTACTTCTTTAATCATGTTTTTCTTCATTTCTTGAATATATTCAAAATGCCCAATTTAAAATGATTTTTGCTACGTGCTACATCTAGTTACTTTCATGTGCAGTTTCTGTTTGTTATTTTTCAATGTATTAATCGTATTGTCATTTTTTCAAGTTATTATTTCTTATTTCTTTGGATGTTTCATAGAAGCATTTTTAAACTGAATGTTTTAAATAATATATTATGGGTCTCTGAGTAGTATCCTCTTCTGTTGCCCTTTTGTTATTTTTTTCATCTTTTATTAGTTTAAAACTAGATATATTATTTTAGTAAAGTCTATTTCCCTCTTTCTGTGTTAATCCTTTAATGGTTGTCTGGAGGTGTACTCAGATTTTTCCTGAAATAATAATTGCTTTTGAAAAACTTTCTTTAACACTGGCAGATCCCATACTATTTTTGATATCTACTAATTGCTGAGGATTGCTACATTTTCTACAATACCCTCTAGGACACAGAGGTCACTGACTGTTGTGTAGATCAATTAAAAAAACTCAAATTTCTTTGAAGAAATAGGTACAGATAAAAATTAGCATTCACGTTTGTGTCTGACCTCAAGAGGACTTCACTTTCTCACGGACTGATTTTATGTTTTTGGTACTCCGGATTGAACCCAGGGTTGTTCTATCAGAGAGCTAAACCCCCAGTCTAGTTTTATTTTTCATTTGAAAAGAGACTCGCTAAATTGCAGAGAGCCTAAGTTTCTGAGACTGGCCATAAACTTGCAATCCTCCAGCCTCAGCTTCCCAAGGACTGGGATTACAGACATGTGCCACCACATCTGGCTTTCAATGTCTTTTGTCCCAAGTTATCTGGCAAATAAGCCCATCAACAGTTTATATTTATGTTAATGAATCCATGAATCCCCTCCTTATTTGCTTTCACCATATTTTCCACTGCATTTTGAGAGCACAGATAGCCTTCAATTTCCCAACATTCAATGGCAAATGTAATCAGTTACTTTTGGAAAAGAGCAGGAGCTTTGTTTTATGGTGTTCTTCTCTCTCCCTACTTCTTGTTCCTTTCCAAACCCCACACCACCACACACACACACCGCCTGCAGATAAATCTTTGATCCTTGTCTCTGTAGCTGGAGGTGGTACAATGGTGCATCTCTCCCTGAGTGACGTCTCTGCTTTAGGAGCTAAGCACCAGGTGAAGGGAAGTGTACAGTTTCCTCAGCTTGCTTCTCGAGAAAAAAAACTACTGCCTTCTGAAATGGTGAGAACATGTCAGACCCACTCTAAAATTCTCAGTAGTACCACACTTAAATAGAGCCTCTTCCCATCAATGAGAGTTAGACAGATTAAAGGAGTCCATACCCCTTCCCCAGAACTAGATTCAGCTCCATGTAGAGGAACATGAGATATAGTGAAGATCTTGACTCTCCTGGGGGTGGGGGTAATGCCCCAAACAAGGATGGAAGGAGCAGTGGGAGCACCATTATGTGGGTTACACCAGCCTAAAGGGGAGTTTTCCAGTGGCAGAGCTGGGAAGGATTAGGGCGGTAGCAATCTTTGTTCAAATACCATACACTCTCATGTTATTAGTGAATATCGGTAGAATCGCTTCAATAGGTATAATTTCATTGTCTATATGTCCTTCACACCATTGCCATTTTTTTTCTTTTTATGGTACTTGGTGTTAAACTCAGGGGCTTTTTACCTCTGAGATACATCTCCCAAACCCTATTTTTTATTTTTTGGTTAACAGGGTCTCACTAAGCTGCTGAGGTTTGCTTCCAGCCTGTGATATTCCTGTCTTATCCTCCTAAGTACTGAGATTTAAGGTGTGTACCCCCGTGCCTGGCTCATTTTTATACATTTTATATAGTTGTGCTTTTGGGGGTTTACAATAATTTTCACAAATTTCACTGAGAAATAAACTCAAAGAACTCCTTATCTGTGCTAGAAGAGACTATTCTATAGCCGGTAAATGTTCTTTTTATAATATCATTGGTTTTTTAGAAATTATGTCTAATATTTAACTTTGCCTTTTAAAAACACATGGCACAAGCTGTTTTTCATCATTCATAGAGTTTAATTCCATCTTCTTCTTTAGTTATTTGGAAAAATAATTTATTATATAATAAATTTATATAACATACAAATTTAAACTTTATTATATAATAAATTATTATATCAATTTAAGAAATAAAATAGCTTTAGAAGAACCAACAAATTAATGGCAGCACCATCACTAAAAAATAAATGATTAAATGCTGCAATATCTTTGTTTTAGAGGTTCACAGAGGCAAATATGCTTCTAATAAATGTTTAACAATCTTCATTAAGCTCTCTTTGCACATTAAAACCATCTAATATTGCTATAATAATTATTATTTTAAACAGCAGAGTGAGCACAAGTAGAATTGATCACTTACCCAGACTGAATAAAGCAATCCCCAATATTTTGATCATTCTCACTAATAATAGAAGCCCTAATCAAAAATCCTCTTGTATCAAGAACAATAATGTAAGAGAATATAAATTTTTGAAGTCTTATTCAGGTGATATCATACAAAGCAATAGATGAAACATTTCAGCCCAACTACATATAGAGAAGCAACATACCACCAAAAATATTTTTCTGTAGCTAACCTAGCATGAAAAGCACAGAAATAAAATAACACTCTGAGCAGGCATTGTTAGTGCTGCCGTCATTGGGATGATTATGGGCTTTTGAAAGATGGACATATTTTGATCATTTCAATCATGAAAGATACGGTCAATTGACTTGTAGAAGGGCTATAAATGAACTTTCAGATTCCACTATTCTATTTTTACCAAACTGTGGGACAACAAAGCCATTTATGACTTATCTTCATAGTTTCAAGATTTTTATGGACATTTGAGTTGCAAATAGTCTATTAGGGAACTTAACTGAAGCTATTTTTGCAAAAGAGGTTTTGAATTTCATGTAAAAAAAGAGATAAAGTTGCAATCAAAATAAATTCTCTGATATTGGCCACCTCTTTCCTAAAGCAAAAAGAATTTAAAATCTCTCTTTGCTTTAACTGAGCCTGTGCTAATTAGTCCCAGTAGTAATAATGTAAATTCATATTAGTTCTGAAGCTGAGGTAATTTAGAAGAAAACATCAAAAGTCCAATGGATGCCGATAATATTCCCTCACTAATGACTTAGATCTGCACTGATGACTCTCAAGGAAATGGTGCAGAGCAGTTTTCTGAATCTACAATACATCATACAGAATACTCTTCTACATATTGTCCAACCTTATTATCTATTGGATTTCTTTCTGTATCTTTGTACTATATTAAAATTTTATTCATCTGAAAGAAAGCTCTGTTTTCTTTCTAAGGGATGTCTGAGTGTCTTTTAGAAGTATTTGTTAGTTATAACATCTTACAACATTTAAAATTTGGATAATTATCTTGAGAAATTCTTCTCTCTCTCATGGCTAAAAAAACTAGATTTTTGCCCCCTATCACGAATAAATTAGCTATCTCTTTGAAAACCAGGCAATGATTTTTTAAATGTGCAATTTAAAATTTCAAACCATATTACCATTTTCCTCCCAGAAGCTTCACTGTCAGTGACTTAGTAAAACCATCATTAATCACAAGATAAGCTACAGTCATGTGGTGATTGTAATTTGGTCCCACGGAACCAAAGACAAATGATATGGAATACTATTAGCAATGATAGCTTTAATGTAGACATTCATCATGGACTCAGGTTCACTTGATGTGACTTTGGATAAAAACAGAGGGAAATTGCCTAGCTGTTAAAAATTCTATTACTATGAAATCATAATTTTGGCAAAATTGTACAAAATAAGAGTGATACACTTTATGCTCCCATTTTTTGCTCTTAAAAGACAAAATTGCAGAGATCTTTAAAGAACCATGATGCAATGCAATTAGAATAGTGAATGCTGATTAGTTGTTATCTAATTTCTAAGAATAGAATCTAGACAGTTTGGCAAACCGCCTCTTTATAGGAGACACAAAACTCCTCTAATTCATCAGAACAGATATATTACAAAGGCTAAAAAGGAAACATTTTGCATACATACACACGCGTGCGCGTGCGCGCACACACACACGTCTTCAACAGTGACCTATTTTATTGCTCATGAACTTTCAAAATATACTACGTTACATCTTAGGCAACAAAATACAATTGTTAGGGACTTACCATTTGTAAGAACTAAGATACCATTCAGTAGTCATATGTAGGAACATTTAGATTTATGAGGACCTACACAGTTATTAGTAAATCATAGTGTAAATTCAATGTGATATCAGAAGTATTCATTTGATTCATAGCCATAACTAGGAATAAATAATAACTGTGGTTTGCAGACTTTTTCTAACTTCTCAGTGATATTGATGCTTTATGTCTTTGCCTACACCTGTGTGTGCAGTTTTTTTTTAATTTTCTAGAAATATATTTATATTTATTTTAATTTTACCTATTGTTTTTCTTCTGACTTTTTAGAAGTAAAATTCTTTATTTATTCAAATCCCTAAAAATTAATACTATATTTGCTTTAACATATATCCTAGAATTGGCTCCATGGTCAAATTATTGACATCATGAAGAAGTTGTTTTGCATGCTTAGACTGTGGAAAATATGCCATTTATAAATTGTTGAAAAATTCCAATGACAACAGAAATTTGAAATTGAAGGTACTTAATTTAGAATACCCTTAAATAATTGACTGCTATAGTAGCATAGAAGATTAATTTCTATAAGACAAAAGGTTTTCATGATAAGGACAGTATGTTAAAGTGTGAATAGATTTATTAAAAACATGTTAATTTTCATATTTTGTAAATTTCAATAAAATAAATTTATAGCAGATATTTGTAGGCATCCCATTAATGCTGGTGATACTGTAAACAAGTGTTATATATGTAATAGCTTAAACAATATTTATTACTTCAGATAGTTCTGGAGTCAGGATTGGTGTAGATATCTGACTTCTTTGAGTCTTCACGTGTATTTTTCTCTGTGCA
Organism: Muscardinus avellanarius; assembly: GCF_963383645.1. Taxonomy (NCBI): domain Eukaryota; kingdom Metazoa; phylum Chordata; class Mammalia; order Rodentia; family Gliridae; genus Muscardinus; species Muscardinus avellanarius. The sequence goes on from NC_137794.1 coordinate 93,452,095, forward strand.
CACACATCCATCTCTGTGTGTGCACCTTTGTTTCTCTGTGTGTGTAAATTTTTTTTCTTATAAGAACATGAGTAAAACTGGATTAAATCCACCATAATAGCCTTCTTTTGGCCCAATTATGTTTTCAAAGGCATTATCTCCAAATATAATAACATTGTGAGCTGCTGGGGGCTAATGTTTTAACTTATATTAATTCAGGGTACATAAATTAGCCCAATGTAAATATATTTACAATAGAGTATTGGGGACTTATAACTGTTTGAAGAAAAAACTGGCATCTTAGAGTTTACATCATTTTGCTTTCATGTTTAGAATTTCAGTTTCCTCATCTGTTCAACAATTTAACAGATCATAATTGAGATTATGTTATGTAATCATGGAAAGCAATTAATGGAGTTCTTGGCAAGCCTTAACATATAAGCACATGAATTGCAACCAGGAAACATACTGATGATAAGCATGGTCATATTCGATTTGGGAAATTTTCATACATTATGTCCCTGGATATGAAATGACTTGTTAGCCTTTTATGTAATGATACATTTGCTGCCCAAATGCTTATTCATTGAGCACTGTACCCTATTTAACAGTCTTACTAAGCTATTTACCTTACTACTATTACAGTTGCAGGAGTCACTGCATTTTTATAAATGAATATAATTTTCCTGATGATATATTTAAAATTCTTTTTACTTTGCCTTAGTTTGTATCTAGTTCATTATTTGTGGTCCAAGGTAAAATGAAATAGACCCATTTTTGTTGGATCTAGTAAAAATTTTTGGAAATATACTTTTAATCTTGTCATAACTCTGTTAAAACAATTTCTTCAACATTGATACTTTTTTCTTACTAGACTTTCTTTTGTCTCTTTATTTATATATCAATTTACTCAACAAATATATATTTTGTGCATACATATACCAGCAGTTTTTTGGTGTTTGGAATACAAAACAAAGGCAAAAAAGTAAGCAAACCACATGAACGTTTTTAACTTTATGACATTTATGTTTAAGTATTGATTGCTAGAATTTTTTCTGTGAAAGGTAAAATACTCAATCCACCTCTCTACCTTTAATCAACATCAATCTTGGTTGTAATTTAGAATGTATAGTGGTCTCAGCTACAAAGTAAAGTATAACAACTTATTTATATTTTATATAAATGTTTATTCCTGCAATATAATCTAAAAAATAAGCACTAGTGCAACTATGACTTTTTCCAGAATTATCTTGCCTTAAACCATTGAATATGATAATAAAAAATGCCATGCCTTTAATTTACTTTTAGGTAATTATCAAAACTATATGTAGTCACCGGACTTGGTGGTCCACACTTGTAATCCCCGTGCTTGGGAGGCGGAGACAGGAGGATGACGCAGGTTCGAAGGCAGTCTTGATGGCTTAAGCGACCCTGATTTCAAATAAAAATATAAAATAGGTCTGAAAGTGTAGACCGGAGGTAGAAGGGTTTCCAGGAACCCCAGTGCCATCAAAAACAAAAAACAACAACAATAACAACAAAAACCCTATATGCAGTCACTTCTCTCAGCCTCTGCTTATATGGAACATCTTAATTTTTCCTTTTATTTATTACTATAGTTTAAACTTAGTATTCCCCAAGGTTAATAAGTTGAAGACTTAATCTGCCACATAGCAGTGTCGAGATATGAGACCTAATAAGAGTTGGTTAGGTTGCCTGGCTTGGTGACGCACGCTTGTAATCCCCACGCTTGGAAGGCGGAAACAGGAGGATCGCGCAGGTTCGAAGCCAGCCGCGCTGGTTAAAACACCCTGTTTCCAAATAAAAATATAAAAATAGGTCTGGGAGTGTAGCCCGGAGGTAGAAGGGCTTCTAGGAACCTTAGTACTACTACAAAAAAAAAAAAAAAAGTTGGTTAGGTCATGAGCACCTTGTCTTCATGAACAGATTCATATCATTATTGTGGAATCATTTGTTATCACAAGAGTAAATATAGGCCTCTGCTACTGGTACAATCCTATGCTCTCTTGTCTTTCCACCTTTTGCCAAGAGATAATGCAGCACAAATGCCTTCATTGGCTTCTGGTACCTTGGTATTAGACTTTTCAACCTTCAAAACCATGAGTCAAATAAATTAATATTCTTTATAAATAACCCAGTCTACGATATTCTATTATAACAAGACAAATTGGACTAAGACATTAATGAATTATAGTATTATAGGATACAGAACTCTTAGTTGACACAATTTTTCTTTCAATTTTTTTAAGAAATTTATTTATTTAATTTTTTAGTGGTACTGGGGTTCCTGGAAGCCCTTCTACCTCCGGGCTACACTCCCAGATCTATTTTTACATTTTTTTTGTTTGTTTGTTTGTTTGGAAACAGGGTCTCCTAAGCCAGTGTGCGCAGCTGGCTTTGAACCTGTGCGATCCTCCTGTCTCTGCCCCCCAAGCGCGGGGATTACAAGCGTGCGCCACCACACCCGGCTTCTTTCAAAATTTTGAGTAGATTTTCCCATTGTATTTTGGCCTCTGAGAATTTAGATGAGTCTGTATTGATCTTATAGGAGATGCTTATTCATGACAAGTCTCTGTTCTTTTGATGCCTTCAAGCATCTCTTCATCACTGACTTTCATCTAGTTGATGAAGATATGTATAAATGAGAATATTTTGGAACTTGTTTTGCACATGACTTAGTATAATTAACATCATACTCAAGAACAAAGTTGTTGAATTTACACTGCTTTTTTAAGATTTACCACAGAGACATGGTAATCAAGACAGTATCACATTGGTTTAAAAAGTCACATAAATCAAGAAAACATAACTGAGATCCTAGAAACAGACCCACGAAAATATATTCAATTGATTTTCTTAAATAAAAGTATAAGTTAATTCAAAGAAGAAACAGAAGTCTTTGTACCAAATAGCACTGGAATAATTAGATGTCCATTTACAAACTTGTTCACCTGACCTTGTGTTTTTGTTTTGTTTTGTTTTGTTTTGTTTTTTTGTGGTCCGGGGTTCACGGAAATCCTTCTACCTTTGGGATACACTCCAAGTACCTATATTTATACTTTTTTATTTGGAAACAGGGTCTCTTAAGCCAGAGGGCTGGCTTCAAACCTGCACGATCCTCCTGTCTCCGCCTCCCAAGCGCGAGGATTACAAGCGTGTGCCACCACGCCCGGCTAACCTTGTGTTTTAAATGTCACACAAATCTATCAAAATGAATTATATAGGTAAATGAAATTCAAAAATAAAGAATACAGAACAAAATAATGTATGAAAATAATCTATTGGATTTGTTTTTGCACTGACTGTTCTCAATACAATAATAATATTAGAATATTTTAAAAATGTCAAGTTGTACTTTGCTAAAATTAAAAGGATACAATCAAGAAAATGAAAGATCACAGAAAGAAAAATTATTTGCAAATTCAAATCTTATTGAAAACTATACAAATAATACAAATAAAAACTGTACAATAAAAATAGTCTATATTGGTTTTCTGCTCTATTATAAAAGTATCAAAAATTAATGTTTCAAAATAGTAAAAATTTATTATCTTTTAGTTCTGTAAGTTACACATTCAACACTGATCAGTAGGTGTGCACTCCTATGGGCTCTAGAGGAGAATCCATTTATTTGACATTTCCACTTCAGGAGGCAGCTTCCAGTCCTATGTTCCTTCAATTGTGGCTTCTATAATCATACTACATTCTCTGACTCTGATATTCTTCCCTCTTTAAAGAGATCTTATGATTACTTTGGATCCACCTAGATAATAATCAAGTTTAAACTTCCTATATGACGACTCTTAAATCAAAGATATTTGCAAGAAAATTTAATGTAGTCTGGTCACAAACTTTGGGATTCAGGAGTTCATATATTTGGGAGGCCTTGATTCTGTTTGAATAACTTAATTAAAATGAACGAAATATGAAAATACATGCCCAAAAGAAAATATACAATAAGCATACATATATGTCAAAAGATGGTCAATATTATTTTCCCCTTAGGAAAGTATAAACAGGAACAACAGTAAGACCCTCCTACACACTTGTTAAAAATGACTGAAAGTTAAAAAAAATATGAGCTGCAAAGCAGCTACTGATGAAGAAGTATAGTGTAAAGGTGTAGAGAAATATTCATCACTGGCAGGGTGAAAAATTGTACAACACTTTAGACAATAGTTTGTCAGTTTCATACATAGCTAAACATAATTGCCACAGCAATTCTACTCCTAGCTATTTACTCCACTGTTGTGAAAATATATATGTACACAAAATTCTACATGTAGGTATTTATACCAAGCATAGAATTCCCCTAGAGTTCCTTCAGTAGGTGAATGAAAACAAGAAATAGTGAACCGTATTATGGAGTACTCTCTCCAGCAACAGAAAGGAATGAATTATCAAGACATGCAAAGCTGTGGATAAATCTTAAATGCATATTGTCCAGTGGAAAAAACTACTTTGGAAAGGCCACATGGTATATGATTCACTTCTGTGGCATTCTGGAAAAGGTGAAAATATATGGTTTTTCATTAAACTATATAGTTGAGTGGTTCTCTTTAAATATTTGGGGGCGCTCTTGTCTGCCCCAGTGCCCTCACAGTCTCATGCTGTTGGGCTGTTACCAGCAAACTGCTAATGTTTTCAGTAATGTTCTGGCGATGGGATGTTTGTTCTGCAAAATTGGCAACTCCTGGAAATGGTGACTTTTTTCAGGTATTTTTCATTTGTCTGACTATGGGCTGTACTGCACGCTGAGGAATGGGGTTTTCAACAGAGCCCTGCAGCGTATCTGTCCTCTTTGTGGCCTGTAAGCCAGCTAACCTTCATTCCTATCATGCCACTGAGTTAGGGTGGGAGGGGAGAGGGAAATTGCCCCAAGTTAAAATTCCACAGACCATACTGTTCTAACTGAAGTTCAGTAGCGTTTCTTGGGTGAATGTTTTCCATTCATTCTGTTAATGAATTTGGTTAATTTTCAGAGTTCTATAAGGGTTAATAGTATTGACAACATTTTCATTGTTTTATTGAGTGGGCAGGTTCAGTGAAGTCCTCATACCCCCAGTCCAGAGGCAATCTCTACAAACACAGATCTTGGTCTAAGAATGTAAATATTTCAGCTGGGGTGGAATAATGACTACAGCATCAGGGGATAGTGGAATAGTAAATTGAAGTCAGATTTTGGGAGAGAGGAACATTCATTGCCACTACTAAATGTCAGATTCTAACACATAAGTAAAAAAAAAAAATGTTCATGTATTTAAAATTGAGAAATAGCCTGAAAAACAGATTATTGAAAAAGTACTTTTATAAAAGATAGATTAATTATTAAAAATAGTTTGATTTGCCGGGCGTGGTGGTGCACACTTGTAATCTCTGTTCTTGGGAGGCTGAGACAGAAGGGTTGCAGGTTTGCAGCTAGCCTCAGCAACTTAGTGAGGCCCTCTGCAATTTAGTGAGACCCTGTTTACAAATATAGAGAATAAAAATAGGGCTGGAGATGTAGCTAGGACAGAGAATGCCCTGGGGCTCAAAAAAAATTCAAGCAAAATGAAAAATCATAAGTTTAAAGAATTGTAAGAAACATTTTTTAGGAAAACAATATAATTTTGAGAATCATGAATATAAGACACATATAAAAAGGCTAAAATAAGGGATGCTTTTAAGTTTTAAGTATGAGTGACTAGAAACATTTATTCAGTTATATAACAGAAATTGGTGTTAGGAGGAGGACTTAAATTAATTGAACAGCTTGAGTTTATATATTAATGGAGTATACAATAAAACATTCAGAAAACTTTTGATGTGTTATGAAATTTCCAGAAAAATCTGAATACTTAGCTAGAATTAAATGAGAAGTCAGAGATCCCTAATGTTGATTTGAAAATAAATAATATATGTAAGATTTGAAGCTGGGAAGAAAACCTTTTTTAAACAAGATAATATTTATAGATAATTTATAGAAAATATTTATAGAATATATTTATAGAAAATACAACTTTGAACATGGACATGGAGTACAGACAGACTGTGGACAACTTTGTATGTGCTATCAAAAGTATGATAGTTTGCCAGACATGGTGTCACACATCTATGATCCCAGTACTTGAGAGGCTGAGACAGGATGATTGCAGATGCAAGACCAGCCTCAAAAACTTACTGAGACTCTCAGCAAACTAGTGAGACCCTGACTCGAAACAAAAATTTAAAAAGGGTTTAGGGTAAAGCTTGGAGATAGAGTACCTCTGAGTTCAATACCCAGCAACACCACCACAAAAGTATGGTCATTTTTTGGGAGGATGCCAGTCTAACATACTGAATATAAGCAAAATGGGAGAAAGAAATAGAATATATGAGACATACATTTTTAAATTTATTCAGTTTTAAAAGCACTTATGTAGAATTGGGACCTACAACAAAAAGAAGTACATTAATGGCAAAACGGGTGAAATCAAAATAATTTCCTGAATCTAGTTATTAATAGCAATAATAAGCCAGGTATGGTGGTGCACACTTGTAATTCCAGTGTACTGGAGGCTGAGACCGGAGGATCGCAGTTCGTGGACAGCCTCAGCTACTTAGTGAGGCACTCTGTAACTTAGTGAGATCCTGTTTCAAAATAAAAAGTAAAAAGTAGTGCAGGGAGTATAGCTCAGAGGTTTCCATCCATACCCACACCCACACAAAAAATAGAAATAATAGTAAGATTAAATAAAATGACCGTATTAGTGATTTTCTCTAGTGGAAATCACCTACCAACCATAGAAAATGGACACATAAGTGGAACCAAGACTTTGTTGTATCAATGAACAACTTGGTGCTAACAAATACTATAAGCTCAGAATTTCATTTGAGTTTTCTTCTTTTTTTTCTTGTTGGTTAAAAATGTGACATAAAGTAAAAAAATAAAAAATTGAAATTACTCAGATTTGAAGAATCAAGACTAGAATAGTTTCATAAGATATGGCAAAAGTTTTTGAAAGGCAACTGTAGAATAAAAAGTCATTTTATAAGTATTTATTTTATGGTACTATCACTGTATTTACAGTTTTGACTTGTAATTATGGAGCACAAGTTACTGATTTTACTAGACAATTAGTTTTTTGTGTTATTGGACCCACAGTTACAATAAAATATATAATCCTGAACAATACTTGGTTTGATTCTATTTTGACCAGGATAAGAAACTATCAAATGCCTTTTTATTTACTATTTTATGTCAGTTGAATCAGTTTATAATTTTTCATTAAGTATCTGTGTTTTGGGTCCGGGCCTCTGGCCCCGACCCTGGGCGGGTGGGCAGGCACTGGCGGGGCACACCTAGGCGACCCCCTTTCCACCCGAAAGGACCCTGTGGTCTGGACCTCTGGCCCCGACCCTGGGACGGTGGGCAGGCACTGGCAGGGAACCACTAGGCGACCCCCTCCCCACCCGGAAGGACCCTGTGGTCTGGGCCTCTGGCCCCGACCCTGGGCTGGTGGGCAGGCGCTGGCGGGGCACCCTTCGGCGACCCCCTCTCCACCCAGAAGAATCTGTGGTCCAGGCCTCTGGCCACGACCCTGGGCGCGTGGGCAGGCACTGGTGGGACACCCTTCGCCGACCCCCCACTCCACCCAGAAGGACCCTGTGGTCCGGGCCTCTGGCCCCAATCCTGGGCGGGTGGGTAGGCACTGGTGGGGCACCCCTAGGTGATCCCCTTTCCACCCAGAAGGACCCTGTAAAAAAGGAAAAGAAAAAGAAAAAAGGAAAATATTGGAGAGGGGTCAAGGAGGCTGTGGTGGATGCCAGGATACTGGAGATGCAGACAAAACTTATCCAAATGAACTGGAATTATTGGAAAAATTCCCCGCAAAGGAGGACTGCTTCTTCTCTATATTGTTAAGAATCTTGGACATCACCTGTAAGGAGAGAGACTTTAGCGGAGACCAAGGAGAATGGCGGTGCTGAAAGTGGTCTTCGCATTGGTGGTGGAGACTTGTATTCAGAAGAAGCAGAAATCAGAGCCTAACAACCTTATTTTATTTTTTATTTTTTTGGTGAAATTACACCAAAGGTTGAATGCTACCATCACACATGCTGAGGAACACTGGGCAACATTCAGAATGGAAAAAGAGCTTGGGAAAGATTTGAAATGATGGAGGCAGTGGCAATGGTAGTTGGTAGTACTCAGGGGAGGCAGAGATCTGATGCATTACACCTGGAACCTTTGAAGTAATGACTCCACAGGCAGAATGCTACCACCACGCACCCTCGAGAACATGGGACAAATGGTTGGGTAAAGAGGGTGCTCGGATTAGAGCCTGCCGAGGGGTGAGGCTGGTGACAGACACAGCAAAGCTGGGATTGGAGCCTGTTGTGAGGCAAGGCTGGTGCTGGAGCCTCTGAGGCCGGGATCGGAGCCTGCCGAGTGGTTAGGCCGGTGCTGGGGCCAGTGAAGCCAGGATCGGATCATGCCGTGAGGCAAGGCCGATGCTGGGGACTTCGAGGCTGGGATCGCAGCCTGCCGAGGGGTTAGGCCTGTGCTGGGGCCAACAAGACCGGGATTGGAGCCTGCCGTGAGGCAAGGCTGGTACTGGGGCCTCTGAGGCCGGGATCCGAGCCTGCCAAGGGGTTAGGCCAGTGCTGGGGCCAACAGCCGGCATCGGAGCCTTCCATGAGGCAAGGCCGCTATTGAGGCCTCCGAGGACAGGATCGGAGCCTGCCGAGGGGTTAGACTGGTGCTGGGGCCAGCAAGGACGGGATCGGAGCCTTCCGTGAGGTAAGGCTGGTGGTGGGGCCTCCACGGCTGGGATCAGAGCCTGCTGAGGGGTGAGGCCGGTGCCGGGGCCAGTGGCCGGCATCGGAGGCTTCCGTGAGGCAAGGCTGCTATTGAGGCCTCTGAGGCCAGGATCGGAGCCTGCCGAAGGGTTAGGCCAGTTCTGGGGCCAGCGAGGCCCGGATTGGAGCCTGCCGCGAGGCAAGGCCGGTTTCGGGGTATCAGAGGCTGGGATCAGAGCCTGCAGAGGGGTTAGGCCAGTGCAGGGTCCAGTGGCCGATATCGGAGCCTTCTGTAAAGCAAGGCCGCTACTGAGGCCTCCGAGGCCTGGATCAGAGCCTGCCGAGGGGTTAGGCCAATGCCGGGGCCATTGGGAGCATCGGAGCCTTCCATGAGCAAGACCGCTGCTTGAGCCAGCGAGGTCTGGATCATTCTACCGGGTAGCCAGGCCACAACTGGGGTCATCAAGAGTGGGATCGGTACTTGCAACGTGGCATGCACAGAGAAATATCGCAGAAAATTAAAACCAGATGCTTCCCCTAATCAGCAATAACTAGGAGGAAAGGGGCAACAGGAAGAGGTCGAGTTATAGAAAGGGTCCTATAGTGAAGCAATTAAGGTGACCAATCAGAAGGTATGGAATAGGGGAGGATGGAACCTGTTTAAAACGCAGGAGATACATAAACATATGTATCAAAGTGAATCACCAAACAAGCATGGGATTGAGGGAGGGGGAGGGAATGGGATGGGGACTGGATGAGGGCTAATTGGATGATGTGTGCTTGTATATCCTCTCGAGTCTTGTATTCCAATGTGATATATGATTACAATGCACCAATAAAAAAAAAATAAAGTATCTGTGTTTTGTGCAATTTATTTCATTAATTACTTTTTCTTACATGCAGTGTAATGTGCATTAATATTATTGAACGAATACGCTATTCCCAAGTTCTGACCAAAGTTCTTCAGTAAAAACTGTGAGTTTTGTTACATCATTACCATGGTACCTTGTTAATTACTGTCTGGCTATGCACCTGAGGAGAGAAGAATGACCCAGACGTAGACCACATTGGGAGGGGCAGGCCAGGCACCCTCACTGTTTAGGGACAACCCCGCTGGACACTGTTCCACAGCTTTTATTCATTCAATAGGGGAGAGGTTGAGGTTTGATTACTGTTGCACATGTGCAAAGCCTCGGGAGTAATGTTTAACTAGTTGAGGTGCAGGGAAAGCCAGGGGCAAAGTCTAACCAGGCAAACCAGTGAACAATTGCAGAAGAGTCCTTGAGGTTGCAGTTAGCAATAAAAGCACTGAGGAGGTGCAGTATCCTTGAGATAATGCTTGAGAAGTGGGATATTTGGGAATAGGTGCTGGACAGAGACGCAGAAACTTGGAGGAACAGACTGCTTTCAGCAAACCCATCCATCTAATTATGGTTTTCCATGACCCTTGGGCTTTTCTGGCAACCCATTTCTGGAAGTTGAATTCTACACAGTACTTTATGCTTTTATTAAGTATTAGCAGTTTTAATATCAACTTTAGAAATTATACATCAAATATTTTATCCCCCTTACTACAGTGTCTGAAGAGCTACTTCATACAAGCTATAACCCTCACTTTGTTAATCATTTTCCCCCAAAAAACAACCAATTTTATTTTATCTTTTTAAATTTTTTACTGAACATAAATGGTATACATTTAAACTATACTTGATTTTACTCTCATTTCATTGATTATGTGTGTAGTGTCCTTTCTCAATATTCTTATAAAATAAATCTTCAAAACTTGTTGTGACTGTGTGTATGTATGTCACTGTCACCGTGAACTACATTATGATGTAAGACTATGATGCCTAATAAAAGTATAAAAGAGAAAAAAAGTATGAAACAAATTATAATGATGTCATTTCTGATATTTTTGTTACTGAGCAATATATAAAGAGAATGAAACATAGGCCCTAGAATATTGTTTTATTTTTAAGTTCTGGAGATGCAATTTCTGCAATTTGTATTTTTACAATTTGCTCAATGTACAGTACAAAAATAGGCTACTTCTGTGGAGAAAACCTCTGCCAAGGACTTTTTGTTCTATCTTTATGATGAGTGCAGATTCTTCATTAAAAAGCAATTTTTTTTCATTTCAAATGTTGAATAAGCTGATACTTAAAATAATTTAGTTGGTTAAAATTAGATGCTAAGAAAAAAAAAAAAGACAGGCACATACACATGAGATTTTTTTCTAGTTCCAAAGCAGTTTTATTTGATAGTAAAAAATAGCTGTGTTAATCTTTTAACATATAAAGAGCCAAATGAGTGTTGACGTTCATGCTGTTCTGAATAACGCTTTTTACTTCAAAAATGCAAAGTATTATACATTTTTATAACATCGTTGCATATTAAATTAAGACGGTACTAAAGAAAGAAATGCCTAGTAGTTTTCTCCCTACTATAAGTCCATCTCTTTGAAAATTTTGAACCACACATTACTTGTCTTAAAAGATGTAAGTTGTAAACTCAAAAATAATTTCATCAATGAGAATAGTATAAGTTCTCCAAATATTTGTGCTAGGTTTTACTATATTTTCCCATGGTATTCCCATGACTCTCTAATAATTTTTATTCAAAGTTTTTTTCCCAATTGTGGAAGAGAGTAATTTTGATTCAAAAAACAATATATAACTCTCAAGTGAACATGGTATTTTTTTTTTTTTAGAAACATTTATTGGGTACCTAGTATGGCCTGGTAAGAGGGATATTTTTGGCTTCAAAACAACTGGAAACTGTTATGGCCTGCATTAGTGTATCTCTCCAAAATTCATTTTAGAAAATCCTTATTCCTAGAGAGATAGTACTAGCAGATTGCTTTTGTGAGTCGATTAGATCATGTAAGCAGAACTCTCATACATGAAATTGTCTTTATAAACATGTCAGAGAGGATCCCTCAAGTCCCACCGACCATATGAATGAGAAGATTTTGTCTATGAACTAGAAAGCCAGCTTTCACCAGGCACCAAGTTTGCCATGATTGTGGACTTTGCTGCCTCCAAAACAGTGAGAAATAAATTTTGCATAAAAGGTAATTTTTTATAAGATTGTGGTACTTTATCCTATCACTCCAAACAGACTAAGACAGATATAATGATAATAATATCAGGATCTTTTCAGGGTATGAAGGGTGGATTCTGAACCTCACTCAAGACCACCAAGAGGTTTGTGTTAAAATTATTTCTGTGAGTTTATATTGGGATTAAAAGCTAAGAGGACTTAAATTTAAACAATGACTGAGAATAGTGTTATATGCAGGGAAGCAGGAGAACCATTTGGTAGGAAGACAATCTAGAGTAGATGTTCTATATGTAACCTATTTTTGGAATCGTGAGTATATATTTGCATATATTTGCTGATGGTATTCCTTAGTGAAACTTCTTAGAAGGCTACTTGTCCTATAATGAGGCATCTCCCCAAACTTCCCATACATTCAGTATGTAATTTCTTATATCATCTTTTTTCAATAAAATATTGCCATTGCATTTTACATATTTTATTGAAAGTATTCCAATATTTCATTTAAATTACTTACCTTTTTCCATGTTGTGTAAGAGTAATACCAATTTTTTTTTTATCGGTGTATTAGTCATCAAGGCCTGTTTTTTTTTTTTTTTTTTTTTTTTTTTTTTTTTTAATTTTTGGTGGTACTGGGGTTCCTGGAAGCCCTTCTTCCTCCGGGCTACACTCCCAGACCTATTTTATATTTTTGAAACAGGGTCTCTTACGCCAGCACGGCTGGCTTCGAACCTGCGCGATCCTCCTGTCTCCGCCTCCCAAGCGCGGGGATTACAAGGGTGCGCCACCACGCCCGGCTATCAAGGCCTGTTTTATATAACCAAAAGTTTTTGTGGGTATTTGTGTTGCAAATAGATCAGCTAGGATTACTCGATTTGCAAGACCTAGGTAAATATGTATGTGGGACCACTTGCTCTTAAATGATCATGTATTTCAAAAAAATCGCAATGAAGTATTAAAACAAACACAGGATCCTGTAAAATTTCAGACTGTCTACAAAGTGGTTCTTATTATTAGTATTTACATCCTTTATGTCACTGTTTGAAAAGGGAAAAAAGTAATTCAAGATTTTTTGTCTGATCCAAAGCTATTTATATATTATATACATATTTACAATGATTTAACAGCTAAAGTTTTTAACAAAAGTAAGATAAAGTTATATAATGTTATTCTTAAAATATATTATTTAAAAGAACAGAAACTTGAAAAAGTCACATGCCAACTGATTTAACCAATTACTTATTTTTCAATGTCTTTTTACTCACCTTTAAACTTAGTCTGACAAAAGAAATCTAAGTTTGTATAATATGCCCCCAAACAATAAATGTCTAATTTGACAGAAAAGAGAAATAGTAGAAAATATCCAAGTGGGTCTTTGGCCTCTAATTAACATAGAGCTAAATATTTTTTCTGTGGAGTTCAATTATCTAATAAAAATAAAGTGAAGAATTTGTAAAACAAGAATATTCATGAAATATAGCCAAAGTGGCATTAAGCACAAAGTTTCCTGGTTTTTCTCTTCTTTTGCCACTATAAATAATTTTTCAAATTCCATTGTGGCTAAATATACACTCTTCTCACATGCTCCACATGGAGACATTTAAATAACTATGTTGTATGAGGGAAATAGAATAACCTTTAAGATCTCTGCCAGCTGGCATTGAAGTGAACCTTCAAAATCAGTGTTTTCCCTTTTCTCAAGGGCTCCCTGAGGACTGCATTGAAAACAATTTTGTCTTGCTGTCTAACATAGTTCATGCATCAACTCCAACCCACAGTGACACCAAGGAATTACTGTGGTATGTTACCCCGAATGATACCCACGGTACATTCAGAAGATAACTTTCAGCATTCATGTTCTACAGAGATAACATGTATGTCAGGATTCATACCACACTGATATTTACTCTTGTAGGCTACAGCAGTGAAACCTCAAAAAATAATATATATTGCCCTAAATATAGCATGCATATAATAAAACTATAGCTCTTTAGTAGTTCAAAAAATTGCATCAAACATTTTTCACTGACACTCTTTTATGCTACATGTTAGGTTTTAGAGAGAAAATGCATAGTATGTTCTGGCATTTAAACTATTTTAATCAAAATACTTATTCTCTTTCATTTTTAATTTTCATCTTGATATATAATATTTTCATTAATGTCTTTTTAGCCATATTTTTATTTGATACTATATCATAGACTATCACTCATTCTTCAGATAAATGAAACTAGAAGGTTTTGGGTTACCTATAAAATACATTTCATAAGTATTTTAATTTTTAATCATTTCTAAGAAAAAATCTGAATACTTTCCAATTCAATTAAACAGAATCAAAGATACAATACTGTCTTATTTATTTATTTTTTAATTTTTTTTTTTTTTTTTGGTGGTACTGGGGTTCCTGGAAGCCCTTCTTCCTCCGGGCTACACTCCCCGACCTATTTTTATATTTTTGAAACAGGGTCTCTTACGCCAGCACGGCTGGCTTCGAACCTGCGCGATCCTCCTGTCTCCGCCTCCCAAGCTCAGGGATTACAAGCGTGCGCCACCACGCCCGGCTTTTTAATTTATTTTTATTGGTGCATTGTAACCATATATCACATTGGAATACAAGACTTGAGAGGATATACAAGCACACATCATCCAATTAGCCCTCATCCAGTCCCCATCCCATTCCCTCCTCCTCCCTCGATCCCATGCTTGTTTGATGATTCACTTTGATACATTTGTTTATGTACCTCCTGCATTTTAAACAGGCTCCATCCTCCCCTATTCCATACCTTCTGGTCACTTTAATTGCTTCACTATAGGGCCCTTTCTATAACTCGACCTCTTCCTGTTGCCCCTTTCCTCCTAGTTATTGCTGATTAGGGGAAGCATCTGGTTTTAATTTTCTGTGATATTTCTCTGTGCATGCTGCATTGCAAGTACTGATCCCACTCTTGACGGCCCCAGTAGTGGCCTGGCTACCTGGTGGACTGATCCAGACCTCGCTGGCTCAAGCAGTGGCCTTGTCTCATGGGAGGCCCTGATTCTGGCCTCGCTGGCCCCCACACCGGCCTAATCCCTTGGCTGGCTCCGATCCCGGCCTTGGTGGCCCCAGCACCGGCCTAGCCTCAAGGCAGGCTCCATCCCAGCCTTGCTGACCCTGGCACCGGCCTAACTCCTCGACAGACTCCTCTCCTGGCCTCGGAGTCCCCAACACCGGCCTAACCCCTCGGCAGGCTCTGATCCCAGCCTTGGAGGCCTCAGTAGTGGCCTTGCCTCACAGAAGGCTCCATTGCCGGTCCCTGGCCCCAGCACCAGCCTAACTCCTCGGCAGGCTCCGATCCTGGCCTCGGAGGCCTCAGCACCGGCCTTGCCTCACTGCAGGCTCTGATCCAGGCCTCACTGGCCCTGGCACTGGCCTAACCCCTCGGCAGGCTCCGATCCTGGTCTCGAAGGCCCCAGAACCGGTCTTGCCTCACAGCAGGCTCCGATCCTGGCCTCACTGGCCCCAGCACCGGCCTAACGCCTCGGCAGGCTCCAATCCTGGCCTCAGTGGTTCCACCACCGGCCTTGCCTCACGGCAGCCTCCAATCCCAGCTTTTCTGTGACCATCGCTGTCCTCACCCATTGGCAGGCTCCAATCCGAGCACCCTCTTCACCCAGCCATTTGTTCCACGTTCTCGAGGGTGCGTGTTGGTAGCATTCTGCCTCTGGGGTTATTACTTCAAAAGTTCCAGGTGTAGTGCATCAGATCCCTGGCTCCCCTGAGTACTGACCACTGCCACTGCCACTGCCTCCACCATTTCAAATCTTTCCTGAGCTCTTTTTCTACTCTGAATGTTGTTCAGTCCTAAGCACGCACAATGGTAGCATTTGACGTTTGGTGTAATTTCTCCAAAAAATAAGGTTGGTAGGATCCGATTTCTGCTTCTCCTGAGTACAAGTCTCCACCACCATTGCAGAGACTGCTTCCAACACCTCCTTTTTCCTAGGTCTCCGCTAAACTCTACTTACAGGTGATGTCCAAGATTCTTAAGAATGTAGAGAAGAAGAAGTCCTCCTTCGTGGGAAATTTTTCCAAAAGTTCCAGTTCATTTGGATAAGTTTTGTCTGCATCTCCAGTATCCTGGCATCCGCCACAGCCTTCTTGACTCCTCTCAGATATTTTTCTTTCTTTCTTTTTCTTTTCCTTTCCTTCTTTCTTTCTTTCCTTTTTTTTTTTTTAATAAGAGAAGACAGTATGTGTGGTTTGAGGAGGTTGGGGGATCAGGCACTCAGTAGTACTGTTTCCCCAGGGGTCCAGCATGGTCCGCATGACTCCGTCTGAGGCCCACTGGGCCCCAGCTCTTCCAGGGGTCTGGCGTGCCCTGCCTCACCTTCGTCTGGGGCCCAGGGCCTTGTGACCAGGTCCCTGTTTCTCCAGGGGTCTGGTGTGCTCCACATGATCCTGCCTGGGGCCCAGGGTCCTGCGACCCGGCCCTGGTTTCTCAGGGGTTCCAGCGTGCCCCGCCTGACCCCCGCCCAGGACCCAGGGCCTTGCAACTGGGCCCCGGTTTCTCCAGGGGTGTGGTGTGCTCCACGAGATCCCGCCCGGGGCCCAGAGTCCTGCGACCCGGGCCCTGGCTCTTCCGGGCTCCAGCATGCTCTGCCTGACCCCCACCCGGGCCCAGGGCCTTGTGACCAGGCCCCGGTTTCCCCAGGGGTCTGGCGTGCTCTGCGCAGTCCGCCCGAGTCCCCAATACTGTCTTATTTAAAACACTAACATTACCAAACAAAGCCATCACATTACTTTTTAAAATGTAGCCAAATATATCTAAATATTAAAATGTTTTTAAGAAATAATCATTCATTTTTACAACTATATGTATAAGCTCGTCTCTACCAGTCAGGCTATTTGTACTCTATTATTTCTATTTTTCTATTTTAATTTTTCCACATGATTATGCTCAAATATATTACATTACTTAAAATACTACATTGATTACCTAAGCATGTGAAGCTTAAGTCTATATTTTTTAGATTTTGGTGCATTGTAATCACACATCTTGATGAAGTTCAGGGTGCTAAAGTCATACATGCAAACAGCTTTCATTGAATCTTCCCTAGGTCCTGCCCTGTCTCTGCTGTCTCCCCCCTACCAGTGCTCAGCAGTGACTGGCTTTGATAAGTCTGTGTACTGGGTACATACATAATGTCCATTGAGGTGTTTCTCTTTCCTAACTCACTTAGGTTGACTTCTTCACTCATTTACAGTTTCTTCTCCTTTATCTGGAGTCCCTCCTATGTCACATTTTTCTCCCTAGCTTCTGCATATGACAGGGAACATTCCACTCTTCACTTTTGGTGACTAATTTTGATTAGCATTATAATCTGCAGTTCCATCCATTTCTCTGCTAATTACATAATTTTGTTCTTCTTTATGGCTGAATAAAATTCCAATGTGTACATATCCCATAGTTTGTTTGTTTGTTTGTTTATTTATTTATTTATTTATTTATTTAATTTTTTGCGGGTCTGGGAATGGAACCCAGGGGTGTTTGACCTCCGAGCTACATCCCCTGCCCTATTTTTTATTCTTTATTTTGAAACCGGGTCTCACTGAGTTTCAGAGGGCCTCACTAAATAGCTGAGGCTGTCCGCGAACCGTGATCCTCCTGGTCTCAACCTCCTGAATTCTGGGATTACAAGCGTGCACCACCACGCCCGGCTTATCCCAGAGTTTTATAATCCA
This sequence comes from Muscardinus avellanarius, assembly GCF_963383645.1. Lineage (NCBI taxonomy): Eukaryota > Metazoa > Chordata > Mammalia > Rodentia > Gliridae > Muscardinus > Muscardinus avellanarius. The sequence continues at coordinate 93,469,634 of NC_137794.1, forward strand.
TTCATCTATTAATGGTCATCTTGGTTTGTTTCATATTTTGGCATTTGTGAATTTTGCAGCTTTGAGCAAATATATGCAGGCATTAGTCTTGTAGTATGGTTTCCATTCTTTTGGGTGGATACCTAGGAGTGGTATAGCTAGGTCATATGGTAGATTCATTCCTATTCTTCTGCATATCCTCTGTTCTGTTTTCCAAAGTGATTGCACTAATTTGCAATCCTATCAAGGATGAATTAGAGTTCCCCTTTACCCACATTCTTGCCAGCATTCGTTGTTGTGTTTTTAAAGATTGACATTCTAATTAGGGTTAGATGGGACCTCAGAGTTTTATTTAAATCTCTCTGATGGCTAAGGATGTTGAATTTTTTTTACATTTATTTGCCACTTGTATTTATTTTTATTAAGTATTATTTAGTTTACTTGTTCTTTTTTATTGAGTTGTTTTTATGAAGGTTAGTTTCTTAAGTCCTCTGTGTATTCTAGATATTAGTCCTCTATCAGAGGAGTAGCTGGCAAAAGTCTACTCAAATTCTATCAGCACTTTGTTGAAGTTTGTGATACTTCCTATGCCTATAAGTCTTTAAGGAACTTAATTGATTATTATTGATTTACTGACCATCATTAAAACTATTTTGTTACAGTACTATTAAAATAGTAACAATAACATTAAAATTTAATTTTATGATTAATTTATGTATTCACTTATGATGTTTAATTCATGTTTAAACAAGCAATAGCTCAATATTATTTGTTTCAATTTTAAAATTTAGTAGATGTAGGCACTGAGAACATATATATATATATATATATTTACATATATGATTTTATAACCTAATTTATATAACTATATAGTTAGATCAATGAAACTGCTATCATCTTTTGAATTATGTATGAAAATCACATAATGGTCAGAAAATTTATTTTTAATGATTTATCAATCAGCTGACAGTCTCCAACTTTCAAATTCAAACATCCTCTGACTTTAAAATCAACCTTTATTGTCTAATGTTAATTTTAATAATCAAATCTTCCTGGAAACTTTCTCTAACCTCCTGGACAAGTATGTTAAGTATTATGCTGAAACACTGATTTGTTTACCTTTTCCATCACATATATGTTATCTAGTAAATAATTTTGACTCAGCCATATGTGATGGGACACACCTGTGATGCCATTAGGGAGGCTGAGACAGTGAGACAGGAGGATTGCAGGTTTCAGGCCAGTTCCAATGATGTAGTGAGGCCCTTGGTAAATTAGTGAGTCACTGTTTCAAAATAAAAATAAAATAAAATAAAATAAATCTGGGGTTGTAACTTAGATGTAAAGTGCCCTTGGGTGTTCAGTCTCTAGTAACATAACACACACACACACACACACACACACACACACACACACATGCACATACACATACCAGTCTTCTGTTCAATTACTGATCTTCCAAAATATAAACAGCATATTTTATTTATGTGCATTTAATGAGTAAAATAGTGAATGAATGTAAACCTATTTTATAAAAGTGCATAAATGACATGTAAAATATTTTAATTCCATAATAATAGCCTTGAAGTTATCCTTTTCTTTCAAAATAAGGCCATGTGTTTAGCATCAAAATCTATCATTATCTATTCTTGATTATATGCTGCTAAATTGAAATATGTAACTCTGAATTTTGGAGGTCATGTATTTGTAATAGCTTCTGATTTTAATTGGGTAGCAACAGAGGACAAACTATGGGATAGCAGAACGTTATTGTGATTAAGATAATAGAGCCTGAGGCCAGACAGATTTTCTGCCCTGACTATCTGAGTAAGCTTGAGCAAATTACTTAATTTCTCTGTTTTAATTTCTTCATCTATTAACTTGCAATAAAGTCAGTTATTAGTGAATAGATTAAATGATAAAGGAGATAGTAAAAATTAAGTCATTAGCTATGTCTGTCTTGAGTATTTTAAGTCTTTAGTAAATGTCTTAGACTGTGCTGCCATACAGAACGCCACAGACTGAATGGACAGTTACCTCTCACAGTTCTGAAGGACGGAAAGTCCAAGATCAAGGGGCGCTTTTGGTTACCGTTTAGGACCATTTTCCTGGCTTGCACTTCTTGATGACTCCTATGACCTCAAATGATAGAAAGAAAGAGAAAATGTTCTTCCCCTTTTATGAGGACATTAATCTCAATCATGAGAACGCATTCTTCTTGTCCCCAACTGTGATGGTAATTCTGGACTGTCAATTTGACTGGATTAGAGACAGCCAGGGTTAAGTGATTTGGGATGAAAACAGTTCGACAGTGCGGAGCCCAGTACTACACAGGTACACCTGCAGGCATGCATGTGGTTAACAAAGCATTATATTATGAGCACGCAAAGCTCACTTTCATTCTTTCGCTTTTTATTTGAGATTCATCATTTGTTCAATGAAGGAAAAAAGAAATTGAAATATGTTTAAAAATATGAATGAGCTAGGCCTGATGACACATGCTTATAATCCCAGTACTTGGAAGGTTGAGACAGGAGGATCCAGGTTCACAAACAGCCTCAAATGCTTAGTAAGTAACCATCACACCTGGTTCTTGTTCTTCCTTCCACTTTAAAAGATGAAATACCGTGAACTTTATTTTTTAAATTTTTTTTATTAGTGCATTGTAGTCATATATCTTAATGGAGTACAAGATGTTAGAGGCATATATGCACATATCGCTTTGGCTCTTACCCAATTCTCACCCCATTTCTTCCTCCTCCCTCCTCACTCCTTCTCATGTTTGTCTTAGATATTGCTATTGATATGTCTGTGAATGTACATTTACATTAGGAAGTTCTCCTCCTACCCCCTGCCACCATCCCCAGTTAGATCTTATTTGCTCATTTTTAGTTTCTCCTCTTTTGTTTAGAATTCCTCCTATAACTCTTTTTCTCCCTAGATTCTACTTATTAGGGAGAGCATTTGAATTTTTACATTTTGTGACTGACTAATCTCACTTAGTATAATGTTCTATAGTTCCCTGTAAATGATATAATTTTGTTCTTTTTTACGGCTGAGTTAAAGTTTCATTGTAGTTTCCTTTGCTGTACAAAAGCTCTTCAGTTTAAGGTAATCCCATGTATTTATTTGCCTTTTAGTTTCTTGTGCCTTTAGAGTCTTGTTGAGAAATTTTTTTCTGTGCCTACGTGTTGCAGTGCTGGACCTATGTCATCATCAAGGAGATTTGAGGTCTCTGGTCTGATTTCCATGTCTTTGATCCACTTTGAATTGACTTTTGTGCAGAGTGATAAAGTGGGTTTTTTTTTCTATTTTTTTACATATGGTTTACCAGTTTTGTCAACACCATTTGTTGAAGAGATTATCTTTTTTCTGTCAAAAATTAATAGGTTGTAAATGTATGGATTTGCTTTTGAGTCTTCTGTTCTGCTCCATTGGTCTATGTATCTGTGCCAACACCATGTTGTTTTTATTACTATGGCTTTGTAGTATAGTTTGAAGTCAGGTATTGGCCTTCCTCCTGCCTAGTTCTTGTTGTTGAGAACTACATTACTTATTCTGGGTGTTTTGTTGTCTCAAATAAATTTAAGGACTGAATTTTCTGTGTCTGTGATGAATGACCATGGTAATTTAATGGGTATTGTGTTGAATCTGTATATCACTTTTGGAAGAATGGCATTGATGATATTTATTCTGCCTATCCAAGAACATAGAAGATATCTTCATCTTTTAAGGACTTTCTCAATTTCTTTTTCAATGTTTTATAATTTTATTTCTAGAGGTCTTTTACCTTTATGGTTAAATTCAATCCTTAGTATTTTATTTTATTTTTTGTTGTGGAATATCCTGAGTGGAAGTGTTTTCTGGATTTCTTTTTCAGTGTATTTATAGTTGGCATACAGAAGGGCTTCTGGTTTTTTAAGATTGCTCTTGCATCCAGACACTTTGCTGAATTTGTTGATCATTTCTCTAAGCCTTTTAGTTCTTCTTTTCCTATTTATATTCCTTTTATTTCTTTTTCTTGCCTTATTTCTCTGGCTAGAGTCTCAAGTAATATATTGAAAAGAGGTGGTGATAATGGAAATCACTGTCTTGTTCTTCTTTTTAGGAAAAATTCTTGCAATTTTTCCCTATTTAATATGATGTTAGCTGAAGCCTATTGTATATTGCTTTTATGATATTGAAATATTTTCCTTCTATTCCTATTATCTGCAGTTTTTTAGCATAAATGAGAGTTAAATTTTGTCAAATACTTTTTTTCAGCATCTATCAAAATCATTATGTGATTTTTGCCTTTGGTGGTCTTGTTTATATGATGAATTGCATGGATTGATTTTTGTATGTTGAACCAGCCTTGTGTCTCTGGAATGAACCCTTCCTGGTCATGTTGTATACTTTTCTTGATGTGATTTTAAATATGTTTTTCTACTGGTTTGTTTAGCAGTTTTGCCTCTAAGTTTATAAAAAATATTAGCCTGTAGTTTGCTTTCTTTGAGCTGTCTTTCTTTGGTTTTGGTATTAATGTGATTTTGACTTCATATAATTTATTTGGGAGAGTTCCATTTTTTTCTGTTTTATAAAATAGATTGAGGAGTATTAGAATTAGGTTTTTAAAAATCATTTGTTACTGGGCTTTTGTTTGATGATAGGTTCTTTATTGCTGTTTAATTTTTTTTATTGCTATTGGTTGGTATAAATTTTCTATATATTCTTGCCTCAGTTCAGTAAAGTTGTATTTATCTAGAAAGGTGTCGGTTTCTTCCAGATTTTCCATTTTGTTGGAATATAGTTTTTCAAAGTAATTTCTGATAATCCTCTGGATTTTTACACTGTCAGTGGTAATATCTCCTTTTTCATCTCTTTATCATTTTTATTGATGCTCTCTTTTTTTTTTGTTAAGTTGGCTAGTGTTTTATCTATCCTATTAGCTTTTTCAAGAAAACAGCTTTTGATTTTGTTGATTTTTTTTTGTATTTTCTATTCTCTACTTCATTGATTTCTACTCTGATTTTAATAATTTCTTGTCTTTTTCTTGCTTTGTCATTAGACAGTTCCTGTTTTTCAAGAGCTTTGAGGTGTGTCATTAGGTTATTTATTTGGTGATTTTCTGTTCTTATGTGAGCCCTCAGTGCTATGAATATTCCTCTTAATACTGCCTTCAAAGCGTCCCAAAGGTTTTGATATTTGGTATCTATATTTTTATTTTTTTCTAGGACTTTCTTAATTTCTCCCCTTACTTTTTCTGCGACCCAATCTTTTTCAGCGGTGTGGTGTTCAGTCTCCACATGTTTATGTAGTTTCTCTGGGTCTTCCTATAGTTGATTTCTAGTTTCATTCCATTGTTGTCTGAAAAGACACAGAGAAGTATGTCATCTTTTTAAAAATTTGCTAGTGCTCACTTTGTGGTCAAGAATGTGATCTATTTTGGAGACTGTTCTCTGATCAGCTGAGAAAAAACTGAACTCTGCTGTAGTTGGGTTGAATGTTCTATATGTGTCTAATAGCCCCATTTGGTTGATGGTGTTCTTAAAGTTTGAACTTTTGTCTAGAAGATTGGTCTAACAGTGTGAAAGGGGTATTGAGAGCTGAAGGATGTGGTGAGCAGGTCATAGCTGGTGTGTGTGCAGGAGGTGTTGGCAGCTTACAATTTCAATGAGCTACAGCTGCTTACTTTGTTTCAGTCACTGTTTTTTTCCTGTGAGTCTGTGGCAGTCCAGTACTATAAGGCAAGATGGTACCACTGTAGTGCTCGTGGCCAGAGCCAATGAAGGTGGGCAGAGTATGTTTTTGCTATCTGAAATGCCTTCTAGCTTTTTTTTTCACCTTTCACTTGCCATGCCCTTTTAAAATTTATGCTATTTTCATTCTTTTCTCAAAACACTTTTCATGACAGTAGACTGAGTTTCATTATGACTGATGTATTCTTCTCCCTTTGGTTAATATGTGCTTCTCCCTTTGGTTGACATATTTTCCACCAGTATTTTAAATAAATTTCCCCCTGTACTGGGGATTAAACCCAGGAACATTTTATTTCTGAGCTTTACCCTAATATTTATTCTTTATTTTTTGAAAGAGGGTCTTACTAAGTTGCAGAGTGCCTCCCTAAGTAGCTGAGATTGGCCTCAAACCTGAAATCCTCCTGACTCAGCCTCCCAAGTACTGGTATTATAACCATTTGACACCACATCCAGCTAGGATTTTAAACTATCTAATTTGTCATTTAACAAGTGGGTAAGTAAATGTTTCTACATAACCATTTTAATTTTTTATTTACTTCTTCTTCTTCTTCTTCTTCTTCTTCTTCTTCTTATTATTATTATTATTATTATTATTATTATTATTTGCAGTACCAGGGATAAAACCCAGGGACATTCTACCTCTGAGCTACACTCTCAGCCCTATTTTATATTTTTTATTTTGAAATAGGGTCTCACTGAGTTGCACAGGGCCTCATTAAGTACATGAGGCTGTCTTCGAACTGTAATTCTCCTGTCTCAGCCTCCCAAATGTTGGGATTACAAGCATGCACCACCATGCCCAGATGTATTAATATATTCACTCCTATATATTTATTATCAAGCATGTACAATGATAATGTCATGCTATTGTGAATAATCACCATATTTTTAGTTAATCACTGAAAATAACCTATTTTATATGAATAAATGGTCTATAAGTTAGACTAAATCATATTAAATGGATTGCATCAGGTAGAAAAAACATTTAATGTTCAATAATCAATCTTTTTCCAGTATTCTTAAGAAGAATTCATTAAAATATGAAAGAAATTGAATGGCAATAACATTATTATCAGTGTATATGCACCATTTTGTTTCAAAGACATCCTCAAGATTCATTGGGGACATGAATAAAATTCAAGTCATTTATTTCAGAATTAAGAAAATCCTAGATTCTTAATGAAATGAACAAATGTGATCATACAAAATGAAACCTTCTATTTTTAAGCCTCTAAGTTAATTTTTTAAAATAATTTATATATATTAGATACAAACTGATACCTTAGTTGTTTGTTGTTTTGAAACCACATATAAGGTAAAAAATTAATCCTAAGAATAATAAGCATAGCCCTATATTTTTGTTTAATGTAAAAAATAAATTGAAAAGGTAAACATATTTGTGTGGTACCTACACTAACATTTAAAGAGGATTTTTTTTTTTTTTTTTTTTTTTTGGTGTTACTGGGGATGGGACCCTTCTACCTCTGGGCTATACTCCCAGACCTATTTTTTATATTTTATTTGAAAACAGGGTCTTTTAAGCCAGCGAGGCTGGCTTCGAACCTGCACAATCCTCCTGTTTCTGACTCCCAAGTGCAGGGATTATAAGTGTGCACCACCACACCAGGCGTCATATTATCTATGTATCATTTATTTGTGGATGCAATAATTTCTGTTTTGTTGAACACAGTATTGCACATATCTTCTACCAGCTTGTGGTTAGTCTTCATTCCCTTAATGGTTTTATAAAGAGTATTATGTTTAAATAAAAACTGCAATATATTCGTCTTTTTTAAGAACAAATTTAATATTTTCATGCCATGCATACCGATTTTTGCTTATTCCAAATTTATGAGAATATAGAATTTTCTTCTGAAAAATTGAACCTAGTCTTTTAGACTAGGTTTATGATCTATCTTGAATTAATTCTTATAAATTATGTGAAATTAATGGACAATGTTTACTCTTTCTGATGGTATCTAATTAAACTAGAACTATTTATTGAAAAATCCATCCCCCATCCTTACAAAGACTGAATTCCACAGTCTTGTTGTAATACATTGCATGGATATAAAAATGGATTTTTTTCCAGATTACCCTTTATTTTCCATTGGTCAATTAATTTATTAGTATGCCAACAGCACAATGTTTTAGTGAATTAGAATTAAGCTCTATAAAAATTATTGACACTAGGATCATTGAATATCTTTATTCTTCAAGGTTGCATTAACTAATGTCAGTACATTGCCACTCATTTTAGAATGAGCTTATAAATTAACACACACACACACACACACACACACACACACACACACACCTATTTGGAATAAATACCATTATACAAATAAAATTAAGCTTTTAAAGCTGTTTTAAAAATTCCATAATGCACTTTTACAAAAATTGTTCACCAGCATTTTGGTGTATATATTCTTTTTATGATCAGTTATTATCAGTAAAAAATTAGATACATTCTTTCTATGTTTTCTTTCTCTATAAAATCCTTTTTAATTAAGCCTCTGCAGTCCCAATATTTGAGAGAGTATTACAGGTTTGAGGCTACCTTCAATAATTTAGGGAGACTCTCAATATATATACAATTTCATATATATATAATACAATTTTATATCCACATATATTATATACACATATAACAAAATGGCTGTAGGTGTAGCTTGAAGACCCCAGTACTAAAAATATGTGTGTATATATGTCTTTAAATTATCTTTTTAAAATTTTTTTGGTGGTACTGGGGTTCCTGGAAGCCCTTCTACCTCTGGGCTACACTCCCAGACCTATTTTATACTTTTTTAAAATTTGGAAACAGGGTCTCTTAAGCCAGCACAGCTGGCTTCAAACCTGCACGATCCTCCTGTCTCAGCCTCGCAAGCGCGAGGATTACAAGCATGCACCACCATGCCCGGCTCTTTAAAGAATCATTTTAAGAACTTCACCATATTTAAGCATTTTTACTTAATATGCTATATTATATAATTTTTATATTGTGTGATATTCACATAATAATGATCAAGAATAAAATGTGTGAACTTAATATTTTTAAAAATTTATTTATGTTTTTGGTAGCCTTGGTTACTTTAAACATAGTAAAATTAAGGAATTAAGTCTGCTAATTTTTTTCTATTTATTTTTGCTTAAGTTTATTGAAGTTCATAGAAAACAATTTGAAAAGTACATTTAAATGCATTATTAAACATCTGTACAGTAATACTAAGGAAATTCTAGGAAGGTTCATGTAAGTTGATTTGATATGTTCAAGTAAAAGCATATAGAAGAAATGAAACCATACTTATTGTGTTAGTCAACTTTGCATTGCTCTGACCAACATATCTGACAAAAGCAACTTAGAAAAGAAGAGGTATATGTTGGCTTGCATTTCCAGAGGTTCTTTTCCATGGTCACCCATTTCCACTGCTGTGAGTCTAAGGAAAGGAAGACCATCATGGCAGACAAAAGCTGCTCAGCTCATACCGATATGGAAATAAAGAAAGAGAGAAAGAGTAGCCAGAAAGAAGATCAACTCTTACAAGGTGTGTGAGTCAGCCATCCCACTGCTATATGACCCAAAATATCTGAAGACTACAACTTAAATCAAGAAAGATTTATTTACTTATGGTTCTGGAGGTTTCAGAGTTTTAGTTCATGTTAGGCTGGTTTACATCTGTAGATATTAGAACATGGTAGCTGGAAGTAGAGGCAAGAAGGAAATAGCTTGTTGTTGGCTCTTGGTGGCAAAGGAGAGAGAAGAGAGGAGCATGAAACTCCTGCAGCCCATACAGGAAACATTGTTTCTAGCACCACCACAAAGGCTTATCCCTAGCAACCAAGTCCCACTTAACAATATGGCTGCCTCCTCAATCACCTGAGGTCAGGGGAACATTAAAATTCTATGCATAACACAGTATATGCTCCCAGGGACCCGCTACCTCCCACCATGCCCCTACCTCTCAGTAATTCATCCAGAGCCAAAGCCTTCATATTTCAATTTTTGCTTTAAAAGTTCCAGCTCTGAACCTGTTTGCTTTGGGGACCATGATTTCCATACCAAGGTTTTCGGGTTATGGTCTCCATCCAAATAATAACATTTATCTATAGGAAATCTAAAGAGAAGATCATAGGTGGCTGAATTATTTTACTCTGTGCTTTCTACACTATTATTTTAAACCTTCCAAGTGTTGTATGCATGTATGTCGCCATCAACTACATTAAGAAGTAAGACGACAATGAACCAGTAAAAGTATAATAAAGCCGGCGTTTTGGCACACACTTAACATTTCAGTACTTGGGAGGCTGAGACAGAAGGACCTCGAAGGTTCAAAGCCAGCCTCAGCTATTTAGTGAGGTTCTCAGCAACTTAGTGAGACCCTGTTCTCAAATACATTATAAAATAGTTCTGGAAGTGTGGCCTCGAGGTCGAAAGCCCCGGGGTTCCATTTCCCGTACCACACACACAAAGAAAGCATAATAAAACAAAGGGTCATATTGTATGGATGGCTTGCTCTTTTTAATAGTACCTCAGCCATACTTTTAAAAATAGATCTTCACAAATATATAAATAATAAATCAATGTAACATAGGAATATTTACTGAAGTAGTTTTCCATGAGGGAAACTATAACTATAAAGTAATTATGGAAAGATACATCTTGCATTTGTTTTCTGAGGTGAGGCCTAGCCTAGCATGCAACAAAAGTATTTACTATTTACATAATTTCTTACATCAATTCAGAGAGGTTGTATCTTATTTTTTCTGAACAGTTTATTATTCTACTTGTAGAGTAACAGAATTTCTGTAAATATATACTCAACTTTAAATATGATGTTCATATATATGTATATATATGTATTTCTATATGCACAACTTCAAATATGATATATATATATATATATATATGTATTTCTTTTTTTTAATTTTTGTGGTACTTGAACACAAAGTTTTTACCCTTGAGCTACACCCCCAGCCATATTTTATTTTATATTATTATTATTATTATTATTATTATTATTATTATTATTACTATTTGGTGGTACTGGGGTTCCTGGAAGCCCTTCTACTGCCGGGCTACACTCCCAGACCTATTTTATAATTTGGAAACAGGGTCTCTTAAGCCAGCGAGGCTGGCTCAGAACCAGCGCGATCCTCCTGTCTCTGCCTCCCAAGCGCGGGGATTACAAGCGTGCGCCCCCACGCCTGGCTATTTTTTTTTTTTTAAACAGGGTCTCACTATGTTGCTGAGGCATTGCCAAGTTATAAGACTAGCCTCAAATCGATGATCCTAGGATCTTTGTCTCAGCCTCCTACATACTGAGATTACAGGTGTGTGCCATTGTGCTCTGCTTACTCTTATATTTTTAAAGCACAAAATAACAAAATAAAACTCTGACTTACTAAGAAATATCTCTTAGGGAACATCGATAGCCCAAAGTCATTAGAGTATTAGTTATTATTTCTTAGTTAAACCCTGTACCTTCTCTTATATTACTAGCAGATCAATTTACTAGCTACCCTATATCTTAAAGATAACCAAGTAACTTTGTCTTCCAAAGAAAACATATTAAAGTAATATCTGAGGGACAGTGTAGACTGAGGCAACAGAAACCTGTAAAGATAAAGGAACAGGTGAAGGATGCAAATGGTACCTGGGGTAAAGGGAGGTCACTAGGAGACTGTTGCCACACCCTTGTTACTCTGCTTTCATTATTCTGGTAAACACTGGGAGTGACATTGCAGAAGGGTCAGGCATTCTCTACTGATATATACTGAGTAGTAACATTTTAACCCAGCTTCTAGATAAAATGCTTCCTGTGGAAATTCCTTTTTGAAGAAATGAACTGCTGTTTACTAACTAAAGCATGATGCTATCAATAAGAAATAAGGAGGAAAATTTATACTTGCTATAAAAGCTCTTACATGATAGAGGCCTTAGTGATGCCTGAAAATATGATTAGTGTGTATTTTTTCCTCTTGTAACTTTGGCATGATTCACAGCCTCAAAGCAACTGCTTTCATTTTGGTGATTAATATTGATTTTACTACATTTTATTCAGATTTATGCTACTGTCTTACATGAAACTAAAACATTAGTGTAGATTACATAAAAACTGTTTCTTATTTCTGAGAATCTTATTGAAGAAATTATATAGTCTCATGGGCAGATAATTTTCCTTATATTGGAAAGAATTAACTTTTTTTTCATTTACTTTAATGTAGCTGGGTTGTTAATTTGCAGCACATTGGTGGAAAAAAACCACAGCAGGAAGCTTTAGGCTCTTACTGAGATATGTAAATTACAGTAATAATCTTTGCATTAAAAGTGATAAAATAAACTCAATGTGTCCAACCCCACAGTTCTTACTCTAAACTAAAAGAAAAAGAAAGAAAGAGAAACAGAAGAACTTTATGAATAAAACTGGAAATGTTCAGTTGAATTTAGTAGAGGTGTTTTCATAGATTGCATTCCTTCCGTCATTCTTAGGAGTCTTCCATGAAAACACATTGGACAGGTTCAAAATAAGCTGGCTTTTTTCTTGCTTGAGGTTTTGTTTTACCATTAAGAGAAGATTTAACTGAATGAATATCATATACATATTAATGTATAATATACTAGCATTCTATTTCTCCTTTATATAAAAAAAAGAATGCAGGAAAATCTCTATTATGAGTGTGAGTGGATGTCTCCAGATAAATATCTCGTTCTCTTAACACTTGTCACCGTACCTGGAACTCTCAATACTACAAGGTGTTTTTGAAGTAAGGTTTCTACTATGCCTTTGTTAAAATAATAATATTATTATCTATTAGTAATAATAAGTTGTAATGAGAATTATTCTGACGGGTGTCTGGCAATGACATGAGATACCATTCCCCTACTATAGGGTTTCATCTTGACCTTGTCATGTTCATGACGCTTTGGTATCAGTAAAAACAACAAAACCTGGCAAAATAATAATAGCAGTATTGGGATTTTTAAAGCACTTACCATGCACTTTTTAAAATATTTTTATTGGTGCACTGAAATAATACAACATCGTGAGTTTCAAAGTGATATATTTATATATGCGCACATCACTGGGTGTATCTCCCCCCTCTTCCTCTCCTCCTTCCATATATGTATTAGTGAGATTGGTAGTGATAACTTCATTAACTAATGTATTTCTGAAATGGTTTGAACTTGTTCACATAAATTATCTCAATGTAGAGGGAAAGGTAGGGACCTAAGAGAGAAATTCTAGAAGTAGTAGCTGAAGTTTCCCAAATAACATATTTGACTCTCACTGATGTTTTCTAAAAATCCTTTTCTGAAGAAGTCCAGCACTCTTACTATTTTATATTCACTATTTAAATGCACCATTAAAACTCTTCTTGCTCAAAATGAATCATATCTAAAATTTTTCCAGTTCTAATTTAACCTGCTATAACAATGGCTCTTCACATATTATTGTACTTGAAGATTAACAATAAAAGAAAAGGAAAGGAAAAAATCAGGAGAAAATAATTCAGGGTAAATTTTCTTTCTTTTACGTTTGGAAAAGTATATTTTGAAACTCCAGTCTGTGCTCCAAAAGTAAATGACTTTTCCTTTTAATGAGAATTCCAGCACAGCCAGAGCTAGTTCCAACCATGTTGCTTTGCTGGTTGTTTATGGCTGTTGTCTGTTCTGAATGGGTGTGTGTGTGTTCTGATTGGTTGGCACTTATTGTACCAGTTGTTATATACAGTATTTTGAATAACACCCTAGAGAATAACTGACAGAAAACTTGGAAGTAATTGTCACCTCATCCAAAAATCCAATTATGTAGAAACTTGCCTCGTAGTTGGAAAAGCTGTTATATGTATCCAATATGAGTAGCAGCTGCCCACTTTCCTATTGCTCTCCAGAGAAATCATAGCTCAAGGATGCCCAGAGTCTTAGGAGAATATATTGAAATACCTATCAAACTTTCCACACTTGGTATTTGTGTATAGTAGTCATGTTTTAAAACATTAGGGTGCACAAAAGTATTTTTCAAATTTTTTTATAGTCTTCACATTTGCTTACAAAGTAACAATTGCTATACATTTAAAAGATTAGAATCTCAGTCTCTAAGTCTGGTGTACTGATAACTACAAAACAGTCTAAAGAAATTCTCTGCCCACACTTTTAATAAAAAAAATTTTCAAGCATCTTTAATATGCAAATTTCTATGATAGATGCAAGGAATGGTTAAGAATAAATTCTACAACATTTTCCAATATATAAAAAATGTGTGCGATACACTTTGATTTAATTTTAATTCTACATTTTCTCAAAGCAGACTATAGGAAAAGGATTTTAATTTTTAAAAAAATGTTCTAGGCAAATCATTAGGAAATACCTCCTGATTAAGAGAACAATAGAAAACTGGGATGAATCGATGGAATAAATGCTTACTGGATATAATGTAATGACCAGAAAATTTGCCTGCTTTGAAACAGAAGTAATCCTGATGTAACCTGAGGGATAATGAAGATAAATTCAGGTTGCTGTGTTATGCAATGGGACTCTCAGAGAAAGAAACTTCTACGAGGGAGGGGTGGGGGTGGGGTATGAGCCATGAGAATGAAACTAGAGAAAATGACGAAGATGACAGGAAGCCTTGTATGGGTGTTATAAGGACTGAACTCTATCTTATACATGACAATACCAACAGATTCTGAGTCTGAAGATGGCCCAGCTAGATTTTGCTTTTAGGTCATGATGGATAATTTTATGGACTCTGGATTTTCAAGTAGCAGCCTTCAAGATAGACAAACTAATTCAGGGGTCATTCTTGTAGTCCTGTCAAAGGTGGTGCAAATTTCATGCCGATTAGGTCTAGCTGATATCTTATCAGTACAGTTTATATTTGCCAGCTGCCTAGTTTATTTCTATAATAACTGATTTTTGCTGGGTACCGAGCAACTGCTGCATTTTTATAAAATGATGCATCCAAAGCATTTTATACAGGTATTGTCTCTAATTCCCCAACAACTTCATGCACCAAAGGATAATTTTAAGCATCCTGCATGGAGAAGGAGGGCTGAGATCTAGAGACTTACCTAAGTCACACAAGCATCCCACTCTTCATGCCTTCTTCTTTTATAGAAGATTTGTTCAAGCTAAGTGTGGTGTCACACACCTGTAATCCTGGTAATTCGGAGGGAGGTTGAGACAGGAGGATTGCAGGTTTGAGGACAGCTTCAGCAAGTGGTGAGACTTGCCAACCTTGCAAGATCCTGTTCCCAAAATAAAAATAAAAAATAGGTCTGGGGCATAGCTCAGAGACAGAGTGCCCCTAAGTTCATTCCCCAGTAAGCTATCAAAAAAGTTTGTCCAGAAATGGGACTCCTTACTATAGTAAAGCTGGACTCTATAGTAAAGTTCCTCTGTTGCAATCCTTCTATGTCACAAGGTTGGCCTAGAAGCCAAAGCTTATGCAGAGTATTACAAAAATATAATGAAGTAGTAAACTAAAAGAAGTGAGAATTAATTAATTAATCACAGGAAAGCAGTCACAGCTGTTTTGTATCATGCTGGATATATTTACCAGAACAAGTATAATCATTTAGAACAGAAAGCAGAAGCAGAGACATTGATTAAAACTGCAGGGGAACATGGTAGACAGAATATAATTGCTCATTAGTTTTATTTGTATCTTTCCATTTCGTTGTCCCCCATTTCCCTTTGTTCTTTAATAATACTCCAGACTTTTTCCAAAAACACATTATTTTCTTTGTTTATGTATTTATTCTGGTCCTATAGTTTATTGGAAATTCATAATCAGTTTCTAATATCATTATATTTTCTGCAGCAATTAACTGAGGTATAATAATCCTAGCAATATGACTTTAGTTGAAACAGGTAAACTAAGAAAGAAAACATTTATTTTCTGCAAATATCAAGGCAATGCATAAAAGAACAATAAATATAAAAAAATAACCCTGTTGCTAATGTGGGCTTTTAAACTAAAGTCTTCATCTGATGTTACTCTTAAAATCTCTTTAATGTTTGCTTATTTCTATTTGAAACAAGGTGAAAGTTGCCCTTGGGATTAGAGTCTTGGAGGCAATAAGCTGTTAGATTTAATAGCTTTCTTTTTTTCTTAAATTTACTTTTATTTTGCATTTATGACAAGTAATCCCAGTTTTCCATGTAAAATACAGATACATTCAAATCTCCTTAGTATATAGACATAAGAAATGATGATTTTATTAAAAGATCAAGAGGGCAGATGACATTGGGTTGTGACAAAGCTAGGGCAAGGCGAGATGTGACCATAGTTTAGATAACTGATCAAAAGCCATGGGAAAATAGCAATGTAGAGAAACTGGGAGAATATTATTCTAAGTTAAATAAGCCAGATACAGAAATAAAAATGCAGCATCAGCCGGGCTGGTGGCGCACGCTTGTAATCCCCGTGCTTGGGAGGCGGAGACAGGAGTATCACACAGGTTCGAAGCCAGCCACGCTGGCTTAAGAGACTCTGTTTCCAAAAATAAAAAATGGGTCTGGAAGTGTAGCCCAGAGGAAGAAGGGCTTCCAGGAACCCCAGTGCCCAGTGCCACCAAAAAAAAAAAAAAAAAGGCATCAATTCACTTCTATGTAAAATCGTTTTAAAAATGTCAAATACATAAATACAGAAAGTATAATGTTGGCTATGGGCCGTGAGGGGGAGAAAGAAGAAATGTGATGTAGATCAGTAGGTATTAACTTGCAAACTCATAGGATAAGTCTAGGAATCTAATTACAGTAGGAGGGAGAATTATTATTTATAAAATTTTATTGCATTTTAAAATTTTTCAAAGAGAGTAGAGTTTAGGTGCTCTTACAAAAAAACAGAGATGACTGGAGAAGGTGATGCCACTGTTAAATTGCTTATATATCTATATTTCTGTGGTAATGTACAGCAACATATTGTTTTTATACACTGAAAATATAACAAGTAAAAAGACTTTTATGTGACTATTTACTCCCTACTGGTTTTATTGGGAAATGTTTCATTAGTGCATTAAACAGTACTATTTTTGAACAAATATTGGTCCTAATATATTTTATTTATAATATATGTGAATTATAAAAATTTAAAGTTTATGTTATTTATTTATTCATGTATGTATATATGTATGTATGTATATGGTACTGAGGATTGAACCTAGAGTTATTCTACCTCCAATCTACACTCTAGTTCTCTTTTTGTTTGTGTGTGAAACAGGGTCTCACTAAGTGTTGAGGTCCTTGCTAAGTTACTAAGGCCGGCTCTGAAACTGCAATCCTCCTGTCTCAGCCTCCCAAAGACTGGGGTTACAGGCATGTACTACCACTACCAGTTAAGGTTTTTAAATATCAACATTTTCATTCATGCTTGGAAGATTATTGGAACAGTAAAGAATTATTTTCTGTCCATTCGATTTAAAAAATGAAACAAGACAATTATGGGAAGTTTTTTTTTTGTTTTGTTTTGTTTTTGTAACTGATACATATTTGAACATTTCCCAAAAGGCAACCTTCTGATAGGGTTTCTTGATGCTACATATTTAATGACAACTTTGTCTTTTACCTAAAACTGTAGGAACATAAGACTGTGTTACCAAATATCATTTGACAAACATATGGAGTATTCATCTGCTTTATTGTATTCCATTGTAAAGAAATATGTAAATGGACATCCATTATCTTTTCTAAAATCATTGAACTCAGTGTCAGATACCATTTAAATCAGGGGTCAGAACAATTTTTTTTTCTGCAGAGGGCCAGATTGTAAATATTCTGTCTCTGCCAGCCATGTGCTCTCTCTAGAAATTAGCTAATAGTACAGTTATGTCATAAAAGCTGCTACAGACAAGAAAGTAAAACATTTGGGAGGTTTGTGTTCTAATATATGTGATATTCAAAACCAAGGTGGTATGGATTTGGTGGATCTCACCAGAGGGTGCTAATTTGACACTCTGGTTTAAAAATGTCCTAAAAAGGAATACTACAAAAAATAAAAATAACAAGAGAAAACCTTGTTAATATTTATTACAAATGAATTACTTGAAGATTTCTTTTTAAAAAATTGAGTTTCAGTTATGATGTAAACAATTGAAAACAGGAGCAATTTATTACTTAACACCTGTAAACTTTTTACTTATTCCCATAAGAGAGATATGGATAAAATGTGGATATATTTTCTAGTAGAAACTAGGGTCAGCAGTATCTGTGATGTTGTTTGATAATCTGAAACGTGTAAAGGAGAAATTATGTACTCTCCCAGTTGTTATTAACTCAGAAACCCCTGGTCTCTTTCAGTCAGAAAATTGGTCTGCTCATAAGTTCTGAAGTAGAAAAAGAATGTTGCAAATCTTCATTTTTGTAAAATACTTTGGAGAAGTAAAACTCCAATTCTCATCCAAACAATATGGACTCTCATGAAGGCCCCACTCCACATCAGAAATTAAACATGGCCTTTGGCTAGAGAGAGTAAAAAGTCCTGGTACCAACTGGAAGGATGTTGCAGACATCATGATTTTGCCTATATTCTGTTGTTTATTTTGTGTGACAAAGGGATCAAGAATTGTTAACTAAAAGGGTTGACCATCAGAGATGACTGAGCTGGAAATAGTATAGAGGAATACGTTTTCCAAATGAGGTTCCAAGGAGATACTCTAGCCTGTGGTGCAGTAGGCTCCTATACCACCGAATATGAGTCTTAAATAACAGAAATGTATTGCTCACCATTATGGAGCCTGAGAAGCCCAAAGGAACATGCCAGTAGATTTTCACATATGGTGAGGGTTCATTTTCTGACTTACTGACTGACGCCTTCACTGTGGGTTCTTGTATAGTTTTCCTTAGTGTGCATGCATGAAAAAAGAAAGAGAGCTTATTTATCTTTCTCTTTTTATAATTATGCTTATTCTTATATCACTCTCTAACCACATCTAATACTTCTTACCCTCTGAAAGGCCCTACAACCTCTAATTATTGTCAAACTGGGAGTTAAGAGTTTTGGGAGAAAAACAAAAATTCAGTCCATAAGATAGGACATGTCAAACGCATCCCGTTTTGAATTATAAGACACATTCTTTGAGCTTTCTAACCCAAAAATGGGAGGCATCAAGGAAAACAATATCTTCATCTTTAGACTCCAATATACTACAAATTTAACAAATATGATCGTTTATAATATTCTATAAAATCTCATTTTTTCTTTGATCTTTTATTTTTTCAAGAAAATTTCTTTGATCTGGTATTTTTCAGGAAAAAATAACTAAATATTAAAAACCATGTTATTGAGTAGCAAGAAAGTCTTCATAGGCAATTAGGATTAGACTTATATGAGTATATAATATTAATCGAATCTTGACATATAGAATATTTTAGAATCAGGACATAGATTCCTAAATATTTATTTCTTTTGTACTTATAAGAATGCTATTCTTTTACTATGGAAATATATTGCTATTTTGTGTGGGAATATTAGCAACCAATTTTCTACTCAGCAGACCTAATGATTTCTGTGTAGGTCTCCTGTTATAAAACAATGTACTGAATACTTTTTTTTTTTTTTAATTAATTTATTTTTTAAATTGGTGCATTGTAGTCATATATCAATCACATTGGAGTACAAGACTTGAGAGGATATACAAGCACACATCATCCAATTAGCCCTCCTCCAGCCCCCGTCCCATTCCCTCCCCCTCCCTCCATCCCACACATCTTTGGTGATTTACTTTGATACATTTGTTTATGTACCTCCTGCATTTTAAAGAGGCTCCGTCCTCCAGTATTACATACCCTCTGATTGGTCACATTAGTTGCTTCACTATAGGGCCCTTTCTATAGCTCAACCTCTTCCTGTTGCCCTTTTCCTCCTAGTTATTGCTGATTAAGAGAAGCGTCTGATTTATATTTTCTGCGATATTTCTCTGTGCATGCTGCGTTGCAAGTACCAATCCCACTCTTGATGGTCCCAGTAGTGGCCTGGCTACTCAGTGGACTGATCCAGACCTCGCTGGCTCACGCAGCGGCCTTGCCTCATGGGAGGACCCAGTTCTGGTCTCGCTGGCCCCTGAACCGGTCAAACCCCTAAGCTGACTTTGGTCCCGACCTTGGAGGCCGCAGGAGTGAACTTGCCTCACGCCAGGCTCCGATGCTGGCCATTGGCCCCTGCACCGGTCTAACCCCTTGGCAGGATTCCAATCCTGGCCTCGGAGGCCCCAACACTGGTAATGCCTCATGGCAGGCTCCGATGCCGGCCTCACTGGCCCCAGCACCGGCCTAACCCCTTGACAGGCTCTTATCCTGGCCTCAGAGGCCCCAGTACGGGCCTTGCCTCACGGCAGGCTCCGATGCCGGCCTCGCTGGCCCCAGCACCGGCCTAACCCCTCAGCAGGCTCTTATCCTGGCCTCGGAGGCCCAAGTACCGGCCTTGCCTCACGGCAGGTTCCGATGCCGGCCTCGCTGGCCCCAGCACCGGCCTAACACCTCGGCATGCTCCGATCCCGGCCATGGAGGCCCCAGCACTGGTCATGCCTCACGGCAGGCTCCGCTGCCGGCCTCGTTGGCCCCAGCACCGGCCTAACCTCTCGGCAAGCTCTTATCCTGGCCTCGGAGGCCCCAGTAACGGCCTTGCCTCACGGTAGGCTCCGATGCCGGCCTCGCTGGCCCCAGCACCGGCCTAACCCCTCGGCAGGCTCTTATCCTGGCCTCGAGGCCCCAGTACCGGCCTTGCCTCAAGGCAGGCTCCGATGCTGGCCTCGCTGGCCCCAGCACTGGCCTAACCCCTCAGCAGGCTCTTATCCTGGCCTCGGAGGCCCCAGTACCAGCCTTGCCTCACGGCAGGCTCTGATGCCGGCCTCACTGGCCCCAGCAGCGGCCTAACCCCTCGGCAGGCTCCGATCCCGGCCTCAGAGGCCCCAGTACCGGCCTTGCCTCACGGCAGGCTCCGATGCCGGCCTCGCTGGCCCCAGCAGCGGCCTAACCCCTCGGCAGGCTCCGATCCCAGCCTCGGAGGCCCCAGCACTGGTCATGCCTCACGGCAGGCTCCGCTGCCGGCCTCGTTGGCCCCAGCACCGGCCTAACCCCTCGGCAAGCTCTTATCCTGGCCTCGGAGGCCCCAGTACCGGCCTTGCCTCACAGCAGGCTCCGATGCCGGCCTCGCTGGCCCCAGCACCGGCCTAACCCCTCGGCAGGCTTTTATCCTGGCCTCGAGGCCCCAGTACCGGCCTTGCCTCAAGGCAGGCTCCGATGCTGGCCTCGCTGGCCCCAGCACCGGCCTAACCCCTCAGCAGGCTCTTATCCTGGCCTCGGAGGCCCCAGTACCGGCCTTGCCTCACGGCAGGCTCCGATGCCGGCCTCGCTGGCCCCAGCACCGGCCTAACCCCTCAGCAGGCTCTTATCCTGGCCTCGGAGGCCCCAGTACCAGCCTTGCCTCACGGCAGGCTCCGATGCCGGCCTCACTGGCCCCAGCAGCGGCCTAACCCCTCGGCAGGCTCCGATCCCAGCCTCAGAGGCCCCAGTACCGGCCTTGCCTCAAGGCAGGCTCCGATGCCGGCCTCGCAGGCCCCAGCACCGGCCTAACCCCTCGGCAGGCTCTTATGCTGGCCTCGGAGGCCCCGGTACCGGCCTTGCCTCACGGCAGGCTCCGATGCCGGCCTCGCTGGCCCCAGCACCGGCCTAACCCCTCGGCAGGCTCCGATCCCGGCCTCGGAGGCCCCAGCACTGGTCATGCCTCAAGACAGGCTCCGATGCCGGCCTCGCTGGCCCCAGCACCGGCCTAAACCCTCAGCAGGCTCTTATCCTGGCCTCGGAGGCCCCAGTACCGGCCTTGCCTCACGGCAGGCTCCGATGCCGGCCTCGCTGGCCCCAGCACCGGCCTAACCCCTCGGCATGCTCCGATCCCAGCCTCGGAGGCCCCAGCACTGGTCATGCCTCACGGCAGGCTCCGCTGCCGGCCTCGTTGGCCCCAGCACCGGCCTAACCCCTCGGCAAGCTCTTATCCTGGCCTCGGAGGCCCCAGTACCGGCCTTGCCTCACAGCAGGCTCTGATGCCGGCCTCGCTGGCCCCAGCACCGGCCTAACCCCTCGGCAGGCTTTTATCCTGGCCTCGAGGCCCCAGTACCGGCCTTGCCTCAAGGCAGGCTCCGATGCCGGCCTCGCTGGCCCCAGCACCGGCCTAACCCCTCAGCAGGCTCTTATCCTGGCCTCGGAGGCCCCAGTACCGGCCTTGCCTCACGGCAGGCTCCGATGCCGGCCTCACTGGCCCCAGCAGCGGCCTAACCCCTCGGCAGGCTCCGATCCCGGCCTCAGAGGCCCCAGTACCGGCCTTGCCTCAAGGCAGGCTCCGATGCCGGCCTCGCTGGCCCCAGCAGCGGCCTAACCCCTCGGCAGGCTCCGATCCCGGCCTCGGAGGCCCCAGCACTGGTCTTGCCTCAAGGCAGGCTCCGATGCCGGCCTCGCTGGCCCCAGCACCGGCCTAACCCCTCGGCAGGCTTTTATCCTGGCCTCGAGGCTCCAGTACCGGCCTTGCCTCAAGGCAGGCTCCGATGCCGGCCTCGCTGGCCCCAGCACCGGCCTAACCCATCAGCAGGCTCTTATCCTGGCCTCGGAGGCCCCAGTACCGGCCTTGCCTCACGGCAGGCTCCGATGCCGGCCTCACTGTCCCCAGCAGCGGCCTAACCCCTCGGCAGGCTCCGATCCTGGCCTCAGAGGCCCCAGTACCGGCCTTGCCTCAAGGCAGGCTCCGATGCCGGCCTCGCTGGCACCAGCAGCGGCCTAACCCCTCGGCAGGCTCCGCTCCCGGCCTCGGAGGCCCCAGCACTGGTCATGCCTCAAGGCAGGCTCCGATGCCGGCCTCGCTGGCCCCAGCACCGGCCTAACCCCTCGGCATGCTCCGATTCCGGCCTCGGAGGCCCCAGCACTGGTCATGCCTCACGGCAGGCTCCGCTGCCGTCCTCGTTGGCCCCAGCACCGGCCTAACTCCTTGGCAAGCTCTTATCCTGGCCTCGGAGGCCCCTGTACCGGCCTTGCCTCACAGCAGGCTCCGATGCCGGCCTCGCTGGCCCCACCACCGGCCTAACCCCTCAGCAGGCTCTTATCCTGGCCTCGGAGGCCCCAGTACCGGCCTTCCCTCACGAAAGGCTCCGATGCCGGCCTCACTGGCCCCAGCACCGGCCTAACCCCTCGGCAGGCTCTTGTCCTGGCCTCGGAGGCCCCAGTATCAGCCTTGCCTCAAGGCAGGCTCCGATGCCGGCCTCGCTGGCCCCAGCAGCGGCCTAACCCCTCGGCATGCTCCGATCCTGGCCTCGGAGGCCCCAGCACTGGTCATGCCTCAAGGCAGGCTCCGATGCCGGCCTCGCTGGCCCCAGCACCGGCCTAACCCCTCAGCAGGCTCTTATCCTGGCCTCGGAGGCCCCAGCACCGGCCTAACCCCTCGGCAGGCTCTTGTCCTGGCCTCGGAGACCCAAGTACCGGCCTTGCCTCACGGCAGGCTCCGATGCCGGCCTCGCTGGCCCCAGCACTGGCCTAACCCCTCGGCATGCTCCGATCCCGGCCTCGGAGGCCCCAGCACTGGTCATGCCTCACGGCAGGCTCCGCTGCCGGCCTCGTTGGCCCCAGCACCGGCCTAACCCCTCGGCAAGCTCTTATCCTGGCCTCGGAGGCCCCAGTACCGGCCTTGCCTCACGGCAGTCTCCGATGCCGGCCTCGCTGACCCCAGCACCGGCCTAACCCCTCAGCAAGTTCCGGACCCGACCTCGGAGGCCCTAGCACAAGCCTTGCATCATGGCAGGCTCCAATGCCGGACTCGCTGGCCCCAGCATCGTTCTAACCCCTCTGCAGGTTCCAATCCCGGCCACGGAGGCCTCAGTAGTGGCCTTGCCTCACAGCAAGCTCCGATGTCGACCACTGGCCCCGGCGCCCGCCTAACCCCTCAGCAGGTTCCGATCACTGTCTCTGTGGTTAGTATTTCAAAGGTTCCAGTTGTAATGTATCAGATCTCTGCCTCCCCCGAATATTGGCCACTGGCATTGCCACTGCCTCCACCGTTTCAAATCCTTCCCAGGCTCTTTTTCCACTCTGAATGTTGTCCAGTGTTCCTAAGCATGCGTGATGGTAGCATTCGACATTTGGTGTAATTTCTCCAAAAAAATAAAGTTGGTAAGATCCGGTTTCTGCTTCTCCTGAATACAAGTCTCTACCACCATCGCGAAGAACTCTTTCAACACCGCATTTTTCCTTGGTCTCCGCTAAACTCTCTCCTTATATGTGATGTCTGAGATTCTTAACAATATAGAGAAATAGCAGTCCTCTTTCACGGCGAATTTTTCCATAAGTTCCAGTGCATTTAGATAAGTTTTGTCTGCATCTCCATTGTCCTGACATCCATAACGGCTTTCTTACCACCTCTCAGATATTTTTCTTTATCTTTTTCTGTTCTGGGCCCGGTTTCTCCAGGGGTCTGGCGTGCTACTTGCAGTTCGGCCGGGACCCAGAGTCCCGCGATCCGGGCCCCAGCTGGCGTGCCCTGTGCTCGACCCCCGCCCAGAACCCAGCGTCTTACTGGGCCTTGTTTCTCCAGGGGTCTGGCGTGCTACTCGCAGTTCGGCCTGGGGCCCAGAGTCCCTCGACCCGGGCCCCATCTGGCGTGCCCAGCCCACGACCCCTGCCCAGAACCCAGCGTCTTACTGGGTCTGGTTTCTCCAGGGGTCTGGCGTGCTACGCGCAGTTCGGCAGGGGCCCAGAGACCCGCGACCTGGGCCCCATCTGGCGTGCCCAGCCCGCGACCCCCGCCCAGAACCCAGCGTCTTAGTGGGTCCGGTTTCTCCAGGGGTATGGCGTGCTACGCGCAGTTCGGCAGGGGCCCAGAGTCCCGCGACCCGGGCCCCATTAGGCGTGCCCCGCCCGCGACCCCCGCCCAGAACCCAGCGTCTTACTGGGCCTGGTTTCTCCAGGGGTCTGGTGTGCTACGCGCAGTTCGGCCCGGGGCCCAGGGTCCCGCGACCCAGGCCCCGGCTTTTGTGCGCCGCGCGCGACCCCTGCCCAGAACCCAGCGTCTTACTGGGCCTGGTTTCTCCAGGGGTCTGGCGTGCTATGCGCAGTTCAGTCTGGGGCCCAGAGTCCCGCGACCCGGGCCCCATTAGGCGTGCCCCGCCCGCGATCCCCACCCAGAACCCAGCGTCTTACTGGGCCTGGTTTCTCCAGGGGTCTGGCGTGCTACGCACAGTTCGGCCGGGGCCCAGAGTCCCGCGACCCGGGCCCCATGTACTGAATACTTTTTAATAGACAAACTTATGATCTATTTTCTTGGTATCTATATATACAGATATTTTACAAAATGATGGATTTATTCTAAATCTGATTTATCTAAATGTTTGAAATATAACTTTCAAAAATTACCTTAAAATAATGGCGATAGAAACATCCATTGCTAACTTTAATACAAATTGTTATTTAATCATTTATTATAATCTTATTTGTGAAAGCAAATATATTTAAAAGTGTTTTGTAAATGTTTAAAAATATTTTGAAGAAGAATTTGTATTACGGTTTTTCTAATAATGCTAGTCAGAATGCTTGAAAAAAATGACTTTATTTAACTTACTGATACAGTAAGTTGTTTAAGCAGTTTCTTAATATAAAATGTCTTTGTGCTCTTTTTGAAAAATTATTATACCAATAATTGTTAAATCATGCTTCTATTTCTGTCCTAATTTGGTAATGAATATCTATTTTTTTCATGTTATGATTTATGTAGTATCTTATCTCTTATGACCTGGAGCAGTTTGTAAAGTGTCAATTAGCTATTTCTTCTTTAAGAAAAAGAAATAATTAATTAATGACAATTAACAAAAATTTTTATAAAATTTATCAATGTTATCCTTGATATTGTTATTGATTCATTGACTTTTCTGTGCAATATGTAAACTTACCTATTTATTTAGGAAATAATTTATTTTATTGATATTTTTAACTTTAGCATAAAGTATTGATGAATAGAACTCTGTATTCTCAAAGATAAGTTTCTCTGGTTTGTCTATTTGACTACTTTGATTGCAGGGGCTAATCTTGGTTACATGATGCCATTTATTTTATTGTAGAAATAAATCCATTAAGTAAGAAAAGCAATACCTAAAAGAAGTCAAAATATAGAATTTGAATTCCTAACCCAGTGCCTGTTATTTCTGGTGTATTTGTTTTCTATTGCTACGCTAATAAATTAAAATATACTTAGTGGTTCAAACCAATAACACAAATTTCTTTTATAATTTGATAGTTTTAGAGTTTGACATTGGTGTCACTGGGCTAGAATCACAGTATCAACATTGTTTAATTTTTTTTTTTTTTCCGGAAGACCTAAGTGAGAATGGTTCCTTCCCTTTTTTCATATATAAAGCCTTCCCACAGGCCTTGGCTTACGCCTCTTTCTCCATCTTTGAAGCCAGGACAAATTGACGTAGTTTTTACCGGGAATCATTCTGACTCTCTTTAGCCTCATTTCCCCACTTTGAGGGACTTTTGCTGGGACTTTTAGATTGGGTCTACTCAGACATCCCTGATTAATAAAGGTCCTTAACCTAATTGTATCTGCAAAGTCTCTTTTGCCATGGAAGGCAACATTTTAAAAGGATCTTGCAGGAGGAAAGGGATATGGGCAGTTTCACTGGGCCATGACCCTGCCTTTCATGTCTGTTTTTTTGTCATGCCTATTTTCAGACTAAGTCACATATCTTTTAATAAATAAATCAATGTACATGAATCTGGTTCTTATCTGTGATTTATTTTCTTTAATCTTTGTCTAATTTATTTTTAATTGGTTTCTAAGCATGTTACAGATACTTGTTTAGCTTCACATGGCTGGCCACAAATCTATCTATATAAAGCATTACATTGAACACAAATTATATTAAATTATAAATATACTCTATATTAGTACACAGATTGTGTTGACAGAATTTGTTTGCCCGAGTTGACCATCAGTTTAATCATACTAATTACTTTATCAGCTCAATAAACAGCTTTGTATTTGGAAAATATTTTGTGATGGCATTTAATTTATAAAAGAAAACTGGGAAGAACTTCAGATTATGAGTAAGAAAGAAAAGAGTTTCATTATCTGTGGGTACTTTAGAAAAAATACTTATTAAAAACTATTTTTAGAGAAAAGGTGTATTATTGGTACAATATTTTAAATGAAAATAGGCTAATATAAATATGAAATTTATACAGAGGTAAATCCAAGTTTTGTAAAATTTCTAGAAAAAAAATATATATATATATAATTTCCAAGAATCATTTTTTAGATTAAAAATGCATGTCCTACAAATTTGTACCAGATGATTTGACCAAAAAGTCAGAAAAGCCATTTACTAAAACTTTTAATCTCATTTTAGGTTTTGTCTCAGTATCATTAAGTTATGTTACAAATTTTTATTAATGTAGATTTATTTTATGTGCTAAAGCAAACTTCTTCTTGTTTTCAACTTCAAAAATAGGGTATCTTCATAGAAAAATGGATGATAAATTATGATACAGAAATGTTAGATCAGATTAAATATATAGGTATTATTGATTAAATTTTGTGAGTTAACCCTGAGTTATAGTTGAGATAATTAATGCTTTTCAGGTTCACTTATTAGTATCTTTCCAAAGTTATCAACTTCAGTTCATTCAAATTCTTTCAATAACATTCTCAAAGTTCTTTTTTAATAATAATAATACAGTGTAATCAATAGATATTTCATGAGTGAATCAAAGGTAACATGGATCACTACTAAAGGCCATCAGATACAGACCATAATATTTAGGCAAACAAAACAATTCCATCTCACTGACCAGTTCGACCATAGATTTAAGTCTAACCTTTTTTAAAAATATATATATGCATTTTAGTCAAACATCACAATGGAATACAAGATTGTGAGAATATACTAGCACACATCATCCAATTAACCTTTATCCAATCCCCATCCCACTCCCTTCTCCTCTCTCAATCCCATGCTTGATTGGTGATTAACTTTGATATATTTGTTTACGTAGGTCATGAGTTTTAAATAGATTCCATCCTCCCCATCCCATCCCCTCTGATTGGCCACCTTAATTGCTCCTCTATAGGGCCCTTTCTTCAACTAGATCTCCTCCTATTACCTATTTCTTCCTAGTTTTTGCATATTAGGGAAAGCATCTGTTTTTTTTTTTTTGTGATATTTCTCTGTGTATGCCGCATTGCAAGTTCTGATCCCACTCTTGAAGGCCCCTGCACTGGCCTGCCCACCCGGCAGAATCTGATCCTGGCCTTGCTGGCTCCAGCACCACCCTTGTCTCATGGCAGGCCCTGATCCCCACCTCACTGCCCCCAGCACTGGCCTCACCCCTCAGCAGGCTCTGATCTTGGCCTCAGAGGCCCCAGCACCTGCCTTGCCTCACAGCAGGCTCAGATCCCAGCCTTGCTGGCCCCGGCACCAGCCTCAATCCTTGACAGTTCTTTAAATTATCTTTTAAAAAAGTAAAAAAAAAAAAAAAAAAAAAGATCTAGGGGAATACAAAATCATTTAGCCACTGTGGAAATTAGTTTTGTGGTTTAAAAAAAAAAAACAAACCCATAAAATTGCAACATTATTCTTAATTTTTCAATTGAAAGGTATTCAAACAACCATATATGTACACATATTCACAGAAGCACTATTCTTCATAGTAAAAAAGAATATATATGTATATATAGCCCAAATTTGTACAAATGGAGGAATGGATAGAAAGTATATGTAGTTGTTTTGGTGGAAGGTGCTTTGTTAATTGGTTGAGCAAACACATTATAATATGCAAAATTACATGCAGTGGAATATTATTCAGACATAAAATGGAATGAAATGCTGATACCCATGATGCATAGCACAATAAGGGTAAATATCCAACATGCTATGCTAAGGGAAAATATCAGACACAAAAGATAACATTTTATGATCTCATGTATATAAAATATCCGGAATAGATGAATCCAAAGTGATTGGGCACAAATTGGTGATTGTCAGAGGTTTAATGTAGAAAATAATGGAACGAAACTGATCTATGAGTACTGGGTTTCACTTTACAGAGTTGGATAAGTTCTGGAATTAGATAGAAATGGTAATTGAGCAAGAATGCTTCAATATCATTGAATTATTCATGTTAAAATGTTTAGTTATATGGTATGTGAATGTCACATTGATCAGTTTTATTTTTTAAAGTTATGTGGTATATGTAGTATAACTCCCTATGGAGGATAAGGATATTTATGCTCTGAGGTTCACAGCTCTGTTGGGGGCTTCTGTCCACTAGTGACCACCTGCCCAAGCTCCATCTCCTCTATCTTTATATAATATAATATCTTTCTGAATATTGATATTTTATAACATATATAATATTTTTCTGGATATTGAGATTCATTAACTGCAGTTAGGTGCTTTGTTGACAACAATAACAAGCAGAAGTTCTCTACCCTTTTACCTTCAACTGCTTCCAGTTGAATGTAATCTTCACCAGGTATATACTGAAACTCAGAAAAGTTTTTTTTAGTTCATTTGCTCACACACCGAATACGGAAATTCCTTCAGTTGCCCATTTGCAGGACAAACTGGTACTCTGGTACATTGATGTTTTCCAAAGGCTGAGCATAAGAGGGACTGAGAGAAACTCATCAGTGGGAAGAAGGGTTTACTTTTCAGTGATGGGAAATTTGGGGAACTAGATAGAAGGAGTAGTTATGTAACTTTATGGATGGTTTCAACAATACTGAATGCCACCTCAACCTGAATGTAGAGTGATATAGATGTTTACTATTATCAAACACCACAAACAAATGAGGATTCTATGAAAAGCTTGCAGAACTTGTAAATCCACCTCTAATTAAAGAAAAAGCAATCTTCACTGACTTATCACTTATTTTTATATCCTCTGTGTATGGATCACAAGAAACATTTTTAAAATTGAAAAGTAAACATGTAAGTATTTTCTTTTACTCCAGAAATTGAATGCCCTTTGCGGCAATATGTGACATTTACTGATTATGAAAAAAATAGGGAACAGAAAGAGAAATGTGAAAATCTCTAAGCCACATATGTTAAAATTTTAAAAATCAAATCTTATTTTAAAATTAATTTGTATACATATATTGGTTTTCTAGGTTTAAGTTTTTAGAAACTAATACAAATTACATAAAATTATTATAATCTCAGTCCATTTTCTGCACTTTATTCCAGAAATGGAAACTCAAGGACCAGAGAGTTAGCTTCAGAGACAGCATCTTTCTTTGAGAAATCTTCATTAAATACTTTTATGCAAGAATACATTATTCTCTGTATTTTATACCTACCCCCAAATAACCAAAGAGCATATTGCAATAATGTAAGATCAATTATATCAGTACAATATCGTTTAAGCAGGCCAACTGATTGATGACTATAGGCACTCTGTTAATAGCTCAATGACTATTAGTTAGGGGTTCTGAGGTAAATAATTTAGTATAAATGTCCCAAGTTCTTCTTTTACCAGTTTTAGCACATTTAGATTAAGACACCAAAAATTTTCCCCTTGCCTGTAGTCTATTAATTCACCCCCATGCATCTGGGCTACTCATGAGACTTGATTTCACCAATAGAATAACAAATATGAAGCAAGCACAGACTTGAAAAAAACTTGAACACTGGCTTTATTTTCTTGCTGTCCCTAGAATCCTGACATGTGCCCAGACCTGGACTCATGTACTACATGATAAAAGCCTAAATGGAGACAGCCCAGTGACCTCGGCCACTCCAGACAAGATCATTCTAAATATCTCAATCCTAGGCAATCTACCAGCTGACTGCACATTTATAAAGAAACCTAGTTGAGATCAACTAAACCCATTTTAGATTTGATGTATCACTCAGTTGGTTCCATTCTCAAATACCCAACCCATAAAATGATGAGCTAAATAAATATTTGATTTTGGACATAACACTATATTTTAGATTTTCTTATATACCAAGAGTTATCTAAAGAAATCTACTAATCTTTTAATTCTGAAACTTATTTTCCAATGCATTCTAATCCTCCAAGATATAATAAAAATAATATCAGCAACCATTTTTAAAAACTTCCATTACCAGATGTTTCTAAAAATCATATACCTTTGAAAAATGACCTTTTGTGGTTTGTGATACTAAGTAATTATGTACTTTCAAAGTTTCTATTTTATAGCTCTGACTACCAATGAGACTAAAATTGGAGACAAGACAAGTAAGAAGATAATTAAGGTTAAATGAGGTTAAAAGGTTGGGATCCTAACCCAATATTTTGGTTGTTCTTGTAAGATATTGGGATGTAGACCTGCCAACACTGCTCTTGGCCTTACAGTCTTCAGAATGGCGAGAAAATATGTTTCTCTTGTTTTAACCACCCAATCCGAAGTATTTTGTTATGGCATCTTCAGCATACCAATACAACTCTATCACTGCCCCCCACCCCTTTTTAATAGATGAAGCAACTATGACCTGAGAGGCACTTTTATAACTGGACCATCATAACAAAACTAAACCTAGATATATCTATGAGTCTAACCTAGTTCACTTTTGATGATGAAACCAGCTTCTCAAAAGTATAGAGAAAACAAAGTACGCTTTTATTTGGCTGCCCTGACAGTCTCAATATTAGGCTCTTTCAATACAGTATCAATGCAGTCTCTTTGTACATGCTCAACCCCCTAAACATACAGCAAATAGTCAAAATAGCATTATTTTTGTCAGATAAAGTAAAATGACACAAAACACACATGAACAAATGACCAATTAAAGAGAGAAAAGGATAAAAAAAGACAGTAGAAAGAGAAAGGTTATCCATGAACCACTGAGAATTCTGGTGAACCAAATTTTCTTTCTTTCTTCACTTAATTACTTCATAGTTACAGCTTTTGCATATTATGCTATTTTCTCCCACATCATGTTGGCTTATTTATCCATCCAGAATGGCTATTCGTGTGAACTTTATATTAAATATCTAGGCTTCTATTTCTTAAATGAAATAATTGATAGAAGGTGGCCTATCTTCTAAAATTCAGTCTATCTTCTCTTTTTTCAGAGTTACAAGAGCTTCATGTTCTACTATTTGATCAAATAAGTTATGCTATTTTATTAATTTGCTAAATCTATTGTATTTCCCTGCCTCGTTAGTTAATTCTCTAGCATGAGAACATCAAACAGGGCACTGAGTCTACCCAACTGTATGGGGTTACCCTTGGAAAAATAATATCACAAATGTGAATTAGCTCACTAATAACAAAATCCAAGTGAAAGAACTGTTCTCTTCCCCAAATCAAACATTTCTTAAAAGCAATCAATTATTGTTTAAAAAGAAATGGAAACACATTTAATAAGCTTTGCTAATGATTTTGGATAAACGCTTGGATTGATTCAAAATGAAATAATGAGTATGACTAAAACTCTTGCATCAATCACCGTTTTTAAAAATAAGTACTCAATATTTTTATTTTCAATGTTGCATCATTAAGTAAAATTTATATTTAATAGATCCTGATTTTATGCATCTAAATGTTTTTTGCTTTTTAAAGTGCAACAAGCTATTTTGTAACATTTTATTAATAATTCTTTACAAAATATGCATAGCAAAAATATTAAAAACTAATATTTCCACACATATCATATCACACATGCCTTTTTAAACACATTAGTCTTAAAGTTAGCAATGTTTGGAGGGATTATTTTTCTTTTAAGTATCAGCATTTAGTCTAAATATAAGTAATAGCATTTAGTTTAGTACTGAATATTGTACTAAATGTTCTATAATATGATAGACTTTGTATTCTCCATTCTATTTTAATAGATAAAAATGGCTTCTCTAGCCGGGCGTGGTGGCGCACACTTGTAATCCCCGCACTTGGAAAGCAGAGACAAGAGGATCGCACTGGTTCGAAGCCAGCCCCGATGGCTTAAGAGACCCTGTTTCCAAAAATAAAAAAGTATAAATAGGTCTGGGAGTGTAGCGCAGCGCTGAGGTAGAAGGGCTTCCAGGAACCCCAGTACCACCAAAAAAAAAAAAAAAAAAAAAAAAAAAAAAGGCTTCTCTAATAATTTTAAGTTGTACATAGGTTAAAATATTTGAAATACCTTATATTTGTATTAAAATGCAGAAAACTATGGCTTAGCTAATCAACTGTTTGTTGTGGTGGTGGTGGTGGTGGTACTGGGAATTTGGTACTGGGAATTGAACTTAGAGGCATTCAACCTTAGAACTATTTTTTTTTTATTTTGAAACAAAGTCTCACTACGTTGCAGAGGACCTTGCTGTTGCTGAGACTCCTCCTGTTTCAGCCTCCCAAGTACTTAGACTACAGGTATGTGCTACCTATTTAGTCAATTGTTTTGAACCATGCATGAACACTTGACTTCTTTTACAACATTTCCCTCCTTTTTAAGGGTTTTCAATAATAAGTATTTTCATTTCTTTAAACTCATCCAATGTATCCAGTAGTCAGGATATAAACTGTTCCAACACTACAAAGACATGCTATTTGTTGACTCTGTTAAGTAGACTTTTACCTAAATAAATATCTATTTATCTTTCTATCATCTATCTATATGTTACTGGCATATATATGTATGTAGGTATATATACATACATATATTTACCTATATATATTTTTATGTGTATTTATTTATTTCAAGAATATGATGGATTCATACATACATACCTACAAAGCATAATCTTCTTGAGTAGATTCAAGTTGCTATGTGTAGCAACTATTTGTTTTATTTCTGAGTATTTTTCTATTGCATGGATGTACTGTGGCTTTTTGCTTAATTTGTTTACATCTGTTCATAGGACATTTTGTTGCTATCAGTTTGGAATACTGTAAAGAAAACTGCTAAGAACATTGAATAGAGATATTCATATCCATAAAGCCCTATTTTTTCTGGGATAAACATTTAGGACTGTGATTACTGGGTTGTATGATGAGGATGTTTAACATTTTATGAACCTGCCAAACTGTTTTCCAGTGGGGCTGAACCATTTTACATTTCTGGCAGAAATGTTTGAGAGATACAGTTACAGATGGGTGATATTTTAAGTAATGTAAAATACAAAATTACTTCTTTTTGAATTCTTGAACAAATGAGACTTGGTCATAAAATATATCTGGAAAAAAATGCCCAACTGAATGTCAGTATAGAGAAAATAGCATATGATTCAGTGATGCAAAATTTTATTTTATGAAATGATTGAATGACTAAATTGACATTGTATTTGGCTGCTTGGGAATTTATATATTACTTTTTTATATTAATCAGACTATGTTCTTATTTCTGTTCAAAATAAACAACAGACTTTATTGTGTGCAATTTACCCTAAATAAACCAAAATTCTTAGGGTCTTTGGAGATTCTTGGCAATATGGTCATTCATTAACAATATGGGGAGGGGGAGACTCAATCTGTGGGAGGAAGGAAGCATCAGCAAGATTTGGAAAGTAATATAATCTCAGCAGCCAAACAAGAGTTACTTTCAAAAAGCTTCTATTTAAAGAACTCATATGTTCTTTCGAGGTAAGATAACATCTTGTGTTATCATCACAGTAGAAAAACAAAGGGCAATTCATGTGAACATCTTCGTTTAGTAATGGGCTATTGAATTTTATTCTTCAAAATAATCACTTTAAATATAAAATTAATTTATTTTCAGATAAATGACAGAAAATTCATGTAATTTTCAGTTTTTATTTTTTATAAAGCTATAGGCAAAAAGAATTGAAGAATGGCAGGACAACCAACAAATGGTCTTAAACTACTCAGAGTTGTTATTTATGTTTTAGTGTAATTATGCTAGTCAGTGAAATCAAAGATTGTAATTATTTACCTTTTG
This sequence comes from Muscardinus avellanarius, assembly GCF_963383645.1. Lineage (NCBI taxonomy): Eukaryota > Metazoa > Chordata > Mammalia > Rodentia > Gliridae > Muscardinus > Muscardinus avellanarius. The sequence goes on from NC_137794.1 coordinate 93,504,229, forward strand.
TATATTTAAAACACTTTAAGCAATGGAAATCGTTCTCATGTGGAAATCATTTATTTTGAACATCTATGTATCTTTGTGTATTTTTCTAAATGCATCTTGGTTTGCCAGATAAAAACAAAATGAACAGAAAGTGGAGCTACTTCCATTTAAAGTAAACAATTGAGCATGCTTGAGATTTTTTTCTTTTATGAAATGGTAATAGATACTATAGCCAATAACAAGAAAAAAAATTAAAAAAAAGAGTATATGCTCCTCCTGATCATAAAGATATGGCTCAGAGTATTTAGGCAGAAGCACAGTGGCACAGCCAGACTAGATCTGCTCTTCAATCAGGTTAAACATGAAGGAGTATTATTATTATTATTATTATTATTATTATTATTATTATTATTATTATTATTCCTCTACTCCACTGACTTTGAGACACAATTCATTATTTTTCATATTAGATTAGAATGTTAGTCATGTCCATCTTGTAATTTATTAGTTCCTTTTAAAAAATTTACTTGTATCTTGGAAAAATTTCTTCACAGTAGAAAGTCTCAACACAAAATAATAAGCTTTGTTGACACTATCAATAGCAGTAACCACCAAACAACTTCACACAAGAAATGGAAGGGTATTTTTATTGTACAAAGACAAAAATATCAATGATTTATTTTCAGTTAGGTTATGGACCTTTCAAGTAATCAATAGAAATAAAGCAGATTCATTTTTTCACTAATTATATTTGCCTAGGAAAATTTCTTATTAAGTCTTAACAACTATATGATATCAATTTAAAAATAAACATAGATATTTTTATGCACTTGGGTGACTTTGTATGAGGATTAGAAATCATTTGATGATAAGAACCCATCTCTAAATATTTCAGAAGCAACCAGAGTAAAAACATTCCTTTCATGACTATGATACTTAACACAAATTAGATAGCTGAAGGGACGTTGTCAAACATGTCTTTTGGTGCATGCTGTTTATCCAATACACTCACTCTGTGGACAGTGAAAGCCCAAGTTAAGCTCTTTGACTGCGTACTGTAAAACACTTAAGATCAAACCCGGGATTGGGTGAGCTCTGCGCAATTACTGGTGTCAGCAGTTTAAATATAGCTCTTGCTGAGAACACCTTTGAGATAACTGTTGAGACCCATTCATTTTGCCAAGTAGAAGCAGTAATTGGTAACTCTCAGAGCTACCTACAAACACCATGTTCCTCCAAGAATAACCCAGCATGATTAGCTCTCAGAAATTGGCTCCACTTTTGCTGAGTTTTTGAGAGCTGTGCTTCACACACAGTCACAGATAAACCCACTGGAACTGAGGAAAGCTGATGACTCATTTCATGGCTTTCTGCATGTCTCTTTCAAAGCCCTCTGTTGTTTCCGTTTCAGAAAGAACAAGCATCTATTTTTAACAAAGGGGCAAGCATACTACATTATTATTCAGAAAAGCACCAAGCAGGCATATTCTAAACTTACTCTGTGACATGCTGAGCATTCCTGGGTTTTGTTCCACAAATAGAGCCAAGTTTTACTTCAAGGAGCAATGTCAAAGTGACCTTCAAGCCTATATATAGACTTTTGTGTGTTGTTACAGTAAATGCAGAATTCAAATTGAGTTTCACTGAAAAATGCATTCTGGAGAGAGACATTTCTAGAGATTATAGATGGTTCAAAAGCAATTTAATGCTGGGTACACTTGGGGTGCTGTCTGATTCATGAATAATGAGGACACTTGCATGTTCACATGATATATGGTATTCAAACAGAACTCAATGAATATTTCTTATGGAGGAGATGTCAGCTGGAGTGGTAATGTATGAGGGAGCTGCCTCAAAGGGCTCAGAGTTTAAATTAATGTAAAATGAGGCTAATTTTCTTTTCTTTAAAAGGAAAATATATTATTTTGCCTGAGAACTGGATAAGAAATGAATACTTGTCAATGTTGCAAATTAAATATTGGTAAAATATTTTTAAAATAGCATTAATCTTCATTGCAATTGTGCAGAAATAATTTTCTGATCCATATTTAACCAAAACAACAGATTTTCATTTTTACAGTAATTGGCCATATATACAATTGCCCACAAGTAGTTAAATAAGTTGAATGATATAGTGCAAGTTTACCATGAGAGAAGATAATAACCAAGCCATTTTCACTCTTTGCTCTCATCCTATAATGTATAGCAATTTTTAAAATTCATGTTAAAGTAGTAAAATCAGTTATAGTCTCATTCCATACATGTGTGTTTGTAAAGTATTATTGAATTCATTTTTGTTGTTTGTTTTGTAACCTGTTTAATCTATATATTTTTATTTTACTTCAATGTTTTCTATATTTATTTATTATTTATTTATGGTACTGGAAATGGAACCCAGGGTCTACCTCTGGGCTATACCCCCAAACTGATATTCTTTTACTTTGAAACAGGGTCTCACTAAATTGCACAAGTTCTCACTAAGTTGATAAGGTTGGCTGTGAACCTGAGACGCTTCTCTTAACCTCCCAAGTACTAGTATTACAAACCTGTACCGCCACACTGAGCTTATATTTTACTTTTAATTTCCTATAAAGTAATTGATTATTTGCAAGTAGTAAATACTTAGGTAACAAGTAGTTCATATTTCATCTCCTGTGGGTTATTATATATTGCTTCCTGTCTGCTTTATTGACATAAATAATTATACACATTTATGAGGTGCAGTGTGATAATTGGATGTAAATACAATGTATAATGATTAAATTTATCATTTGTTATGAACAAAGAATTTACCATTTCTTTGTGTTGCAGAAATTTGAACTTTTTTCTTCTAGTTCTTCACAAAATATCTTATAAATTTCTGTGAATTATCATGATCCTATTGTCACTACATCAGAAAGTATTTCTTCTTGTCTAACTGTATTTTAGTACATGTGATCCAATCTCCATCCACTCCCTTTTTCTTCTACTTATTCTAACCTCTAGTGGACAACAATCATACTCCCCACTTCTATTATATCGAGGTTTTTTTTTTGTCTTCTAAATATGAATAAGAAACTGTGGTATTTGTCTTTTAGCACTTGGCTTATTCCACTTAACATAATATGCTCCAGTTCCATATATGTGGTTACAAATGAAAAGTTTTCACTTTTGCATGGCTGAATAATATTCCAGTATGAATCTACACCATATTTTCTTTGTTCATTTATTTTTGGTGGACACATTGGTGGGTTTAGTATTTTGGTTATTGTGAACATTATTAATGTAAAATGAGGCTAATTTATTTTTCTTTAAAAAGAAAATATATTATTTTGCTTCAGAACTGGATAAGAAATGAAAATGTATCTCTCTGATTGCTAATGATGTCGAACTTTTTTTTTTTTGCATTTATTGGCCATTTGAATTTTTTCTTTTGTGAAGTGTCTATTTAGTTCACCCCTCCACTTTTTAATTGGGTTTTTTTTTAGTGCTGAGTTTCTTAAATTTTATGTATATTCTAGATATTAGTCCTCTATTGAAGAAATAGGTGGCAAAAGTCTTCTCCCATTCTGTTGGCTCTCAGTTGAGGTTCTATCATTTTCTTTGCTTTACAGAAGATTTTTGGTTTAATGCAGTCCCACATATTGATCTGCCTTTTAGTTTCTTGTGCCTTTGGAATCTTGTTGGGAAAGTTTTTACATGTGTGTATGTGTTGCAGTGTTGGACATATGCCCTCTTCAAGGAGTCTCAATGTCTCTGTTTCATCTAGAATTGATTCTTGTGCAGGGTGAGAAAGTGGGGGTTATTTCCATTTTATCTCATAGGTTAAACCTGTTTTGTCAACACCATTTGTTGAAGAGGCTATGCTTTTTCCAGTGTATATTTTTGGTCCCTTTGTCAAAAATCAGTTTGCTGTAAGTGTGCAAATTTGTTTCTGAATACAAGCATATAATTTAGAAAAAAAGAATTCAACAACATAAATTGGATGTTGAAGAAATATGGGCACATTTTAAAAGAGATAACCTAATAATAATTGTAATAAAAGAGGGAAATGAAGGTGAAACCAAAGGGATCAACCAAAGGGATCAACAATCTTTTCAAAGAAGTAATATTAGAAAATTTCCCAAACATAGAAAAAGAGGTCAATACACAGGTACAGGAAACTTACAGAACCCCTTTGATAAGATCAGAGAAAAGGTTCACCATGTCACATAATAGTCAAACTGAGCAATGTAGAAACCAAAGATATCATCTTAAAGGCAACAAAAATGAAAGTGCAAGTGACATTCAGAGGAAAGCCAATTAGAATCACTCCAGGCCGGGTGTGGTGGCGCACGCTTGTAATCCCCGCACTTGGGAGGCGGAGACAGGAGGATCGCGCAGGTTCGAAGCCAGCCACGCTGGCGTAAGAGACCCTGTTTCAAAAATATAAAATAGGTCTGGGAGTGTAGCCTGGAGGTAGAAGGGCTTCCAGGAACCCCAGTACCACCAAAAAAAAAAAAAAAAAAAAAAAGAATCACTCCAGACTTCCCAAACCAAGTCATGAAAACCAGAAGGACCTGGAGTAACATATTCCAAACTCCATTTTGCAGCCCCAAATTTTCTACCCAGCAAAAATATCTCTCAAATTAGACAGGGGAATAAAATTTTTCCATGACAAAAAGAAGTTAAAGCAATTTACATCTTCCAAACCAGCACTAGAGAAAATACTCAAAGGGATTAACTGCAAAAAAGAAATAAGTAATACACGACAGAACCAGAGAAACAAGAATTTCTACCCAGTAGAGAACTAAGCAAAGAAGAACAACATTACCTCAACAGAAGTTAAATCTCAATATGTTAGGAATTAAAAACCGTTTCTCAATAATCACACCGAACATAAATGGCCTCAACTCCCCCTCCCCCCCAAAAAAGTTGGAAAAATGGATCAAAACCAGAATCTATCTGCTGCCTGAAACACACCTTAAGAGTAAGGATTGTAACAAATGTAAGTTAAAGGGCTGGAGCAAGGTAATCCATACCAATGGAAATCAAAGATAAGTAGGAGCAGGAACTATGATATCAGATAATTTTGACTTCAAGCCCAAGTTTATTAGAAGAGATGAAGCAGGTCATTTTTTACTGGTAAAGGAACAGTACAGCAAGAGGAAATAACAATAGTCAACAGTTATGCCCCAAACATAGGTGGATCTACTTTCATAAAACAACCTTTTTGTTACTTTAAGTCAAACATAATTCCCAATACAATAATACTGGGAGACTTCAACACACTTCTCACACCATTAGAACAATCTTCTAGACAAAAGGTCAGTAAAGATGCTTCAAACTTAAAGAACACTATCAACCAAATGGATCTATTTTACCCATATAGAATATTCCACCCAACTACAGCAGAGTTCATATTTTTCTCAGCTGCTCATGAAACCTCCAAAATAGATTACATCCTGGGCCAAAAAGTAAGTACTAGCAAATGTAAAAACTGTGACTTTCTTCCCTGTGTCTTTTCAGACCATAATGAAATGAAACTAGAATCAACTATAAGAAGACACAGAGAAACTACAAAACATGCGGAGTCTGAACATCACACTGCTGAATGAAGAATGGGTCATAAAAGAAATAAGAGGTAAAATTAAAAAATTTCTAGAAACAAACGAAAATAAAGATGCAACATATTAAAACCTCTGGGACACTTTGAAGGCAGTATTAAGATAAAAATTTATAGCCCTGAGTGCCCGCATAAGAAGAACAGAAAATCACTAAATAAATAACGTAATAACACCTCAAAGCCCTTGAAAAACAGGAAGAGTCTAACCTCAAAGCCAGTAGAAAGACAGGTAATTATTAAAATCAGAGCACAAACCAACAAAGTAGAAAATAAAAAATACAGAAAATCAACAAAACTAAAAGCTGGTTTCTCAAAAAAATAAAAATAAAAAGATAGTTAAACCATTAACCAACTTAACCACACAAAAAAGAGAGTCAATCAAAATTATGAAATAAGAGATGAAAAAAGAGATATTACTACTGACAATGTAGAAATCTAAAGGATTATCAGAAACTACTTTGATAAACTATACTCTAACAAAATGAAAAATCTGGAAGAAATGGACAACTTTCTAGATAAATATAACCTTCCTTCACTGAGTTAAAAGGATATAGAAAATTTAAACCTACCAGGAACAAAGAGATTGAAATAGCAATAAAGAGCTTACCATCAAAGAAAAGCACAAAACTATATGTTTTCCCAAGTAAATTTTATAGAACTTTTTTTAGAAAAGCTAATCCTAATACTCCTCAATCTATTTCATGAAATAGAAAGGGGACTCTCCCAAATACATTCTATGAAGCCAACATCACATTCATACTAAAACCAAATAAAGATAGCTCAAGAGAGGAAAGCTGCAGGCCTATATCACTGATGAACTTGTATGAAAAACTGCTAAACAAAATACTAGCAACACTCATTCAACCACATCAAGAAAATCATGCACCATGACCAAGTATGTTTCATCCAGGAATGCAAGGTTGGTTAAGTATATGAAAGTCAATCTATGTATAAACAGAACCAAAGATAAAAATCACATGATCATTTTAATAGATGCTGAAAAATCATTTGACAAAATCCATTATTTCTTTTGGCTTGCTGAATATTCTGCTGAGTAATCTGCTCATGGGATCCTGGAGATTCCCTTGCATATGACTTGATAAATATTACTTGCTATTTTTAGAATTTTTTTCTGTCTTTTGACAGTTTGACTATGATATATAGTTTTTTTGTTGGTTTTTGTCCAAATCTATTAAGACTCCTTTGAGCTTCCTGAACCTGAATGATTGTATCTTACCCAATGTTTAAAAATTTTTCAACTACTATTTCTTTGAACAAGATTTTATGTGCCTTTCCCATCACCAGCTCCTGGAACATCAATAATGAAAACATTTGCATGCTTAATGATGGACAATAAGTTCTCTGTGCTACTCTATTTTCTCTTTTTCCTTTTGTCTGACTATCTCAAAGGGCTTGTCTTCAAACTTATACGTTTATTTTTTTATTCTACTTGATTCTTCCTGTTTGTTTAAGCTGTTTTTTAAATTTCATGTATTGAGATACATAGATCTAAAATTTCTGTTTGGTTCTTTTATATATTCTTTATCCTTTGCTGAATGTCTAATTCAGCTCATTAATTGTGTTTCTAATTTAATGAAATTGACTTTATTTCACTGAGTTTAAGATCATTACTTTGAATTATTTTTCATGCAATTAATTAACAAAGCCTTCTTAATTTACATGCTGGCTAGCTGAGCTGCTGTTGTGGCTAGGTGGCTACCTCATAGCCTTCCATTTGGCAGGGTCTTAAGGCCTTGGAGAGGCACAGGATTTTCCAGTAGCAAATACTTTAGGTGTCCTTAGCATTATTGGGGACTTTGGGGGGCTTTTGTGGGCTTTTTGCTTAGATTTTATCTAAAAAGTAACTAACTTCTTGGTTCAGTTTGGTCTTATCTGGAAAAATGGTAGACTAGATGCTGTATGCTTAGTTTCCTATTTCATAGGCTAATGATTGTCTCCATGCTCTGATTCGCCTCTTCCAAGTACCCAGCACATTCCAATGCTCTGTTTCAAACACTACTGTAAAATGGCTATTGTTTTTCCCTTACTTGAGACCTTTATTATTGGATGAACTTATGCCAGCCACCTCTAGCTAGGCATCTTGCTGATCATCACTTCAGGTACAATTTTTTTAATGTGAAAGTTCAAAAGAAATTTTTACTTTTCAGTGAACCTTTATTAAATTGGAATTCTCCCTTATATTCCTATATCACTTATTTTTCTTATAAATAATATGTAATTTGTATGAATTTATGTTTATTATCTATCACTTTTCACTAGAATATACACTTGACAGAGGCAGAGATTTTTTTCATTTTTATTCATCAATCAATATTCAGTACCTAGTATCCTTCCTAGAACATAGAAGGTTCTTGTAAATTTGGCTGGATGAATAAAATAATACTCACTAGAGTTCTGATATGAAAACTTTATACACACACATACACACATACAAACAAGAATTGGTTTATTAGCTTATGTACTAATTTTTTAAGAAATGTTGAGTCTAGCTTGTTACAAAATATTCTTTTAGATTTACAAGATTCAAATTTAATCTAGGTAGTAAGGATTGTTTTTCATCTAAATAATCATTTGACAGATATTGTTCTTAAAAATATCCATTTTATAAAATTTTCTAGTTTCAAAATATGGGTTTTTCTTTTAGACCTTTTGAAGAATTATAAAAATTCATATATTTTATATCTCTTTTATAAATACTGTGAATCTCCATAAGTAATTTTTATGGATGTTTAGAGTAGATAAAATTTCTAACCAATATAAAATTATTATTTAAATACAATAAGAAGTCAGGTATGGTGGCGCAAGCTTGTAATCCCCGCGCTTGGGAGGCGGAGACAGGAGGATAGCGCAGGTTCGAAGCCAGCCACATGTGCTGGCTTAAGAGACCCTGTTCCCAAATAAAAAAGTATAAAAATAGGTCTGGGAGTGTAGTCCTGAGGTAGAAGGTTTTCCAAGAATCCCAATACCACCAAAAATAAATGAATAAATAAATAAATAAATGTGATAAGAAAAATTTTAAATATAATATTATAGCTTAATAGAAATATTAAAATAACATTAACTTTACGAAAAATAAATTTGTTTTAGAAAGCACATGTAAGCTTAGTATATCCATTACATAAAAGGTAGAAAAAGGATTAAGAATTAGAGCCAATAAAACAAATAGACCATAATCTTTGTAATATACAGAGTAACCTAATGTGGTACAGGGTGCTTCATTCAGTGGTTGCTTTGGTCCAGGGAAGCAAAGAGGGAGTAAAGAGCATGAAAAATTTGGAGGATGATTCTGGTTTCTGTTTCTTGATTCTGGTGCTTATTTGATGAGTTCCAATATCTGTTAAAAATTGATAAATTTTAAAAGGATATTACTTGTTATATATACATCTTTTTCAGCAAATTGATAAGGAAAAGCAAAAGTTAGTAGAGACAGTCCAGATTTGTAAATGTTATGAGGACACATCTTCCACACTAAAGTGAACACTGAATGTAATTTTAATTATGAATAAGAATAATCCCTTTTGGACATTTAGAAAAATAAGGAGAGTAACCTAAATAATATAGACCATATAAGCAATAATGATACCTTATTTTACTTAAAGTATGTACTAAACTAAATATAATTACTGCAATGGCACATAAATTGTGAGCAAAGTGACTTGATTTAAATGTTTCTAAGTTGTTCGCATTGGCCAGGAGTAAGTCTCGTGCACACATGAATATTACGTAATAGGTCATTTGAGAATGTATTATAGTAATTTCTTAGCTAAATACTGAAAAATAAGGAAAGTAAAAAGTCTTAGTATAACTATAACAATGGGGAAAGGCAAACACATACATACACACACACACAATAACTAAGGAATGAAAGAAAAAAAAAGAAACAGAAGCCATGAGGAACAAATAAAATTACATAGTGACATGAGTAGATTTCAACTTGAATACTTGAATAATCATGTTAATTTTATTTAAATTAATATTCCCATTAAAAGGCAATGGATATTTGAGTGCCCAGATACACAAACACACACACACACACACACACACACACACACACACATTAAGACACTGACATGTATAAAAAGAAACACACCATAATAATAATTTACTCATTCTACCAAGAATAAACAATTTAAAACCTATGAAGCTTCTGAAGTATCATTGCTTAAAATGAATATGTGCAAAGATGAAAGATACATCCATAATTATGAGATATTTTAATATTCTTTCCACTACTGAGAAAATACCTTAAAAATCAAGGATATTATAGAAGATTTCAACATGTGATTACTAAATTTAATTTACTTGATATATGTGAAATACTGTTTATACAAAAAAGAGGATACTCATTATTTAACTTACACATGTAACTTCAAAAAAATTGACTGCATGCTTCACCACAAAGCAGGTCACAATTAATTATAAAGGAGAAAATCATGGAGTATGTTTTATGGGTATAAAGTATTAAGCCATAAATCAAAAACAAAAAAGATAACTAAAAAATCATAATTTGGAAATTAAGAAATGTACTAAATAAGCCATAGATCAAAATGAAATCAGAGTGGGAATGATAATAGTTTAGATTAATCAAAATGAATTACTACACATCCGAATTTATGAGTTTCAAAGAAGCTCTGCTCTAAGGAAAATTTATGGCTTGATGCATATTCCAGAAAAAAAGAAAAGCTGATAGTCAATGAGATTATTGATACATTAGAAATAGCTCATAAACTGCACTGAGATTCTGCGGCGCTCTAGCTGGAATGGCAATCAAGAGTATAAACAAAAATAAATACTGGTAAGGATTTAGGGAAATAGAAATTCTCATAAACTATTGGTGGGTTCGTAAATTATTAAAACTACTAAGAAAATCAGCATACACAAGACAAGAAATGATGCCTCATATGACCCAGCTATACCAATTCAGTATATTTTACAAAAGAATTAAAGTCAGAATACTATAGTGATACATGTATAGTCATATTTACAGCAGCACATTTCATAATAGCCAAATTGTGAAACCAACCTAGGTGTCTGTTAACAGATGAACGGACAATGGAAATGAGGTATATATACACTCAATGAAATTTTACCCAGCAATAAGGCACACAATTAAGTCATTTGCAGAAAAGGGCATGGAACTACAAATTATGCTAACAGAAATACTCCAGTCTAAGAAAGTCAAGGATCTAATGTTTTCTCTCATTTGTGAAAACTAGACAGAAAATAAAAAAACAAAAGGGACTTTAGATACTCATCTAAAGAAAGACTATAAAATAGAAAAGAATGACAATAGAAGTGGGGAGAGGAAAGGAAAAAAAAGCTGATGAGAAGGACAGTGTCAATTATGCTGCCCATAGATAACACTATTAATCTTACTAATACATATGGGGAGGAGAAGGGCAGGTAGTGGAGTGAGATCAGAAGGGAAAAACACTAATTCTTATGTGCATGTATGTCTACATTAGGTGGAACATCAGTATAAAGTATAATTACAATGTCTCAATAAAATATTTAAGAATTAACATAAAAATAAAAATCTCAGAATATTACCCCCCAAATACAAATAAAGCATAAAATAAAATTTATATTAATAAAACAGAAAATGACTGTGTAATTGATAACTAACAGAGGTTACGTTTAGTTAATAATTCTATCTGTGGAGAAACCAAGAAAAAAAATAGGTTTAAAAATAAACATAAGAATTTTTAAAAATGTTATTAAATATCTCCAAATTTAAATGAGTTAAATGCAATCCCATTCAAAATTTCAGTTGTTTACATGATTTTGTGAAAATTGACAAGTTGATTTAGAAAATTCAGAGTCTAGAACAGTCGATTCATTCTTTTAGAAGGTCAAGGTGAAACATTTTTCTTTCTATGATATAAAAGCATATTATAAAGCTGTCTTAAATAAAATAGCATGGATGGACTTAAGGATGTATGGAAAGAACACTGAAGCATATTAAGCCAGAACTTAGACCTTTAATATGTGGTATTTGGCATCAATTGTCATACAACTACATGGTGATACAAAATCATCAGATACGACCTGGAATAGAGATGATTAATGTATTTAGAATCTATGACAATAATCTTCCAAGTTCAAAATCAGTGATTAAAAATGTGCTGGGTATGTTTGTTCTCCAGCTAAATGGCAGGATACACATGGAAAAAGTAAAAATGTAAGATTAATGCTGCAAAATGTCTGACCTCAAGGCAACATGGGGACTCATACTGTGGTGAGGAAACTCCAGAAGAAATAGGAACTGTCAGGATTCTTAGAGCTGAGATACTTGTTTATTTCAGAAGCAGAAGCCAGACTCCTTAACTCTTTGATTTACCATTTCTCATTAGGAGATTAAGTTAGGTATCTAAGCTACACAATATATGAACATCTAAGTAGAGGTCAGTGGGCTTCAACAAAACTTTATAATACATTTAGAGGTTTAATCCAACTTTCTTCAATTTTAAGAAAATAAGCCAATCCTCTGACTCATTAGTCTTTTAAAAAAATATACTGTATTTATTAGATATGCAATCAAAGGGAACTTACAAAAACATAACTTGGGTATCTATGCAAAATGGTTTCTTTTAGACATTAAATTGAATGGGATAATATAATGAGTTAAAATTTGCATAAGGTTTTACACACTAATTCCAATACTGGAATCATAGTAACTACTTACTCTACAGGTATTTATGTCAATATTAGTCTTTCAAAAGACATTTTAATAACAATAAATTTTCTCCTTTTTTCAAAAATATTTTATCTATGGTGTTATAGGAAAACAGTTAACATGAGATCTGTCTTATCATAAATTTCCAAGTGTATGGTAAAATATTATCCATCGATTATCAACTTTAATTTTCCTGCACTCTTGTTCTTGGCCAGCATCATTCTGTTCTCTGGTTTAACAATTTCACTCATTTAGATGTGTCATATAAGTGTAATCATTTTAGGTATGAAAATTAAGAACAGATTTTGTGTTCACCTAGTAAAAAGAGATGGCACTCTTGACTTTGAAGTGCATTGAAACACAACAGTGAAATGAGAAAAATCACTGCCCAATTTAAATACCTACTTATTTGCATCTCTCCACATTTTAAAATCTCTTTTCATTTAAATATTTAACCTTCCTCTAATTGCTGGATCTGTATTTTTATTTCATAATATTTCTATGGCAAAGGTATTATAAAATAGGAATGACTGCCTTCATTACTAGAAACTACAGCTAGTAACCACCCCCACGAAAATCACAAATTATTTTTTCCATGTTCTGTGGCCTCTAAAACTGAAGGTAGAGGAAATCAGTCTTTGACCTGCTTGAATTTTTTTACTGAGTTTTCTTTTCCTTCCCAAGTGAGTCCTCATATTCCGTAGATGACTAGTGATTTTATAGGCTTTCTCCTTCCCTCCTCACCTATTGGCCTCTGCTCTCAGAAAGAAATTCAAATTGATTTCATACAACAGCTTGAAATACTCATTTAAACTTTTTGTTTTATCCTTTTCAGGGATATTTGTATTGTATGAAGTTCAACTTAATCATGAATCAAAACTTTGAAAGTAGCATCAGTGACATGATGGACAAGCATTATTTTAAAGCCATAAGGGTTTACTACTGTCTCTGAAACAGCAGTGTATTCAGAAGATGGGACTATGCCTATTCATAAAGTAAATATTTCATATTATATTCAAAGTGTCACAGAGGAAAAGATGTGGTGGAAGGGAGGAAATAGAAGTCAAAGAATGCACACTGATTATGACAGAAAAACATACATATTAGAAGAATTGTAATGTAATGGGAACCTACATTTTTATTTAATCTCAAGATGTTTCTTTTCTGCATAAATATTAAAAGTCAAAATATCATGAGTCAAAATGCAAATGTTATAGCTAGATGTGGCGGTGCACACCTGTTATCCCAATACTTGGGAAGCTGAGATAGGAGGATCGCAGATTCAAAGTTAGTCTTAGCAACTTAGATCCTATTTTAAAATAAAATAGGGATAGGGGTGTATCTCAGAGGTGGAATGCTTCTCGGTTCAACCTTTAGTACTGAGAAAAACCAACATTTACAATTGTCAACTTAGAGTTTATTATTTCTTTCTCCTATGCAATATTTCTTATTAAAAAGAGTAATGTTTTATTTTTAAATGACTTATAATAGTGTTTGAATAACTTTTCTCAAAAATTGCTACTTAGGACCCGAATTTCCTTTTCAGAAGATCAAAGCATTCTCGTGATTTTAGAAGAGGTCTAACAAACATACTCCTTTTCTATTTGGATGTTGTTTGCAAAGCTCTGCAGAAATTGCACATCTGGCTCTTTGCCAGTACACCTCATGTTATCTCAGGAGAATTTATATAAATTAAAGATGGACCCAGAAAGGTTTGTTTTATACTCAAAAGAGCAGAATACAGATATCCAAGGCAAGAAAAATAGGGGAAAAGTTAATAGACATCAGTGATCTTCACCTATCAAACTAACAAAAGGATGACAATGATAAAATGATGTGAAAAGAACAATAAAGACAATATAAATTGAAATGTAAAAATATTCTGTGTGGGTCAAGAGGACTGTTAAAATTATTTTCTTCCATTTCATAGGTGGGAACTTTAGTCATTAGCTCCTTCTTCCCCCACCCCTTTATTTAACTTTTGAAAATGGGAAAACTTGGCACATTTGCTAGAACTACGTTTTGCTTTAATTTTGCTTTCTGTCTTTTATAGACTCATGCTTTCACCTACTGATTTAGGTTTACCTGCCAGCCTTCTAGAAAGATGTAGGATCCTGAAGTATTTATGAAGCTCTAAAGATGTGGTAGATCAGAATTAAGACCAAAGATACATCACATTAGTAGCTATAGTATGAGTCCGAGATGTTATCACTTGGTTGCACCAGAGGAAATACAAGTCTCTAATCACAAACTCTAAAGTTAAGAAATCAAGTTTGAGGTTAAAATTCTTTAATTTCATACTGCTCTTGAATCCCAGTACAAAAATTGTCAGGCGACGTTAGTATTCTCCATTATGCAGATTAACACCAGGAATGCAAAACAGGAGAGCTTTAAAATGTGTCCCATTCATTATGTGAACATCTAGTTCAAAATGCATCTGTTGAATTAATTCTAATTGAGTATCTTAGCTCAGTGATGTATTTCCCACTGGAGATCCTAAAAGGTATAATGCACAGCTGATCTTAGATGGTCACTTGGTTCAAAGCCTAATTTCTTTTAATAATTATCTTACATGTGAACTTTGTTTTTTAAAGTATTATAGATGTTTCATATATTCAATATTAGTTGAATTATAATATTTTGCTAACTTTTCAGTTTTGCTTTTTGTTTTTGTAATTCCCCACTCTCTACATTTCTGCTTACCTCTATTCTGTTCATAACAACTATCTCCACTATCTTTAATTTAAATCAGAAGTTAGAGCACTTACCTAGCGTACATGAAACCCTAGGTTTAAATCCCAGAGAAACAACAACAACAACAACAACAACAACAACAACAACAACAATAATTTAAATAAACACATTTCATGGAAAAATGAGAAATTATCATTTTTCTCATTGTATATATCCACTTAATTACTATACTTTGTCCACTCTGTATTCAAATATGATTTGAATCTACATAGATTTTTGTAACTTTATTATCACAACTCTATCTGTTGGTATTATCAGTTGACTTCACCATGACAACCTATTAGACTCTTGCTCTAACTTCCAGAGTACAAAATATTGATTTTATTTCCATTTTATGGTAACTATTTAAATTTAATTATAAAACATTCAGTAAAATGCACTTAATATATATGCACACTTCCATGAATTTTAATAAAGTTAATTCATCCTTAATAATATAGGTCATAAAATATTTAGATACTCAGATAGTTGAGCTACTAGCAAAATACAAATATTTCCATCAGTATTCCAAAAATTATATAATAAATCACAAAATCAAGAGAAACAACACATATTTTATACCTTTAACAGAGCTAAAAGAGAAACTTAATATATCACAATTGAGTAGAAAAGTAATTTTAAATATACAAGTAGTGATTTTTCTTAACCATATACTACAAGCATATGATCAAAATGCTATAAATAAAAGAACGATAATTATTCAACTCAAATGCAATAAAGAGAAAACGATATACATAAAAATAAAATACTGAGAAAGAAGTACAACAGATGGAAAGAGCAAACCAATAAATAAATCTAAATGGAGAAAGAGAAATCTCATAAAAATAAAAGGTTGAAAATACATATTAATATTGGAAACTGATCAAGATGAAATAAAATTACCCCGCAAAATTACAGATAAATATCATTTATAAAAGTGTTTATAGAAATCTCTATACAATATAAATAGCAATGATCTAACAATCATTTTAATAAGTACATTAGTAGAATAAGTTTGTTTCCAGAATTCAGGGCTGGTTATATGTTAGGTGTCTATTAACATAATATGTCAGGGCAATACATCTAAATCATGTGATTATCTCCGACAGATACTGAAGAAACTTTAGCAAGCTCAATATCCATTAATATTTAAAACTATTCAATAAATGCTGGCCGTGGTGGCGCACACTTGTAATCCCCGCACTTGGGAGGTGGAGACAGGAGGATTGCACAGGTTCGAAGCCAGCTGCGCTGGCTTAAGAGACCCTGTTACCAAATAAAAATATAAAATAGGTCTGGTAGTGTAGCCTGGAGGTAGAAGGGCTTCCAGGAACCCCAGTACCACCACCACAAAAAAAACCCTATTCAATAAAATAATAATAAATGGATTTTTTTTTTTTTGGTGGTGGTACTGGGGTTCCTGGAAACCCTTCTACCTCCGGGCTACACTCCTAGACATATTTTATATTTTTTTATTTGGAAACAGGGTCTCCTAAATCAGCGAGGCTGGCTTCGAACCTGTGTAATCCTCCTGTCACCACCTTCCAAGAGCGGAGATTACAATCGTGTGCCACCACGCCCAGGTTATAAATGGATCTTTTATTATTATGAATACATGAAATAATTCTTATGAATATATGTAATAACACATATTATATATAATATTATACATAATACACAATGTTATATATAATATTCTAATCATAAAGCCAACATTTCACTTCATGGAAAATCAGAAAAAAGACAAGACTGCCCACTCTCATTACTAGTGTTCCAGTATTGTACTACAGACCTCAGCCAATAAAGTAAAAGAAGTTAATAAGAGCTATAAGAATTGGACAAGAAGTTCCAAAGATATTATCTTTTGAAGGTTGTCCTTGATTTTGTTCCTCAGGAATTTGATGTAGATGAAGAGATTTGCATTTAGAACATTTCAGGAGTGCTTTTAGGTCAACGGCTGCTAGCTAGAAAAAGAAGGAAAACAGGGAGATAGGGTAAAGGACGTCTGGAACTATGAAGCAAGGTAGCCTTTAAATGATTCTTCAGGGAATCCTGGAGCTGGGCTGATGCTTGAGAGATGAACAGTCTTCAGGCAAGGAGTCCTGTACCTCTGTTCACCTACATCCACCAGTCTTGAGTGCAGCTTCTTACCAAAGAAGGTATTTGACTTTGAACTACTCTCTTTTTAACTGGAAAGAAAGAAAGAAAGAAAGAAAGAAAGAAAGAAAGAAAGAAAGAAAGAAAGAAAGAAAGAAAGAAAGAAAGAGAGAAAGAAAGGAAGAGAGAGAGAGAGAAAGAAAGGAAGGAAGGAAGAAAGAAAGAAAGAAAGAAAGAAAGAAAGAAAGAAAGAAAGAAAGAAAGAAAGAAAGAAAGAGGACTCAGCTGTGAGTTGCTCTCATCTCTCAACACTACCAGGAGCTGGAACAATGGATTTTGAGGAGAGAAATCTGAGAAGCATGCCACTATATCCCCTATATAGAGGATATGCTAGTACATCTGGAAAATTCAAGAATAGTAAACAAAGTTGTTCTTACATAGAAGAATGTTGAAGTTCAGCTTTAATCATAATAAGAGAAAGAAAGTAAAATACAACTGCACTGAGACGCCATTATTCTTTTATCTAACTAGTAATAATATAAATAACCCTAACACAAAATTCTGTTGGTGTGACTGTGGAGGTATGGGTTCTTGGATACATCGCTGAAGGGCAGATTGTAGCCATTATGGAGGAGACATTTGACAGCATATAAAAAAAAATTACCCCTTCAAATAAATAACTGAAACTAGACATGATGAAACATCCAACTCAAACAAAGAGACATTTTACTAAGTAACTGGTCTGTTGGGTTCAAAATTGTCAAGTTCATGAAAGATAAAGACTGATGAACCTTGGTAAAATAGGGAAGACTAAAAACCAGTGCTTCTCAATGTGTGGTATAGTTTCAACATCATCTCAGGGTAATGATTTGCTGAAACTATAAATTCTCAGACCACTCCTAATGCTAACTGAATCAGTCTTTTGTAGTTGTATTTTATATGTTTTTTTAAATGCTTTTATAAAATCCTCTCATTGATTCTGACATGTGCTAAAACTATTAAAGGTCCTTAGCAACTAACTATTGCATGTCATCCCAGAGCAGAGATTTTCTTCTTTTTGGTTGTTATGAATGGATCCTATTGGCTTTATTTGAATAAAGTCTCTTGATAAGGTAATAATATAATATGGTATTGTTTCCATTTTTTTCTTTTTGTGTAACAAATTATAATAAATTTAGCAGTACAAAGCAAAGCTTGCTTAGATGCTCAGAGTAACAAATGTAAAGTGTGTTGCCTGGGTTCTCTGCTGAGGATCCCACAAGGCTGAATTCAAGTCATGGGATAGCTATGTCTCTACATAGAAGTTTTTGAAAAATCTAGAACTTCTACTTCTAATTTTGAAGTTATTGAAAGAATTTGGATCTTTGCTGTTGTAGAACTAAAGTCCCATTACTGGCTGTTGGCCAGGTTTGTTCTTGTGACAGGAGTCCCCTAGAGACTGCTTGCATTCTTTGATGGGTATCTCCCTTTATCTTCAAGACATGTTGTAAATAATTCCTTTGTGTACTAATCTCACTTGTACTTCAAGTCTGTCAGGAACCTGTACCTGATGCAATTAGGTCAGTTCTATCTGGATTTTCTCTCTATTTTAAGGTCACTGATTTGAAATCATAAATACATTTACAAAGTCTCTTCACAGCAGTGTCTAGGTTAGTGTTTGATTGGATATGTGGTAGACAGCAAATGTGGGTTAGGTCAGAACATTGTGAAACTGATTTAGAATTCTAGCTGTCACAAAAATGATATTTTCAAAATTATGCAGGTATATAAGAGAATATCCTATTCTTAGGATCTATACAATTTAAATGCTTAGCAGTAATGGGTATCATGTCTGCAATTTATACTTAAATATTTTTTCAGAAAAAATATAAGTAGATAAGATTGCTATGTGTACATAATATATATATATGTATATATATAAACAGACTGATGGGTAGAGCAAATGTGGTAAAAAAAAACCTGAGAAATAGAATAGAATATTTCTATGATAATTTTTATTTTTCAAGTGTGTGTGTGTGTGTGTGTGTGTTTGCAATTCTTTTAGCAAAGCCAGAGGGTTTTTGAATTATAAAGAATGTGTGTGTTAGATTCACACACACTACCAAGTATTTTTCCTAAGTGATTGTACTAATTCTTATGTATGAGCTGAATATGAGGATTTATGTGTCCATGCATTTGAACAACATTAATATTGTGAGTCTTTTTATTTTAACCAGTCTGCTGCCTGTGTACTGCCTTCTTATTGTTTTAAATTGCATTTTCTTAGTGGCCAAAGAGATAAAGCAATTGTTGTGGTATTTAGTAATTTCATTATCCTTATTTTATATAGTGCCTATTCAGTTAATTTTACCACTTTTTCTATTATGTTGTGTAATTTTTTATTTATATGAATAAATAAAATGTGACATTTTATTTATTATAAAATAATATAAAACTGTAATATAAAACACAGGTTTTTTTCATCCTGTTCCATGATTTATTCACTTTCTTAATGCTGGTTTTTGATTATTTAAGTAATATTTAATCTGAGAATATACTTCATTGAGCTACATTTAAAATTCTTTGTGAGACCAGCGTGGTGGCACATACTTGTAATTCCAGCATTTGGGAGGCAGAAATAGGAGAATCACGGTTCATGGACAGTGTCTGCTACTTAGGGAGGCCCTCCGTAAATTAGTGAGACCCTGTTTCAAAATAAAGAATAAAAAATAGGGCAGAGGGTGTAGCTCAGAGGTTGAATGCCCTTGGGTTCCATCCCCAAATGCACAAAAAGTAAAATAGAATTCTTTGTATTTAATTTCTTTAGAAAGTCTATTTTGTTGATGTTAATGTATTTTTATAACTTACCCTCTAGAACTGTCATTAATTTTTGTCATGTTATGAAGTACAAGACAGTTTTCTTTTTTTAAATTTTTTATTGGTGTATTGTAGTCATACATCTTAATGGGATACAAAATGGTAGAGGCATGTATGCACACATCACTCATTTAGCCCTTCCAGAATTCCCATCGCATTCCTTCCCTTTTCCCTCCTTCTCATGTTGGGTTTAGTGATTGATATGTTTGTGAATGTACATCATGTACATTAGGGAATTTTATCTTTCTCCCTCCCATCCTCTTCAATTAGGTCGTCTTATTTGCTCATCTATATTTTCTCCTTCTTTGTCTAGACATCCTCCTATGACCTTTTTTCTCCCTCATTTCTGCATATTAGGGAGAGCATCAAATCTTTTACTTTTTGTGACTGAATAATCTCAGCATAATGCTCTCCAGTTCCATCCACTTCCTCCAAAATGATGTAATTTTGTTTTTCTTTATGGCTGAGTGCAATTCCATTTTGTACATATCTCTTAGTTTTTTAACCCATTATCTGTTGATTGACATTTTGGCTGGTTCCATAGTTTGGTAATTGTGAATTTTGTGGCTATGAGCATAGATTTGGGGTAAATACCCAGAAGTGATATTACTATATCATTTGGTCAGTTCTTTTCCATTTTTCTGAGGATCCTCCAAACTGTTTTACAAAGTTGTTGCATTAATTTGCAATCCCAACAACAATGTATTAGAGTTCCAACTTTTCAATTACTCTGTACTGCTATCTTTTCTGCATTAAATTAGTGGGGCCAAACATATTTTTTTTTAACTAGGATCTTGATAAGTTGCTGAGGAGTGCCTCAAACCATTGATCCTCTTCCCTCAGCCTCCAAAGAAGGGGGATTATAGGTGTGCACTACTGTGCCTGAAAATCACCGGTGTTTTTTTATAATTATTTGGTGCCTTCTATGCCATTAACTTCCTAAATGGTTGCTAAATACATTTTCAATATTTTCCCTGGCTAGAGGACTAACTGCATCAGGTTGCTTTCATGACATTTCTCTGGTGATGGCAGACTGAAATTTTTGGCCTATTCAAGTTCACTTTCTTTTCTCCTTTATCTATTGTTATGAACTCCTGTAGAAACTACCTTGTTTTAGGTACACGTTTAATTTTACAAAAATGCTATTGTCATGTGTTTATTAATTTTATATTTACTTCATTCACCATCACCCCTTTAAGAGCTTTCAGAGCTAGTGTGGTGGTACAGGCACACAATCCCTATACTTGAGAGCCCAAGACAGGAAAACCACAGGTTTGCAGACAGCCTTGGAAACTTACTGATGCTCTCAGCAATTCAGTAAGTCAGTGTTTCAAAGTAAAATAATAAATAAAAAAGCTGGGGGTGTAGCTCAGAGATATAATACCTCTGGGTTCTATTCCCAGTGCCACAAAAAATAAAAAAATAAATAAATAAATAAAAATAAAGAGGTATCAATATGTGCGAGTGTGTGTGTGTGTGTGTGTGTGTGTTTGTGTGTGCACACTCATGTAACCTATCAATTTGCTGCTGAATAGTAGTAATTCTGGTATAGATTTTTTTTTACATTTTACCTATCTACTGTCAAGCAATGAACACCTAGTTTGCTGCAAGACTCTGCCACCAGAAATATGCTGTAATAAGTACACCTTCTTCCTACACATCTCGGATAGAGCTGTGTAAGATCTTCTTTCCTTGGGATATAAACTCCAAAGCAGAACTGTATTATTATAACAAATGGGCATATTCAATTTGGTGAAACGATTCCATATCACTCCACTGACTGCTCACTCACACAAGCCTGTGCTCCTACAGGGAATGGTGTGAGAATCACTGCATACTCATGACTCAGCTAACACGTGGTATTATTCACCTTTACAGTCCATAATATCCATAAAGATGCAAAATACTATGTTAAATTTGTTTTGTTCTTTTTTGTGTGCATAATAATTTTTTTATGTTTAAGAACTACTAAGAGAAATACTGATACAAAAACTAATATGCAAATATTTGAACTCTATCATCTAATACATCTTATTATGCAAAATTAAAATATCAAAGACACAAAGCTATACCAATAACAATGTTTTAACCCTTGCTTGAGAAAAATATTTCAAGGATGGTTGTTGATTACAAAGTATACAAACAACATTGTGTGTAATGGTGAGGTCTTTCCCATTACATCCTATTATGGAAGGGAAGATAAGCATACAAGTCAAAGTACAAAATATTAGACCACAGTCCTTGCTTTTATAACTAACCCACTTCCCCAGTCCCACATCTGAATGTTATTAAAATGGTAAATTTCAATATAAGCTACAGAGGAGATATTCACAACATACACAAATATGACTTAGTTAATAAGTAATATTTTTAGATAAAATTTCACTCTTTAGTTATAGGAAAATAGCCCATGCCCAGGAAATGTATTAGTACAAACTGGATTTTTTGTTTCTATAAACAATGAAGTGTGCATAATTTCTACAAAAATAACAAACCAATGTTCCTCTTGTAAGTGGCTTGATGTCTTTAAAAAGAGCAAGAAAGTCGTTCGTATGAGTCATTATTCACTTTTGGAAATTGTGCCATATGATTATTATGGAGCAAATGATTCCTTATGAAATTATGAGAAGAGCAATGGACAGGTGAGTTTCATGCAGGGAGTTGAGGAATCAGTCTCTAGCTAATTCTCGTGAGGACAAACTAATTATCTGCTAGTATGGTGGAGGGAGAGTTGTGGGCATATAGCCACTGTCGGTCTTCTGCAAGGGCAGTGAGGATAAAGAATCAATCACAGAGTAGGAGAAAAGAAAGAGGAGCCACCTCTTTCTCTACTAACCAGGAGAGCCTTCAGAAAGTAATGGGGCTGCTTCACTTCTGCCTTACAAATCACATGCTACTTTTTTTTCCCACTCTAATTGACACTATTTCATGAAAAATGTACAAAGCCTCTATGTCCAGTCCTTTCAGCTAGGCATCTATACTCTACTCTTTGAACCATATTTAGCTTCCAGCAGAAGGTAATGGCAAAAGCAGTTGTGACCTACTGTAAATGATGAAGTTTCTCCTCATATAATCAAAAGCAAGTAGTCTGCTTCTATTCAAAATGAAGTGGACTGTGATACTTAAACCATCTTTGAATGATTAACACAAACAAGTAGAAAATTAAGAAAAAGATACACATATTTCATTTCAGTAATGGGTCATATGGTGGTATTCATTGTTAATAATTTCTAACCTACATCTATTCTACTATTTCTTTTCCTTCATAAATCACTTGGGCTGATTATGATTACTTACCTACTCTGGTGATTAAAAAAAAACAACAACTCATTCCTGAAAGATCTATGGCATTAATAGTCCAAACTATAATAAATCTTGTCATTTTCTATTAGTTTTCTCATAGAATGTGATAATTCCAAGCAGTTACAAAGAAAATTCCTTGTGTCACTAATTCAAACCCTCAACTTGTATAAAGTAATCACATTTTCACCTGATAGTGACAATCAATCGTACCTGCTTACAGATTAACCACAGTCCTTGCTTACTGTTGCAGTAAGTATGAGAAATACATGACAGTTAAGTTCAGTCTTGACATTTAGTTTCATGGAATCATTGCTGTAGCCCTGGTTCAACCATTCCTCTTTGGAGAAACCAGTAAAACCCAGAGTCAAAGGGACAAAGATCAAAACATTTGCATGTCTATTATTGAATCATTTGCTAGCATATCATCTTTGTTTTAATCAGTATGTATACTACTAACATTAAAAATAATGATTCATATTTTGTATATACATCTGGCAATTTATTATTTTTTCCCAATTTCCATTCTTCTATATCTCTTTACTTCCCTTTTTGTGGGATTATTTATATAGTTTTAAACTATATCTCTTTTGTAGTTTTTAATTGATTGTTTTAATGAACACATTATTATATACAAATTGAACATAATAAAACATATTAATATAGAAGTTTTACCACTTCAAGTAAAATCTTGAAATTTTGTTTTAGATTATTTTTCTGTTTTTTATTTTGAAATATATCTGGATAGTAGAAGGGGGTAAAAAGAAGGAGATGGGAGGAAAAAAAATTTAAAGAAATAGTTCAAATTATACCATGTCCATGTATAAAAATATAACTATCAACCTCATATCAGATATGGGAAGTGGGGGTATCTGGCTGGGACTTGAAGGGAAAGATACCAAGACCTATGTGCATGTCTGTATGATACTAAATCCCACTAGAGTGTAGAATTACAATTCACCATAAAACTGTCTAAAGTATTTCCTCTATATCCATTAAATACCACATCAGATGGTGTTATAGTATATACTTGAATCATTAAATATGACTCAAGAAATTCATGAAAAATATGATAGTCTATCCAGGCATGGTGATGCATGCCTGTAATCCCAATAACTTTGGAGCCTGAGTTAGGAGAATCACAGGTTTCAGGAGAGACTCAGTAATGTAGCAAGACTCTCAGCAACCTATAGAGACCCTTTTTCAAATAGAAAATAAAGATTAGATGTGTAGCTTAGAGGTAAAATGTTCCTGGGTTCAATCCTCAGTACCCAATCCCTTCAAAAAAGAAGAAATAAAATAGTCTACTATATGTGATTCTATGTTTATGCGATCCATTCTTTCTTTACATTCAGTGTTTCAAACTTTCTTCATTTATTGTTTCCTTACTATTTGAAGAGCTTTCTTTAGCCATTTTAAAGATAATGCCTTATTTTTTCTTTGTATAAAATATTTTGATATGCTTTTTTAATTCACTACTTTTATTTATATTGTTCGCTCAGAGTATCTGATTCATTTTTCAGGTTGAGATGTAGGTTTGTATGTGTGTGTGTCTGTTCCTATTTATGAAATCATTTAGAATTTAAAGATGGTTTTGCTAGATATAAAATTCATGGGTAAAAGATTTGTTTTCTTTTGTAGTGTGTGTGTGTGTGTGTGTGTGTGTGTGTGTGTGTGTGTGTGTTACTGGGGATTGAAGCCAGGGGTATTCTACCTCTGATCTTCATCATCAGACTGATTTTTTTTTTTTTTTTGTGGTACTGGGGTTCCGGGAAGTCCTTCAACTTCCGGGCTACACTCCCAGTCCTATATTTACATTTTTATTTGGAAACAGGGTCTCCTAAGCCAGCCAGCGCGGCTGGCTTTGAACCTGCGCTATCCTCCTGTCTCTGCCTCCCAAGTGCGGGGATTACAAGCGTGCGCCACCACGCCCGGCTAATCAGACTGATTTTTTATTCTTTATTTTGAAATAGGGTCCCAGTAAATTGTAGATGGCCTCACTAAATTGCAGAGGCTGCTCACCACTCACTCATTCATCCCTTCCCCAATTTCTGCTGTATCTCTCCTCCTCCCTCCTTCTCAGTTTTGGCTTAATGATTGACTTTGATATGTTTATTAATATATGTCATGCACATTAGATATTTCTTTCTCCCCTCCCAATAACCTTCAATTAAGTTGCCTTATTTGCCCATCTATGTTTTCTTCTCTTTGTCTAGAGTTCTTCCTATGACCCCTTTTCTCTCAAGCTTTCACTTATTAGGGAAAGCATATGATTTTTTTTACTTTTTGTGACTGACTAATCTCACGTAGTATAATGTTCTTCAGTTCTATCCATTCCCCTATACATGATGTCGTTTCGTTCTTTATGGCTGAGTAAAATTCCACTGTGTACATGTCCAATAGATTTATAATCCATTCATCTGTTGATGGACATATTGGCTGATTCCATAGTTTGGCAATGGTGAATTGTACAGCTATGAACATAGGTATACACGCATTAATTTGACAGTTTGGTTTCCATTTTTGTGGTAGATACCGAGAAGTGGCATTGCTGGATCATATGGTAGGTTCATCCCCATTTTGTTGAGGATCCTTTGTATTTATATTGTTTTCCAAATTGGTTGCACTAATTTGCAATCCCAACAACAATGTATTAGAGTTTCCACTTCTCCATATCTTCACCAGCATTTTTTGTTGCTTATGTTTTAGAGATTGCCATTCTAATTGGATTTGGGTAAAATCTCAGGGTAGTTTTGATTTGCATCTCTCTTATTGCTAATAACACTAAACATTTTTATACATTTATTGGCCATTTTAATTTCTTCTTTTGTGAAGTGTCTATTTAGTTCATTTGCCCATTTTCTCATTGGGTTAATTGTTTCCTTAGAGGTGAGTTTCTTGAGTTCTTTGTATATTTTATATATTAGTCCTCTATCAGGAGAATGTTTTGGCCAATTCCCTCTGGCCTGAAGGTTTCAGATGAGAAATACATTGTCTTTCAAATCAGTGTTCTCCACTAGGTAATGTGCTTTTTAGTCATTAATAAGATTGTTTTATTTGTCTTGAGGTTTTAGATATTTCATTGTGATGTGCTGGCTTGGAGTAACATAGTTTGTGTTTGTGCAGGTTTCCATTTATGTAGGTCCATATGTTTAGCCAAATATTGGAAGATTCTTTTAGTAGTTTTCATCTACATATTATTTTATCTTATTTTGGGACTCTAACAATATAAATGCTAGTTTTAAATGATCATTTCAAAGATCCCTAAGAAATTGTATTTTTTTAGTATGTTTTCTCTCTGTTGTTCAGATTGAGTGACTTCTATTCATTTGTTCTCAAGCCCAGTGATTCTATTTTCTATACTCTATTACGGAGCTCATCACACAATGTCTTCTCCTTTTTGTTATTATATTTTTGTTTTTATAATTTAATTTTTATTTGGTCTTTTAAAATAAATTTTAACTTTTGCTAAAACTTTCTACTCTTATTGATTAAAAGTTCAATAGAGTTTATTGCTTCTCAGACTTCAGGCTAAGATCAAGTGTAGTAAAAGTTCAATATAGTTTAAGTGGTATTGCAACAGCTGCTTTAAAATATTTTGTGTTTATGTGCTGAAGTATTTATGAATTTTCTCAAAAACAATTTGAGGGAATAATCAGAGTATAAATATAACAAATGTATCCATTAGTCCACAATTATTAAAACTGGGAATTTTTTGCCATGTTATTCTAGCTATTTTTGTATTCTTTTAAATATTTTTATAATAAAAATAATGAGAGTCTTTAAAACTTCTATTTGTCCTGATTGAAATGACTAATTTTCATTGTCATATATGTATATATATGAAAAATGCCTTCATTGTTTTAAAATTTGTGATTTCCATTAAAAAGTTAATCTTACTTGGATCTATTTCTTCCTTTCATTACAGATAGAAAAATACTTAGTTAAAATAAACAAGAAACATTATATTGAAAAGTGCAATTTTTGACCTAGTGTTAATTGGAAGGGGAGTTCATCAAATCCTAGAAAGTAATTTTTAAAATAAATGTCTCCTGTGTTATCCTCACATAGGATTTGATGTCTATAGGGAATCACCATCTTAAATCCAAAACACTGACTTTTATTAAAAAGAAAATAATATTATATACACACATATATATGCTTGTGTTTTTTATGCTTATTTATGTAGGTACTTAAAAACTGTATATTTTGGGGTGCTACGGATTTGGCTCAGTTTTAGAGTGCTTGCCTAGCATGCTGAAGGCCCTGGGTTTCATCCCTAGTACTACAACAAAGTACAATGTTTATTATATAAACATTTAATATTTTATTTTATTTGTACTTATTATGTGTTTACCTACTTATAAAATAAATATAATTTCAAATACTAAATTTGATATGAAAATTTTGTCTTTGTACTTTATCTTCTCCTAGTTTCATTTCTTGTCATTCTACTTTTACTAATTGTACATTCAATGTTATTTTGATCCATGCAGACAGCTGGCATACAGGAGTCATCATTTTCACTCTGAGATAGAGATATTTTGTCTTTGTAACTTAAGCATAATCTGTCAACTTTAATATATCTCTTTTTTGTTTATGACAATATGTCAGAAATAAGAAAAAATGGTGGTTTTAATACTTTCTCGAATAAAATGTTTTTACTGCTTTCATATATTTATATATTTTATATTCATCTTCCACCTTAAATATTTGTTAGATGTAGAAAACTATATTCAGATATTAGAATGAATGGGCAATATAAATCTTTTGCCACTGATATTTCATTTGAGTTCTGCAAATGAGTGCAAAGCAACTGTTAAAAACTACAGGCTTTAGTTGTTCTACAAGCTGCATACAGTGTTTAGGTACAGAATTGCTTCCCCCTACCTGGGAACAAAGCATCTCTCCAGTGAGTTACACCCTTAGGGAAAGGCTTGAAGGAGAAGATGCTCTTCTCTTGGTGTTTACCAGCCCAGCTCCAGGGATAGAAAGATATTTCACAAGCTAGACAGAGGTCATACAGAGGTGAGTAAAGTTCATACAAAGGTAACTCAATCTAGGGTAAACTAATCAAGGTATCTTCAGGGATGGTTATGTTAGATCCAACCTGACTACATCCTAGGACATAATCAACTAAGTAGTGGTTTCCCACTTAAGACATTGAGTGTTTGTATTTATACACATTCAAAATAGCATAGACTAAGTGAGGTGTTCTTGAAAATAAATTTAAACTTCTAATTAAAATACTAAATTTGAACATCTATCTTTCTCTAAAGGCAATTTTAGCTACCTTATGGTAGAAATTACGGATGAGAGATCAGTTTTGATGAACACATTTCTAAAAAATATGTTCCCAAGCATAAATATAGTTCATTAATAAGTGGGATACAGTTCAGTACCATGGTGCAGCAGTTATATTCATACTTTGTGCAAAAAAGTAGAGAAAATATATACTTAAACCTCAAAAAAATGAGGTTTGAAATAATGAAGTTTGATTAATAACTTGAATTGACAAATATGTCTAAAAATCATTCTTAAGAAATTATTGAATGTAGTACACAAAAGATTTATTAGAAATTCAGTTAGACACAGTGCCAATCAATAAATTTTACTAGTACCATTTCTGAACAAATTTGCAAATACAATAGTTGTATATAATGTTTAAAATATTTTATATTTCATAGGTTATTAGGACTCCATAATATAATATCATTTAGAATGCTGATGATTCTTGTACTTGTTCTGGATCAGATTTAGCAAAAACACATCAATAATTACACAGTTCCTACCTTAAGACATTGAATATTTATGAATAATTCAAGCTACATTTAGCCTAAGATGGCTGCTTTCAACCATTTTATTAATTAATACCTAACTGGTGTACCTGTTATAAACTGGAAAGGTTGGCACCGGGCGCGGTGGTGCCCGCTTGTAATCCCCGCGGAGACAGGAGGATCGCGCTGGTTCGAAGCCAGCTGCACTGGCTTAAGAGACCCTGTTTCCAAATAAAAATATATTTAAAAAAATAGGTCTGGGAGTGTAGCCCAGAGGTAGAAGGGCTTCCAGGAACCCCAGTACCACCAACAAATAAATAAATGCATACATACATACATACATACATACATACATACATACATACATACAGGAAAGGTTGTTTCTTATCTCTCATTGGTAACCAATGTAGAATATAAATGATGGAGTTTCAGAAACTTGAAGAAACTCTTGATTTTCAACTGTATTTTGGATCACTAAATGCAGTATCATATTTTAATTTGTTAAAATTACTTGTTGATGTCATAGGAGAGGGAAAATAACATTTTATTGAACATCAACAACTAATTCTTGGTACAGAGTACAAGAGATATGGTAGAGAATCAAAGGTCAATATGTTGTCCCACACATTGTTTGTACTTCATACAAGACTTCACTCTTTGCATTTTTTTATTTTTTATTTTTTGGTGGTACTGAGGTTCCTGGAAACCCTTCTGCCTCCGGTTTACACCTCCCAGACACCTATTTTTTATAGTTTTATTTGGAAACAGGGTCTTTTACGCTAGCGAGGCTGGCTTCGAACCTGCGCGAACCTCCTGTCTTTGCTTCCCCAGGCGGGGGATTACAAGCGTGCACCACCACACCCGGCTGCATTTATTTGTGATCAAACAAATAAAACAATAACACAAACTTATACATAAGATCACTTATACAGCTGGATTTTATGTAAGTCATTTTTACTCTAGTTTGCCTGAAAACAGGCTGGCAAGGGATAAAGCAAGGATGATGAGATAAATTCAAACACACTGTTTTTCCTCCTGGAGATCTTTGTAAATAAAATCAATCTCTGTAAAGGAATATTGAATTCTCATGTACTTAAGTTCAAAAACTTTAGAGACACTCCATTAGGTATTTTGAACTTAATAAAAATAAATTGTTAAAACAAATGTGTTTAGAATAGATAAAATTTACATTTTATCTGAAAATATCCCTAGGATTTTTATGTATGTTGGAAAATACAATCATTTGTTCTTATTAACACATCTGATTTGGGACTCTGTAAGATATATATCAATCATGAGAATGTGGAATACTGTTTTATGCATTTGTTTATTATTTGTTTCTGTATTCAGATATAATTTCATAAAATAAGGATAATGACTTTTCTATCAGGATACAATAATAATAAGGAGTACTGGTAAGACAGGTATACAGTTGCCAGAATTTGAACAAAGCATTTATTAAAGGTAGGTGATAGCCTAGCATGATGGTGCACACTTATAATCTTAGTGTTTGGGAGGTTGAGATAGGGGGATCACAGGTTCTCAGCCAGCCTCAGCTACTTAGACCTTTTGCAACTTAGTGAGACCCTATTTTAAAATAGAGAATAAAAAATAGGGCTGCTTATGTATGCTCCTGGGTTCAAACTCTAGTACCACCAAAAAAAAAGGGTATATGTTAGATAGATGATAAGATATAATTATTTCACACAATAATCTTCCTTTCACATATATATGTGAAAGGAAGATTATATATATAATCATATATATATATATATATATATATATATATATATATATATATATATATGTTAAGAAACATGTATCTTCTAAGATTGCCTAGAATTAACATGTCGCTTGGATAATCTATAGCTGAAAGATCTAAAATTACTGGGAGTTTTGGAACTCTGATTGGCTGTTTTTGAGCCTTTTTTTCCTACTGACACTCATCAGTTAGTTATGAATTAATAATTGCTTATTTTAACTTTCAAATTCCATGGTTTAAGGGGATTAATATTGTGTTACTTTTAGTCCATGTTTTCATTCATTAGCACACTGGATGTGATATAATTTTACAAATACTAAAAACAAAAATTGCTCCACTTAGAAGGCTTCTGTAGTCCACTAATTTTTTTTTTTTTTTGTGGTACTGGGGTTCCTAGAAGCCCTTCTACCTCCAGGCTACACTCCCAGACCTATTTTTATATATTTTTTTATTTGGAAACAGGGTCTCTTAAGCCAGCATGGCTGCATTCAAACCTGCTTGATCCTCCTGTCTCTACCTCCCAAGTGCAGGGATTACAAGCGTGCACCACCACGCCCGGCTTGTTGTCCACTATTCTAAAGGTCACCTTGTTTTGTATTTAAAAGTTAAACTTTTGGTTTTGTACTCAAAACATTCAGAATAGTATACTTATTAAATTTGCATAAGAGGATTTTCATGTTTGATTAGTGACATGTTATGGATTGATACATGCTATGGATTAGCACATGAATGATAATCCTTGTTACTTAATTTTAAAATGTTGGTATTTTTAGGACAAGTTTTAAGTGATTAATTTTATAAGGAACCTGAAAGTTAGTCTATAAGAATTAGATTATGCTCCATAATATATCTCCTGTTATCATTAGGCACTCAAAAATTTCTTAAATTTCACAAGAGAAAGAATTAAATGTACTATAAATAATTTTAGAAGACAAAAATGAAGTAGCAAAATTGCATGATATACATCACAGTGATAATTATGTAATATATTAATGTCCCGACATAACACATTTTCTTTTGTTGTCACTGCATTGGTTGAGGCATACAAGATAGGTTGTTTGTATAACAGCACATACTCAAGGGTTTAACTCTCTATGTGTCTTTGAACACTCTTTGGGTAACTTTGAATCACATATTTCAGTTTGGCAGATCTCAATTCTTTTATCAATATAATTTGAAAAATTGTATTGATAAATTGTTGCCCCTTGTTGTTGACAATTAGCTGATATCAATCGGATAAAATATTTGGTAGCATATATGTAAAACATTAATTTTAATAATTAATATGTATGATAATGCTTACTGT
Source organism: Muscardinus avellanarius (assembly GCF_963383645.1). NCBI lineage: Eukaryota > Metazoa > Chordata > Mammalia > Rodentia > Gliridae > Muscardinus > Muscardinus avellanarius. The sequence continues at coordinate 93,536,320 of NC_137794.1, forward strand.
TTATCATAAATTATTTTATGTCATTGTGTAGACCTCATAATTTCAAAAATTGTCCTACTCCCTTAATTTTAAAAATAGTAGTCTAAAATCTTCTTTCCTGAAAATCTTTCGTAAGGCAATGTCAAAGATTTTAAACATAATTGGAATGCCACTTTCTTCCATTATTGTGGAATGAGTCACACTCACAGATGTAAGAAGAGCTAAAAATCAACCATATTGGCAAAGACATTAAGACTATTTTGCTTTTTGCCACTGATATACTTGCTGGCCCTTGCCTAGAACTTCCCCAAAACTAATTAAATCTAGGCAATATGCATACTAATGTTCAATATTTTTTTAAAACTGTATCTCCTTGCTCCCTAATCATACCTAGAAAAATAATAATTACAACATTTTAAAGAAGCAACTAAAATGATAAAAATAGGTTAGTCTAAAATTCACACAATAATATAGTTGTTTTGTTTTTTAAGTATAAATACATTTTCCTGGTTCGTTAAGTCTTAGAAGACAATTTACATCTTTAAACTTCTAAGTTATAATTTGCATAAAAGCAAATCCGATGATTCATTCCAGTATAACATAAGACCTAAAAAAGAAATAATATAACTTACATTCCTCTAATTACTGAATATGATACTAAACATAACACATTATCCAACTCCAGATTTGGCAGGACTATTTGTTTTTTTCCAATTAAATTCTGTTCACAAGGAAATAATGTGTCATGCTTTTACTTTTCCTAAATAAACAAAACAGACTTACCAACAAATAAATAAAGCAGCAAGACAAAAAAAATTGTATTTTAAATGGGCCATTTTAATTATTCAAAACTTAATTATTTGACTTATATTACATTTTGAAAATGAGAATCTAGAAAATCAATTGTAGAGCTCTGACCCTTCAGGATAGGTTATCATGAACTAAGGAATCCTGGATTTAGCTTGAAAGAAAAGCTCAGAAGAATTTATCACAGCATAAGGGATAGACTTCAAAGCTATATTTTATTTTCAGGGTAGCATATTCCTTAAGTACTGCTGCACTTAAATGTTTAAAGTCTTTTAGTGCCTCATAGTGATTTCAAGTATTATTTCCATGCATTCAAAAATAATATTTTATGTATTTACTTATTTATTTATTTCTGTGGAAATTGGGGTTGATCCCAGGGTCATATACCCCCAGCCTAAATTTCTTTTTGTGTGTATGGTAATGGGGCTCCTGGAAACCCTTCTATCTCCGGGCTACACTCCCAAACCTATTTTAAACTTTTTTATTTGGAAACAGGGTCTCTTAAGCCAGCGCGGCTGGCTTCAAACCTACACTATCCACCTGTCTCCGTCTCCCAAGCGCGGGGATTACAAGCATGCACCACCACACCCGGCAACCCCAGCCTAAATTTTATTCTTTATTTTGAAACAGGGTCTCACTAAGTTATGGAGGGTCTCACTAGCAAAGGCTGGCCATCAACCTGAGATCTTCCTATTTCAGCCTCCCAAGTACTGAGATTGCAAGTGTGTGTCACCACGCCTAGATCCATAAACAATATTGACAGGGCCATCTAGTGTGACAGGTTGAGATGCTCTGTGAACCTCCTTTCTAATAGGGGTAAAAAAAAATATCATAATTTAAAGTTTCAGGAAATGGTTTCAAAGACATAGAGAAATATAGACATCCATGGCAGAAATATCTACAAAAATGCTGCAAGATCAGTAAAAATCTGAGGTATTTGAACAAGATCTGCTCTCCATCTCCTCTCCAGTCATGGAACTATCCTTCTAGAAGGGACAGGGACTTGAGCGGGTCTCATCCCGAACTCACCTACATGTCGCTGTGGCCACGTTACAGATAATTGCAGATGAGTGCTACAATTTCCTTCTTCCACTCAAATAATGAAATGGGATATTTATCTTTGTGCTTGTTTTTGGAACCACTGAGAGTACTGGAGCCCTAATCATCTGTATCCCAGCTCATAAAGTAGTGGTTGATATTATAAATTAGGCAAGAGGATCTTAGGTTACTGCTCACCCTGTCTACCTTAGAGCACTCAATTGCTTCAGAGAGAATTGACAAGACTGTCTCCATACCCATCCTCAGAGAAATGAATTAGAGAAATGACTCATAGCATAAAGTTTTTAAGAATCTGAGATTCTTTATGAAGGAACTATGTATATTTGCAATAACATACAGTGAAATGTAAGCTTAAGGCTGCTCTTAAAACAACGGGGATTGTGGTAAAAGGGAAGTGGGAAGATATAATTAGAGACACTGGGTTCATTGAATAAATTGTACACTAGCCACTTTGAGAAAACCAGAGGAAAGACCAAATGGGAGGAGCCCACCTGAGATCAGAAAAAATGATTTTAAAAATAATCTATTTGAAGGAACCCAAATTTGTTTATTTTCTCCAATAGGTAAATTTATGTCCCAACATGTTGATGAAACTATATAACCATCCTCTGGCAACTACCAGAATGTAATAGACTGGATAAAGTTAAGAAAACAGTCAAAGAAATCCCTGCCCAAGCTATCATCATTACTGGGCAACTGCAGGCAAACCAGGGGTCTTGCTAGAGCTGCCATAACAAAGTACCACCAATTGGACAGCTGAAGTAGTACAAATGTGTTGTTATAATTGCAGTTCTAGGGGCAGCTGGTCAGCAGCACTATTTCCTTTTAGTGCTTTGAGAATCTGTTCTACATTTCTCAGCTGGTTTTTGGTGATCTAAGACCTTCCTTCTCAAATGGCCCAGAAGGTGACTCACAGGGCAACACAAAAGTCACTGGGATGCCAGTGAGAGTTCTCAAAGTCACTCTCGGAGGGCGGAGGTTGTGATCTCTCCATTCTCTCCCACTGCAAGGTAGAAGCACTCACCTGGAGCTTTGCCCTTCAGAGACCCCAGTCCACCCCACTGTGACTTCCTGGTGCCCCACAGAAGAGAGGAGTGGAGCCTGATGGACTGCAGACTGTGGCAGGGGAGGTGTGACCATGGAGTTTTTACATTCAAAGTTATTTCCCCTTTTGTCTTTCTATCTCCTTCATGTCTCTTTCTTCACATCTTTCCCCCTTTTCAACTCCTACGCAAGGGACCATAATTTCAATAATACCTCCTCCAAATTTAATTTATTAAATTTGTAATGACAGTATTTCCACATAAGGTCACATTCTGAAGTATTAGGGATTTGGGGAGGTGCTACTCAATCACATTATAGTTAATGGTAAATGATATATTAATTATATCTCAACATATTCATTCTGTAAAAACAAACTCAAATAATAAAAATTGTATTAACTTTTTGGTAGAGTCATTTTTATGTTTATAGCCATATTTACATGTATATTTCTTTGCTTATTTTTAATTATAACAATGTCTTCTTTATAATGTATTATTTCACCCAACACTTCCCTGTCATGCACAGTCTGTGTATACATTATTTTTGAACAAATACCTAGCATTAATATAATGTTATAAAGTTAGTTAGAAAAACAGACATCTCTTCTTATTCTCTACAACATAGTACAAACTTGTGTACAAGTTCTATATATGCCATTTACCATTTGTGAATTTTATGTCATTTATCCTTTCAGAGACTCAATTTCATGTCTCTAAAACTGACACAAAATCTGTATCTTAGTATAATGTTTTATTATGGTGTTTAATGAGAAAATATATGGTTAAGGTTTCCATTTGGACTTGGAATTTTTATTTTTTATTTTTTTTTGGTACTGAATCCAGGGGCATTCCACCCCTGAGCTACACCTCTCTAAGTTGCTAAGGCTGGCTTCAAACCTGTGATCCTTCTGTCTCAGCCTCTTAGTTACTAATATTATAAGTGTGATTCCCCCCCAATGTCAGGCAGCAATAACCTTTTAATCTTAAGGATGTTGTAGCCATCTTTATGTACTAATTTGATTGGATACAAATAAATTCATTAAAAGATGATCCTATATCTTATAATCTCTTTTCTAAAGTAAATATGTGATGACCATTTTATTATTTATTGATAATCTATAACAAATTATATATTATATTATATGCTATATAAGAATATGACTATGAATTAAAACAAAATTGTTTTCTTTGTTTTTGGAAAAATATAATAACTTTAATTCTGAATGCTGTTAATCTGTTGTCATCATGAAATTCATGATGATTACTCATTAAATTTATCTTATATTTTGTATACTCTGAACAATTAAATATAGTTGAGAAAAAATAAAAGCCTAAGTTTAAATGGTTATTTTCTTACTATGAATTTTTCACTTAAAGTTTAAACATCTTTTCACAAGTAAAACATGTCTGTCTCTATTGCTATGGGAAAAATATTTCTTTAATCTTTTAAGGTACGTACTAGATACTGATACTTAGCTGATTTGGCTTTGCTTTTTCAAAGTAAACATACTTGTGTTTGGTATTTCTTAAAAGTAATGTATTTTGTAAAATTTCACTAATTAGTAGGCATTAAAGATCATATTAGTCTGAATTAAAGCAAGAAAATATCAATTATTTCTAAGCCTAATTGGATCTTCTTTAATGAATAGACATGGGTTTAGAATCCTTAAAAATGAATATAATACATTTCATAGGTTAACCATCTTTTTGACCTCATAGCTCACTATTGATTGGCTTGGTAAGCTTTGTGCATTATGATATAGAAAGGCCAACTTCATCTGGCATATGTTGAATCAATACCACCGAACCCTATGTTGCTCGTCTTTGACTAGTATTGGATTGGGATTCCTTGTCATTTCAAATTTTAGCACACAACACCTATAAACTCTCTCCACATAGGAGGAGGGCAATTGTGTTTTATTTTATCCCTTTTGACTTCTTGTCTCAGTTGCCTCCCCTCCTCTCAATAAATGTTAGTTGATGGTAATTCCGCCATTAAAGCTGTCTCAAATGACAACATTCGTCATCCTGTAATATTAACGGGGCACATCAAAACTACGACACATAACTCAGACTTTTTATTTCAGCAATTTTCTATCCTATTTATTTTAACTGGAACCCCTAGAGTTACAGTGCTTTATTGGCTTAGTTTAAACGTGCTATTGTTACTTATGGGTTAAGCAGGTAGGCTGATTGCATTAATAAAAATTGATAAGTAGGCAGGTTATTCTTCCTAATTTATCTCCATGGCAACGGACAAGCAATGCTGCCTTGTTTCACAGGAGCAGAATGTTAATAATCAAATGTGCCTTACCCAGATGAATATATAACACAGTTTACTAATATAAATGTCTTGACATTGTGTATAATACTGAAAAAAATACACATTAATTTTGCATCTAACTTACATGATGGCTATGCTCAGGAGAGTGAAAAAAATGAGAACATTCCTCCAAAACATCAAAATTGTTCATTAAAATAATGCATTTTAAATAGTGTGTACAGCGAACAATTTAGTGTTTCGACATTCACATTGTTTATTTGGGGAGGTGCTTGTATTACAGAAAAAAATGTAGTAATGCATAGTTATTTTGACGTCTCAAAAAATAATAGGTCCTGCGCAAGAGTTCAATTAAGCAATAATCCCTGGGAAAATGGTCATTACTAGCAGTTAATGATTGGTTTGTTAGTTAATGGCCCAAGGCGAAGCTGAGGGCGGTTAAGAACTCTAACAAACGAGTTGTGAATTGTAGCAGTGAGGGATTTTAAAGGATTTCCCCCCCTGGCTATAAAAAAATACTTTAATTGTTTATGATAGCAATAATGTGTGTTTTAAGACTTATTAGAACATAGGAGACAATTGATAGTTATGGTAAACTGACGGTTGATTTCCAACTGATACTTTTTAGTACTGTGAATTTGTCAGTGTGGTTAAGAATATAGGCATTCACACCCACATATTGCTCACTTGTTCAAAATAGATGCAACATTAAGCCACGCTACAAATAGCATTCTGCTTGAGTGGTTTTTGAAGGGTACACATATTGCATAAATTTTTATTATTGGTAATTATATATTTTCTTTAGGTTTCTTAGCTGGCAAGTTTGGGCCTATGATATCGGTTTCAGTTTATCCTGAAATAAAATCACCCACATAATGTTTACATGAAAATCTTTAACATTATAGAGTTAGCTCTTGAATTCCTCACAGCCCTATGGCTTCTGCGGGAGGAGAGAGCCAGTAGCTCCTCTGGTTTACATCCATGTGCTCATATATTCACGAGTAATTAAACAGAATAAATGTGCTATCTTCAGAATTTCTTTACCTAACATCAGCGCTATCTTATCACTTCTATTTTTTAATCTGTAGAAAATTAGACTTCATTAGTCTGGGTACTTGCTTCACAAAACTACTTGTAATGAAACCATAATAGCTTCTGGGATACAGGAAGGCCTGGTCTGCTTTCAGAAATTAGACTTTATATTCAGTGCCAATTAAGTTTGATACTGTATCACTGACAACGACAGCTGGACAACTAACTGGTAAACTGATGAGTAGATCAGTCAAACTGAAAATGTGGCTCTTTAGGCATATTTGTGAAAATATATCAATTTGTTTCTTTTTAAAGTAGTCTTCCAATTCATTGAGATAAAATTTTTGTAGATATCATCCAGAATTTGGAATTGACATTAATCAGAACACATGGAGGAGTGATTAATCTAATTTTGCATACATGCTAAAGGAACATATTATACTAAAAATGCCAAATTAAATTATTGGATTGAATTATCCCATAAAACCACAGTATCTTTTTAAAATATTCCACTAATTCTCTCTAGAGATTTTTCCTTTGCAAAAATAACATCCTATGAGAGAATTTCTTTTGCACCAGAACAAAACAGTAATCTCTCTCTGTCTCTCTCTGCCAACTTTTGTGTGTGCACCATGCACAATGAATATGCCCATGTTCACCAGACATATGATGTGAGATTGTTGTTTTCTTAATTTTTCAAATAAATAAAATGAGAATCATGCAAGTTAAATGGTCTGTATGTTGTAGTATAGGGATTATTAGCTGATTGGTATTCAAAACAATATCATAAATTCAAATCATATATCTGCTTGTTTATAGTATATGAAAACATCATAAGAGAAAAAGGAATTGACTAGCAAAACTTAATCCTCAACACAATATTTTAAAAATACTGTAAAAACTTGAAGCTAATATTTCAATATTTAAAATTAAGAATTGCATTAGTATAAAAATACCATTTTAAAATGTCAATATTAAATTGTTTTAATTCTCTAAGAATAATTTAACATTATAAGTAGCCTAACCACAGTAGTATTTTCTACATTCTCTATGATATGTTTTAAGCTAAGTATCAAATAAGGATCAATTAAGGCTTAATGAATTTGGATCTCAAATCAGAAGGGGGCCCAGAGGGTGAGTGATCAAAGCCACACATAGTATTGACCTTTAATTCATACTCACATAGGGATGTAAAGCTTTGGTTTCCTGAGAATTCATGAATATATGTTGTATTTTTCAATCTTATTCCTATTTACTAAACCCTTCTATTATTCATTGGTATTTTTGTTTCTTATAATGCCTATTTGTTTTCAAGAGAAACAAAATACTTGACGTTAGATAAAGAATTGATGATACGTAAATAATGACTATTAGCCCAATAAAGACATGCTGTCAGCAGAATATCTTCTCTCTCTTTCTAACTTAATTGGGAATGCAATGCAGTGTGTACATTATGTTGCTCCAATTAATTCAAATCATTCCTAATTGGGATCTCTTAAATAACTCCCTCCTGGGTCGAGAGAGGAAATTGAATCAAGCATTAAATCAGGAAGTCAGCTCTATCTTTAAATATATTGTTATTCATAATCAAATATGCTGATGTTGATGTTACTGAAGATAAGGGAAATTCTTTTCTTTTACTTTGTAATTAAGAAAATACTAGTTAGTTAAAATTATGGATTACAAATAGAGGTAAAAGCCAATAAAATATTAAATGCTTATTGATTACTGTAGGCAAATGGAATTACTTTCTTGGAGTATTTCGGATAGGGAATTAGTGATTGAAATGCAAACCTAACGACAGCAGGAGCTGATTTAACCACATGAGTAAAAATAGAACTCATTACTGTGAATGATAATGTTGAGATAGTAATAAGGAGAAGGCAGTATTCATGACAAAACATATAATAGAAAAGGTGCCTTAATGTTGGAATAATAATAATAATTACATGAAAAAAGAGCAATAGCTTTCCAGGGGAACCACAGTGGGAGAAGAAGAAATAAGGAAAGTTGCATAGTTTGTGATCAAGAGTATTACTAATCTGTTGTTCACTATACACCTGGGAAAATTAAATTATCTCCTGGAAACTATATTTCAGGAGGTATTAAAGATAAAGGCTTCAAAGCTGAGCTCATGTAAGAGACAAGTAAATAATCTGTAATTAGTTATTGCAAAACAGATTCAACTGAGAAGATCATTTTAAAATGCTTAAAACTTTGTGACTTAGAAGGAGAATTACACTTGTATTATTTTCCCCTAGAGTTTGGTTAAAAAAAAAGTACAATGCACAGGAGTTTAATGGAAACAAATTTAGCTCAATGTAAAGATATTATTTTTACCATTAGTAAAACCACCCCAAATGGATTTATGTAGAAGCTTAATGATGCAGAGTGCTATAAACATGAGACATTAAACTAAATAATCTCTTGGATCCCTACTGAGTTCTTTCTACACTGCCTTAATTATTGAGAGTTTGTCCTGTTAGATGTTTTGTGGAGTCTTGAAATCGATTGGGGAATTGTAATTAGAGATAATAAAGAATGTCTCTAGTTGCACATGGTGACACATGTCCATAATCTCAGTATCTGGGAGGCTGAGGCAGAAGGATCACAAGCTTGATGACAGCCTCAACAATGTAGTGAGAATCTCAGCAATCTAGCTGGACCCTGTTATAAACAAAAAAAAAAAAAAAAAAAAAAAGCTGGGAGTGTATGTCAGAGGGAGAATGCCACTGAGGACTCAATCCCCAGTACCATAAGAAAGACAAAAAACGAATGCCCTCTATTGTAGCATAACTATAAATTTTGGTGATATGCTAAAATTACTCCAAAATCTTTGTGTGAGGAGGAAGGATGAAATTTGAGGCAGAGTTAAGGGACTCTTCCACCAAATATATTGATGAGCTTAGCTATTGTTTCTGTCAGTTCAGCTTTGATTATGGAGAATTATTTTAGCTCTTTGGGCTCAATTTCCTTAGAAACAAAAGGATGGCACCTACTTATGCCTGTTTCAGTTAGCTTGCTGGCATCTATCTGTTGAAAGTCAGAAGGTAGCATCCAGCATCTGTGACCGTGTTTACACATCCAAAGATGTGTCTTGCTAGTACTTCATCAAGGCTGTGCTATTATCTAATTGTGCACCCAGATAATCTCTACTACCCAGGATCTCTTGAAGACAGACATGCCATGTCATTGAGATCTAGCCAATAGAAAGAGAGCAAAAAATGTGTTCTTCACCCTCATCCCTGGCCCATAGGATCTGCCTGTATCATCTCTTTTACTTTCTATTCACTCTGGTGGAATATAATGAATGGGGGAAGCTTGGAAGCCACATGTCAAGGGTGGTTGATCCCTAGGTGAAAAAAGTCATTTGGCGGATAGAAATATACATATTTCATTTATTTGAACCAGAAATTAAATTTAAATTTATTAAGTCAGTAATTTATTGGGGTTAATATAGCTGGTGATTTCCTAACTGATATGGAAATCAGTAATAATGAATGATACCACCAACTCAAACCTAAATGATAATATTGACATAGTCGTTGAAATATGGGCTACAAGAAAAGTAATGTTAGAGGATGAAAATTATGTGATGACAAAATATTTGGTAAATATATGGCCTTTGATGATTTTTATTTTGGATCATGTGGCTGCTGAGCCTATAGGTCAAAGCACTGAGTGCAGAATTATGAAGAAATGTGCATATCACAGTATGTGATAGAATTTCTAGCACTGGATTAAGTACAAATTAATAAACTCTAGAGATGAAATAATAGTAAAATGATTAGGTTGTGAAGAGTTTGATTATTATTGACTTTGGTATTAATTGAATTTATTAGCTTATAAATGCATAGTTTAAAGAGGGACCATGATTAGCAATGAGTTCACAAAATTCCTGAAAAATTTGTTACTTGCTTCTCATGATCTAGTGTGAACCAGCTCTATCACATAACTAAACTTTGGTCTTCATCAGAACAACCATAAAAGGGGTTTCATCAACTTTAAAACCATGTGACATATGCTTGTAATCCTATCATTGGATTTGGGAAGCTGAGACAGGAAGATCAAAGTTCAAGGACAGAATCATCTACTTAGTGAAGCCCTTTGCAACTCAGTGAGACCCTGTTCCAAAATAAAGAATAAAAATAGGGCTGGGGGTGTAGAATGTCCCTGAGCTTCATCCCCAGAACCGCAAAGAAGCATGATATTTTGGGGTGTATGGGTGAACACAAGAAGCCTGAGCTAACTAATACACAGGACTATATTCTTTACTCAAAAGTGGCAGGTGCCTTCAACTTATTCACTGATACACTGGGTTGACCAGGAATCCTTCCTTTACAGTCCTTTAATTTCAGCAAACCAAGGATTGTATGTGGTAGGGGGTATTTCTCTGTACTCCAGTAGGAACTTTCTCACCTGAGGCATAACACTTGTGTGGTGAAGCTAGAAGTATGATTGTTCAAGTCCATGGTTAATAGTAAAATGGATATCCAGTAGTGTAGAACTAAAAGGGTCTTTATTATCACAGGACCTTAACACTTAAATGCTCTTTGATAAGCACCGTGTTCTTTGATAAAACAGGGGGCAGCTAGACTAACCTCAGAGCAATTAGAAAGCAGGCAAGAATATTACTATATTCACTAAATATATCTTCCTGAAATATTTATTTCTAGAAATAGATGTGCTATTATGTTGAATGATGTAACTTAACATAGTCATTGAAAATTTTGGTAATATACTAGATTTTAAGGATAAAATAAAAGAATTTTCAACTTCAAATTTATTTCTATGGACTTAGCTCTGTAAATTATGACAATAACCTCATTTATCTGGAAATCACAGCCATCCAGGTCATAAAACCGAGCCACACATAAAAGAAATTATAGATAAGTTTCTCATCCAAGTTATTTTCTCCTTGCCTGGCTTCCTTTAGTTTGAAATTTTTGATCTGGCGTCAGGCTTCACCTCTCAAAATAGGATAATTGCCTTTTCATTGCTCTCTCCTTTCATATAGTCTCCATTGGTGGAGGATGACCTCAGGATAGAACATCTGCCTTCTGCTACTCTCCCATTGGGTTTGTGGTTGAGCTTCTTCTCATTGGAAGCCTTTACTTCTTCCATGGCATCAAGCAAGAAATAGCTCTTGTCTCTCCTTGTATCTGTTGGAATCTGGTCTTTCTGCTAGGTACTTTTCTCTTTCCTGATTACGATTTCAGCATTTCCGGAATCAACATTCCTGTCTGGGATGTTTCTTCTGCTTTGTTGTGGATGCTCTGTTATTCAGTATGTAGACTACTGATACCAAACTCTTACACAAGTGCTTAAATGCAGTGGCCACTCAATAAGATACTGGCATCTGCCTAAAATAACCTCCCAGGGGAAATGATTCCAAAATTCCCATTGACTGCTTTCACAAAGCTGGCTGTTTGTAACCATGATCCTACAGGTTTTTTTTTCTTTTTATTGTATTTATACATCATAATGGGGTAAAAAACTTGTGTAGGCATAAATGCACACATCACCCAGCCAGTTTCCACCCAGTCCCCACCTCCTTCCCTCCCCATCCTTCCCTCCGATCCTTGTTTTAGTGGTTGACTTCTATATGAATAAATATATCAGGCACTTTAAAGAGTTTCCTTCTCCCCTCCTCCAATTCCCACATTTAGGTTGCCTTATTTGCTCCTCTATAGGATCTCCTTTTTCACCTGGTGTTCCTCCTATGACTCCATTCACCCTAGCTTTCACAATTTAGGAAAAGCATCTGATTCCTTACTTTATGCAACTGACTAATCTCACTTTGTTTAATCCAATTTAAAAACTTTTCTTAGATATCTAAAGTTCTGAAAAAAAAAGTAATCTAGAGCTTTTAGGATGAGCTAAAAATTATACTACATTTAACAGGAACATTAAAAATTATGCAATACTGTCTTCCAAAGAATTCACTGATTCCTTTTCAGTTTTGTGCAGAAGGCAGGGTACAAGGATAAATCACTTTAATTACATAATTGAGTCTGACTTTGGTGTTCCTTTAATCATAATAAGGACTACCTTGACTCCATGGAATTTTTAAAGACAGTTTTTTTTATTAATAAATGCTGATATCTATTTAAAACATTATTCAGAAAAAAAAAACTTCTTACTCAGTTGTAGGCCATTTTTATCTAACTTAGAAATTCTCAATACCTAATGTTACATAGAAGATATTTCCTCTACAGAATCTTTGTGCCATTGGGCATATTATTTTTAGAATAAAACATACTGAGGATACTTTCTTGCTCTCTCTAATGTAAACTGTATATAAACACATGGTAGAAAATAATAATCAACTTATAATTTTCTGGAGATAACTGAACTGTTCATAGATATCTTGCCTTCTGAGTTAGTGGGGATGCCCCATCCATTTCTGTATACATCCCAACAAAATTACTAAAATGATCCATTGATCTTTCTGGAACCATTATAAGACCATTCAGATTTCTGATAGACAATGATTCATTGTTGCAACACAATTTTCTGGTGTAATTTGACCTAGTTCTTCTCACTTTTTATGCTATGGTTCTCATGAGTAACTATAGAGTGCTGGAAGTCCAATATTCTGAGATAAAACGGCTCTGGTCCAACCGCCAGCCCTACCTCCCAATAGGATTTCCTTGAATGCAGTAGCCCAGTGCATCATGTGATGCTGAGGTATATAACTCAGTATTCTGAGCCTTGGAGGGCTGACTCACACTGAGTCCTAGGCTCCTGTTGTCCTTCGCTACTTATCTGGAAGTAATAAATATGCTTCATGTAATTTGTTCCTTATGTGGGTCCTCTGCCTCTTTGTTTAAGAGGAGTTGTAATCAGTGCGCAGTGACTCCAATTCATACTTGTCAGCATCAGGACTCTTGTTTACTGCAGTGCCTCTCTTGGCATGGAGCCCATGCCAAGGTCCCTGAGGCAGGACATCTTTTGAGTAGCCTGTTGGGATAAGGATTTTAGACAATTTTTCCCAGTAAGGCAGGATTTTCCATTTTTATTTATATTCCTCACATGGAGACATCATATAAATGGTTTCTAAGGGAGCTTATGTCTCTTCCTTCTGTCTGCCAGAGACCAATCCTTCTCCCCGGTGTCTTCACATTTTCTTGTCAGCCTCTTCCATCCATCTGATTCTTCAATCAGATTTAACTCAAGTCTTGTGTTCTCTGTTGAAACTTTCAAAATACAAAGGAAAACACTGAAATGGCCAGTGGGTCAAGCTAAAGAGTTTACTTCTGCTTAATTGAGTTCCAGTGTTTATTTGATGTAGATGTAGCTCAGTGATTGAAAATCAAGCTGTATTTCGAATATGGCTGTGCTTAATGCTGTAGAATTGCATTTTCAGTGACGGAGAGAGGCTTACAGAGAAAAAGAACCATGTCTAATGGGTATTGAAATGCAATTTCACAGACATTCTTGGAACAGTTCCTCTAATAATATTACTTTGCACTTAACTAATTTATTTGCTTAATGTGAAGTTAGCAAGAAAACTAAAATCAGAGAAATAAAAAATACATAAGCCATTCCATATTAAAACATTAATGAAACAAAATAAATGTCCACATGCAAACAAAAACTGTCTTGCATCTTTAGACAAAAATGAATTTTTATTACTATATGATTGTCACATAAAGAAAATCAGGGCTTTGTTGATAGATTGTTTTGAAATGTGGATCAGTGTTACAGTATTTTCTATAAGAAATTGTTTTATGTCAGTCATTGAAAGAAAAATAAACTTTTAACAATTTCCTACTAATATAGATCACATACTCATCAATATACATATATACAAATACTATATACATATATGTGTGTAAAATAATACAATACATATATATTGTATTTCCAATAAAATATTTTGCATATTTCTGATACCAGGAAAATATTCAAGAACAAGTAGAGGGGAATAAGTTTTCTTTAGAATTCTAATACTAAAATGTGAGAAACAAAACAAAACAAAAATCCCAAACAATAAATTATTCCCAAATGTTTACATGAAGTTTAAACAAAATTATCTCAATATTAGATGGTAGGTAGATAATTTGAATTACCACATTACTTTCATTTAGGAAAAATACTAGAAAGATATGTAGACTTGAAGAATAATAGAGCCCTCTTTTCTATCTTCTTTAATCACATTAGTTCCCTACATCAAATTAGTGATAGAATGATAGTTCTGACGAATGAATAAGAGAAGTTTATCTGTCTTCTCTTTACCTAATATATTCTATGAAATAAGCAGGGGGGAGGTGATAAACTAGGCCATTTATAGTATAATTCAATGAAAGTATTGTTTCTAACTGAAGCCATGTTCCCCAGTGACCAGGATAGTAGGTAAGAAATGAATGCTTTGCAATATAAAATACTCATAAAGGAAATCATTATCAAAGATTCTATAAGTCTCCATATTCAGTCTCCATTTCCACAGAATCTAATTTTAAAGAAATTCATTGGCCTCTACCCTACTTTTTTTACATGTGTGAGAACTATTTTTTTTTACTAGTTTAGTCATTAGGGTAACATAACATCTCTTATTGAATATTGTGATTAAACTACCTCACAAGGTAAAAATTTAATTACTTGAAATGTAAACAACCAAAAAGCTTGAAAAACATTGAGATAAAATATCAACATATATCTATATTGCTAATAACATTGACCACTTACTACTCCAGTCTTTAAGTTTCTTGTTACTCTAGCTTTCTAAATATACATATAAAACTTATCTTTTATGCAGATAGAATAAATATTTCATTGCATTCTTTAATACAGATATTATACATATTCACAAATATTCCCAAACCTTGTGGTTGTTCTTTTAAAGATGTTGTACTGTCAATGTTAATGAGCATTAATAATTATCTACTATAATCTAATTCTTTTATAATTTTTTAAAAATCCCTTAAACCTTATTCCATACTTAAAATTTATCATTCATTATACATATGAAATTTTTCAATTATAATTTTGATGCTGAGATCAACTAGAATCTCGTTTCTAATATGAATGATGTTAATCCTCTGTCAAACTTTTATGTTTCTCATTTATTTGATAAGTATTTTTTGATATATTCCTCTAAAAAACACACAAAATTAACTAAGAAGTTTCAATCAACCAATCAAAAATTAATAATGTTATATTGTAATCTAATTTACATTTCAGTCTGCACAGAGACATATAGTTGATTACATGGAAAAGAAATTTAGAAACCATTTATTCTAACTACCTTTTAAATTTAGGAAAAGTGAATTTAGAAATGAAATAGCTTTCTTAACAAGGTTAAGGATTTGTTGAAAGAAGCATGCATGCTGTATTTATGTGTGGTACTCTATTTCAGGAGAAAAATTTCAGATACATATACCAGATTTGTTAGCTATTATAATTAATTATGATAGGTCATTACATTTTTTTTTTATTTTTTTCGTGGTACTGGGGATGGAACCCTTCTACCTTCTGGCTATACTCCCAGACCTATGTTTTTATATTTTATTTGGAAACAGAGTCTCTTAAGCCAGCGAGGCTGGCTACAAACCTGCGTGATCCTCCTGTCTCCACCTCCCAAGCACAGGGATTACAAGAGTGTGCCACCACATCCGGCATAGGTCATTAAATTTTATTACCTTATCTAGATTGTAGACAATATAGGTAATAAGATGTATTACCACCACAATCTATTTGAAAGTAGAAATGAATGATGCAAACACCTTGTTTAATCTGCCAATTATATGGATGGAAAATGTAGTGTTAAAGGATAGATAAGTGTTAGTGTGGGAATGGGAATATATCAGTATAACATTTTTCTCACTTAGAACTTGGAAATAAATAAGCGAACTGTGGGGTCTGTCTCAAACTCTGAACATTTTGGCCTTAGAAACAGCTTTATCACAGTATTGGTTGCTGGCTTAGTTGTTGGAATAATTGTTTTGTTAAAGTTAAAAGGAGAAGCAAAGAAAGTTCATGATATATTGATCTGTTTTTCTGGCTGGCTTGAAATAAGTGAATTGGTAGCAATCCTCTATGCATATATTGATTATTACAGAAAAGGACTTTATAAGAGGAGCAGTTGAATACTTCAGAATGTAGCTAAAAATGTTTTCTGATAAACCTTATGAGATTTTCATGGGGTCAATTTCCTTTGAATACCATATTCTTGTTTTTTGTTATTTTTCAAAGAAAAGCAATAACTAACTCAAATCAGGCATGGCTCTTTTTATTGTGAATCTAAATGGTTCAATGATCTTAATGGTTTGATGGTAAAGAAATTCCTAAATAAAAAATATGACAGGTGATTCAAGCCTCATAACTAATTCTTCCAAACTTTAAGGTTAATAAAGAACACTTTTAATGAATGTTATTCCATTAAAGAAACCACTATGTTCACGTTTGCTTCACCTGAATCTTTCTTCACATTGCTTGAAATATAAGTCTTAGAAGCATTATTAGTCAGTACACTTAGGGGTAATATGTAAAATAAAGTTCATCTGATTTCCTAAATAATTGGAATATAATGGCTGTTTTCAGGAACCATATTCAGAAAACACCCTTAACCAGATGAATGGAAGTAAAGTTAAGCTTTCCATCTCCATATTCAATTACTAAAAAACTTAGACACATTTAAAATTTTTAAGAAGCATAGAAATACATGAGGTGCAATGGGGTGGTCAAAAGATCAAATGGGTATATACAGCAAATATAAATGTTGAAAATACAATTACAGACCAGTACCATGTTGAAATTGCTTCAAAGATGAAAATGTCATTTCTGTTCATGATGTGATTTTGCTTTGGAGAAAATACAAAAAGCAAAGTACAATCTTCCCTAAATTTACCTTATAGCTCTCTACTAAAAAATCAATTTAAATCTAATAAGTGCAATAAAAGGCAAGAGTAATGGTGCACCCCTGTAATATCAATACTTGGGAAGCTGAGCTAGCAGGACTTCAGGTTTGAGGCTAGCCTCAGCAACTTAACAACACCCAGTTTTGAAGCAAAAATTAAAAAACAATGAAGGTGTAGCTCAGAAGTAGAATATCACTGGGTTCATCCCTTGTTACACACACACACACACACACACACACACACACACACACACACACTAAAATACAAAGAATATTTGTGTCAAAATGTAAAAGATAGTTTGGTTCTAGATTTAAATAATATGAATTGACTCCTCACTCCATTTTTCTGATTGCCTCTCATGGCATATTGCTATCAAATAAAAAGAACAAGAAATCCCTACACCTTACAAGACTTGTTGATGTCTTTTCAATCATCCAGGCACCTTCTAATAAAATGTGTAGTCATCTCTAGAACATTTTTACAACAATAAAAAAGTATTCATGTAGATTTCTCAAATGCTCATTTGATGTGATCTTACCCTTCATAAAACCATTGCATATATTTTATGCTATAGATTAGATTCTATGTTATATGAGTGGAGCAAAAAGATGAAGTCACTGGCATCATTTTATTAGAAATAATGCAGATACCTTTATAGAAGGAGTAACAGAAATGAAACTTTCAGCTAAGAAAGACTAAAAATCCCCAGATCTATATTCCTAACAAGCAGACAAGTGCAGAAAAATCCATCATAATCACCTAATAATAATTTGACACAAATAAATTTTTCAAATGATTAATTAATTGCACAATCTCACTTCCAAGTACCAATTGATATATATAATAGTGTTTCCACAAGTTAAAAATTATTCTATTAGTAATAAAAATATTTTGTAACAATTCATATTTTATGATATTGCTCAGTTTTCATTTTATTTGGATAATGAAAATTTTATGTATTTTGTATTGTGGGTTTGTTTACATCACAGTCAAGAACTTAATAAATGGCAGACTGTGTTTCAAATTCACAGTATTTTCAATTTTGCCTATCTATATTTTCTCCTAATTCCTTGATTTACAAACATATAAGTACATGTTTGATGATAATCAAAATTAGTTAGAATTATTATTAGTGAGTAGGTCTTGCTTGACTTACTAATATTTGAAATTTGATCCCAAAGTAGATTTGTTAAAGACCATGTCTATGACCATCCGCTAAGAAAATAACCATCCAGGTCTGTCTATTGTACAGGGAAAGAAGGAGTAAATAAAACTTCAGGTTGACTGATATTCATCATACACATAAAAAAAACAACTCTTTTTCTTTTCATTTTATGTGCAGTTGTCATGTCACTGGACTATTCAAATGAATCATTTTCAGTGAACTGATTGGTCAGTTTCAGCGAGTATCTCCTTGATGATTCAGAATCTTTTTATATACCATTTAGCCATATATGGTATCACAAGAATCTTCTAATGAAATGTGTACTAATCCCCTAAATACTTTTAGAGCAACAATAGTATTCACATAGATTTCTAAAATGTTCACTTGCTATCATTCTACTCATTTTGTGATCAGAAAAACTTATCTTGGCCAACACAGCCTGTATTTTTGATGTCAGACCACTGAGATAGAGAAAGAGAAATTAAAGGAACCAGTAGCCCTAATGGAATGATCAATAAGGCCTTTCCCTTTCTCTTTGATAATACTTTCTTTTTATTGTGTTCTACTTATATCTTCCCTCTTTCTAGCCTCCTGTTGCTTCCGGAGACTGAGAGATAAGACACACAGCATGGGGGCAGCATGGCCAGATCCTGCCAGAGGGAGAGTATGGCTGAGCTTAAGGTGCCTGGTTGTCTGTTAATCAAGCAAATGTCCCTTCAGTAAAAGCTGGATTATTTCATTTCCTAAGCATTGTAAAAAAAAAAAAAAAAAAAAAAAAAAAAAGTCACTTTTTATCTGAATAAAATTTCAGCAACTGAGCAAGTAAACAGGTATGCATTGAGCATTTAAGATTAAGCTATTTTCCTCTTCAAAAAGCACTAACAATCCCAGGGAGGGTAATGAAAGCAAGTGTTCTTTTTTTCCTTGTTTGCTGTTTTTCCTGTTAAAATGTACAAATGAAAAGTTTTAGTGACTTTCCTAATGTGGAAAGGATGATCAAAGTCTTTTTAGCTTAGCCACTTGTGTCTCTTGCTTGTCATTCCTAGAACTTTGCACATTCTAAGTATAAATAAAAAAGATATATGTTAAAAAAATTGCCTAAAGAATGTAGTTCTTATATACTGTATGTCTAGAACACATGTGTTTGAGAAACTGAAAAGTTGGTTGTCTTAAAGAGATTTTCAAAATCTTTTTCAAATAAAGAAGCTAAACAGCCATTTTTATAAAAGAGCACAATATAATTTCAATTCATATTGCCTTAATGGTTGAAGACCAGAGGCAAAATAAACCAAACAGGAAAAGTAAATAGTACATGTGTGTAAACTGACTATGATAATGTTACTAAAGAAACATAACTTTTGACTTTAATAACTTTCATGTGATTCAATTTTCAATTTTAACATTGTAATGACTCACAATCCTAATTATCACGTTTTTCTGCATAACACATTCTTTCTTCTTAGGATTGTTGCTAGCAAAATTTCCTGGTTAGTAAATTTATTTTATTTTTGTCTTTTTTAAAAACATAAGGACAACATTCTAGTATTATAGTTTTCCAGCTGTATTTTCATTCTTTGCTCAAAATCCTTTTTTTAGAAAAATGCTAAAATTCTCAAACATTTCACATCTAAAAAATATTTTAAAAATTATTTTCTCACTTCTTTAGTATGCATGCATAACTTATCTTAACCAATGTCATCAAAATAATGGAGCAAGCTGGGGATGGTGGTGTACATTTGTAATCCCAGTACTTAAGGCACTGAAATAGGAGTATCGTGGGTTCATGGTCAGTCTCAGCTACTTAATGAGGCCCTCTGCAACTTCATAAGACCCCATTTTAAAATAAAGAATAAAAAATAGGGCTGGGGATATAGCTCGGAGGTAGACTGCCCCTGAGTTCAAACCCAAATCCAAAAAAATAAAATAAAATGAAACATTAAAGAATTTATATGGTATTTACTGTTATTTTTTCTAATATATATATTCTACAGAAGATAATGCAATATTTGATTATTTGTGGCATATGAATTACTCATATATTTGAAAAATTACTTTCATCTCTTTTAAATTGTTCTTTGAAATATTATAATTAATCTTCTGAATCATATTTTCCTTAAGGCAAAAGTGTGTTTTTTATTTAAATGGCCAAAGTATCTATTAGATCAAATCTTCCACAGGGCCTCATTTATGAAAAAGATCAAAGTAAAATTGCTCTGAATGGAGCCGAAAACTCTGGTCTATAATACAATTTTCTACCTTTCTCTATTCAAATTGTGAGGCTCTCAAATTAATTCAAGATTCCATAAAACATTGTTAAATAAGTCAGACTCAATTGCCAAGTTAAAAGCATTTTGCATGTTTTGTCTTATAAGCCAAGAAAATAAGTTTTACTTTCAAAACTCCTGTCTTTCAACCTATTCGCCTACTGATTTCATCCATTTCAAGCTTCTAAAAAACTTAGTCTCTCTCTGCTCTTGTTATATTTCAGATTTTATTTTTCATGGGGTTCTTAAAACCTCATTTAGTCTCTTCATAATTTCAAATCATAGCTGTCTTTTTTATATCATTATTGGCTAACACTGTATTAGACATAGTAAGTACCCAAGAAGCATTTGCCAGATGAATGATTTGATGAAACAATAAACAACTAGCTAAATATACAAGCTAAAAAAAAAACATAGATGTTAATGAGTGAAATAAATATGGCATTAGGATGCTCAATAATATCTATATGCTTCTAATAGTCCACTTGTGTACAATTAAATCTTGCAGGATTTCTGTTTGCACAATACTGTAGCCTCCATAAAGAGGCTTCTCCATATCTAGACAAATCTCTTTGCCTGTGACTTAGATGGGCCACATTTTTCTGTTCTCACAAACTTATTTGCTACAAGTTATCCTTCTCTTTTCCATTTTCAACCTTTCCCAAATTATTTGCCTTCAGCAAATAAATATGCCAATTTGTACAAAATCAAATACATAAGTAATAGATTATTAGAACTAACCATTTTACCTCTTCTCTTTCAAACATGTAAAATCAAGAAAAATATAAGCTATTATTTCTACTTCCACTAACTCACTTTTCATGTCTTCCTCAACCGAGGAACTTTGTCCCACCAGTGACCGTTATAATCTGTCACTTTTGTGAGTTTATGGAAATGCTATGTGACAAAAAATGACACTAAAATACAGGGAGCTTCAGTCGATGACACAGTTATTAGTGATAGAGACAGGATATGAATATTTCCAGTAGGTTCCAAAACTACACTCTTAACTGTTATACATATTTACTGGCACCAAAGATAATGCAAAAATTATGTGTAACTTCTATTCCAGTCTAAAATTGAATATTTTTTCCTTTAAAATATTATATTTTCTAAATTTTGATAACATTTTATGCTTTACAGATCACTTTTTTTCTTCTTCTGGTTGTTCATTTTAAGCCTTCCTCTCTAACACAATGTTGGCATTTATCAAAATTACTTTTTTTCCTTTAAAAATACTATATTTCCAAAATTTTGATAACATTTTATGCTTTACACGTCACTTCTTTTCTTCCTCTGTTTGTTCACTTTAAGCGTTCCAACATAACACTTTATGTTGGTATTTAGCAAAATTATGGCCTAGGAAGCTTTTTTTCATTCCATACTCTTTTCCTAGCTGATATTTCAGACACCATCTATATATAAATATTTTGCAAAGGAGTACTATTATTCATTTCTGTTTGTAAAAGTAAGACATATATCCAATTCTCCTAAAATATCTGTTTTTATTCCTCCTCTCTTATTCTTCTTTTGTGATTAAGTGATCTACTCAAGTAATGTGTCTTATTTCTTGCTTATTATTTTAATTTGCATATTATAGCCTTTTGTGTTTACCATGGGTCTTACAGAAAAAAATCTGTTGATTATAACTGTTTAAAAATGATAACAATAAAGCATGATCATGAAATAAAATAAGAGTCATAAACTTAAAAAGTCCTCTACATTTGTACTCCATTCCTTCTCACACTTTCAATTTGTGATGTTTCTTTGTTTTTCTCTATTGCCTGTTAGCATATTGATGCAGTTACTGTTTTTAGTATTTTGTTTTTAATATTCATGCAAAATATATTTATCATTTATGCATAACATTCATAATATTAGAGCATTCTACACTGTCAGTATCATAATCTTTATATATGAGTTTTATTCATTCCAATGTTTTGTTTTTTCTCATTAATCTCTTTCATTTTGAAAACTGCCATTGGCACTCCTTGCAGGATAGATTTGGTTGAGACATATTTTCTCAGTTTTTATTTTCCTTGCAATTTCTTCATCTTTGATTTCTAAAGAATAGGTTTTCAGGCCGGGCGTGGTGGCACACGCTTTTAATCCCTACACTTGGGAGGCGGAGACAGAAGGATCGCGCTGGCTTAAGAGACCCTGTTTCCACATTAAAAAAAAAAAATAGGTCTGGGAGTGTAGCCCGGAGGTAGAAGGCCTTCCAGGAACCCCAGTACCACCAAAAAAAAAAAAGAATAGGTTTTCTGGGTATGGTATTTCTGGATGAAAGGTTTTTAATTTAGTTGTTGTTTGTATTTTGTCATTCACAAGTTTTTTTTGTTGTTTGTTAATTTTTTTTTTTAATTCAGTACTATGAGAATCACATCCTTCTCTTTGGCCTGTAAGGTTTCTTCTAAGATGTCCACTGCCAGGCAACTGAAACATATGTTTATTTTATTTTTTTTCTCTTGTTGCTTTGAGAATCTTCTTTCACCATTTTCTTTCTTTCTTTCTTTCTTTCTTTCTTTTTCCTTTCTTTTATTTCTTTCTTTCTTTATTTTTATTTTTATTTTTTTTGCAGTACTGGGGATGGGACTTAGGGACATTCTACTTTCAACCTACAACTCCAGCCCTATTTTTTATTTTTATTTTTTTGAATTAAGGTCTCACTAAGTTGCAAAAATATTTCACTAAGTAGCTGAGACTGTCAAAGAACCATATCTTTCTGTCTTTCTCAGCATCCCAAGTACTGGCATTAAAAGCATAGGCCACCATACCTGGCTATCTTTTACCTTTGAGATTGATATATGTGTGGGGTAGATTTGGTTGGTTGAGTTAAATATAGCTGACAAACTTTGACTTTCCTACACATAAATATATCTGAAATCTTCTCTATTTTTCAGAAATTTTATTATTTCTTTAAATATGCTTCCTATACCTTCGGTATACTCCCTCTAGAATACCTATAATCCAAATATTTGTTCATTTAATACTGTACTAAAGTTTCATTCAGTTTTCTTCATTTTTTTCCTTTTTTTTTGTCCTCTAATTGTGTACTTTTAAGTAGTCTGTCTTCAAGCTTACTAATTCTTTCTTCTCATTAATATATCCTACTGTTGATGTTTTACATTTTTCTTAGTACTTTTTGGGGTCAAAAATTACTATTTGATTTCGTGTGTGTGTGTGTGTGTGTGTGGTACTGGGGGTGGAACCCAGGGGATTTTCTACTTCCGGACTATACTTCCAGACCTATTTTATACTTTATTTGAAAACAGGGTCTCAGTAAGTTGCTGAGAGCCTCATTAAGTAGCTGAGGCTGGTTTTAAACCTGTGTGATCCTCCCGTCTTAGCCTCCCAAGTGCTGGGATTACAAGTGTGTGCCACCATGCCTGGCCAATTATTTGATTTTTTAAAATTATTTTTGTCTCTCCCTCAATCCTATGCCATGCCTGTGATCATACCCTGAACTTACAGCCCCAAGACCAGCTCAGCAGTAGGGTAAGAGGAAGGTCTACGCTGCTATTGGCTGCCAACTGCTGAAGAGGATTTATGGCCCAAGACTGCTGCAATCAGCAGGTGATGGTGGCCAGAACACAAGATTGAAAAAATGGGAGCACACTTGATACCGGGACTACTGAAGAGGCCTTATCCCAAACAATTCTGAGATAGAGGGATGTTAGGATCTTGCTAGTATTAGATTTCTCTGTTTTATAATTGAGTTCCATCCAGGCCAAAGCCCTGTACTTAGGACCCTGTCCTATTCTCAGAGAATAAAATCTTGCTCTATTCTGCCTGTGGTTAGGGCAGTGTTGATGGAAGTGGTCCCATGGTCACCAAAGCAAGTGCTAAGCTATATCACACCTGAGTCTCATAGCTGCAAAGACATGTACAGTTTCAGGGATGAACCCAGACCAAGCTATAGTTGGCAGAGATGCAGGTCAAAACTTGAATCAGCCCCAGCTGGGTTACAGATCTCCAGCTATTGCTATAACAGGTTTATAGGATCTGTATGTGCACTGGAACTTGGATATAGATGCTACCTGAGTTTGGAAAATGAGTAGTGGACATAATCCTTTGACCACAAAGGTTTATGCTTAGCTGGTTACACTTGGTTTTCATAGCTGCAGGGGCTTGGATAGTCAGGGGAAAAGACACACCTAGGCAGCAATGGTATAAGCAAGGAACAAGAGTCTGTCTCTATCCTGGTTCTGGAGCATGTCTAGGGACTCCATCTGTGAACTGTGGCCTCCATATAGGGGTCTTTTTATGGGAGGATATTTGTTTTTTGCCTCATACTGGGTCTCTCATATGGGGGCCCATCAGTGAGATGCAAGGAAAAATCTTACGCTCATTTTCATGCCTTGCTCTCCAGTAAATGTAATCGTGCTTCCTCTTCTGCTGCCTGTATTTAGGGAAGAGGGCATACCATCAGGCCAGCTAATTCAACCCCAGTGAGTCAGTCCACAGGTGCCAGCAGGAGGAAAGGGGAACTGGGCAGCTTTTTTCTTCCTGCCTTCATTAATGCATATTTTCTTACTACTTGCCATGCATGGACATACAGTGTCTCTAATGCAGCACGACTCAGAGATGGGGCAAGGCTGGAAGATGAGGGTCACTGGGGACATGGCCCCTGGCCCCTTCCTGTTTCTCTGCTTCAAGGCTGCCAAGAGTTGAACAGCTTTCCTCCACCATGCCCTGCTGCATAGATGCCTGTGCCTCGGAGCAGGTCGACCATGGACTGAACCTTTGACACTATGAATAGAATAAACCTTTCCTCCTCATTGATGAGTTGGTTGTTCTCATCAGATATTTGGGTCACAGCAAAATATGAATAGTACTATTATATTAAAACCAAGCACTATGATCTCTCATCTGGTTTTCTTAGCTCTTGTTAAGATAATGTTATATATTTGTAGTTACTCATATTAGTGTGTCTGTAGAAATACAATAATTAGGTCTTACTCAGCCACTATCTTGTCCTGCCTCCAAGCCTAGAACATTCACATTTTGATATTTCATGGTCCTCAAAGTTCACAGGTCCAAAAGTAGATGATGGAAACCAAATCTAGACTATTATTAAAATGTTTATAAGAATTTTAATGAAGCCGAGCATGGTAGTGCATGCTTGTAATCCCAGGACTTGGGAGGCTGAGACAGGAGAATCATGGGTTCAGGATAGCCTCAGCTAGTGAGGCCCTCTGCAACTTAGTGAGACCTTGTTCAAAATAAAGGATAAAAAACCGGGGTAGGGATATAGCTCTTAGGTTCCATCCCCACTACCAAAAAAAATAAATAAATTTAATTAATTGGATAATTTCATTAAATAATAAAAATATATGCAATAGCAAATAAAAATTAGAGAAATACAAAATGTAGAAATAGTTTTCTGTTTCCTACTAAATCTTCTATTTTGCCTTCTCCTCAGCCATTGCCTTGTGTTCATGTTCTTTACAATTAGTGGATTTAAAACTAAAACTTAAGTCTGTTTAACAGATGATGTAGTTTATGTTGTATACTGGGACCATCAAAAAATGAATGCCTCTGTCCTTATAACTCTATGTAGGGTGATTCTGAAGTAGAGTAAGAAAGAAAAATCTTCCCAAGATCTGAATGACACCTGGCTCTGGCCAATTTTTTGCTCCTTATACCAATTCAACAAATATAAAAAAGGTTATATTTCTTCTTAGAATGATTTATTATGATTAGAAAATTAAAATAAATTTCTAGTTTTACAATGAGGACAAAAAATACATGCAGAACACACAGAAGTCTGTGAGTATACCTTTTTGTACTTTTGCATTCAATAGTAAAGTCTAATGATGAAAGAAACAAAAAGAGGGTAGAAGTTTGAGTTACCCTACCAAGGAAAATATTAGACAGCTTAAGTGTTTTCTGAGAGCAAGAGAATGTGGAAAAATGTATAGAAGAAATAATTCATAAATAATCATAGCATTAATGACTGGTTATCAAAAGGTGTGTTAAAGGCTGGGCGTGGTGGCGCACACTTGTAATCCCTGTGCTTGGGAGGCGGAGACAGGAGGATCACGCAGGTTCGAAGCCAGCCACGTTGGCTTAAGAAACCCTGTTTCCAAATTTTAAAAAGTATAAAAATAGGTCTGGGAGTGTAGCCCTGAGGTAGAAGGGCTTCCAGGAACCCCACTACCACCACCATAAAAATAAAAAATAAAAAATAAAAAATGTGAGTTAGTTATTTATACCTGGATTTTTAGCCCACTCTTGTAATCCCAGTACTTGGGAGGAGGATCTTAGGTTTGTAGTCAATCTCAGCAATTTAGTGAGACCCTGTTTCAAAATATAAATAAATAAAATAGGGCTGCTGGTGTAGCTCAGAGGTAGAATGCCCCATGTTCAGTCCCTAGGACCCTCCCACACACAGTTACTTTATGCAGTTATCTCACGGTTGTTATATATGTATTCATTAGTCTATATTAACTATATTTTCTTTCTTTCTTCTCTTCTTACTTTATGTACAATATATTGGTGGTTAATTTTATAATTAGATTTTTAGATAAGAGGATACCAGATGAACTTTTGATAAGTATAGCCGTTAATGACTATAGAACTGGTGGCCTCATCATTTGATGAAAGGGTAAGGATCTCATACTGTATCAAGGGGAACAAATAACATTTTATTAGATAGAATCAGAATCACAGAGTTGTTTATTTGGTGTATGAAAGTTCACATAGGAAGGATATATTTGGAAGCTGAAGCTAAAGGGTTGTCACTGTTACAAAGCTGCTTCATGATAATTCACTCTTTGCTTTCTTATGGCTGTAGAATAGTACCTAATAGACATTCCTCTTTTGGAGTCTGGCTTAAGAAAGAGTTTTTGAAAGACACTGTAAAGCCAGTGAAGTAGGAAAGGTCTTCCATCCTGTATTTTTTGTGCTGTTTTTCAACACAGAGATGTGGCAAGCTTGGTGGTACTCCATTCAACGGTCCTTATGAACAGATGTTGGCTCACATATAGAATGTTTTTCCATCACCCAACAGGTGACTACTGTAGAGAAACTTTGGCTATGCTCTCCAGAAAGGTTTTCTATTATGAGAAACATTTATTAACTATAATTTCTTTATCATGAACAGTAAGTATGTTTTCGTCTTTAGCAAAAATATCATATTAATTAATTTGCTAAACATTGGTAATTCTACCTCAGAACTATACCTCCAGCCTTTTTTCATTTTTTATTTTAAAATAGGGTCTCATTAAGTTGCTGAGAAAAGCCATAAACCTGAGATCTCAGCCTCCCAAGTACTAGGATTATGGGCATATACCACCACAACCATCAAAACTCCTGTAAATTCTTCATTTTGTCACCAGTCTCACTAATTCTGAACTTTTTTCTTATACATTTTTTCTAGTCTTTTTATTCTATTCAGTTTTCAGTATTTTCCAATTTCTATTATTTCTTCTTTGGTCCATAAGTTTATTTTTATCATAATATAATGTTGCTAAAGTTCTTAAATGTTAAATGTACACATTGATGGACATTTATAAATTTAATATCCAGATTCCAACTACCAGATTAATATATAAATTATTTTCAGTACCCCATAATTTTTAATGCCTTTTCCAAAAGTAATCTTTAAACTTCTCTTCATATTGACTTAAATCTTTTATATTTATTTTTATTTATTTTTCTGTAAAATTCATTTGCATTTTTGCATGTAACTGTAATATTAATAATTGGACAAATTTTATGAGGTACTTGATTTACAATAAGTATTATTATGGGTGGATATAGTATTTCAGTGAATATTATTGCTTGTGTCTTTGGTAAATATGCCCTCTTTTCTCTTTAAAATGGAATTAAATTGTAAAATTTCATCTTAACTAGACATGAATAGTGAATTTACTAAATTATTAAATAAAGTAAGAGTGCTTATATAGTGGTGAGAAAATAGAATCTATATGTCATCAAAATTATTTAGATTTGTTAATATTAACTTGATGGACACTTACATTATCAGTTTCCATAAATAGTTTTTGAATTTTTTTCAATTATGTGTATCCCCACTTGGTGAGGACCTTTAATTGACTCTTATTGATTCTACTGCTAAATTCAACTTTATCATTCCTAAACACTTTTATCAATTTTATTTATTCTTGGGTTACACTTTAAAAAGCACTCCTTAATTTTGTAGATTTAGCTATATATTATTGAAGATCAGGAAAACTTGGTTTTAAATATTTTAAAGTAGCATCAACAGCTGCATTCAATTTTAGAACCATACAACTCAGCTGAATTAATATTTCAATCATCACTTCTGGGAAGATGGTTACTGAGGGAAACATCACTACTCATTTGTGCTGACACTTTATCTCTGTAAACAATATCTTTTAAAAAACTTGGCAAAAGATTGAATAAAGCAATGAAAAATTGAAAGGCAACAACAACAAAACTAGAAGACAGAATGGGGGACAGAAAAATACCCTGCTCACCTCCCCACAGAGGTACCATCTTATCTAACTACACAGGGACTGGTGGCACTATAGTCTCCAGAGTTCCCCAGCAAAAGTAGTCAACAACTTGATGTGAAATAAGTGACTATGGCTCATTGGAATTGTAAGTGGTTGGCTTCTGGTCCCATACTCAACAGAGTTCTATTGTCTGAACTCCCACCTAGATTCTGCAGCAGTGGGAACCCAACCCACAGCCATCTCTAGAGATCAGTGCTGTGCTCAACAACATCATAAGTGAACTAGCATTCCTTAAAGGAGACTGCCCAGTGCAGCCACAGAGACTCATGCAGCAAGTGATAGACTCAAAACATCTGAGATTTTACAGTTCACCTTGGTGAAGGTGAGGGTAGATTCTGCTATTGGACAGAGCAGAGACATAGATGAGCAGATAGACACAATCAGGGACAATCAGGCTGAGACGCTTACAATTAGCAAGGAAAAGAGCACTAGCAGAGCCTCCAGAGATCATCACAGACCACCCAATTATGGTAAGTGGTGAGATTTCAGACCAACCCAGCCCTATCTGTGGAGAATGTGGACCTCTAAGTATACACTGTGTCTGGTACCAAGGGCATCTAACACCTACATAGATGGGGAGACACACAAGCTAAGAAGATGTAAAAAAGTGTGGAGACTCACACTTAGACTGAACCAGACCCCAGTAATACCAGCGCCCTGTGTAGACAGAGAGATATAGACCAATTTTAAAACTAACCTATATATAATTGGCATATAAGAATAAATAAAAGCTGAAGTGATCTGATTTCTTATTTTTGTGACTGTCTAATCTCACTTAGCGTAATGTTTTGAGTTTTGTCCACTTCCCTGTAAATGACCTAATTTTGTTCTTCTTTATGGCTGAGTAAAATTTCATTGTGTATATATCCCATAGTTTTCTAAGCCATTCACCTGTTGATGGACATCTTGGCTGCATACCTAGTTTGGCAATTGTGAAGTGTGTAGCTATGAACATAGATACCAATGCATTAGTTTGGTAGTTTGGTTTTTATTCTTTTAGGTAGATACACAGAAGTGATATTCCTGAATCATATGGTAGGTTCATTTTCATTCTTCTGAGGATCCTTCATGCTGTTTTCCAAAGTGGTTGTACTAATTTGCAATCACACCAACAATGTGTTAGAGTTTCTCACTTCTCTACATCTTTGCCAGCATATGCAGAAGTAAAGGAGAAAAATGGTTCTAGAAGGAACTCTAAATGAAACAGGAGAAACCATAAAGGAGCAAATTAGGAGATTTAACTGGGGGTGATGAAAGAGGGGAAGAAGAAAATTTTCTTATGTACATAATGTCCATTCACAAACATAACAAAGTTAATCACTAACAACAAACATTAGAAGGAAGGAAGGAGGAGAGAATGGGGAGGTAATTGGGTAAGGACTAAATGAGTGATGTGGGCATGTATGCCCCTACTATCTTGTACTCCATTAAGACGTATGACTACAATGCACCAATACATTTTTTTAAAGCTGAAACCAAAGGGATCATCAATCTTTTCAAAAAAGTAAAATCAATTTTTTAAGTTTATTAAAAACTGGCTAATACACAGGTACAGGAAACATATAGAACCCACTCAGAACAAGATTAGAGAAAAGGTTCATCACACAACATAATACTCAGATTGACTAATTTACAGACCACAGAGAGAATCTTAAAGGTGATAACAGCAAAAGACCAAGTGACAGTACCAAACCAATTAGAATCATTTCAGACTTCCCAAACCAAGTCATAAAAGCCAGGCAGACATAGAACAGCATAGTTCAAATTCTGAAACAAAACAACTTGCAGACAAATTTTTCTACTCAGTATAAATATCTCAAATTTCATGAGCAATAAAAATCTTCCATGACAAACAGAAACTAAAAGAATTCATGTCTTCTGAGCCAATAGAGAAAATTCTCAAAGAAATTAATTACAAAGAAAAATAATTAATAAACACCAGAAGCAGAGAAACAATTTTCATCAAACAAAAAACTAAGAAAAAAAAGAACAAACACTACTTTAAACAAAAGTTAAAATTTAAAATTTTAGAAATTAAAACAATCTCTCAATAATCATGCTGAATACAAAATAACTCAATTCTTCAATAAAAAAAGTGCCCAATTAAATAAAGTGCCCAAATGGATTGCAAACTAAATTCCATCTACAACATGAGCACTAGAAAATTCAAAAAAATGTGTCATACACCCATGCATATTTTCAGACAAAAATGGAAACTAGAAACCAACTATATGAAGACCCAGAGTAACCACATAAAACATGGAGACTGAATAACATATTTCTGAATGAGGAATGAGTCAAAGAAGTAAAGAATGAAATTATAAAATTTCCTACAAACAAAACCTTAGGAAACCTTGAAAGTAACATTAAGAGAAAAATTCATAGCACTGAGTGCCAACATATGAAGAACAAAATATTACCAAATAAATAACCTAATGATGCACCTAAAAACCCTTAAAAAACAGGAACAGACTAACTCCAGTAGAAGACAGAAAATTATTAAAATCAGAATAGAGATCAATGAAGTACAGAATAAAAATACAGAAAATTAATGAAAGCAAAAGCTGGTTTCTCAAAAAAATAAAATAAACAGGATAGATAAATAACTATCCCACCTAATCAAAAGAAAGAGAATGAATCAAAATTAGTAAAATATAAGTTGAAAAAGAAGATATTATCACCTATAGCGTGGATATTTACAGGATTATCAAAAACTGCTTTGAAAAACTACTCCAACAAAATGAAAAACTTAGAAGAAATTGACAAATTTCTAGATACACACAGCCTTCCTAAACTAAGCCAAAAAGATATTGAAAATTTAAACTGACCAATAACAAATAAATAAATTGAAGCAGCAATAAAAAGCCTATCATGCAACAAAAGCCCAGAACCCAATGGTTTCCCAAGTGAATTTTATAAAATCTTTATAGAAGAGCTAATCCCAGTGATCCTCAATCTATTAAATGAAATAGAAAGAAACAAAATGTTCTTAAATGCATTTTATTAAGCATTGATGTACTTAGATAAACTGCTAAACAAAACACTATCAGTGCACATTCAAAATCACATCAAGAAAATCATACATCATGACCAAGAAGGGTTCATTCAAGGGATGCAAGGCTGTTTAAGATTTGAAGATGCATGTAAGTCATCATGTAATCAGACCCAAAGACAAAAAATTACATGATTTTTTCAATAGATGCTGAAAAAACATTTGCTAAAATCCAAAACCCATTTATACTAAAAATACTACAGAGAATCTGAATAAAAGGCAATATAAGACAGCCAGCATCATATTAAATGGGGAGAAACTGTGAGAGTTTCCTCTGAAAACAGAAACAAGACAAGGATGTCCATTATCACCACTTCTTTTCCATACATACTTGTGACTCTAGCCAGAATAATAATGCAAGAGAAGAAAATCAAGAGAAGAACCAAAACTATCCCTATTTTCAGATGATATAATACTATATTTATCAGAGCCAACAGACTCAACCAATGAGCTTATAAAAATGATCAACAAATTCAAAGTATCTGGATAAAAAATTATCTTAGAAAGTCAGAAGCTTTCCTATAGGCAACCATAAATCCACTAGAAAAAAATTCAGAAAACATTTTTACTTATGATCTCTCACAAAAAATAAAATACTTAGAAATAAACCTAACCAGAGGTAAAAGGCATCTACAGGGAAAATTATAAAACAGTGAAAAAATTGATGAAGACCTTGAGAGATGAAAAGATCTTCCATGCACTTTGATAGGTAGAATAAATATCATCAAAATGGCTATTCTTCCAAATATTATCTAAAGATTCAATGCAATACCTATTAAATTACAAATGTCATTTCTCTCAGACAGAAAAATTAGTCATTAAACTTATTTGGAAAAACAAAAAATCTAGAATAGCCAAAGTAATTGTCAGCAACAAGAACTTAGTAGTAAAATCAGCATGATATTAACGCAAAAAAAAAAAAAAAGACATATAGACCAATGGTGCAGAATAAAAGACTCGGAAACAAATTCACACACTTAAAGCCAGTTGACTTTTGACAAAAGGGCCCAAAACATACACCGGAAGAATAGCCTCTTTGACAGTGTTGGCAAAACTGGTTAACCATATATATAAAATGTAAATAAACCCCACTCTGTCACCCTGCACAAAAGTCAATTCAAGATTGATTAAAAAAAAAATTTGGAAATCAGACAAGAAACCTCAAATCTCCTTGAAGAGGGCATCAGTCCAACACTTCAACATAAAATCAGGTAAAAACTTTCTCAACAAGACCTAAAAGACACAAGAAATTAAAAGTCAATCAATACATTAGATTAAAGACCTTCTGTATAGCAAAGGAAAGTATCAAGAATCTCAACAGAGAGTAAACAAACTGGGAGACAATTTTTGCCAACTTAGAATATACAAAAAACTCAGGAAACTCACTACTACAAAAACAACCCAATAAAAAATGGGCAAGTGAAGTAAATAGATACTTCATAAAAAAGAAATCCAAATAGCCAACAAATGTAAGAAAAAAATTTCAACATCATTAGCAATCAGAGAGATGCAAATCAAAACTACTCTGAGATTTTACTTAACTCCAATTAGAATGCCAATCATTAAAAATACAAACAAAAACAAATGCTGGTGAGGCTGTAGTGAAGAGGAAACTCTAGTACCTTGTTGGTAAGATTAATTAGTTCAATCACTTTGGAAAACAGTATGGAGAATCCTCAGAAGAATGGGAATGAACTTACCATATGATCCAGCAATACCACTTCTGGGTATCTACCCAAAAGAATGGCAACCAAGCTACCAAACTAGTGCATGTATATTTATGTTCACAGCTGCACAATTTACAATTGCCAAACTGTGTATGCAGCCAAGAAGTCCATCAACAAGTGAATGGATTACAAAACTATGGGATATGTACACATTGTAATTTTACTTAGTCATAAAGAAGAACAAAATTAGGTTATTTACAGAGAAAAGTAAGATTAGTTCATCACAAGAAGTAAAAATTGGATGCTTTTTCTAATACGTGGAATCTAGGAAGAAAACTGGTCATAGGAGAAACTCTAGATCAGGAAGCAGAAATCATAGTTAAGCAAGTAAGGCAACCCAGCTGAGAAAGATAGGAGGAGGAAAGATGGAAATTCCCTAATGCACAGGTGTACATTTATCAAAGTCAATCACTAAACCTAACATAAGAAGTAGAAAGAGGGGATTGGTAATGAGGTGGGAAACGGGAAAGGGCTAAATGATGTGGACATGTATGACTCTACCATCCTACATTGCATTAAGATGTATGGCTACAATACACCAATAAAAGAAAGCTAAAAAATAAGATCTAAAATACCCTAGTTTTTTTTTTTTTTATTAAGACTTCAATCATTAGGCTGTGGTTCTTTGATCTATAGTTGTCATAATGTACTTATGTGATTTTCAATCTGATAATGATGTGAGTACATTTTTTACTTAGTTTAGGTTTGACATATAGCCTTATAATCTTTTACATTTAATTTCCACTTTGTTGCAGCATAGGCTTGTCTCTTGAAAATAGTATATCCATAAATCACATATTTATATTAGTATGAACTTTAATTTTGAAAGCTTATTTCATGTTCATTTAATGACATTTAATTTACTGCAATACATTTGCACTTCAATTACAGCAACGATTCTCAAAAAATTACTTTTATCTTGGAGAAAAACTTAGACTGTTATGTTTCAGAGAACCTTTGCCTTAAAGTTATTGCATCTACAAATCACAGTATATTTTCATGGTTAAAAAATTGGGAATGTACCCATTCAAAAATAATAGATTTTCGCCGGTTGTGGTGGCGCACACTTGTAATCCCCGCACTTGGGAGGCTGAGACAGGAGGAGCGCACGGGTTCGAAGCCAGCCTCAGCTACTTAGTGAGGCTCTCAGCAACTCAGTGAGACCCTGTTTCCAAATAAAATATAAAAAAAGGTCTGGGAGTATAGACTGGAGGTAGAAAGCCTCTGGGATCCACCCCCAGTACCACCAAAAAAAAAAAAAAAATAGATTTTCAATTTTTATGTGTGTGTACTGGGGATTAAATCCAAGGATATTTTACCTCTGAGCTATACCTTCAGAACATTTTTATTGTTTTTTTTTCTTTTTTTTTTCTTGATGGTACTGGGCGTGGAACCCAAAGGCTTTCTACCTCCAGGCTATACTCACAGACCTTTTTTATATTTTATTTGGAAACAGGGTCTCACTAAGTTGCTGAGAGCCTCACTAAGTAGCTGAGGCTGGCTTCGAACCCGTGCAATCCTCCTGTCTCAGCCTCCCAAGCGCGGGGATTACAAGCGTGTGTAACCACACCCGGCTCTCACTAGGTTGCCAAATATCTCACTACTTTGCTGAGGCTGTCTCCTAATCTATGAATCTCCTGTCTCAGCCTTCCAAGTCCCAGAATTACAGATGTGTGCCAGCATGCTTAGCTAAGTCTTCAAATTTAATAGAGAATAATATATGTACTGCAGTCGTTTATTTTAGAAATTATCTATCATTAGTTTTGAATATATTTCTCTACTCACTTTAAGGCAAATAAGGTAAAAATATAGATGGAAAGGAGCTGTAATTATTTTTTAGTTTTTTAAAATTTAGCCTCCTATTTATTTTTTATGCCAGTTCAAGTTGCCCTAAATGATTTAAAATACATTTATACTATCATAATAGTAATATGCATTTGGATGTAATAGAGAAATTTTCTTCTTTCTCTATCTTAAAAGCAAATACAATTATAAAATCAAAATTCCATAAAATAAAATCTAGTAAGCTTAATTTACCTTTCTTAATATATTTTATAAATATTTTATAAATCATTAAGCAAATATATACATAATGATTTTATTTAATATTTTATACATTAAAATATGAAATAGTTTACTATGGCTGAATGGTAGCAGTACTAAAACCAAACCAAGTACATATGATTAAATTTATAACCTAATATTTAATACAACTCTTTAAAAAATGTATAAGTAATATTATTAGACTCAACACATAAATTATAATACTATTATTCACTGTGTTATTTACAGTATTATTTTCAAAACTACATATGACTAAAATTTATTTTGGAATAAAAAAAACAGATTTTATCTAATATGAAACCTGTTCTTTTTTTATGTGTTTTTGTATAGATGTTTCTGTGTTTTTTCTTGCACAATTTTTTTATTTTTGGGTTACTTTCAGTAACACAAATAATTTTTAAGTAAATTGAGACAATTTTTGCCCTCATCTTAATGTCTTTTTTAAAAGTAGAAGGTTTTATATATTTGTAGAAAGATAAAAATTAAATCAAAATATTCAGTGCCTTCTTTTGTCTGGAGGGGTGTAATTTTTCACAAAAATGTAAAAGGTATCCAAAGACCAAGTAAAATGCTAAACTTAATTATATGATCATAGATAAGACCACAACATTTGTCCTGTTTTTTTGGTCAAGCTCTAATTGTATTAAAAAATAAAAGGTAAAAAAAGGTTCACTCTATTATATACTTGAGTTGAAAGAAAAGAAATATATTATTTCCTATTCTGAATTTTTCCAGATAACTTTCCTTAAAGCTTGTGCTTTGCCTATATTTTTTCTCAAGATATTCTTCTTCACAAGCTCAAGCAGTGATGAAAATATTTCAAAATATTTTTTGCAATGTAATTTTCAAAGTAAAAATGACATTTCTCAACAATTGACTTTCTCATTTTAAATATAAAACTCTTGTCAATTATGATAAAAGAAAAAAAATCTCCAGAAAACAATTGTGTGTCATATAAAAATATATGACCAGCTGTGTCCTGTAACCATGCTTTATCTTCAAAGTACTCAGTAAAATTATTCCTACAATTTTCTTGAAAGTTTTTCCATAATTCTTCTTAAGCACAAACATTTTATTAAGAACTCTCCCTCCTTTAAGCCACTGGATTCTTTTGTGTAGCAGGGGGGTTGTATATCTATGTGTGTGCTATTTGTCCAAGTTTTTAATACCATTTAAAAAGCTTCTCAAATGAGTTGGTATTGGTTCAATAAAGTTGACCATTTTTGCACCATCATTCTGGGCATCTTTTAATTTTATCTCCATGAGCTTCTTTGCATCAGAGACTCTTATAAACAAATCATTTATTTATGACAATATTACAATTTTGGTTTTATAAAAGAGGTGAGCTCTTCAAGGGAGCAACCATTCACTAGACACATTAGTGCAGATGTTAGTGGAATTCTTCAAGAGAGAAGTTCTGCTTAAAATATGAAGATGAAATACAAATAGTTATTATTCTGTGTTTTTTCCATACCACTCTTGGCACAATGATATTTACTGTGAATTTTATCATCATTTATAAATATTACAAATGCTACAGAATGACATTTATTGGGTAAATCTGTCGACTCATCAACCTGGATAGTGAAGCTCTAGTTTCTCAGTTTATTACTCAAAATTCCTTCAACATTCTGTGACATATCATCAATACCTTAATGATCACATTATTTGAAGTAGAACCTTTTTAAATTTTTACTCAGCATCTTGTCTCAGCAATTTCCTCACTATAATTTTACATGGTAGTATTATTGGGATTTACTAACTTTGTGATTTATCCTTCTCTGGTCAATATTTTCTGCTACTAAACAACTTGTTTCTTTTTTAAAAAATGTGTTTGAACAAAAACTTTTAAGTTTAGCTTTTTATAGTAATATAGAATAACCAGTACCATCATTTGTCAGGTGATTTGATTGTCAAATAAATGTCTTTAAGTTTCCTGAAAATATCATTACATTTTGAGACACAATTGTGTTGTAAATTTAAAAATGCCAAGATGAACTATTAACACAAAACTCACTGATGTATAACTTAGTTTTGATGTGTCTTTTTTACAATGGTACATAATTTAGAAGATTGTAATTCTTCATCATTAACTTTATCAGAGATGTTTATTAGTCCAGGCCCAGAATCTTTATTTTTCATTTCATACCTCACCTTACCAGATCACCATATTGGACCATCTAACACATTCATAAGACACAAGGGCTAATAAAACTAGAAGAGTATAATATAAAACTAATAGCAACATCAAAGATATAAAAAAGAAATCACACTATAATGTGCTTCTAACCTATAGCTTATATTTTGTAACATTTTACAGGAGAGACTTTACATTCATTTTCATTAGTCACCAAGGTTTCTTACTAATTTGGGATCACTTGAATTTAAGTTTTCTTAACATTTTCATAATACATAGGTTGTATCCAAGTTAAATTTATTTCATGTCACCAATTGAAATTTCTAAAGATCACCACAGTTCATAATGTAATCTTCTGTGTAATATTCTCTTTACTCATTGCCAAGGACAATAAAGACATTTTCTTGTGCTGAGTAGAAGTTTAATTTCTTAGCACCACTTTTTTTAAGCCAATCTTTAGAGAGATATCTCTTCTTTAATACTTTTTCTTTATACATCTTCATTTTCTTAGGACCATTTGTCTGTCTATAAATTCCCCTACTAGCAGATATTTTAAAACTACAACACATTCATATTATAGTTAACTTGTCAAATAGAAAATATACCATTGGAGCAAAAGTCATTTCATGGGGGATTAAAGATGGCAGAGTAGAGGAAGGTAAGGTGTTTTCGTTGTTCTGAGATTCAGAACCCAGTCAGCAAGAACACTGCTCTTGGCAAGAGGGAGAAACAGTCAGAATCAACAGAAGAAAGACAGTTAAATTGTAGTGATATTGGAGGTAGCACAAAGAGAAGAGGACAAAAAAGAACTCCGCAACTTTCATCTGGTGAGCAGAGAGCAGAGGTAGATGTCATTTGGGCAGGCTTGTGCAGGGACTGGCAATAGCTCTCAGACACCAGGTTCAGAATAGAAGTTCAATATTGCTAAGCCAGTGATGGCAGAGAACCAACACCAAAAAGCAATTCAATTGTATTCCTCTCTTTGCCCTTAAATAGACTCAACTTTGCACATCAACTAGCCAAAACACCCTACAAAATCAGGCAACTGCAGTTAAACTCATCAGGACTGAGAAACTACCAATTTTTTCTTCAAGGACCCTAGGGGCTACAACCTGCATTGTCAAGACCATTGTGAATCTATAGACCACCCAGCCAAGAAGCTCATATAACTGTAGCTGTAATGGCATTCATTGGAACCAAAAATCTACAAATCCTTCATGTAGGAACCAAGCTGCAACAACAGGACTTCTCAAGGTTGTGAGTTTACAAACCAATCCAGTAAGAGCTCACACAGCTGCAGGGACATATGTGGCAAAGACTAAAGACCCATTGGGTCTCTGACAAATCATCCCTAAGGGGGAAAATTGGGGAAGAAACTTGAATTTACAATCAGCCCTAAAGGGATACTCCAGTGGGACCTATGGTTGGCAGTTTTCCCCACCACTTAGGGGTGTCCACTGATAACCTCAGTACTACAGTAATGGTGTCTGTGGGATGAAATAACTCTGTCAATCATGCCACAGGCTAAGAAGGCTTTGATATTTTTTACTCAGTGGCATTTGTGAGCCACAAGTACCAAGGCTGATGACAAGGAAGGTCTCCTGTTATCACAGCTGCCCAGAGCAATAGTGATGTCCCTGGGACTAAATAACTCAGCTATCTAAGTCCTAGGCTCAGAATGGTACAATCTCTTTTTGACAGAGTTTGAGCCCTAAAAACAGGAGGCCAAATATCACCAGGGTCCCATGTGATCACAGCTGGAAGAGTAGCAGTAATGTGTCTGGGGCATTTGACTTAGACAGCCACAGTACAGGCTGGGAATGCAACATCTTCTTGGCCAGCAGAACTTGAACCTGGTGAGAGCAGAGGCCAGAGGCTGAAAGTTCTCCAAGTGATCACAAGGAGATCAGTAGTGGGATTCCTGGGGTATGAAAGCTCAGCCAGCTGTGCCACAAGC
Source organism: Muscardinus avellanarius (assembly GCF_963383645.1). Taxonomy (NCBI): domain Eukaryota; kingdom Metazoa; phylum Chordata; class Mammalia; order Rodentia; family Gliridae; genus Muscardinus; species Muscardinus avellanarius. The sequence continues at coordinate 93,576,253 of NC_137794.1, forward strand.
TCAGAATGTCATAATCACTGGCCCTACTTAGTTTGGGCCAAGTGAGCCCAGAGGTCAGAGGGCAGAGTCAGGTAGTTTGAAGGCTAGATCCCAACCAGTAAAATAGCAGGCTACAAGATCTGAATAGAACATACTCAGATAGACCCCAATACAATAATACTGGGAGATTTAAATACATCTCTCGTAACACTAGATCAATCTCCCAGACCAAAGATCATTTTCATATCTAAAAAGCACTATAAACCAAAAGGATATTCCAGTCAACAAAAGTTGAATACACATTTTTCTCAGTAGCTCATGGAACCTGCTCCAAAATGGACCACATTTTGGGTAGCACAGAGAGAAGAGGACAAGTACCAGGACATTTTTTTAAATGTAATATAATTTATTGCATTTTTTATCATAACATAATGAAAGTATAAATCAACAACAGAAAGATCTAAAAGTTACATAAATACATGAAGTCTGAATCATACATTTTCAAATAAGAACTAGATTATAGAAAAAATGAAGGAAAAAATAAGAAATTTTCTAAACTTAAACAAAAAGGGAGACAATACACCCACATCTATGGAAAACTTTGAAGGACATTTTAAGAGGAAAGTTTATAAAACTGAGTGCACACATTAAGCAAAACAAAATGGAAATCAGAAAATCTCCAAATAAGTACCCTAAAGTCATACCTCAAGACCATAAAATATTAACAATAATCTAATATTTATTAGAAGGCAGAAAACAAGTAAAATCAAGACAGAAATCAATGAAATGGAGAAGAAAGTAATAATGCAAAAGAAAAACAAAACAAAAAACTAGTTCTTTGAAAAGATTAACAATATTGATAAACTTGTAGTCAACCAAACCAAAAACAAAAACAAAAAATCTCAACCCAAAGTATTAAAATAAAATACAAAAACAGAGGCATCACTACAAATAGTAGAGAAATCCAGACAATCATCAGGAACTATTTTAAACCTTTGTACTCTAGTAAATTGAAAAATATAAAAGATTTTGAAAGATTTCTTGACACATACAATCTACTTAGATTGAAGAAAAAGGTAATAGAAAACCAAATAATATCAAGAAAAATGATAGAAATAGAAATAAAAACCCTTCCATAAAAGAAAAATTTCAGGTGTAGGTTCTTAAATGAAATGAACTTATATAAAACAGTTATAAAAGAAATAAACCCAATACTTCAAAAATCATTTTATTACATAAAAAGATGGAATTCTTCCAAATGCCTTCTAGGAGGTTAGTAATACCTTAATATGAAAACCAAGTTCAAGGCAAGAAAATTATAGACCTTGATGAACATACCTGCAAGGATTTTAGCAAAGTACCAGCCATATGCATTCACAACCATAAAAAGAAATCTATATATTATGACCAAGTTGGTTTTATTTCAGAAATGCAAGGCTAGTTCAACATAAGCAAATTAGCATATGCAATTCACCACATAACAAGAAATGAAGACAAAAACCACACAGTTATCTTAATAAGTGCTAAAAAATTAAGTACTCATTCATTACAAGCAATATCCAACAGTCATTCATTAAAAACATTGCAGAAAATTGGAAAAGAAATACTTACCTCAACATCATAAAGCCAATGCACAATAAAATAAAAGCCAACATCATATTGAAAGGGGAAAAAGCTGAGAATTCTTTTTAAAGTCAGGAACAAGACAACAATGCCCACAATTACTACTCATTTTAAAGAGAGTAATTGAGACTGCTAAAAAGAGCAATAAAGTAAAAGTAGGGAATAAAAAATACAAATAGAAAAAGATCTGGAATTATTTTATTTACAAATGACATGGTTCTATGTTTAGAAGAAGCAAAAATTTTAACCAAAAGACTTCTAGAGCTGACCAGCAAAATTAGTAAAATATTAGAATACAAAATCAATCTAAAATATCAGTAGCTTTTCCAGATGTCAATCAGAAATCCACTGAAAAAGAAATCTAAAACAATTTCATTCACCATAAAAACCTCAAAAATAAAATAATCCAGGAATAAATTTAAGCAAGGAGATAAAAGACATCTTAGTGAAAATGATAAAACACTAATGATTTTATAATTTGACAACTGTGAATGGTGTGGCCATGAACATAGATATGCATGTATTCGCTTAATAGCTTGGTTTCCATTCTTTGCATAGATACCCAGAAGTGGTATTTCTGGATTCACTTAGTAGGTTCATTCCCATTCTTCTGAGGATCCTTCACACTGTTTTCACTACTAAGGAGCCTTTCATACTGTTGCACTAATTTCCAATCCCACCAAAGGTTTTATTAGAGTTCCTACTTCTCTACATCTTAGACAATATCTGTTGTTGATTGTGTTTTTAATGATTGCCATTCTAGTTGGAGTTAAGTGAAATCTCAGGGTACTTTTGATTTGCAACTCTCTGATCACTAATAATGTTGAACAATTTTTTTTTTTTTTGGGTGGTACTGGGGTTCCTGGAAACGCTTCTATCTCTGGGTTACACTCCCAGACCTATTTTATATTTTTATTTGGGAACCAGGTCTCTTAAGCCAGCAAGGCTGGTTTTGAACCTGCGTGATCCTCCTGTCTCCACCTCCCAAGTATGGGGATCACAAGTGTGCGCCATCACGGCTGGCATCGAACATTTTTTTATATGTTTATTGGCTACTTGAATTTCTTCTTTTGTGAAATGTCTACTTGATTCACTTGCCCATTTTTAATTGGATTATTTGTTTTCTTAATTCTGAGTTTCTTGAGTTCTCTATATGTTCTAGATATCAGTCCTATATTGGAAGAATAATTGGCAAAAATCTTCTCCCATTCTATTGAATCTTCTCTCAGTTGAGGTTCTAGTCTCATTTCTGTAGAGAAGTATTTCCGTTTAATGCAATCCCACATATTGATCCGCCTTTTAGTTTCTCGAGCCTTTGGAGTCCTGTTGAGAAAGTTTTTATCTATGTCTATGTTTTGCAGTGTTAGAACCATGCCGTCTTCAAGGAGAGTTGAGGTCTCTGGTCTGATTTCCAAGTCTTTGATCCATCTTGAATTAACTTTTGTGCAATTCAAGAAAGTGCTGTTTATTTCCATTTTTCTGCATATAGTTAACCAGTTTTGTCAACACCATTTGTTGAACAGGCTATTTTTTTTTCAGTGTATGTTTTTGGCCCCTTTGTCAAAAATCAATAGGCTATAGTGTGTAGATTTGTTTTTGAGTCTTACATTCTGCCCTATTATGGGTCTATTCATTTGTTTTTGTGCCAGAACCAAGCTGTTTTTATTACTATGGCTTTTTAGTATAGTTTGAACTCAGGTATTATGATGCCTCCTACATAGTTTCTGTTGCAAAGAACTACTTTGGCTATTCTGGGATTTTGTTGTTCCAAATAATTGTGTGTGTGTGTGTGTGTGTGTGTGTGTGTGTGTGTGTGTGTGTGTTACTGGGAACGGAACCCAGAGGCATTCTACCCTTTTTATTCTGTATTTTGACAAAGGGCCTCACTGAGTTGCAAAGGGCCTCACTAAATAACTGAGGCTATTCATGAACCATGATCCTCCTATCTCAGTCTCCTGAATGCTAGGATTACAAGTGTGTGCCACCATGCCCAGCATTCAAAATGAATTTAAAGACTAATTATTTTTCTTTCTTTTCTTTTCTTTTTTTTTTTTTTTTTTTTTTTTTTTTTTTTTTTTTGGTGGTACTGGGGTTCCTGGAAGCCATTGTACCTCCGGGCTACACTCCCAGACCTATTTTTTATATTTTTATTTGGAAACAGGGTCTCTTAAGCCAGCGTGGCTGGCTTCGAACCTGTGCGATCCTCCTGTCTCTGCCTCCCAAGCACGGGTATTACAAGCATGTGCCACCATGCCCGGCTAAAGACTAATTTTTCTGTGTTTGTGAAGAATGACCTTGTTAATTTAATGAGTATTACATTTAATTTGTAGATAACTTTTGGAAGAATGGATATTTTGATGTTATTTATTCTGCCTATCCAAGAGCATGGAAGATCTTTCCATCTTCTAAGGGCTTCTTTAATTTTCTTAATGTTTTATTCTTTTTTTTGTAGAGGTCTTTTACCTCCTTGTTTAGTTTTTTTTCTAAATATTTTATTTTTTTGTGGGATATCCTGAGTTGAAGTGTTGTCTGAATTTCTTTTTCAGTGGATTTATGGCTGACATACAGAAAAGCTTCTGATTTTTTAAGATTGATTTTGTATCCAGACACTTTTATGAATTTGTTGATCAGTTCTATCAGCCTTTTGGTTGAGTTAGTTGGGTCTTCTATATATAGTATCATATAATCTAAAAATAGCAATAGGGTTTTTTTGTTGTTGTTGTATTGGGGATTGGTCCTAGGGGCATTTTATCTCAGAGATACACCCAGGTTTATTTTTTTTTTCTTTATATTGAAACAGGGTTTCATTAAGTTGTAGAAGGCCTCACTAAGTAGCTGAGCCTGACTGTGAACCTGGATCCTCCTGTCTCAGACTCTGAAATACTGGGATTACAAGTGTGGGTCACAATGCTCAGCTAGCAATAATTTTAGTTCTGTTTATTCTATTTGTATTCTTTTGATTTCCTCCTCTTGCATTATTTTTCTGGATAGAGACTCAAGTACTATATTGAAAATAAGTGATAATAATGAACATCATTGTCATTTTCCTGTTTTTATGAGGAGGTTTGGAATAGTTCTCCGTTTAAAATGATGTTGTCTATGGGCCTATTGTATATTGCCTTAATGAGGCTGAGGTATATTCCTTTTATTCCAGTTCTCTGCAGTGCTCTTAGCATAAATGGTGTTGGATTTTGTCAAATGCTTTTTCATCATTTATTAAAATAATGATGTGATTTTGTTTTTGATTCTGTTTATGTGATGAATTACATGGACTGTTTTGTGTATGTTGAACCAGCCTTGCATCCCTGGGATGAATCTGCCTTGTTCATAGTGAGTGATTTTCTTAATGTGGTTTTGAATGCATGTTGCTAGTGTTTTGTTTAGCAGTTTTGTGTATAATTTCATCAACAATATAGGTCTGTAGTTTTCTTTCCTGGAGCTGCTTTTATTTGATTTTGGTATTAATGTGGTATTGGTTTCATAGAATATATTTGGGAAAATCCTATTTCTTTCTATTTTACAAAATAGATTGAGGATCATTGGGATTAGCTCTTCTATAAAGGTTTTATTAAGTTCACTTGGGAAACCATCTGGTCTTGTGCTTTTGTTTGATGGTAGGCTTTTTATTTTGCTTCAATCTCTAATTGCTATTTCTTAGTATAAAATTTTTATCTTATTTATTCAGTTTAGAAAAGTTATATTCATTTAAAAAGTTGTCAATTTCAAATTTTCAATTTTGTTGGATTACAGTTTTTCAAAGTAGTTTCAGATAATCCTCTAGATTTCTACACTATTGGTGGTAATATCTTCTTTTTTATTTCTTATCTTAATAATTTGGATTGATTTTCTCTTTTTTGGTTAAGTTGGTTAGTGGTTTATCTACTGTGTTAATTTTTTAAGAAACCATGTTTTGATTTTATTGATTTTCTGTATTTTTTTATTCACTACTTCATTGATTTCTGTTCTGATTTTAAAATTTTCCTGTCTTCTACTGGCTTTGGGGCTAAACTGTTACTGGTTTTCAAGGGCTTTGAAGTATGCCATTAGGTTATTTATTTGGTGATATTTTTCTTCTTATGTGGGCACTCAGTGCTATAAATTTTTCTCTTAATACTACCTTCAATGTGTCCCAGAGGTTTTTCTATGTTGAATCTCAATTTTGATTTGTTTCTAAATTTTTTTTTTACCTCTTACTTATTCTATGACCCATTACTAGGTCAGCAGTGTGTTGTTCAGTCTCCACATGTTTATGTGGTTTTACTGTGTCTTCTTATATTTGATATCTAGTTTTATTACACTGTAGTTTGAAACAACACAGGGGAGTATGTTACATTTTTTAAAATATTCTCTTGCTCCCTGTGTGGCCGGGGATGTGATCTATTTTGGAGAAGGTTCCGTGAGCAGCTGAGAAAACTGAACTTTTATGTAGTTGGGTGGAATATTCTATGTGTGTCTAATAGGTCAATTTGTTTTATGGTGTTATTTAGTCTGAGGCATCTTTGCTGACCTTTTGTCTAGAAGATCAGTCTAGCAACCTGAGAGGGGTGTTGAAGTCTCCCATATTATTGTGAGAGGAGTGTTGAAGTCTTATTGCACCAAATGAGTGATATATGCATGTATGCCTCTACCATTTTCTATCCCATTAAGATGTATAACTACAATGCAAAAATAAAAAATAAAAATAAATAAAAATAAAACACTAATGAAAAAAATTGAGATCTTAAAAATAGAATAATCTATGATGCTTTTGAATAGGCAGAATATGGCCATTGTACCAAAAGTGATCTATAAATTCAATTTGATGCTTTTATTCTCTACCTAAATACCAATGTCATTCTTCACAGAGCTACAAAAAAATAATTCTAAATTTCCTATGAAAAAAACAAAAAAAAAAAAGAAAAATGCAATTACATCATTTACAGGGAAATGGATGAAACTTGAGGACATTATGTTAAGTGATATTAGTCAGTGACAAAAAATAAGAAATAAAATGGTTTTCCTAACATGCAAAGGCTAGGGAGAAATGGGTAACAGGAGGAACTCTAGATGAAGAAGGAGATTCTATAGATGAGAAAATAAGGTGACCTCACTGATTGGATAGGAGGAGGAAAGAGGGAAAATCTCTAAAGCATATGATGAACTTAAACATATCAAAGTCATTCACTAATCCAAGCATGGGAATGAGGTAAGGGAGGGAATGGGGCAGCAATTGGGTAAGGGCTAATTGGGTGATATGTGCATGTATATCTCTACCACCTTTTATCCCATTAGGATGTATGACTACAGTGTACTAATAAAAAAATTTAAAAAACACATAAAAATACTCTATTTTTAAAACAGTATTTCTCATAACAAATACCATAGCGAATTTAATGTTATTTCTCATCAGAAATAACATTTATCACTTTAACAGTTATCAATTGTAATCTAAAAAACCCAACTATGATGTTTTCTCCTACTGATATATAGATTTAAAGGATTTTTACTAATCATTGTTGAAAACAGCATAAGGAAAGAAAAATTCTCATACAACATTAGAGAGTGTATAAATTGGCAGTCTTTCTGTAAGTCAACTTGGTAATAATCATGTATAAACATATATTTTGAAGTTTTAAAGAATTTACCTGATAGAAAAACCTCTACAACTATGACCAATAAAAATAATATGTTATTAAAATGCTGGAAATATAAATGTACTTTGACATTATACAGATTACATATAGTAATATACATGGAATATCATCCATCATTTAAAAGATGTATGTGTATATACTGGCTATAAGAGACATTCATATATTATACTGTGAAATGTCAAAAAAAAGTTTCTGAACAAAATCTATTTTACCCCAAAAAGTATCATATAGAAATATATATATATATATACACATACAAAAAATACCTAGAATAGCCCAAACAATTCTCAATAATAAGAACCATGTAGAAGACATCATAATTTTTGACATCAAATTATATTAGAGAGCTATAGTGATAAAATCAACGAGATATTTTCACAAAAACAAACTCATAGATGAATGAAAAATAGAAAATATAAAAATAAATTCGCACTATTACAGCCAACTGATTTTCAACAAAGGTGCCAAAAACATAAACTGGAGAAATAATAGCCTTTTTAACAAATGATGTTGAGGAAACTGGTTATTCCTTTGTAGAAAAATGGAATTCATTTTCCACCTCTCACCCTGCAAAAGCATCAATTCAAGACAGATCAAAGACCTTAAAATTAGTCCAGAGAATTTGAAATTGCTAGAAAAAGGCATATGTCCAAAATTCCCATATATAGACACAGGTAAAAATGTTCTAAATAAAACCTTCAAACCCAGAAAATTAAGGCAAAAATTAATAAATAACATTAAACTAAAAAAAGTTTCTTTTCAGCAAAGAAAATCATCAAAAGTCTAAAAGGAGAGCTTACAGAATGGAGAAAATCTTTGGCAGCTACTCCTCTTTTAGACTAATATCTAGAATATACAAAGCAATTTCAGGTTTTAACACTAAAACAGTAAAAAATGGGCAATTAAATAGATACTTCACAAAAAAGGAATACAAATGACCACTAAATATATAAAAATGTTCAACATTTTTATCAATCAAGGAGATCTAAATCAAAACTACACTGAGATTTCATTTAATTTCAAACAGAATGGCAGCTGTCAAAAAATTCAAACAATAATAAATGCTGGTGAGGATGCAGGAGAATAAGAACTCTTCTACGTTGTTGATGAAATTTAAAATTAGTAAAGCCACTATGCAGACCAATGTGGGGAATCCTCAGAAAGCTGGGAATGAATCCACTATATGATTTAGCTGCATCATTCCTGGGTATCTTCCTAAAAGGGAGTGAAATCAGAATATTATAGTAATATATGCAAATTCATGTTTATAGCAACACAATTCACAACAGTCAAATGGTGAGAACAACCCAGCTATTTATCCAGAGATGAATAGTTTACAAAATTATAAAATTATGCACACAATATAACTCTATTCAACAATAAAAAGAATGAAATGATATCTTTTTTTAGGTAAGTGGATGGAGCTGGAGAACATTCTTTTAAGAAAAATTAGCCAGTTACAGAAACTAAAGGATCACATGTTTTTAGTTATGTGGAAGCTAGGGAGTAACAGGATACAAGAGGGACTCCAGTAATAGAGTAGAAACCTTGGTGGAACAAAAGAGGTGGTCTAGAGGTGGGTTGGAAGAAGAGGGAAGATTAATGAAGAAATGTTTCCATTGACCTTATGTACAAACATGAGAATACCAAGGCCTATCTCATTATTATATACGAGGAAGGAGGAATAAAGCAGTAGCCAGGAGAAAACTCACCAACTGCTATGTGCATGTATATCACCATCACTGTGAACAACATTATGATGTGAGGTTACAAGACAATAATGCACCAATAAAATATTTTTAAAATAGGTCATTCTATATTTGTTCAATAACTTACCTTAGATCCTAGCACAAGGTAATAGCTACAGGAGAATTTGATGGCACATAGAATAAATAAATGAACATATATTAATATTATTTAACTCATCATAGTCCAAAATATAAGTGTGTGGGGTGATGTGTGCATGTGTGTGCAAATTTTAAGGTAAAGCTCCTGTAAAAATGATTAAAAACACATTTTCCTGTTTTAATTGTTGATATTGAAATCCTTTAAGGACTTTACAAAATCATGCAGCACTCATCTGTATCTCACCATGATAGAATCAAAACAACAAAAATGTAGCTTCTTATTGAATGGTTTACTATGGGAGGATGTTAAGAGTTTAATAGTGAACAGAGAGTTGAAGAAACTCAAAGGCAGGGGAGTATGGAATAGAGAGAGAAACAGAATGCCTTACACAGAGTGGGTACTTTTTCTATGAAGGTAAAAGAGAGAAAGGGAAAGTCCTAATGAATGCCCCAAGTGCAGGACTGTGCACCCTGCAATAATAAAGGCTAAACAAAAAATATTCCCAAAATTGGCATGGTGAACTGGATCTGGAAAGTTCTTTGCAAATCTCATGGTGCTATAATCTTGAAAAGGGCATTGTTTTAGCTCCTTGATCTGGGAATTAGAACATAGGGAAACAGGAGACACTTCCTTTGGAATCTGTAGTTTTCCAGATAAGCTTTCAGAGTCTGGGAAATGAGCAGTTGCATGTGACTACACATAGAACCCAGGACTGGGAAGACTAGGACTGTGGGTGTTGGATTGCACAGAACACACCACTATACTCTGTAGTATAGATCTTTGAGACTTTATAGCCTCTCTCAATCATTAAGGTTATTAATCCTCCTGAAGAGTGTGTAGAACTAGAGAGAAGCTTTGGGAAGTTCTACATGCTACCTAGCTCTGTTGCACACTGTGCATTAGTATCTACCCTGTGTGTCAGACAAATAGGTCTGGGGACAATTCTTTCTAGGTAGCTCTGTTTTCCATCCTAGCTTGTCCCAGCTTGCAAAGTAGCTGAGAAGTATTCCAATAAATTCCTGTTACAAATCACTACCTCTAGTCACCTGACAAGTGCCACAAAGGAAAGAAGGGCCAGGCTGAATAACCCCCCAGCCTTTGTTCTGCTACAGGAACAAACAGACTAAGAAGAACTAGAGAGGCTCTGCTTAATACAGTCTGAGTTTCCAGTTTTCTCACTCCAGCACCTTAGAGGAAAGAAAATTTATTTTTATTTAAACTCTTTGTTGCTGTTTCATGTTTGTATGCTGTTTCTGTTTTATATTTTCCTTTTTTATATTTTAATTTTATTTTTCTCTTACTTTGACCCTTTTTTGTGACTTTTTACTTTTTCCCTGCTGCCTTTTTACTATTATTTTCTATAATTTATCTGATCATTTTAACATTTTATTTCGTTATATATTTTTCCATTTCATTTTTGTTAATGTGCTTTATTTTTTATTTTATTTAAATTTTAATTTATTTCTTTGTGTTCTTTTTTGATTAATTTTATTTCTTTTTAATGTTTAAATTTTATTTCATATTATTTTCTTTTTATACTTTTTTCATTGATGGCATTTCTGCTGTTCCTATTTTTATTTCTTTATTTTTTATTTATATCTCATTTATTTTATATTTTATTATATTTTATAATGGCTTTTATTTTTAAAATTTTATTTGATTCTGCAGTAGTTTCCCCTTTCTTTTCAGTTATTAGTGGTGTTATTGTTATTTACTTTAACTTTTGTTTATTTTTATTGTTGTTCTTTGTCTGTTTTATGTGTTTGCAGCACTAGAGAATGAGCCAGTACTTCAAGGTTGCCACTAATTCACACTCCAAGCCAAAAGCAGAGAAATTATACCTTACTCTAAGCCTGTTCCTGTTGTACTTTACTACTGTTACTACTTTACCACCTGTTCCTACTTGTACTTTAGCAAATACTTTAACTTGAAGAACAGGGGATAGAAGCCCAGAGCTGTTGATGACCTGTGTCAAATTAGGCATGGTAATAAGTTCCTTCTTTTTCTTTCTTCCTCCTCCTCCTCCTCCTCCTCCTCGTCGTCGTCCTCCTCCTCCTCCTCCTCCTACTCCTCCTTCTCCTTCTCCTTCTTCTTCTTTTGTGAAACTAAGGATTGAGACCAGGGGCATTCTACCTATGAGCTACTTGCTAGTTTGCTCTGAGTCTCACTACTTGTTGAGGCTGTTCTTGAAACTGCAATTCTTCTCTCTCAGCCTCCCAAGTACTGGTATTACAGACCTGTTCCACTATACCCAGCTCAATGGTAAGAAGGTTCTGAATTACCACTCTTGAATACTCACTTTTATAGTAACAGTAAAGATAAATGACACAACTATTTTTAGACCCACACCCACAAGAAATATTGAAACTGGTCATTTTCATATCCTATTAGATTTAACATTACTGACACTAGTGAGGGTAATGCCAAAGAGAAAAATCTTTGACCCTGGCCTTTGTCTTTTCCAGTGAAACAAGTAGAGCTCCATCAAGGCCTAAACAGAGAAAAAAATCTGAAAGCCCATCACAGTGATTGCAACAGTCAGTAGCAAAAGTGTTTTCAAGTAACGGAGGCAATAGCAACAGAGTCAGAGAAAAACCACAGCATCTGATAGAATCTCCACTATAGGAGTAACATGAGAGATGCACCTTATATACACTGCTATCTATATTATTTCTTCCTTAACTACCCCATTCTTGCAAAACTTAAAGAGAAAAGCAAGTCTCAGGCTCTAAAAGTATATGCATTTGTCAAAACCCACTAATCACAGCCAAAGAAGCCACAGGGAGACTATGAATTCTAATTAGAGTTAATCTCAGCAATACAAAACAAGTCAATATCTTAAGATGCACATCCAAAGAAGACTGCTTGCTAAGAAGTCTTCCCTATTAAAAAAGAAAAAAAAATTCCATCAAAACAGCTGCACAAATCTCAACAGAGAAACACAATATAAACAATCAAGGCAATATAATATCTTCCAAAGTTTATAACTACATAGTAACAGGTTCCAAAGATATTAAAGTAATAAAAATTAACAAAAAATGCAAAAGTATTTTTCAAAAGCTCAGTGTAACCCAAGAGAATGCATATGAACAACTGAATGAATTCAGGAGGTATATAGATTAAAAATGAGCATTTTAAATGTATTTTTATTGGTGTATTATAGTCATACATCTTGATGGGATAAAACCTTGTGGAGATATGTATGCATACATCACCCAATCAGCCCTTACCCAATTCCTAACCCCTTCCCTCCTCCTCCCTCTTACCCATGCTTGGCTTCCTGATTGACTTTGATATGTTTTAGTACATCATGTGCTTTAAAGAGTTTCCGTCTTCCCCTTCCCATCCCCTCAGATAGGTCACCTTAATTTCTCCTCTGTAGGATCCCTTCTTCATCTAGAGTTACTCCTGTTACCCATTTCTCCCTAGTTTTGCACATTAGGAAAAGCATCTGATTTCTTATTTTTTGTGATATTTTATGGTAAATGCCATAATTTTGTTCTCCCTTATGGCTGGGCAAAATTCCATTGTATACACATTCATAGTTTTGAAATCCACTCATGCGTTGAAGGACATTTTGGCTGGTTCTACAGTTTGGCAATGTTGAACTATGCAGCTATGATCATGGTTGCTCATGCATTAGTTTAGCATTTTGATTTTCATTCTTTTTGATAGATCCCAGAGATGGTATTGCTGGATCACAGGGTAAGTTTGTTTTCCTTCTTCCTCTTCCATACTGTTTTCCAAAGTGGTTGCACCAACTTGCAGTCCCACCAACAATGTATTATAGCTTCTATTTCTCCACATCTGATCAATTGCAGTTTCTTTCTTCCTTGGAAGTCCTTCTTTTAATTTCCACATTTATTCCCACTTACTGAAATCCTGAAAGCAAGAAGGTGAGTAACTCTGACATGATGATCCACTCACATTTTTTTTTTATAGAGGTCACTTGGATATGGAAATCTTTTGAGAGATGAGATGAGGCAGCGGCAGCTTCTAGTTCTTTCTGGCCACATGGTTGTAGGGAGCTGCTGGCCCTTTTCTATGGAGCAGGTCCTGGTCCCAGGCCTGCAGCGTGGCAGGCTCCAGGCCCAACCTTGCTGTTTCCAGACCTTACCTTGCCATGTGACAGGCTATAGAACCAGCCTTGCTGGCTCCAGTCCTAGCCTCACCATGTGCTAGGCTCTGGGCCAGCCTCACTGGCTCCAGACCTGGCCCCGCCATGCCATAGGCTCCAGTTGCCATCACCATGGGCAAGATGTCTACAGAGGTTATATTGAAAAATAATCAGCCGGGTGTGGTGGCCCACACTTGTAATCCCAGAGCTTGGGAGGCTGAGGCAGGAGGATCACACAGGTTCAAAGCCAGCCTCAGCTACTTACTGAGGCTCTCAGCAACTTAGTGAGATACTATTTCTAAATAATTTATAAAAATAGGTCTGGGAGTATAGCCTGCAGGTAGAAATTCTCTGAGTTCTACTTCCAGTGCCACCAAAATAATAATAATAATAATAATAATAATAATAATAATAATAATAATGATAATAATAATAATAATAATAATAATAAAATAACAATTTTGGACATAAAAAGCTAAATTGGTCAGATAAAATACTCAGATGAAAGCCTCAAAAACAGAATACATCAGAGAAAATATTAAAATATGCAGGCAACTCTGCCAAAACAGTACATTCAGATAGCAGAGGGGAAAAAAAAAACAAAGAAAACATAATGAGAAAATATGAAATCTCTGATATGTCATTGAAGTATCAAACTTCAGAACAATTGCTATATGAGGGAGAAGAGGTACATGCTGAGTGCTTAAAGAACCTATTCAGAACTTCCAAGAAATTGGAGACCAAGGGAAGCAGCACATACCAGCCTGCTGACACCTGATTTCCATTGCCTTAAAAAACAGTATTCCAAAATCCAGAAAATGTCATAATTAGAAAAATAACATGGTAAGTACAATCTGGCATGAAAAAAAGGCTAGAAGACCAATCAGAGAGCAGAAAAGAAACCTACCTGTCTTGCCTCCATGGGCACTATGGGAGTGCCATCTTGCCTCACTGCACCAGACTACAGAGGTGAACAGGAAAACAATCAAGAATCTGAAGTAAGCAGCTGCAGATTATCAGAATTATAAGTCATCAGTCCCTCCTCCACAAACAATGATTACAACTTGCAGTGGTTGTGGCTGAGTTCACCATGCTGTACAGATCCAGAGAAGTGCTCAGGAACACCATATCATGCTGTCCCTGCAAGAGAACACAAAGCTTGGTGCCCTCAGGGTCTCATCCAGCCACAGTAAACTCCCTGGTCCTGAGACTTTATGGTTCAACCTGACAAAGGCAAGGGTAGAGTCTGTTGTTGTACATAGCAGAGGCTCAGACAGACTCAGGCTCTGCATCAGTAGAAAATTTGAGGGAATACCTATGCTTAACACTAGATCCAACTAGTAGGATCTCTGGGATCACCACAGATCATAGTGATTCAGGATCACTCAATCATCATGAAAGAGAAGTCAGACCAGACCAGCCATAGTTGTGGAGAACAGAGACTCTTACATTGAGTTTTGTCTCAGAGGCATCCATCACCTATGAAGGCAGGAAAAGACAGAATCCACATCTGTGGAAAACAAAAAGGGTGACCTGCACTTAACAATAGATCCAGCCCCATTGATACCAGCCATCTGCGTAGACTGAGTAAGACTCAGGAAACCAGGCTTGCAGCAGGAAAGGTGCTGATGGTACTTGCTGTCTGCACAAAGAGAGACTGCATAGGCCCAGTATGCTGAATATTTAGAATTTGTAGGGTTGCATTAATTTTTGTTGTGGTGGTTTTGTTTTTTGTTCTTTGTGTGTATGTCTGCATGTGTTAGTATGTATGCTCGTTTGTTTACTCTCTTCCCAACCCTCTTCCAAGCTTCTTCCCCAGTACATACCTATTCTCTTCTCTCTATCATTTTTCTTTTTCATCTCTTCCTTTTACTTTTTTGTCTTTTATTAAATCCACTTTATATCACTATATTAAAAGTTCTACATTGGTTACTAGAATATTACTGCATATTCACTATCTCTAATCTCTACTATATACTACCTTACCAAACTCATACACTCATTCTGTTTGATCCTATTTGTAGCTTTACCCTATTTTTGCATTTATGGCATCACTTTCCTCCTCACTAAAACTTTATTGTTGAATACAATACAACTTGCCATTGAATATAACAGCTGACACATAGAGACTGAAAAAAAATCTATCAAAAGCAAAAGATAAAACATCTGAAATCATGATAAGGAGGAATAACAACAAAGCAATGAGCTCCAACAACACCACAACAACAGAACCTGAAAACACAGAATTGCAGAGATCTCCAGAATGTCAAATCAAGAATGTAACTGTAGAAGTAGTATAGCACTTCTGATAAGAATTTAGAGGGAGGTTGAAAGAAATAAAATATACAGTCTTTGAAGTGAGGTCATCAATTCAAACTATAAACAATCTATTAGATCACATGGAAAATAGAATCTTGCTCCTAGAAAATAATCATTACAAAAATGAGGACAGAGTATATAATTTAGAAAAGACAATTTGACAGCATAAATTGGACACTGAAAAAATATGAGCCCATTTTAAAAGAGCTAACCAAAGAATAATTGGCATAGAAGAGAGAGTAGAAGATAAAACCAAAGGGATCAGCTAATTTTTCAAAAAAGTAAGAGCAAAACATTTTCAAACATAGAACAAGAGGCCAATACACAAGTACAGGAAACTTATAAAACCCACTTTATACAAGATCAGAGAAATGATTAACCATTCCATATAATAGTCAAAATGACCAATGTAGAAGCCGAGTAGAAAATCTTAAAGGCAACAAAAACAAAAGACTAAGTGACATTCAGAGGCAAACCAGTTCGACTCATCCCAGACTTCCCAACCCAAGTCATGAATGCCAAAAGGGCCTGGAGTAGCATATTCCAAACTCTGAAGAAAAACAAAAAAAATTCCAGCCAAAAATATTCTACACAGCAAAACTATCTCAAATAAGACAAGAAAATAAAAATCTTCTATGACAAAAAGAAGCTGAAGAAATTTGTCTTAGAAACCAGCACTAGAAAAAATACTCAAAAATATTAACTGCAAAAAAGAAATAAGTAATACACACAAGAATCAGAGAGACAAGAAGTTCCACCCAGCAAACAAGTAAGCAAAGAACAAACACTACCTCAAACAGAAGTTATATCTCAATATGTTAAGAATTAATAAATCATCTCTCAGTAATCACACTGAACATAAATGGCCTCAACTTACCAATAAAAAAAATAATGTAGCAAAATGGATTAAAAATCAGAATCCATCTATCTGTCACCTGCAAGAAGCACACCTTATAAGTAAAGATAGTAACAAACTTAAGTTAAAGGGCCTGAGCAAGGTAATTCATGTCAATGGAACTCGGCAACAACAGAAATAGCAAATACGATATCAGACAAGTTAAACCTTAAACACAAACTTATTAGAAGAGGCAAAGCAGGTCATTTTTTTTTTTACTGGTAAAAGGAACAATCCAGAAAGAGGAAATAATAACATTCTACATTTATGCCCCAAACATAGGTTCAGCTACTTTCATAAGACAAACTTTGTGTTATATTAAGTTACACATAAATCCCAATACAATAATACTGGGAGATTTTCACAGCCTTAGCACACCACTAGACTGATTTTCTAGACAAAAGGTCAGGAAAGATGCCTTAGACCTAAAGAATACCATACACCAAATGGACCTATCAGACACATATAGAATATTTCACCCAACTACAATAGAGTTCACATTTTTATCAGCTACTCATGGAACCTCCTCCAAAATAGATTGTAAGACCCCAATGAAAAATTATAAGCCCCTAGCAACTAGCCAAATGCATAGCAAATAGTTCCTCATTCCCTAAAGTGCAGATTTGAGAAATATTTCTGCTACGGGTTAAAAGTGCAAGCTTAGGACATATTTCTGCTGCAGTTTGAAAAGTACAAGCTTAGGAAACATCATGATTAAGGGTACAGTGATAAAAAAAATATGTGACCCCCAGGTCAGTATGACCCCCAGGTCAGCCCGCCTTGTTCCAGAAATCTGCTGACTATAAGATGGACACACCTAGCATCTCGTCCAACGTTTGACCCCAGAATGTGCTTTTCAAATGGTTTTGTAATTTTCCTTTGATGCATGTTATCCGGCCCAATCCCCTCCCCAGTTTGCGGTTTTTCCCTTTAAATATTCCCAGCCCCTAGCGCTCGGGGTCGATCTCAGCTCCTGCATTTGTCATGAGATGACCCCAGTGCGCACTGGCTCCTTAATAAACCTTTTGCTGATTGCATCAAGGATAAGTCTCTCGTGGGTACTTGGCGTCACTAATCCCAAGGCTTGAGGGTCTCCCCTCTACGGGGGTCTTTCAAGATCACATCCTGGGCCACAAAGTGAGCACTAGCAAATTCAAAAAATGTGATACACTTCCCTTACAGTTTCAGATCATAATAGATTAAAACTAAAAATCAATTATAAGAAGACCCAGAGAAACCACATAAACATATAGAGATTGAACAAAACACTGTTTAATAAAGAATGAGTCATACAAGTAAGAGGTGATATACAAAACATTTCTAGAAACAAACAAACATAAAGATATAACATATCAAAACCTCTGGGACACATTTAAGGAAGTATTAAAAGTATAAAAAGTATTATGTGAGTGCTCACATAAGAAGAAAAAATATCACCAAATAAATAATCTAATGACATACCTCAAAGCCCCTGAAAAACAGGAACAATCTAACCCCAAAGCCAGTAGAAGACAAGCAATTATTAAATTGAGAAAATAAATCAATGAAGCAGAGAATAGTACAGAAAAATAACAAACCAAATGGTTATTTATTGAAAAAATTAATAAGATAGACATATCACTAGCCAACTCAAACAAAAGAAGGGAGATTCAACCCAAATTATAAAAATGATGTCATTCCTCACAGACATAAAAAAAAACAATCTTTAAATTTATTTGGAAAAACATAATACACAGAATAGTTAAAGTGGTCCTCAGTAACAAAAAACATGCAGGAAGAATTATAATACCTGACTGTAGAGTACACTACAGAGCCATAATAATAAACGCAGATGGTACTGGCACCAAAACATATACATAGCTGGGTGTGGTGGAGCACTCTTGCAATCCCCACGCTTGGGAGGCAGAGACAGAAGCCAGCTGTGCTGGCTTAAGAGACCCTGTTTCCAAATAAAAAAAAGTATAAAAAGAGGTCTGGAAGCATAAATTTTGTTTAAAAAATTGGTATCTAGAACCTTTATGATACAACAAAAACAATGTTCAGCAGGAATTATATAGCAAAGAGTGATAAAAAGCTACAAAATATAAATACCAAGTCACGTTTAAAGGAAAACCACTAAGATAAAGAAAAAGTTTCTACAAAGAAAATGTTAAGTCTGGGAGGGCACTGAGTGATGTATTATCATTCTGAAAGAAAATAAATGTCTATCAAGATTACTAAATAAAGTAATATCTTCTGAATAGAAGGAGGAATAAAGACTTTCCAAGGTGTACATATACTTAAAGAATTCATGAATACTAGACTAGCTTTAGAGAAGATACTTAAATAATTCTACATCCTGAAGAGGAAGAAAGATCAACACAATTATGAGAGGATAAGAAAGAATGAAATTTACTAGAAAAGTAGATGTGCAAATGATGTAAATAATCAATAGAGTAAACCATCAGGCATCTAATATAAATAAGACAAAAATAAATGAACATAGAATATTCAGAAAAACCTAAAGAAAATCAAATCAGCAAAATGATAGGAATCACTATATACCTTACAATAATTACTTGAAATGTAAATGCTTTAATTTTTTAATTGATGACATAGATTGCCTGATTGATTAAAAATAAGACTCAGGTCAGATGTACTGACACACACTTGTAATCCCGTTTACCAGGAAGGTAACATAGGAGCATCACAAGTTTGAAAACAGCCTCAGCAACTTAGTAAGACCCTGTTTCAAAATAATATAAAAAATAGATGGGACAGCACCTCAGTGAAAAAATACTTCAAGATTCAATCCCCAGTACTAGAGGGGAGAAAAAGAGACAATAGTATGCTAAAACAATAAATAAATAAATAAATAAATAAATAAATAAATAAATAAATAAATAAATCTATCTTGCAAAGACATAAAAATCCATAATGGGAAGAATGGAATATGATATTTAGAATAAATAAAACCCAGGAGCAAGGAGAATCATTTCAAGCCAATAAAATAGCCTATAAACCAAAATATGATAGAAGATTTAAAATTAACATTTATTAATCAAGAGAATAATTCACCAAGAAGATAGAATGATGATAAATGTATATGTATAAAAAATGAGATCACTTAATTTCACAAAACATAATTACTCATAAAGAGATAGTTCCAATACAAAAATAATGAAAAACTTCAATATATACTTTATCAATATATATAACATGTTATCAATAGATTGATACTACTGAAAGTCAAAGAATCACTAAGGATTATTTTGAAAATCTGAATGCCATATAAGATCTACCAAATTAAATGATAGTATTTTAATGTATATGACATATATTCATAAGCATATCAAAGTTAATCAATAAGCCAATTATGAGTGAGAGGGAGGGAATAGGGTAGGAATTGAAGAGGGTCTAAATAAATTATGTGTGCATGTGTGCCTCTACAATCTTGTATAGTCATACATAGATGACTATAATGCACTAATAAAAAATTTAAAAACCTAAAAATATCAGTAACATGAAATGAGACTAAAGTAATAACAGAAAGTCATGCAACAACAACAACAAAATTCCCTGGAGTCATTGATGAATTTTTCCAGAATTTAAAAGAACTAATATCATTGCTCCTCAAAGTATTTCATAAAATAGAAAGAGAAGAAACCTTTTCAAATTCATTCCTTGAATCCAGTATTACACTACTTCTAAAACCTAGTAGAGACACAGAAAATAAAAAGACAAACTGCAAACAAATATTCTCAAAACTGTTAACAAATATTCCTGGTGTACAAAAGATATAAATTACATAACAAAATGTTTGCAAATCAAATTCTACAACATATTAAAAAATTCTGCATTAGGATCAAATTTGCTTCCTGCTAGAAATGAAAGGATGGTTCAAGATATACAAATCAACAAATAGCACATAAATAAAATTTAAGGTAAAAATCACAGTATCTTCTCAATAAATGAGGAAAAAGGCTTGAATAAAATTCAACATATTTTCATGATTTAAATTTTTAATAATTAGGTTTAGAAAGCTCAAACCTAATATAAAACAGGCTAAATATTTCAAACACATTTCCAACATAATACCGAATAAGAAAAAATTGAAATAATTTTCTAGAAGATAAGGAATGAAACAAGGTTTTCAGCTCTACTCTGATTCAGTATAGTGTAAGAAATTTTAGCCAGTATAACTAGACAAGAAAAAGAAATATGGTACTAATAAAATAGGAATAAGTTGATTATCTTTGTTTGCTTGTTTTATGATTCTATAATTAGAAAACCTTAAAAACTCCACAAAAGACTCTTACAACTGATGAAGAAATTCAGCAAAATCAGTACAGTATCAACATTAAAAGTTAGTAGATTTTCTTTACACCAATATTGAACTTACTAAGAAGGAAATCAAGAAAACAATCCTATTCCAAATATTCTATCCCAAATATCCTGTTCCAAATATCCTAAAAATACATATTTAGGAATAAATCTAACCCAGTAAGTAAAAGCCTTCTATAGTGAAAAATAGAGAATGCTTCAGAAATAAATTGAAGAAGACACTAGAGGATGGAACGACCTCCAATTTCCTTGGACTGAGAGAATTAATATTGTTAAAATGCTTATCCTGAAAAATCAGTCTACAGATTTAGTATACTCTTTCTCCAATTAACAGTGACAATGTTAACAGAACTAGAAAATCAACTCTGAAATCCACATAGAAGCTGAGTATGGTGGTGCACTCTCCTAATCTCAGTATTTGGGAGGCTGAGGCAGGAGGATCACAAATTCAAAAACAGCCTCAGCAACATGGTGAGGCCCTCTGCTACTTAGTGAGAACCTGTTTCTGAACAAAAAATAAAATAAGGCGGGGGGTAGAATGCCACAGGGTTAATCCCTAGTACCATAAATAAATGAACAAACAAACAAACAAATAAGTAAATAAATAAGTTTACATGGAAGTAAAAAAAAGCACAAATTGGAAAAAAGAGAAAAGACAGAAGCACTGTAATTCTTGATTTCAAGTTACATTTCTGAGCAAGGAAAGCCAAAATAGCATAGTATTTGTATAAAAACAGAGATATAGACCAAAGTAATTAATATGAGAGGAATTAGAAATAGAGCCACTTTTCTATAGCCAACTGATGCTTGGCAAAGATGAAGAAAACATGCACTGGAGAAAAGATGGTCTCTTCCAAAATAGTGCTGATAAAACTAGATATTCACATGTAGAAGACTGAAACTAGAGCCCTATGTGACCCTGTACTAAGTTCAACTAAACATATATTCGTAGATTTCTCATTGGATATCTCTTATGAAAACTTGGTTATCATCACAATGTTGGTGATTGGCATATATAAGTTCTTCCTATGATATATCCCAGTAAATAAATAATATAAAGTGTTATTATTTTGACAATTTGATTTTACAAACACAATTTGTTGTTTGAAATTGAGTAAACATTTTGTCCATTTATGTCCTCATGCTCATATCTATATTTGTCCTTTGTAAGTCTTTCCACTGCTTAAGAAGCATGTATCCAAATTGAAGATAAATTGAACAATTACCCGAAGAATAAACTGTAAACATTTATATTTCAATAGTTAATAAGGTAAAACTATTTAAAGTGATTTTAGTTTGTATGGAATCCTGAAATATATTTTGTTTTATACTATTTTATAATACCTAATAGAGATAAATGGTTATGGGTAGGTTTACAGGTTTCACAATAGCCAGAGGTCAGTAAAGCATATAAAATTTAGCAAGGTAAAAATTTAGCTAGATGCTTAGATGGTTTACATAAAACCTACTTTCCAGTTTGTTGTCTTAATATTTTTAGTTTCTAAATTTCCAATATAACTAGAGCATTAAATAGAGTCAATTGCATTGTCTCATATGCCTCAAGGATAAGAATTAGAATGCATCCCTCTCGATCAAAAATTAAAAATGTGTTTGGATGCTTTTGGAGTCAAATATTCTCTGAACATAAAATTTATCATGGCATGCATACACTGGAGGAAAAAGAAAGTAGTATTTGAGAAAACCATTAAGAATTGCCCTGGAAGGGTTTGAAAATCAGACATTAAATCAATCTTAAAATGACTTGAGAAGTACAATATTAGGTCAATGGAAAAAAATGGTCTTTGAACAGCATTGGATAGAGTTGTTATGTTTGCAAGTTGTCAGAGAACTGAGAAATTGAAATCATATATATTTGATTCTCATCATTCCTGGTAGTGTGCTTTATAAGAGTTGCTGTGAACATCAAACTAGCAAATAACACACCAGTTTTCCTGGGAAAAATGATAGAGGGTTAGAGTTCCTCAAGTCTCTGGTTACAATATTTTTTTATCAACAGATCAATACAATACATAGCTTTGTTGTGTGTGTGTGTGTGTGTTTGTGTGTGTGTGTGTGTGTGTGTGTGTGTTTGCTTGAAGAGACTAATATGTAGTGTAAATTCATTAACACTGAACTCAGTCAATAGCACTATTACTCATTTCATAATAAACCTCCTATGGAGGATTATAAGACATTCCTTTTTTCTTTCTTCTTCTTAGTAGCAAAAGACAGCAACAACATTGTAGCAGTATCATTGAAGACAATTTTAAGCAGTAAAATTACCAATAACAAATATAAAAATAAAAAAGATGGGACTAAATAGATGATGAAATAACACTTATTCATAGAATCTGAGCTAAACCAGAAGGTAAAGTATCACTTTGTTTTACTTCAGAGGGGATTTTCTTTTTTTTCCTTTATTTTCTTTCTTCCTTTCCTTCTTTCTTTCATTTATTTATGTGTGTATATGCTTGTGTGTGTGTGTGTGTGTGTGTGTGTGTGTGTGTGTATTACTAGAGAAATTGGACATGAGGACATTCCACTTCTGAGCTACATCCTCATCCATTATTTTCACTTTTTTTTAAATTTCTGAAACAGAGTTTTGCTATGTTTCTAACTTATAGAGACTGGCCTTGATCCTGTGACCCTTTCATCTCAGGCCCCTAAATTCTGGAATTACAGGTGTGAACCACCAGGCAAGCTCAGCTGGGAATCTTCTCAATGGACAACTCAAATTTGTGATTCTCTTCATGTGTCTGTTAATGCACAAGAAATTGATTTTGGGATTATGATAATGTTTACCAAGTAGGCAACTTCACAAATATAAAATTCATAAATAAAAAGAATAGATTGTATATGAACAGAAGATAGAAAAATGGTCATGATTTTAAACCTTCAAATCTTTGCATATAAACTAGCTACTATTGCCAAAGATTTACTGGCAAGCAATTATTTCACAGCAAAGAAGCAAGAAAACAAGATTATTCTATTACTCTATCTCTATCAAATCAAACCTACATGTATTGTCCCAGTAATTTGAACTCTGCACTGATTCCCAAATTCATTGTGCATCTGCTTCACAGAGAGGTCTTGTTAAAACACAGATTGTTAGGCATGCCCCCAGGAATGGCATGAGCCTGAAAATGTGCAGTTGGCTGGTGATAGTGTTCTGGAACCGCCTTTAAGAAACATTGGCAAGATAAGTATGGAGAAGGAAGATTTTGTAAATCTACTGGAGTCTGGATCAAAAGACACTGCATGGGCCTCTTTTGCCCTTTTCAGTTTCACACATCTCATGAGATTGTGTTGCTTTCTCATCAAACACAAAAAAGAATTATATAAAAATAAAGTAAAAGTTTGACAAATAAAGAGCGATTCTAAGTCTTGGAGCAAAATCCACCATCCATAGGTTTGTGCAGTGCATGGGGCCAGTAGTCTGAATTGACTACAGCAGATTCATGGTGGTGCTGAAAAATATTATAAACCATAAATGGACTTTAGAGGCGTTAATCACTTTCAACACCCTGACATTTCTAATCCTTACTATCCTGACACTAAGGAATAAAAATAAAATAGCCTTTTCTTCTTTGAAGGACTGGAAAACAGAAAGTAGGTCTTAAAATCTGATTATCAAGAACCTAAACAATCAACATTAAGTATAAATTATATTATCTGATTTTAGTTTGGAAAAATGGTGTCATTTGCCTGTATTCTCAGTATCTGGGAGGCTGAGACAGAAATATCACAGGTTTGAGACCAGTCTCAGCAACTAGGTAATACTATTGGCAATTTAATGAGACCCTGTTATCAAAGTGAACAATTAAAAAAAAGGATTATGATGTAACTTTGTGGTAGAATACTACTGAGTTTAATTCCCAGCACAAGAAAAAAGAAAAAGAAAAAAAGGAAGGAAGAAAGGAAGGAAGGAAGGGAAAAAGGAAGGAAGGAAGGGAAATTCCGAATAGAAAGTGGGGACTGTTTTTTTTACATCGTATGTTTTAATAAGTGGTAAATTTTTAAATCTTTCTTTATGGGTTTTAATTTTTAAATTTTTATTGGTGCATTGTCATATATCTTAGTGTATTAAAAGATGGTGGAGACATACATGCACACACCACCCAATTAACCCTAACCCAATCCCCACTACATTCCCTCCTCCTCCCTCCTTCTCATGCTTGGCTTAGTGATTGAGTTTGATATGTTTGTTAATGTACATCATGTGCTTTAGAGACTTTCCCTCTTTCCCCTCCCATCCCCTCAGTGAGGTCAGCTTATTTTTATGTTCCATTCTCAACTTTATTACCTGCAAGCTGTAGAAGCCAACTCTTACTTTACAGTAACTAAAGAGTACAAAGTAACAAATAATGTTCAATGGCTACTGGTATAGTTTGATATTAGATGGTTATAAGTTAGTATTTTTCCTCTTTTCAGATATTCAACTTCAGATAAATATCAATCCTGAGTCCAAAAAATAATGAGATGGGTAACTTCTCTAGAAGAGAGGACTTCGTTGGCCTTCATCCTCCTTTCTCAGCCTCCCAAGCACTAGGATGACAGGTGTGCACCACCACGCGAGCAATGTACATGATGTACATTAACAAACATATCAAAGTCAATCACTAAGCCAAACATGAAAAGGAGAAAGGGGGAGGGAACGAGGAGGGAACTGGTAACGGCTAATTGTGTGATGTGTGGATGTATGTCTCTAACATCTTGTACTCCATTAAGATGTATGATTACAATGCACCAATAAAAATTACAAAATATATAAGAGGGGAAAATGTCTATTCAGGTCATATATATCTTTGTTCTAACAGAACTTTCCTATTTATCTGTGAGTCTAGGAAAGTTATTGAACCCAGTTATTGCAACAAAGATATTCATAGGTGTCGCTTGTGGGCAGAATGCTACTGAGTTAAGTCCCTTTTTATTTTTAAAAATTATTAAAAAATTATGGATTTACAGTCTTGCATCATAAATAAAATTCAAGCATGAAAAAGGAGGAGAGACCTTTTGATATAGATGAGAACAAGGAGGAAGGCCAACTAGTTAACTTTAATCAAGAAGAGTCAAATCATGGAAAGACTGCAAGGAATTTAAAAGCAATATCTTGTTTTACCTGCTGTGTGAAGAAACAAATTAAAACATGTAGACATTGCCCAAATCTCATCTTTTGTTTAAGGCAGAGAAACTAGGTAAATATTAAAATAATAAAAAATTTAAAAGGTAAAATTTTGGAGAACAGAGAAGGGAGGCCTATGCTAAGTATTGCAAATGTCTAATTAATAAATAAAAGCATTTGAAAGAGAAGTATCTTAAAACTCTAATCAGTGGACAAATATAAAGATTTATATCTAATTATTATATCTAATTATTGTATCAAATTAATTTAAAACATTAATTTTGCATATCTGTATTATGAAATTACTGAGGTTGACTTGATGGCCTAGTAATGGGAAAAGTACATAAATATTATGAGGGGAAGTAAAAAAAGAGAAAATAATGTTAGTAATAGCCATTTTGCAGTATTTCCAGGTGTGACATATTGTTTTAACTGCTTTACTAAAGGGGATAGGGTTTAATTTTCTAAACAGCCCAAGTTTGAAAATGATAAGCCTGAATTCTCCAAAGAAGTAGAACAAATACTGTGTGTGTGTGTGTGTGTGTGTGTGTGTGTGTGTGTGTGTCTCAAGTGAGATCTATTATAAAAAATAGATTCATGTAATAATGGAGACTGAGAAGTCCCATTGTTTTACTTCTGCAAATGAGAGACCCAGGAAAGCCAGTGGTATAAATTCTGATCTGTATTTTAAAGCCTAAGAACTAGGAGTTCTTATCCTGTAAGTTTCACCCCAAACCCAAGAGAAGACCAGTGTGTTAGCTCAAGCAACCAGGCAGGAAGAAATCACTCTTTTTCTGTCTCTTTGTTCTGTTTTGTCCTCCAACATGTTGAATGCTGCCCACTCACATTGGGGAGAGTCAGCTGCCCAACAATTCAAATACTAATCCCTTCTAGAAACACCCTCATAGACACACCCAGAAATATTTAACCAGGAATAAAGTCACTGACCAGTCAAGTTGGCACATAAAATTAGTCACTCACAAAACTCTATTTCAAATGAGAAATCTAGAGATGACAAGGAACTTAATTCAGCTCTATCCAGTAACAAAGACAGAAAGCCAGAGTTGACACCTGTCCTCTTAAGCTCCATCATTCACCTTCCTGCGCAGCACACATGATAAATTTATAAGAGGCCATATTTTTTATGTTTTATTTCCTGCATCTAGAATAACATGGTAAAACCTTAATTAATGTTTTACAATGACTACATATAAACATTTTACATAAGTATCATTAATCATTTTAAACTATTTCATTTTCATAACAATTATGAATGCTAAAATATTTAAATATTGCACCCTTGACACATCCTACATTTGCATTAATGGGGATGGAATTCAGGGGCATTCTACCTCCAAGCTACATCCCCAGCCCTATTTTTTATTTTGAAACAGGTTCTCTCTGAGTTGCAAAAGAGCCTTAATAAGTAGCTGAGGCAGTCTGAGAACCATGATCCTCCTGTCTCAGCCTTCTAAATTCTGGGGTTACAAGGGTGCACCACCATGCTGGCTCATTTGAACAAATTTTATTTTGTATATTTGGTACTTAGTTATAAAGGTTATATGAATTGAATTTTTCCAGATAGTTTTCAATCACTAAAGAGATTTTTCTCCTAATTTAATTTTAAAGACAAAAATTGCTATCTGTGCTTTTATATTTATCCTGCTCCTATCCTCTTATTGTGTAGGTCATTACAACTGCAACTATATAGTAATTCATACTGAAAAGCACTGTGAGGCCATTCTTTTCTTTTTCATGTAAGCTCTACAGTGACTCTATCCTTAAATCCAATTCTTATTTACCTAAAAAGTATATTCAAAATCCTATCACTTTTTACTACCTTTCCTGTTTCTATGCTGCTTTATAACCCATGATCTAGATTATCCTGATAGTTTTCCCTAAAAAGGAAGAAAAGGAAGATCTTGAATTTTGTATGCCTTTTTATTTAATTGTCATGGTATTTTGCAAAGGAACCGATCTGTGATAAATTGGAGGAAAAGAAAAAAAATGAGTCCTTTTCCATTAATAGTTTAAGAAACACTGATAGCAAGTATAGCAAAGGTGAAAATTCATCTGAAAAAAAAAAACTAAGGAAATAATATAGAAACATAAGGGTTAGAAAAAGGGGGCTGCAATCATTCTTTCTTTCTGCCATTTTTATTTTGAAAAAAATTTAAATGCAAAAAGTATTCAACGTATAATGGAATTATCACCCAGATTCCTTCAATTTTTAACACATTTAAAAATTTTCATCTACTTATATTTATCCACAAATACCTATAATGTTCCTGTGCATATATTAGTAGTTGTTAGTTTTCATGACACAAATACATTCTTCAAAGCCAAAATGCCATGGTCATGCATAAGAAAAGTGTCAATAATTCTGTAATGTCATATATTTATCTACTATCTGGACCACTTAAAAAATCAACGTTTGGAAAAACATGATACATTATTATATATCCAGAAATCCTGAACCAGAAGATCTGATTTTGAACATAATCTAATAGAATGGAATTCCATTTTTTAAAACATTTCCTTTTCTATCTTAGTAGGATAGAATGGCCTTAAAAATATGAGTTAAATCACTATGATAAATCATCAAAAATAGATTTTCAAATGTGAATTCCACATTTAATTCTTTTGTTGCATCCCCATGATTTTAAATCACATGTATCATTTGAAGATACTTCTATTTAATGCATTTTCTTCACATTTTTCACCCACACAAACATGACATATTATGTTAGATCATACAGAATGGGGTTTAATATAGAGATACTGAGACAGTGCATCTTAAACTTTTAAAGCCATTCCCTCAAATCTCATTCTAAAATAATTATACATATGGTATTAAGATGAACATTATAATTTGTCATTTTAAGAATATGTATTTTAGTTCTTTCTTCAGATTGTGGTCAGTCTATACAACAAATGTATAATACTTTCCCAGAAAACCAGTTATGTTCTATAGTTGATGTTATTCTGTCAGTTTTATTCTATAAACTGAATAAAATGGCTGAAAATTATGTTTTTATTTTAAAAAATCTAATGTGAGAACATAGTGGGATTTTTTTCTCTCATAAGAAAACAAGAAAGGATATTTTTAAAAATGGGATTTCATTCTATAAGATTATGTCCAAAATCAGATCTGTAGATTCTATCTCTTCTCAACTACAGAGAGAGTTGATAATGTTATATAATTATAGAGAAATAAATATGTTTTCCAGTTTAAACTAGGGAAGATAAAAAAAAACAAATGTCTATATAATTTATAATTACTTGAATTTTATATTTATTTGAGTAGATCATGTTCCAAAATAATCTTGCAGATGTTCAAGAAACTTGTTTTCTAATTTGGTCATTCTCATATTTTTAAAAGGAATATAATCCTCATGTTTTTAGATTGCTTACATGCAGAACCCTTCAGCATTTTCAAGTGCTTTCTCAATGAGAAACTCTTTAATTCGAAAGATTGTTGGCAGAAATGATTCAAACACATCGGCTCATGCACAATATGTTGTTCCTTCTTTGGAACTGCACGTATTGTTTTTCTTCCTCTTGTGGATGTTTATTTGAAGGATGAATAGGTCACTCTTAGCAGGAGAGCTCGTCATGTGACTGCCAGATACCGAAGACAGATGAGTCAGTTCCACACAGACTACAAATTATGCATGCTGGATAAATCTATATTCGTATTTGCATTTGACCTAAGCTTCAACTTTAAAAATAGATTTAACAGAAATTATACGGAAATTCAAAAATTGTTTTGCTAGGAAGCAAACAAGTTATGCAATACGATTTAAAAAAGGAATGTTCCCTCTGCTAGAAAGAGATCACATTAGCAATGAAATACTGTATGTCAGTCTAAGCTTAAGCCCAAATTCAAGAACATATTGTACACAAAACTTCTGAAATCTATTTATCTGCTGTGTGATTGATAGCTATTGCTGCAGCTCAGAGACCTCAGGGTGAGGCTGACTCTCTATCGTTTGTCATAAAATATTCTTTGAATGGAAAGTTATGTTCCTTTCACAGTCCGTGGAAAAATATCCCAGGCATCTGGGTGCAAAAGTATAAAAACATGAATGCAGTAGCCAAAGAGCTGGTTTCAAAACCTAGTTGGGCCACTGAATTGGTTACATATAAAAATTATTACTGACTTAGCTTCCTCACTTGTAAGACAGGGATAATGATAACACTTGCTACAGAGGGCAGAGCAAAGGTGGCACTTACCTGACATTAACTTTTTAGAGATTTGCCATCCATGCTGATTTATGCTTATTACAGACATATTACCTAAGTTTTACTTTTAATTAGGTCTTTCATATGTATAATTAAACAATAAGGCTGTCATGCACACAGATAAATTATTGTTATAAAATTTTACAATGCTTTTTAAATCTCAGAAACATTTATTCTGCCTCTTTTCTCAATGCACACAAATGTGAAAAGTAAGCCTCCTTTAAACAAAGAGCCTCAATTAATTTTTAGGATATAAATCTGCAGAGAACAAGGATGAAATGCTAAATACTGCATTATGTCTGAGTTCCTTCTTCCTTGACAGAGTAATAGGAGCTGCTAGGGCAGGAACTGAGAATGTCTCAATTTGCCGCTGCTTTTAAAATTTTTTTTTCTAATATGGTTGATTTTATTATTTTTCCTGAAATAAATTTTATAATCTAGAAGCTAATTTGAGTTTTACAAAGATATCTATAAACTTTAGCTAGATTTGATGATTAAAAAAATGTTTCTTATGAATTGGAATTAGTAGTGAATATTTTGAGAATTTTGCATATTTAACTTTTAACAGCAAATCTATAAATTAGA
This sequence comes from Muscardinus avellanarius, assembly GCF_963383645.1. Classification (NCBI taxonomy): domain Eukaryota; kingdom Metazoa; phylum Chordata; class Mammalia; order Rodentia; family Gliridae; genus Muscardinus; species Muscardinus avellanarius. The sequence continues at coordinate 93,606,942 of NC_137794.1, forward strand.
TATTATAATTTTAACCTGACAAATGAGAAAATTTTATGTTTACTAGTTCAAATATTTTTTTCAGATTTCCACAAGTAGTAAGTAGAGTAAAAACTACAATCTAGATGTAACAAATGTGTTTAACAATATTGCCTGTGACATACACAAAATTTTAATCAAAATGGAGACTCCAACATTTCTCTCTGGTGTACTAAAAACAGTACTGAACGGGCACACATAGGTTTTTGTTAATTTTATCTTTTCTATTAAGTTAATAAATGACAAAAAAAAATCTATGAGTGAGTGTGTGTGTGTGTGTGTGTGTGTGTGTGTGTGTGTGTGTGTGTTGGGCTTAACATCTCCTATATCATGTTCAGAATTATGAGTGAGTGTGTGTGTGTGTGTGTGTGTGTGTGTGTGTGTGTGTATGTTGGGCTTAACATATCCTATATCATGTTCAGAATTTTCAGGAAAAACTGTGGCGACAAGTTGGGCTTAATATATGCTATATTATGTTCAGAATTTTCCTGAAAAACTATGGAGACTAGTGTCCCTGTCTTCAGAGGTTAGAAACTGTTTCAAAATGAAGAATAAAAATAAGGTTGTGGAGGTATCTCAGAGGTAAAATGTCCCTGGGTTCAATCCCCAGTACTGGAAAATAACAACAACAACATCAACAACAACAACAACAACAACAACAACAACAACAACAACAACAATAAAAAACAACCTTACCTATGAAGGTCATTTATCCCAGAACTTTATGTTTCTAGGTTAGTTATTTCAATGTATACATAGCTTAGAAAATAATGGTAGTTGCTACAGAGAGAGAGGAACTTTTTAGGGGATATTAAACTATTTTAAAAAATAAATAAATATTTTAGTCATATTATATTGCTATATCATATTACTTTCTGTCCTAATTACTGTCTAGGTTTATTATATGTTTGTGTTATCTAAGTGTGTCATCTATGTACTAAAGAGAAGATTCAGCTAGCCACAGAAAGATTATTATTCTTTTAAAAAAAGCTATTAGTACAAATTTAGGTTGATGAAAATAGGATGAATTTTCCCCTTAAACTCAATGTAGAAAAATCTAAATTTTATTTTCTAAGTAAATTATAAACTATTGTAAATATACCCAAAGGCACATAAGATAAAACAATCAACATCAGTGTAACCACCTCCTCCAGTTAATGAAATAATATATTACAAATGATTATGAAACCCAAGTCAGCCATTTCATCAGCCCAGTTCCCCTTATAAGGGAACCAAGTACATTGAATTTCACATTTATTATTCCTATGCATATATTTTACCTTGCTATAGACTATTGCTTAAAAAAGACATGGTATTGCTTAGCCAGATTGCATAGTTTTAATCTTCATATAAACAACACTACACTCTTTATAACCTTCGACATTTTCACTCAAATGTATGTTTTTGAGATTTATCTAGGGCAATACAGCTCACTATAGTTTACTCATTGTCTACAGTATTTATTAGATAACACATTGGTTTATATATTGTTTGTGGATATAAAATATTTCTTTTTAGTGAGCATTTTGATGCTTTCTCATATCAAACTTTACAAGACCTTGCTGTTTTGAACATTTTATACATTTCAATATACATGATATTTAATGTCTTTATGACTGGGATACAGGGATGATTGCTGTCTTCTCATGCACTATATATTTTCTAAACTTACTGTTACACATGATGCAACAATTAATGTTCCCATGCATAAAAAAGAATTTTCATAAAACTAGACATTGTGAATTTTATAAACACGAAAAGCATCTCATTGTCATTATTGTTAAAAAAATTTTATCATTAAAATTCCATTTAGGAAGCCGGGCATGGTGGCTCACATTTGTAATCCCAGCATTCGGGAGGCTGAGATCTGAGGATCACAGCTTGCGGACAGCCTCAGCTAAGTGAGGCCCTCTTTAACTTAGTAAGATCCAGTTTCAAAAAAAATAAAAAAATAAAAATAGGGCAGGGGGTGTAGTTCGGAGATCAAATGCCCCTGGGTTTCATCTCCAGACCCAGAAAAAAAAAATTCCTTTTAGGAAGTTGGTGGAAGATGGCAATTGAAAGTAGCAGCACATACAGGTCCTGCTGACACTCAGTCTCCACTGCCTCAAAAAGAGTGTTCTAAAAACCCAGATAATACTCTCAGTAGAGAAATTAAAAACAATAAACACAAGGGACAGAGAAAAAGAAGATTAGAAGACCGACCAGAGAGGGAAAAAAAAAATCTAACTTATGGCAATGGGAGCTGTGGTGATGGGAGCCACACCAGCACAGTCTTCCCTCACATCACTGCACTCCATTGATGAAAAGAAAAACAAGAATTTGAAGTAAGCAGCTTCAGATTCATGGGTTGTAAGTCACGAGACATTCCCATGTAAAGACCAGTTACAGCTTCCAGGAGCTAACCATGCCCTCCAGGGACCCAGAGTGGAGCTCAACACCAGAATAGAAATCTGCCAGTCTCACAGTGTGCTGCAGCAATGCTATCATGCCAGCAGCAGCTAAGCTCAACACCACACACCCAAAGTTCCAGATCAGTGCACACCAAAATCATAAGTGAAACTGCATCCCACAGGAGATCTTACGCCACTGTGCCCCTATGGACTCATGCATCTGCGATAAACTCCCTGGGTCTGAGATGTTGTGGTTCAACCCAGTGAAGGAGTGGTTGCAGAAGTTAACACACCCTCCAGAGATTCAGAATTGCACTCAATAACACTGTAAGTGAGGTCGTGGTCCCATGGGAAAACACTCAGCCGGGCACCCCTAGGGACTCAAGCAGCACAAATAAACACCTTGGGTCTGAGACTTTCTGATACAGCCTGGAGAAAGTGGAAAAAGGGGGCTGCTGTTGGACATAACAGATACTGAGACAGACTCAGGCTTTGATCAGTGAAAACTGTTGGGGGGAAGTCTTGCTTAATACTAGAAGCTCTGAAATCACCCCAAACTCCCAATCATGGCAAACTGGGAGAAGTCAGACCAGCCCAGCCCTAGCTATGGTGAACAGAGACTCCTCCATTGAGTTTGTTCTCAGAGGCATACATCAGCAACAGTGGCAGGGAGAGATTGAGACTCCAAACCCATGGAAAGCATGGAGGTTGACCTGCACTTAATACTTACCCCAGCCCCAATGGTATTGACCACTTGCATAGACTGAGAAACCTCAGTGATCCAAACTCACAGAAAGAAGGGTCCCGGTGGTATTTGGTATCTGCACAGAGAGAGATTGCAGCAGACCTACCTGCTGAATAGTCATTTATTTGTAGAGTTGTATTAATTTGTTGAGGTTGTTTTATTTTTTTGTTCTGTGTCTGTGTCTGTGTGTGTGTGTGTGTGTGTGTGTGTTTCTTTCTCTTTTTTTTTTCCTTTTTAACCTCTTCCAAACCCTCTCCCAAGCTTCTTCCTTTGTACATACAAATTCTCATCTTCCTATCCCTTTCCTATCTTTACTCTGCTTTGTATCTCTCCCTCATCTTGTATCAAATCTACTTTATATCATTATAACCAAAACTCTACATTGTTTACTAGAATACTATTTCATTTGTACTATCTCTAATCTCTAGTATATACTACTTTACCAAACTCATGCATTCAATCTAGTCGACCCTCTCTGAGATTTTACCCTATTCTTTCATTTACTCCTGCACTTCTTTCCTTTCTCAACCTTCATGGTGAGTACAATACAAACTGTCATTGGATATACCAGCTGATACCTAGAAACTGAGAGAAATCTATCAAAAGCAACAGATGCAAACTATTGAAATCATAAAAAAGAGGAACAACAAGGGAGCAGTGAGTTCCCACAACTCCACAATTACAGAATCTAATAACACAGAATTGCAGAGATCTCAAGAAGGTCAAATCAGGAATGTAACTGTAGAAATAATACAGGAATTCCAAAAAGAACTTAGAATCTGAAAGAAATAAAGGATGCAATCATTGAAGTGAAGGCATTTATTCAAACTATAAACAATCACTTAGACCACATGGAGAGTAGAATCTTGCAGCTAGAAGATGGTCACTCCAAAAATGAACACAGAGTTTATAACATATAATAAACAAGTTGACAGCAGGAATTGGACATTGAAGAAATATGGGCACATCTTAAAAGAGATAACCTAAGAATAATTGGCAAAGAGGAGAGAAAATAAGGTGAAACCAAGGGGCTCAACAATCTTTTCAAAGAAGTAATGGCAGAAAATTTTCTAAACATAGAGCAAGAGATCAACACAAAGGTACCGGAAACTTATAGAACTCCCTTTAGACAAGATCAGATAAAAGGTTCCTCATACTACATAATAGTCAAATTGACCAATGTAGAAGCCAAGGAGAGAATCTTAAAGGCAATGAAAAGAAAACACAACATGACTTTCAGAGGGAAACCAATTAGAATCACTCCAGACTTCCCAAACCAGGTCATGAAAACCAGAAGGGCCTGGAGTAACATATTCCAAACTTGAAAGAAAACAACTTCCAGTTAAAAATTTTCTACCCAGCAAAATTATCTCTCAAATTACATGGAGAAATAAAAATCTTCCATGACAAACAGAAGATGAAGGAATGTATGTCTTCAAAACCAGCGCTAGAGAAAAACTCAAAGAGATTAACTTCAAAGAAGAAACAACTAATTCACACCAGAACCAGAGAAACAATAATTTCCATCCAGCAGACAACTAATAAGAGAAGAACAAACAGTACAACAAACAGAAATAAAATCTCAACATGTTAGGAATTAAAAATCATCTCTCATAATCCCACTGAATGTAAATGGCCTCAACTCCCCAATAAAAAGACATAAAGTGGCAAAATGGATTAAAAATCAGCACCCATCCATATTCTGCTTGCAAGAAACACACCTCAAAAGTAAACAACAAACTTAAGATAAAGGGCTTGAACAAGGTAATCCATGGCAATGAAACTCAAAGACAAGCAGGAGTTGTAACTATAATATCAGATAAGTTAGTCTTCAAGCCCAAGCTTATCAGAAGAAACAAAGAAGGTCACTTTTTACTGGTAAAAAGAACAATCCTACATGAGGAAATAACAATAGTTAAAATTTATGCCCCAAATTTAGGTGCAGCTACTTTCTTGAAACAAACTATTGGTGATATTAAGTCTTCATATAAATCCCACTACAATAATATTGGGAGACTTCAACATACCTCTCACAACATAGATCATTATTCTAGACAAAAGGTCAATAAAGATGTCTCAGACATAAAAAAAAAACACCATTAATCAAATGGACCTGTTAGACACATATAGAATATTTCACCCAACAACAGCAGAGTTGACATTTTTCTCAGCTGTTCATGGAACCTTCTCCAAAATAGATCACATTCTGGGCCACAAAGTGAGCACTAGTAAATTCAAAATGTGTGACATAATGGAATAAAATTAGCAATCAAATATAAGAAAACTCAGAGAAACCACATGAACATGTGGAGACTGAACACCACACTTCTAAATGAAGAATGAGTCATAAAAATAAGTAAGGGGTGAAATCAAGAAATTTCTAGAAAGAAATGAAAATAGAGATACAACATATCAAAACCTCTGGGACACATTGAAGGCAGTATTAAGAGGAAAATGTATAGCACTGAGTGCTCACATAAAAAAAACAAACAGAAACTCATCAAATAAATAACTTAATGACATACTTCAAAGCCCTTGAAAAACAGGAACACTGTAACCCCAAAGCCAGTAGAAGACAAAAAATTGTTAAAATCATAGCAGAAATAAATTAGAGAATAAAAAACAATAAAAAAATCAACAAAAACAAAATCTGGTTCCTCAAAAAAAAATTAACAAGATAAACAGCTAGCCAATTTAACTAAAAAAAGAGAGAATCAACCCAAATTTCAAAGATAAGAAATGAAAAAGGAGATGTCACACAACTGACAGTGTAGAAATCCAGAGGATTATACCAAAAATTACTTTGAAAAACTATACTCCAACAAAATAAAAAACCTACAGGAAATTGAACACTTTCTAGATAAATATAACCTTCCTTAACTAAGGCAAAAGGACAAAAAAAATTTATACCAACCAATAGTAATCAAAGAGATGGAAATAATAATAAAGAGCTTACCATCATAGAAAAGCCCAGGACCAGATGGCTTCCTAGTGAATTTTATAAAGCCGTTATAGAAGAGCTAATCCCGATACTCCTCAGTATATTTCACGACATAGAGAGAAACGGGACTCTCCCAAATACATTATATGAAGCCAACATCACATTAATAACAAAGCCAAATAAAGACAGTTAAATGAAGGAAAACTACAGGTCTATATCTTTGATAAACTTGGATGCAAAACTGCCAAACAAAATACTAGCAACATGTATTCAAAAACACATCAAAAAAATCATTCACCATGACCAGGTAAGGTTCGTACCAGGAATGCAAGGCTGGTTCAACATATGAAAATTAATCCATGTAATTCATTATATAAACAGAATCAAAGACAAAAATAACATGATCATTTCAATATATACTGAAAAAGCCTTTGATAATATCCAACATCCATTTCTAATAAAAGCACTGCAGAGAATCAGAATAGAAGGAACATACCTCAACATCAAAAGGGAATCTACAATAAACCCATAGCCAACATCATATTAAATGGGGAAAAACTGAGAATTCCCCATAAAAATAGCACAAGACAAGGATGTCCATTATCATCACTTCTCTTCAATATAGCATTTGAGACTCTAGCCAGAGCAAAAAGGCAAGAAAAGGAAATCAAAGGAGTACAAATAGAAAAAGAATAACTCAAACTTTCACTATTTTCAGATGATATGAACTATACCTAAAAGACCTAACAAACTCAACCAAAAGACTTATAGAACTGATCAACAAATTCATCAAAGTGTCTGGATACAAAATCAATCTTAAAAAAATCAGAAGCTTTTCTGTACACCAACAATAAATCCATTGAAAAATAAATTCAGAAAACACTTCCAGTCAGGATTTCCCACAAAAAAAAAATACTTAGGAATAAACTTAACTAAGGATGTAAACCCCTCTACAAAGAAAATTATAAAACATTGAAAAAATAAATTGAAGATCTTAGAAGATGGAAAGATCTTTCATGTTTAAGAATAGGCAGAATAAATATTATCAAAATGGCCATACTTCCAAAAGTGATCTATAAATCCAATGCAATACCCATTATATTATCAATATTATTTCTCATAGATATAGAAAAATCAGTCCTTAAATTTATTTGAAACAACAACAACAACAACAAAACAGAATAGCCGACATAGTTCTCAGTAACTAAAGCCATGCAGGAGGAATCACAATACCTCATTTCAAACTATAATATAAAGCCATTGTAATACAAACAGCATAGTACTGGCACAGAAACAGATACATAGACCAACGTAGCAGAATAGAAGACTCAGAAACAAATCCACACGATTACAGCCAATTGATTTTTTATAAATATGCCAAATACATACACTGGAAGAAAGATAGTGTGTTCAACAAATGGTGTTGGCAAAACTGGTTAACCACATACAGAAAAATGGAAATAAATCCCCCTTTCTCACCCTGCACAAGAGTCAATTCAAGATGATCAAAGACTTGAAAATTAGACCAGAGACCTTGAGGCTTCTTGAAGAGAGCATAGGTCCAACACTGCAAAACATAGGCACAGATAACTTTCTCAACAAGACCCCAAAGGCACAAGAAATTAAAAGACGAATCAATACATGGGATTGCATGAAACTGAAGAGCTTCTGTTCCACAAAAAAAAAAAAAAAACTGTCAAGATCCTCAATCAAGAGCCAACAGAATAGGAGATTTTTGCCACCTACTCCTCAAATAGAGGACTAATATCTAGAATATACAGAGAACTCAAGAAACTCAACACTAAATAAACAAACAAACCAAAAAATGGACAAGTGAACTAAATAGACACTTCATGAAAGAAGAAATTCAAATGGCCAATAAATGCATGAAAAAATGCTCAGCATCATTGGAAATCAGAGAGATGCAAATCAAAACTACCCTGAGATTTCACCTAACTTCAACAAGAATGGCAATCATTCAAAACACAAACAACAAAAATGCTGGCAAGGGTGTAGAGAATTGGTGGGATTGCAAATTAGTGCTACCACTTTGGAAAAAAGTATGGAGGACCCTTTGAAGAATATGAACAAATTTACAATTTGACCCAGAAATACCACTTCTGGGTATCTACCCAAAAGAGAGCAAACAAAACTACCAAACTAATGCATGTGTATCTATGTTCATAGCTGCACAATTAACCATTGCCAAACTATAGAACCAACCAAGATGTCCATTTATAGATGAGTGTATTACAAGAATGTGGGATATGTACACAATTGAATTTTACTCAGCCATAAAAAATATAATTACATCATTTTCAGGGAAATGGATGGAACTGGAGGACATTATGCTAAACAACATTAGTCAGTCACAAAAAATAAGAAATTGATTGCTTTCCCTAATATGTGAAAGCTAAGATAAATGGGTCATAGGAGGAACTCTAGGTGAAAACGAGATCCTATAGAGGAGCAAATAAGGCAACCTAACTGAGGGGATGGGGGAGGGAGAGAACTCTTCAAAGCACATGATGTACTTAAACATATAGATGTCAATCACTAAGCCAAGCATGGGAAGGACAGATGGGAGGGAATGGGATGGGGATTGGTGAGTGATTAACTGGGTGATGCATGCATGTATGAAACGAGTTTTTATTCCATCATGATGTACAAATACAATGCACCAATAAAAAGTTTTAAAAATTCCATTTTATATTTTTGAGACCATTCATATTTTTTATAATTTTTTTCAATTTTATTCACCTTGAAATTTTTTTGGTACCAGGTATTGAACCCAGGGGTATTCTACCTCCAAGCTACATGCCCAGCTCTATTTTTAATTTTTATTTTGAAATAGGGTCTCAGTAAGTTATAGGGGGCCTCATTAACTAGCTGAAGTTGGATTTGAACCTGTGATTCTTCTGTTTCAACCTCTCAAGTACTGGGATTACAAGTGTGCACCATCATGCCTGGATATTTACCATGAAATTTATGAGACGGTTTTCCTCATGATTTTAAGGTATCAATGACACATCCCACCTTTTAACTACTATTTTATTGTTTTGCACAAGCATTTTAAGTTTTTAAATTAATCAAGTACAGTTTTTATATTTTCAAAAAATTTCTTCATAGTGATTAAACAAACACTTTTATACTTATTTTGGCCATTATATATTGTGTAACTCAGAAATATTAAATTTATTTTTTGTAAATAGGTAATTGTTTAGGTGTTTTAAATTGAATCCATCATTTCTTCATATCTCCTTATGTCATGTTTTTATATATGATATACTTGCTTCTAGATCTGTTTAGATCAAATGATCACTTTCTCTATTCCTGAACCAACTAGAGTTTCTTAGTTAAATAAAAGTGTATGTTTTGACATTTAAGAAATAATTAGTGTGAACTTCTTTTTTTAAAATACTTTTACTATTTAAAGTCTATAAATATACCTTTAAAATCTTAAAATTAATTGACCAAATTTATAGTTTACCACATTCCTAAATTCTAAGATCAATTTAAAACATATTATTGACTTTGTTGTAAAAAAAAATTTGTCCATAAACATTCTATGTCTCTTTATATTTTATTCAATTTTTTCTGAAGTCTTTAAGAAAAGTTTTTAAATTTTCATTATAAAGTTGGTCTAATACACATTTATGTAAATAATTTTAAATACCTCATATGCATTACATTAATTATGTGAATTTTTAAATATATTATCTGCTGCTGAAGTACAAAAATAAAATTGACATTTCAATATTGATCTTGTAAAGCAATGTTGTGACCTCCTATATTGATTCTGATAAATTATCTATATATGATCTTTGGTTAAGTATAAAGAAAGATGTGACATATAAATAAAGCTATTACCAGGCATGGTGGCACATGCTTTTAATCCCAGTGCTTGGGAGGCTAAGACAGGAGGATCAGACAGGTTTGAAGCCAGCCTCAGCTACTTAATGATGCTCTCAGCAACTCAGTGAGACCCTGTTCCCAAGTAAAATATAAAATAGGTCTGGGAGTATAGCCCAGAAGTAGAAAAGTCCATGGGTTCCACCCCCAGTACCACAAAAAATAAAAAATAAAAACTTAAAATAAAGCTTTATTGGTGTTTATCTTTTTATAAATTTTTATTAGAATATCTGGTACAATGATAGACACAATTAGAGTAGGTATCTTTGTCTGAATCTAATTTTTTTTTTACATTTAAACTTTGGTGAAGTGGTCAGCGAAAAACTGGGTTGATATTCTTACCAAGGTAAAAATAGTTTAACGGTAAAAATGTGATTAGCTTGTTAAGATTTTTGTTTTTAATTATAAATTGGTTTTAATTTTATTTTGTATTTTCTAGGAATTTATTGATATAACTGTAGGCCTTTTCTTCTTTAATTGCTCAGCCAGATAAACTTATTAGTAAATATTTCTAAATGTAGTAATTGGCTTTCTGGGTTTACATATATTTGTTTAATTTGGTTTGCTTGTATTTTATTTAAATTTTCTCCACTGAATCTCCTATTAATGAGAACAACAAGCCTGTAAATTTTCTGTTTTCTTTTTCTATGTCAGAACACTTTCAAACTGGCACTATCTTTTATTAATTTTTTGTAAAGTTTATCTACAAAACAATGCAGAGAACACACTTTTTGTTCCTCTGTACCTTAATATTTTTCATGTAAATTTTTTTCATGATATTTTTCATGATATTTTTCATGATATTTTTCATGTAAAGTGCATATAAACAGAATATTTAAATACTACCTAGAACTTTTTCTATGGTGAACAAAGACCATTTGTATTTTCTGTAATTAATGATATATTTAGATTCATATTAATATCTTGCTTCATCTCTGCTATTTACTGTGCATTTTCACCAATTGTTTTCTCTTAGTTTGTTCCATTTCATTATTCTCCTTTCAATGCTCTTGGAATTGTACTTTCTATCCAATGATTTTCATTGTCAGCATCAAATCTTTATATTTATACTAGCTTGGTAAAATTTATAGTTAATGTATTTTTATGATTTTGTTTTCTTGAGCAATAGTAGGTCATCAGAAATCTTTAACTTCAGTTTAATCCTATGCAACTTGAATACTCTTATAGGTCCATATTTTAGTTTTACCTTGTTTTTAATATAAAAGTGATTATTTTGATTTTTGTTTTAACTGAGTCAGACTTTGTTGCATTTTATCCATATGTTTGCCTCTTCTGTTTTTAGTTAACTAATCCTGCTACATCTTAATTTTTCCTCCTTTCTTCTGGACTTAATTCCCTCTGTTCAAAGTACAGTTTCTGAAAGTTTATACAAAAGAGCCTTTAAGTAATAAATCTTTATGTTTCTTTGCCTTACCTAAAAATACAAGTCAAAGAAATGCTCTGATTTAGGCCATGGTTGATAATTCATTTCTCTTTTCATTGGCTTCTTTTTTTCTCTATTCTAGCAGAGAATTAAGGGAATTGCATTTTGAATGTAGTATTTAATATAGAAGTCTCAGTTGCCTCTCTTCAGCTCTCCTGGTTTGTAATCTCTTTTTATCATCAACAATCAAAAATAATTTATTATATATTTATGCAATAAAATGCATGTGATTACCAAGGTGTATTCCCCAAATATGCAAGTGAGAAAAAATTAAAGCCAAACACAAGAGAATATATATTCTTTGGTTTTATTTATTTAACATTCAAAAGTGTTAAATAAATAAAATGATCAATGATAATATAACCCAGATTTCCTTTGCGATTTGCAGTGACTTGGTTGGTGACTAGCTTTTCCTCACCCTTGTAAAATTCTTCTTTTGATCAAGCCAGTAGTTATTTGATTGCACTTCTGTTACTTGAAATACAGACAGCTTAATAAGTTGAAGACCCACCTGTTACAAAAGGCCAAGAAAAACTTAATAAGATATCACAAACACCATGTAGACTCAGAACTGAATTGGATTGACTAAATAATCTATCACAACAACAAAAATAGGAAGCAGGGTCTACTGTTTCAACTGCATTAAAGGCTCATTCTGGGAAATGCTCACAGGATGCTTGTGGGGCAAAGATCCAAATAGAATTTCTAAAGTAAAATTTTTATTGAGATGTAACACACATAGATAAAGGTGTAATCTCTTTCTATAGACCTATTGATGCTCAAATCTTTTTTTGTTTTTGTTTTTGTTATCAGCAGTACTGTCCATTTACCCATTTTATTTTCTGTTCGTTCTTCATTTTGAAAACTTTGGGATTTCCTTGTGCATTCTTAAGTAATTTATTGAATTGTACTCATGATTTCTGGGCATTTTAATTTGAGATATGTTTTCAGAGTATATATTTTGTTATCCTACAGATAAAATTTTCTGCCTTTGGTTTTGTAGTGTGCAAATGTCTTGCTTATCTTAGCATGGGTAATGAGCATTTCATAGTGCCTTTAAACTGCTGCTTTTTCTTTCTTAAAGTTTTTACCCAACAGCACCTCCACAGAAAAGAAAAAACATGGTATAAAGATGCTGGTAAAAAGTTTCAAAGGAAGTAAAATGGTAAGAAATGCTTACATAGAAAACATACTTTGAACATTCAGCATTATGTGTCACCTACACAATGGGACTTATTAAATACTACTTCATAACTATAGACTAAACCAATTTGTCATTCAGTCAAATTGGATTTCATACTTTAAAAGATGGATTTATGCTACAATCTTTAAGATGAGGGAGCTATTACCTGGGAATAAAAGGAAATGTTCTCATTCTGAATATAAATTCTTAAAATATGCATTGCAATTAACTAATTTTCTGGAAAATTCTAAAATGTCTAGCACAATTTTAAGCCTATGTAGTACTCTGATTTGTAAAATTTTTAAAAAATTGATAATATATTTTTTAAATTATAAATAGAATTTAAAACATTCTATAATCATTCTAAAATTGATTTTCTCTATGTTGAGTAACCTTACTTAGTTATCTACAGTAAAACTATTTGGCCTTGACAGCTTTTAAATGAAAAGTAAATTATTCAAGTTTTTTTTTTCATTTTTATCTTCATTTCATAGAGAATAACAGAGATAACAAATGGCCAGTTCTTATTTATAACATTAGGCAAAACACTAGCATAGGGGACATTGTTCAAATCATATTACTCATTTAAATGAGCTCAAGATTGGTCATTTCTTATTGAGTTTCACATACATATAACTACAATGTGGTATTTATGGTCATTACCATAGCATATGAAAAATGATTAAGCATATCATCTTGTCGATAAAATGTGGGACCATCTAAAGTTCAATAATAAAATATGGTACTTTAGAGAAATAGTATACATTATCATAAAAATGAAAGATATTATTTATGTTGGTGCAAGAAAATATTTAATAAAGAAATAGGAGATCACCATTAAGCCTTTTTCCCCTTCCACTTTATTTTTTTAGATTTTATACTAAGTCCATCTATATTTTACATTGCTACAACACAAATTTAAATCAACATAAAAGGGCATAAAAGCAAATAAATTTCCACTGAGTTTACAGTTTAAATAGAAATCAATCCAAGTGAAAAACATAGTAAATTGACTGTAAGAAATTTAGTATGAATATATAAACTAACAACACAATAAATGAACTGCAAAAATTCTCTACAACTATATTCGGTCAGCATATTTTTGGTATAAATATTAACATTGCTATTTGAACACTTACATGTATATGACAGATAAACCAAGTAGTTATGTAAAGCCATTAAGAATCTAGACTTTTTTAATTAAGAAGAGAAATGAACAGGAAGTAAAATAAGTTAAAATTCTAAAATCTTACATTTGAACTATAAATATCAATAGGTCTGTAATATTATTGTCTCAAAAGTATTTGTACTCTAATAAATGAAAAGGCCAAGAAATGGAACAAGTCAGTATCCACCAGGAACATAAAACACTGCACCTCTATTTACCACAGAAACCCATGCTTTTTTCTTAGAGATCCAGCTAAGGCAATGAAGAAGTGGAGCAGATGCGCTGAGACAGTGTGCTATAGCAAAAGACAAGGAAGCCATGAAAAACTACTCCGATCTTGCCCAACACACTTGATAAACCCAAACAGGTACTTGCTGATAAGATGTGAGACACTCTGAAGTTTCATAAAATTATGGTAGCAATGGATTGAAAATCTGCACTATGTCATACTTTGTAAAGTCAAAACTTACATTAATGAACAAACACACACAAAAAGGAACCCAGGTGCATTCAACTTTCAAGCTACACTCCCAGCTCTTTTTATTTCTTATTTTGAAATAAGGTCTTGCTAAATTGATGTGTCCTTCATCTTTGCTGAGGCTGGCCTCTAACCTGTGATCCTTCAGTCTCAGCCTTTTAAGTGTGGGAATTACAGGGATGTGCCACACTGTGCCTGGCACACACACACACACACACACACACACACACACACAATGTTTATTGAGATAAATAGACTTCCCCTAACTTGATTGCTAGATTTACATGTTTCAAATTTGATGTTGGTGCAAATGTGTCATGTAGTCAGAGGGAGATATATTTGTACTTCTGAATTTTGCTTTTCTTTCAGGTAGTGATATGCGCTAGAATAGTCTCTCTGGACGAAGTGGCAGCTCCTGGTCAGCCACACGGTAACTAGGGGACACACCCAGGACTCTGTAAGACTAAGCTCTGATGTCCACCAGGTCAAGTGCATTACACACATTTGTATTTTCATAACAGTTTGCTAATGGTTTGTCAGAGATAATCCCAACGTAAATTAGGGACATCGGTATTACAAGATAGTATAAAACGAATTCATTGTCAGGAAAAGTGACAAAGGATAATAATCAGGCCTTTCTTCTGCCTCCCCTTCTTCCTCCCATTGTCTTTTCTTTATGTAAATTTGAAACATTTTGCCCTCTGTCTCCCCCAAAATATTTACCTAATCTGAAACCCTAGAAATCCTTGTCTCATTTCACTTAGACTTTATGTCATGTTTACCACTCTACATTTCCTTGTCCTTTATTTGTCTTTCCACTGAAATCTTTCTCTAAGCCTAAAAATAGTCAAAAAATTCATTTGACTAGGTGATGGAGCTAGTCAAGTTTAGAGATCAGAATCTAAACTTAATTATTATTACTCTGTTTATTGTTCCACGTTGAATGTGATCTTCATGAGGACAAAAGTCACATATTTTATTATTATAACATCAAGGCTTAATGCAGCATCTGGAACTTTTAGCTATTCAATCAGTGTTTTGATTAAATTGAGAAAATACATCTACAAATACACAAAATTATTTCCAAAAGGATGTCTTGATTAGTTTACTTAATACGCCTTTTGTTATTACTACATTAGAAAATTCTAATACATTCTATTATATTTACATATTTTGAAAGATTTAGTCATATGATTAACAAACTCATAATTTATTGCTTTTTAAATAGCTCATTTCTTTAAAGAGATGCTATTTAACAACCTTGGATACATATGTTGTTTGGTACTCAGTCTTCCCTAGACAAATTGAACTGTCTTCAGACAATGTCTCATATTTTTCAGATTAAGAAAGTAACAAAATCTTCAAGTAATTAATGATAATTATAACAAGAAATGACATTTAATAAGTGGGTGGCTAAGAAATTTAGAGAGCCCTCATGATTTGAATGACTAATATATTTTGATCTCAAAAAGATATAATTTGCCCAGGCGTGGTGGTACACACTATAATCCCAGTACCTGGGATGCTGAAACAGGAGGATCCCAGGTTGGCAACCAGCCTTAAATACTTACTGAGTCTTCCTTCAACTTAATGAAAACATATTTTCACATAAAAAAATAATAGGCCTGGGGATATAGCTCAAAGGTAGAATACCTCTGGATTGCATCTTCAGTAACACACACACACACACACACACACACACATACACACACACACACACACTAAAAAATATAAAAAATAGGTGTCTGGGAGTATAGCCTGGAGGTAGAAGGGTTTCCAGGAACCCTAGTACCACCTAAATAAATAAATAAATAAATAAATAAATAAATAAATAAATAAAACATGATGTATTATGTTTGAAGAAAACATATGTTCAGCAAATATGAGGAGGTAAATTGTACTCAATCATGAAGAAGGGCACAGATTCAGGTATCTATCACAATGAGCAGATTGGAAATAACTCTAAAGTTTCAATACAAGGAAAGTACCCATTTTATAGTTGTAGCCCCAGAACAAAATTATGTTAAATCGAAACTTCAGTAGTAAAGATCACCCAACAACCTGTAATAGAGAATAGAACATTTCCTGATCAGCTAAAATAAAACTCTTGGTTCCCTCCACAGTTAATTTTTATTGTAATGTGTAAGTCAATAATGCTCTTAAAAGAACGTGTCTCAGTCCATTTGAGGAGTAAGTCACTTCCAAGTACAGTACCAATAATGACCATTCTGGAACTGCTTTGGAAATCTCAGCAAAGCTTTTCCACACAGTAAAGTTATGCTAGAATAGTCTGTTTGACCTTTCAAATGACAGATCATAATGATTTAATATGTAGGCACTGGGGCCATATTTCCTGCGTTCTAATCCCATCTGTAAGATTTACTAACAGAGAATGTCTGAAAAAAAAAAAAGCTTTCTCACCCTGAGAAGGCAACAAAGACTTCTCTCTTAGTTTGCATATTTTAAATTGAATCTATTAGCTGGGCCTGGGGAGGTGGAGACCCGAGGATGGTGGTTTGCAGACAGCCTGAGCTATTTAGTGAGGCCCTTAGCAACTCAGTGATTCCCTGTTTTAAAAAATAAAAGGACTAAAAAAATAGGGCTGGGATGTAGCTTGGAGGTAGAAAGCCCCTGGGTTCCATTCCCAGTACTATAATAAATAAATACATAAATAAATAAATAAATAAATAAATAAAGTTTATTAGTGAAAATTACTTCATAAATTGTTAGTGATTATTATCATTCTATCAGCAGCATCAATCACTTTCTTCCATTCATGATTCATTTAAGACACGTGAAGCTGAGTGTGGTGGCACATGCTTGTAATCCCACCATTTGGGAGGCTGAGGTTCAAAGCCAGCCTCAGCTACTTAGTGAGGCTTTCGGCAAGTTAGGGAGACCCTGTTTCCAAATAAAGTATAAAATAAGTCAGGGAGTATAGCTCGGAGGTAGAAAGCCTCTGGGTTCCACCCCCAGTACCACCCCAAAAAAAAAAAAAAAAAAAAAAAAGACACATGAAGTGGAAAAGCTTTTCTTTTCTTCTTTCTTTCTTTTTTTTATGGTACTGGGGGTGGAACCCAGGGCTTTTTTTTTTTTTTTTTTTTTTTTTTTTTTTTTACCTCTGGGTATCCTCCCAGACCTATTTTACACTTTATTTGGAAACAGGGTCTTACTAAGTTGCTGAGAGCCTCACGCAGTGGCTAAGGCTGGCTTCCAACCTGTGCAATCCTCCTGTCTTAGCTCAAAAGTTCTGGGATTACAAGCGTGCACCACCACACCCAGCCTAGAAAAGCTTTTAATACTTAATACTTGGATCACACATAAATTGTTTCCCCTATAAATATTTATCAATCATTATTGCCAACAAGAATATGCATAATTTAAAATATATTTTTCAGAAATATTTTTTCAAGTTTGGGAAGAACCAAAATATTTGTATAAATTTAAGAGATTAGCTGTTCAAAAGTGATTCAATTTTAAAAAAACCTCCTATTTTAGGGAAAATGTTATTTTATAAGATGCTAATTATTCAATCCTTATTTGCATACCTGTCATAAACTTTTTTTATTATCAATACTTGTATCCTCATCTTGCAAACAAAGCAGTCTTTAAGGGGGGGAGGTCACCAGTGGAAGATCACACAGTTCAGTATGTGACAGCTGGGACTAGATATAGACTCAATACTCCAAAGTCCCTGTCCATTAAGTTACCAGAGCATACAATACAGTAATTCCAGAAGAAAAAGTGTAGAGTTATAAAAATATCCATCCATGAATATAATGGTGGAAGAGAAATCCCAGGGGAACACAGGAGGGTGATGGCCCAGGGCAGGGTGGTAGTGGGGAGAAGAGTAATTAATGAAAGTAACACTTTCATTGACATTATATACATATATGAGCATATCAATGCTAATGTCATTATCATGTATGGGGAAGAGGGGATAGGGGAAGGAACCAGCCCACCAAGTGATGTGTTGCATGTATGACACTATCACCATGAGCTACATTATGATGTGAGACTATAATGCATTAAAAAAGTATATTAAAAGTAGAAGTTTGTTGCCCTAAAATTCACAGCTGAAATGTTGAAACTCTAACCCCAATATGACTATATACGTCAACTGATTCCAAAAGTTGAATGTCCATATAACAAGAGATACTGGACAGCTATTGTCTCTCCTTCTCACAAATATGTCTCCCTCCTTCAATATGAAGACACAGATTACTTGAAAGCTTTGAAGAGAACTCTCACCAGAAACAAGATCGTACCAGGTTTTGAAATGGAACTTCTAGTCTCCAGAACTGCAAGGAAATACATTTCTGTAGTTTAAAGCATCTAGTCCATGGTATTTTGCCATGGCAGTCTGAGATGGTTACTACCTAGCTTAACACTCATTCTCAGAGGCAGCAATTACATTTGTATAATAGCCAATGAAAGAGACTTGAAAACTTCACACAGAAGGTGCTTTCACATTTTCTTCAGTTAATACTTTTGTTTTCTTTAGCTTCTTCAGCATGTCCTATCTTTTGTTCCTTTAGCCTTGATTTATTAGTGTCTAGGTAAAATTTAACAAAGTACATTCAACAGGTCCAGGATGTCATTTTCCCAAACTTGGGTTTCCAAATCACTAAGCCAATAGCCCCCTTTAATTCCAGTTCCTTAGGAAATCCTTCTGTGTTTATTATTTGGCCGGAGTGCCTGGTGATAATAGACAGGCTATGATTTTCTGTCTTTCCCCTGAACTAGAATTCAAATGAAGGATATGCTAAACACAGCTGTTGCTGTGGGTAATGACATTCAGTGTGTGAATGCTGCATCCAGATTCCATTTTAAGGCAGCCATCTGTCCTTTCACTGGCAAAATAACGGAAGATTTATACTTTAATAAAACCACTCACATAAGTGCAACCTGCACTCCTTCATGTGCCCTCCGTGCAGCTCACATTCATTAGTGGGTTTTCTTTAGGCTTTTTCTAGCTGGGAGACTATGGAGTGACATGCTGGACCTGCTAAGACCAAACACAGGGTTTTAGCATAATACATTTTGGACTCATTATGGTTTTCAGTAAATCTTCACAGACTGACATGAATGTCATGAAATTTAAAAGATTAAGAACCATTCTCTATTTTTCAAGGCCTCTGCAGACTCCTATTCATTCAGCCTTGCAGAGTTTATAAAACCTTTTCCTTCCTTATTTAATTTAATATGTAGACCAACCTGGGGGATTGCCTGAGGTCACACAATCCATTAGCACAGATGCCTACTCAAAAGGTTCTTCATCCAAATTCCTTGCCCTTCTCATCAACCCTCAGTATTACCTATTTAGCTATGTGCTGAGTTATTTCATATTGTCATTGTTGATAACAATTTTTACATCCTTTTCATGGGTCAGGCATTATACTTATTGCTATATTAGTTTTCTTTCACTGTGATGAAATATCTGGCATAAAAATAACAAAACAAAGAAAAGATTTATTTTAACCCACAGTTTCAGAGGTGGACTGAAACCTCAGCCTCATGGTTCTATTGTTTCTGAGACTGGGATGAGGGAGAGCACCACCATAGAAAGGCCTGCAGCTTCGGACATCACTTCAGAGCAGAGACTAGGGACAAAATAAACTCCTAGGCACACACCTACTTCATCCATTTCTTCTAAGTAAGATCATCTGTTCTTCCCAACTCCCAACAGCACCAATCAACTGAGAATTGAGCCTTTAGCCCAGGGCCTGCGTTGGACTCAGAACATCCAAGCCCCAGCATTACTTTAACTGTTATTCCATTTGACCTTTAACATTATGAAGACGTAGACACTATTGACCGGAAATACCTAATACAAGAAGTTAGAAGAAATTGTTTGCATACAGAATTCAGTCCCACATTCATCTTCAAATACAAGTAAACAAATATTTTATGGCATTCTTTTTGTAGTAAGTTCTGTTACTATCTATCTCCTTGGTTCCCATTTGCTTATTTTTGTTTTATTTCTTGTCGAGTTTAGGTAGTTTTACTCATGTTTCAAAAAAATGTCACAGGCCATGTGTGGTATCATATACCTGTAAACCCAGTACTTAGAAATCTGAGATAGAAGGCTCACAGGTTCATGACCAGCCTCGGCAACTTAGTAAGTCCATATTTTAAAATAAAAGAATAAAATAAGGCTGAGTGAGAGTGTAGCTTAGATGTAGAATATACCCCCATGCACACAAATCAAAGACAAAAACAAAAAGAGCAAAAACAAAAATTTTCACAAACTCAGAAACCTTATTTGCTAATTAATTTACTTCTATGTATTATTATATCATTCTTTCTTCCAAATTCAACTTCCTATTGACTCCAATTAATTTGTGGCTTTTGTCATTAAGAAGCAGAAAGTTTAAAATTAGTAGGCGAAAAAATATTTTTCATCTACTATTTGATAATACATTTAAACTAGTTGGCCATTCACTGAATAAGTAATTTCTCAGTGTCTATCATGTGCTTAAACACTGTTCTGAGCACTTAAATTAAAACACAAAAACTATAGACAAGGGCACCTGCCTTTGTGAAATGTGTGCTCTAGTGTAGAAATTTACTCTTCTTAAATTTCTGTTGTCCCAGGAAAACCTAGGGTATCTTTTCATCCATTTTCTAGAGTATCTTTGGTACATTTATAAAGATGTGTATGCTATAACTTTACTATTCAAGCTGTTGCATATAGACTACTGGTCATGGCACCATTTTGTTTGAGAAAGCAAACCATAGATCCCAAGATAAAACTACTGAAGGAGAAACTACATTCAAACCGAGATAACCACAGTTCTTTGCACTCCCACTAAAATTGAGAAAGTTCCACTTTATAGAAATCCAGTGGAAATTATTTTCACCTGAGATATCTTTTCCTCTTAGTGGTCTTAAAACCAAGATATGTGATATACAAATACATGTTGTTTTGTGTTTGGAATGTTTAATATCTCTCTAAGTTATAAAAAACTAGTAACTAATAATATTTTTGTTGAGTGAGTGAAAAAAATTTTCAAACAAATATCATTTAGTATATTTAAAATATAACTAATTAAATTAATATTTTGGAATTGTATAATTATTGAAATGAGGAATAATATACTTTATTTTTATAAGAATCTTTCTGTATATACTCCAGACTCTGAAATATAATGAATGCTAAAGCTGTCATAAATGGAGTATTTTCTACATTTAAAAATGTGTATATATATATATATATATATATATATATATATATATATATATTCTACTTGTCTATCTCTATTTTGTGACATTTTAAAAAAATACAGACTTTTTAAAAAAAACTAACATATCAACTGCTTCACCAGAAATTGACACACAACCCAGAAAAATATATTCATGATTTAGCTTACCTTGCACACTCTACATACCAAGCAAACAAAAACTGCACCTACTTGCAGTAAGAGCATTGCATCTGTCTATTTTTAGGACAGACAGTTACATCTTTGTCTCCATGCTGCAGGGAAACTGAGCATTTGTGGAAAAGTTTAGTGCATTACTCTACTTAATAATCAAGGGCTCACACAGATATTTGTGTATAAAAAAGGCCAACTAATAAGTTTATCTTCTTCAAAATAAATACATTTCATACTATATTTCTCACATGTATTATATGATCTATTTCAAAAATTAAATTATAAAAATGATCAATTATTGAATTACAGTTTCTTTATTACATTTTCCTCCATGTTTGATTTGCTTCCTGTAATCACTTTTCTAAAAATGAAAAAAGGAAGCAACAAAATACATTACATATTCCACATGACTCTCCTCCATGTCCAATAAATGCTTCATTTTATATATTAAATAATATTTTACACATGCCTATGTCTAAAACTTTGTTTCTCTAGTAATATATGTAATATTTTGCTGTAATATAATTCTGGAAACCTTCCTTTAAGTTTAAAACATTCTTTAAATCTTAATGTAAGCCAGGTTTGGTGGCACACACATGTAATCCCAGTACTTGGTAAGCTGAGACAGGAGGATCCCAGGTTTGTGGCCAACCTTAGCTCCTTAGTGAGACCTTCTGCAACTTAGTGAGACCCTGTTTCAGAATAAAGAATAAAAAATAGGGCTGAGAGTATAGCTCAAAGGAATAAAGACCCTGGGTTCAATCCCTAGTACTGCAAAAAAATTAAAAAAAAAAGTAGACTTGGAAAAGATGGAAAAGATAGCAATGATAGTCCCAAGCCAGGCGTGGTGGTGCACACTTGCAATCCCAGAATTTGGGAGGCTGAGACAGAAGGATCACAGTTCCGGGAAAGCCTCAGCTTCTTAGTGAGACCTTTTGCAACTCAGTGAGACACTGTTTCAAACTAAAGAATTAAAAAATTGAGCTGGGATTGTAGTCCAGAGGTAGAATGCCCCTGGGTTCCATCCACACACAGTACTACAAGTAAATCAATCAATCAATCAATCAATCAATCAATGAAATGATAATCTCGTATAAGTGCTATCCTAGCTTCCCTTAACACTAACATACAGCCATAGTACAATCATCAAATCTAAGATACTGACATTGATACAAAAGTATCAGTGAAACAACAGTCATCATTTAACTTTTCCCCAGGTTTTCCACTTAGCTGTTTTCTATTTATATGTTTCGGAGTATAGATATAATTATCATATATTCGTTGTAGCCTCCAATATGTGATATTTTCTTCATCTTTCTTTGTTGATCATGAAGTATTTTGGAAAGTAGAATCATTTATTTATTAAAATAATTTCAATTTTATGGTTTGGGATAAAAATTCCTTCAGGTTACATTGAAGGCATGGTTTTTTAAGAAGCCTATCTGTACACCAGATGTGATGTGCCCTTTTTCTTTGCCTCAGAGAATATTTGGTATCACTGTGTCCTACTCTAGTGAGGGTAATTGTGAATCTCTTAGGGCAGCTGTTTGTCTGCTCAGTTCTCTCCACTGTGAAGTTGCTTTGCTTTTACTTACTGAATTTTACTCAAGATGAGTAACCAAGACTAGCCCACAGGCAAGGGGGAGGATAATTTAAGCTCACCTCTCAAGGGAACCAATATGAAAGACTTGGTAGACATTTTTAAGCCACATTAACTAATAAATAATTTGGGTAAGAAGCTTCTCTTCTACCTCTTACTTTCTTCCTCTTCCTTTTTTCTCTCCTCTGTCCCCCTCTTCCTACCCTTTTTTTAAATGTTTATTATTGTTGTTGTTATTGTTACTTTAATACTACCTTGTCTTCTGGTATGGCAAGTGTCCCAAGGGCATCTTACTTTTCTCTTCCAACAGTTCTAATACAAGATATTTCTCCAAGAAACCCTGGTTCCTTTAATTAGAGAGACCAATGTATGGGTTACATTGCTAGTGGGGAGACTGCTTCAAGTATCTCTCAGTTTATGGGCCTGGAAAATACATGTAGGTAAATTAAATCTTGTAGATAAACATCTATATTTCTATATCCATTTATATGTGCACAATACGCTTTCATATTGTTATCTCCAAGTTCAACCCTAACCTGCATCTATTATTTGCTTAATTATAACTTCTTTCTTCTACAGTAATAGAGTTGGATTACTTTATATTGTATTTAATTACTTACTCAACTATAATATACAGGATATGATAGCTTTAGAATTGTTAACCCAAATACTTTAGGCTTGTTTACTAAGGAACAGTATTTGGATACAATTGTATTTTATCTTTTAGTCTGTAGTCAAAACATAATTTTATGAGTTACATAAGGCAGTTCTTTTTATTCTTATCTTGTTTCATTTTGGGTATGTCCTACATTAGTAATATAATTAGATATATTAGTCACATTTTCATTTCATATTGGGTCTCTCCTCTACTTCTGTTAATCTGGTTGATTTTTTAAAATATGTGTATAGTAATATTCACTTTTTGTGCTGTATACTCTTAAGGGTTTGACAAATACATTGATTCTGTGTCTAGAGCACAATACCATATGGCATAATTTTATTTTTCTTTAAATTCTTTGGGATATGTGAGATATGCATTAAGGTGTTTTGGTTATTACTGTTTACCACTGTATCTCCTCTGAATTTTTGACAAAAAAATTGGTTGTATTATGTAAGCCTTTTTTTGAACTCTATATTCTTTATATTTACATATGCATCTATCCTTTTGCTAAAGAATATTTGGGATATTTTGTAGTCAAATTGTCCGCCCACAACTAACATCTTGAAACTGCTGATAGGTTAATGTCCTTATAGTTTCTATTTTCTATAATATCACATAAGTAAAATTGTACAATTGATTCTTATTCTTTTCGTAGTAAAATGCTTTGAAAATGTATCCATGCTGGATAAATCCATATTTAATTAATTTTTATAGCTGAGTAACATTGCATTGCCTTGATGTATCTAAATGTACTTTATCATTCATCTGTTGAAAGATGTTTGTTTTGTTTCTAGTTTTTTCTCCAATTATAAATAAAACAAACTTTTTCATACAAACTTCTGGATGAACATAAGTTTTCAGTACACTAGGGTAAATATCTTGGGTTGGAATTACTAAGTCTTACATTAGTGTGTCTTTAACTTAAAAAAAAAAAAAACTGCCAAGCTGTATTCAGTGGTGGTCATACCAATTTTTTTTTATTTCTTATAGAAATATGTGAAAATACCAGTTTCTCAGCATTTCAAAAGCTCCTGTTTCCAGATTGGTTTGTGTAGTTTTTTTTTTTTTAAACATAACACATCTACAGTAATGTGCCATTTTGACTTTAATTTGTATTTTCCTAAGGATTAATGATGTTGATCATTCTTTCATATGTTTATTTGTCATCCATACATGTTGTTTTGTGAAGAGTCTGTTCAGATCTTTGAAAATATCTCTGGTGTAATTGTTTGTTTATCAAGTCTTTATATATTCTAGACAGAATTACTTCATCAGACATAAGGGTTGCAAATATTTCATTTCAGGTTTTGGCATGTCTTTTATTCTTCTAACAGTATCTTTCATAGAGAAAATGTTTTGTTTTTTACAAGTTCTGAGTTTTTTTTTTTCTTCTTAAGATTTCTCTTTTGCTTTCATATTTTAAAATGACTTTACTAAACTCAAAGTCATAAAAGTTCCTTTCTCTTAAAAAGTTTACCTTTAGATCTGGGATGCACTTGGAATTAATTTTGTACTAAATGTGAGATATGCATTAAGGTTTTGAAGTTGCATTACTGGTCTTTCTAACTTAAAATGAATTGCTTTTTTTGTGGGCTTTATGAGTAGGCATGGAGAAAGCATTATCCAGTGGTAAATATTACCACTGGATCACTTCTGAATTTTTGACAAAAAATTGGTTGTGTTATGTAAGCCTTTTTCTGTACTCTATATTCTTTATATTTACATATGCATCTATCCTTTTACTAATAACCAATTTTTTTCTTTGTTTTTTTTTCTTCTTGGTACTAGGAATTGAACCTAGGGAAATTCTACCTCTGAACTAGACCTCTAGTATTTTATAATTTTTGGTCAGAAGCAGAGTATGTGTAAGTATTTATTGGGGGTACTGATTTGAGCTGTATTAAATCCATATGTCAAATTAAGGAAAGTAAATATGATCACATCATTGAATCTTCTAACTCATGAATAATATATATTAATTATCTGATTTGAAAACTAGAATTATATATACATATATATTATGAAACATTAATATATATACAAACTGAACACATTCATATATATATACATACGTATATAGACATGCTATATTTTTAGTTAAATATATCTCATTTTGTTTACTTCTCCATTTTCAATTTTAGCTGGATAGAGAACGGTGTGTGTGTGTGTGTGTGTGTGTGTGTGTGTGTATGTGTGTGTGTGTGTGTGTGTGTTTATTTAACACTTTAAAAAGGACACTTTTCTCTTTTTTCTCTTCATTTATTTTAGAAATATGTTATCGTTTGTATTCTTTTCTACCATAGGTAATATTTTTATTTTTTTACTGCCTAAAAGATGTTCAAAACTTTGGGTTTTAATAGTTTCAGCATACATTAGTCAGGGTTCATTTGAGCAACAGAACTCACTGGATATGTATATTATAAAGGGGAATTTATTAAATAAACTCACAATCCAAAATGTTGTAGCCCCAAGGAACCTTCTACATATAGAGAGCTCACCAGCAACTAAGTGGTATAACAGCTGAAGTCTCAGAATGGGAACAAAAGATAATATAGTCCCATTCTAAGATGGAAAGGCCTGGAAACTCTCTGGATAAACATTGGTGAAAGTCAAGTTCCAACAGCAAAAAGGACTAACGTCCAATATCCCAGGGGAGAACAGATATGCTCCATGAACACTTTTATACCACTTTCTCTGTCCTTTCATCTGGGTCCCTGTCTATCAGAACAGTGCTGACCACATTCAGAACAGAGTAACCCCTTCAATCTACCTTTCAACATGCCAATCATTCCATTTATACACCCAGAGACACATTTTAGGTGTTTTGTTATCCCAACAAATTGACAACCTGATTAAGCATCACAAGCCCACCCCTTGTCAACTTGACAACTAGTCCTTTCTCTTTAAATCATACTGATTCCTAAATCTGTATCCTCGATCTTCCAGCCCTGTTCTTTCCAATTTCCCAACCATCCAGCCAAACCTTTGGCTAGAGCCCATGAATCACTATATAAATGTACATCTGGTCATTTTTTTCTCCCAAGAAAAAAGCACAAGTAGATTCACTGAATTCATTTCTACGCCCTGAGTAGATTTTTCTTCACCACTGTCCTTCAGGGATATTCTGGAGTGGGGCTGAAGTGCTATAGCTATCTTATCTTGGGTAGCACCTGCATATTGCACAAAATCATCTGTAAATTAGGCTCAAGTTAGCTCTTCCTTTGCCAAGCGATCACTGGTACAGCACATGAGGTCATAGGTTGAATGCTGGGAGACAAAAAGCACTGTATTAGTAGTTTGATTCATGGGCATTTGGGCTGCTTCTTTCTGTAACTTACTTTTGCTTTCATGACCTGCTCAGGGCTGGTCACCAATGTACCATTTCCATTAGATGATGGACTGCTGCTGCACAAGTGCAACTTTATGGCTTGCTGGGTTGGATGATTAGGAAGCTATGGTCACAAGGTAACATGTCAGCCTATGTTCAAGCATTTAGTTTCTACTAAGGTGAAGTAGCAATCTGAGTTGCATCTAAAAGGGGGAGTCATTGTCTGCAGATGGCAGGAGGGCCTTGCTCCAAACTCTCAAGGGCCTCTTATATGATTCAACTCTGGGAGCTTGCCCAAGGCTGTGGACAGCATATCTACCTGCCACCGGCACTCAAGTACCATAGGGGCTGTTGGATTATAGGGTCAAAGTGGCAGAGTGGCCTGGATAGGAGCTGGACCTGTTGCAAAGCCTTCTCTTGTACTGGGTCTCGCTCAAACTAGCAGCTTTTCGAGTCATTTGCTAGATGTGTCAGAATAACACACCCAAGTGAGGGTTGTGTTGCCTCTAAAAGCCAAATAGGCCTGCCAGGCATTGTGATTCTTTCTTAATTGCAGAAAGGGACAGATACAACTTATCCTTTACTCAAGAAGAAATATCTCAGTATGCTTCATGCTACTGGACTCCTGGAATTTTCCTGAGGTAGAAGGTCCTTGAATTCTAGTTGTTATTCTAGTTATTTTTTATTTTCTGTCACATAATTGCTTCATTAACAAGTCTAAAGTGGTACCATTTGCTTACTTGGTAACATAATGGACCAGTGTAATATCTTGTGGAAGAGAGAAGTAATCAATATCTTTGTAAACTAAGTTATGACACAGGACTAGAGAGTAGATATACTCCCAATGTAGTACAGTGAAGTTGCAGTACTGGTCTTTCTAGCTTAAAAGGAATTGATTTTTGTCGGCCTTACGGATAGGCATGGAGAAAGAATTAGCCAAATCAATAGCTGTATACCAGATACCAAGAGATGTGTTAATTTGCTAAAACTAGAAAACCACATCTGCACAGCAGCTACCACTGGAATTATCACCTCGTTAAGCTTAAGATAATCAGCTGTCATTCTCCAGGTTCCATCTGTCTTTTGCACAGGCCACATAGGAGAGTTAAATGGAGATGTGGTGAGAATCACCACTTCTGCATCTTTTAAGACCTTGGTGGGGACATTATTAAGTTCTGCAATTCCTCCAGGTATGGGACATTGTTTTTGATTCACTATTTTTTCAAGTGGAGGAAGCTTTAACAGCTTAGATTTGGCCTTTTCTATTAAAATAACCCTGACTCCACAGGCTAAGGAATAAATGTGAGGAATCTGCCAAGTTCTAAGTATGTCTTTACCAATTATGCATTCTGGGACTCTGGAAATAACCACAGTATGAGTTCATGGACCTACTAGACCCACTATGAGTCAGACCTTGGCCAAAACTACTTTGATCACCTGACTTCCATAAATGCCTAATTTGATCAGGGGAGTGCAGTGACATTTTGGAACTCTTTGAATTAACATCAATTCAGGACCCATTTGTCTGTCTAGTAGTTCCCAAAAGTTCTGATCATCTTCTTTTACTCAGTGTACAGTTAATCTGGTGAAAAGCCATAGGTCCCTTTAAAGAAGAATGAGAGAAATATTACCAGTAAAACTTTGGGGTTCTGTACCAAGGTCTTTCCTCTAGAGGACCTGGCTTTCACTTTAGTCAAGGGTTTCAGTTCTGAGTCTGTATACTGGTTTGAATCTGGGAATTGGATGAGGGGCTGTGATTTCTTGCCACTATGATTTAAAATAGATTCTGGTATATTTGACTTGCTGAATATTTCTGCTTACAGACAGAATATTTTTCTATTTCACTTCTAAAAACACTAATATTGATCACCCAATGCCATAGTTCAACAAGGTAGACCATTCTTTCCATTGATTCCCCTCTGCAGTTCTTCATGGTAAGTGTGACCACCTTGCCTGAGGTGGTTGAGAGCTGCTACTTGGCCCCTACCACTCTGGCATCCTTCAAATTTAAGTCTCTCATCTGAGCATGGTGGTGCACATTTGTAAACCCAGCATTCAGAAGGCTAAGACCAGATGATCGCCATTTGTGGACAGCCTCAGCTACTTAGTGAGGCCATCCGCAACTTAGTGAGACCTTGTTTCAAAATAAAGGAAAAAAAAATAGGGCTGGGAGTATAGCTCAGAGCTTGAAGGCCTCTGGGTTCCATCCCCAGATCCACACAAAAAGAAAGAAAGAAAGAAAGAAAGAAAGAAAGAAAGAAAGAAAGAAAGAAAGAAAGAAAGAAAGAATAATTAAGTCTCTCAACTGAGTGACAATAGCTCCCACAGTAATATCCAGAATACAAAGGATGGCAATTGAAAGATCTCTTCAAAGATATTGGTGGTCTTCTTACAAATTTATTTCTTAAAGTACTGATGAAAGGCAAATCTTTCTGGACCTATTCACTGTAGAAGAGAAAGTCTTCCATAGAAAATTTACTCTAGCATTCCAATCATTGTGAGCCATTGAATTTCTTTTTCCACAGAAAACCAAGGGATATAAGGCATTTCCATCTCATTCACAGTAGGCCATCTTTTGATCTATACCTCAGCCAATGAACCAAATAAACTATTAGTGCCCCTTTAAAGACTGTGAGCTACTTTTAATCTAAAATCTTTGATTAATAAGCTCATTTTAATAAATTCAGCCTGGTCTAATTGTAAGTTCCTTTCACCACCCCACACCCTTATATATCTATTCTCATATGTGTTTTTCATACCTTTGCTTGCATGAATTAGAAAACTCAAGAAGTTCCTTTGGAGTGTAGAGGAGTCTGTACCTCATCTCTAGATGCATGCTTAGATTTGCTTATAGTTAAAGATCTGAACACTAAAGTAGCTGGTGAGAGTGGGTCCTGAGAAGTATCATCACCTTTTTCAGTTTCCATAGGCAACGCTGGGTTAGTTCCCTCAGGGAAAGGTGGAGAAGCCAATTGTATAGGAGTTGGGAGGCCATCTCTTCTAGCATAATAAACCCATCAGAATGTAGAGATTCAATATCCCCAGCCTCTTCAGGGTCCTCATACACATCTTTATTTCAATTTGTAAGATCCCATTCTTTCCTGACAAGTATCCTCATTTTAACTTCAGACATCATTAGAGGCTGAAAGTAAAACTTTTGTTGAAATTCAGCCATTCTCAGGATGCAATACTGTGTTTGATTTTCAACAATTTCTGTCCCATGACTACAATGGACAAGATTCTCCTTCAAAGCATATTGAAAAGCTTTAGGTTTGTTATACACTACTGAAGCTTATCTTTTTTCCATTGTTAATTCATCCAGTGATGCCAAGTGCCACCAGTCAACATCATTCTATCTCTTTAATTCTCTAGAAATGTTTGAAACTATTATATATAAAGATACTAAACTCCTTCACTCTCACAAAGGGAAATTTAGGAACACTGAATCCATCCACTTTGCATATCTATTTAAACAGTTCATGCTGTGTGTTATTAGCACTCTTTGTACTATCAGGATAAGTGTCTTTAGCAACTTTAGGCCTAGACAAATTGGAGAGCCAACTTTAGAAACCAAAAAAAAAAAAAAAAAACAACTAAAATTGCATCCTCATAATTCTATTTTTCGAGAACCATTCTTGGAACCAAAATCTGTATTGACTAGTGTTCTCTAAAGAAACAGAACTCACAGGATATGTATATTATAAAGAGAGATTCATCAAAACAGCCCACAGTCCAAAAGAGAATAGTTCTTAGTGGCCACCTGCACTCAGAGTCAGAGAAACCAGCAGCTATTCAAGCAGTCCAAGATATAATGTGGTTTTAGAATAGGAGCAACCAATAATTCCATCTCAGTTCAATATGGAAAGGTCAAGAAACCCTGTAGATACATTTGTGAAAGTCCAGTATGACTAGCAAAAACGGCTGAAGTCCAATCCCAGGAAAGAGCACATGAGATTCCCTCAGATGGACTCACACACCTCCATGCTGCTTCCTTGTCTGAGACCTATTAGGACAGTACCCACTCATAAAAGATGGACACAGACAACTACAATGAAGTGTAGCCACAAGAAAGGTAGATTCTAAGCATAAAAACACTCAAGGTGGGACTTGCCCTTCAGTCTACGATTCCAATGTCAATCATCTCATTAACACACCCAAAGGCAGATAATCTTAGGTATTTGATAATTCAGTAAAGTGACAGTCTATATGAACCATCACACAATATGATAAACCTAGATGAGGTAGCTGTTTCTTTTTTTATTTATTTTTTATTCTGCTTGATGTTCTATTATTCTCTCCCCCCCCTTTTTTTTTTCTCTCTCTCTCTCTCCCTATTCTCCCTTTTATTTTGTTTGGAGCAATTTTTATTAAGATATCTTCAAGGTCACCGAGTGACAATGAATCCACCAATGAGCTTTGCAAAGCCAGTCAGCATTTTTGTTGCTGTAATCCAAAACATCTGACCATTACTACTTAGAAGAAGGAATATTTGTTTTCTCACAGTTCTGAAAATTTTAGTCATTTTAGTCCAGTTTTGGCCAAATTTCATAGGAGGAGCTCAAGGCATGGCAGGGCAGTGGGAAAGAGAAGGAGGGAAAGAGAGAGGGAGGGAGGGAGAGAGGGAGGGACAGACAGACAGACAGAAGAGGGCACACAAGGGCTCTTCTTTCACATCATAAAGGCCTGAAGCAAGAGATAGAGGAAACAGAAACCATAAATAAATCCCGAGGTCACAACCCCACATACCCCTCCTCTGCAACCAAACCCCAACATGGTTGTCCTGTCTCTGTGAGGTCTTGGGAGACATTCTAAATTCAAACCATAATACTATGTATGACTTCTAGAATTTTCATGTATTTATTTTATAGAGTCACCACATTGCAGAAAGCATCCCTCTCTTATTTCATATTTTGTATCCTTTCCACCAGAACCTTTAACAAAGAAGTCACAGTTATTTTACATTTTCTCTCTGATTCTGCCACCATCTGTGTCATATATGAAACCTGTGATAATTTTTTTCCCTCTTCAGAGTGTTATTTCTTGGCTTTTCATTTGTCTCCTAATATTCAGTTGACAGCCTGCTATCTTGTATGGAATATTAGTGATTGAGGTTTGTATGCCTAAGACATACTTTTCTGGTTGCTAGCCTTGATTGTCGTGGTCTGTACTCATCTTTCACAAGTTGAGATAGAGTTGATTTTTTTTTTTTATTATTGTGCCTACTCTGAATTGACAATATTAAGATAATTAAGGCAATCTTAAAATTTTATTGTAGTTTCTGTTATATATATTGTTTTATTCCAAAGTTAATCAAGTAAATGCAAACTTTTCTCACATATTTTTGGGTGTGGAAAATGTAATAAAATAGGTAAATTTAAGCCAGGCAAGGTGGCGCACGCCTGTAATCCCCACCCTTGGGAGGCAGAGACAGGAGGATTGCGCAGGTTTGAAGCCAGCCTCACTGGCTTAAGAGGCCCTGTTTCCAAATAAAAATATAAAATAGGTTTGGGAGTATAGCCCAGAGGTAGAAGGGTTTCCAGGAACCCCAGTACCACTAAAAAAAAAAAGGTAAATTTATAAACTGTGTTTCTAAGTGATATATTCTATAATTTTGGGTATGTTTTTATTAAAGTTATTAAATTTTATACTTATAGTGGTTTTAATAATCATATTTGGCATACTCTAATAAAATAAATGCATCAAAATTTAACTGTTATATTTTATTTAGAGTACTACATTTTATTCTAGTTGATAATTTGCTTATGTTCTAAGACAGAACATTTAAATGCAAGAAAAAATTTAAATAATTTAAGTAAACTCATAATGCGTAAAACAGGAACCTATTTTTGTACTTATATTAGCCAATATATTATTTTATTTAGCTGTCCAAGAGTAGTATTTTATATTTCTTTTACTTTCTTCAAATTAAATTTTTTTATTTAAAAAATAGGGCATCCTTTGGAAAACACATTTGACTATATACTTGGACATAAAAATTTTATTCTAAATTTTATTATATTCTTAAAAATTATTATCTTTAATAATAATTTGTTGAAAGCCTTCTAGCAGTGTTTTTCTATAGTGAATAAAATTAAAAACAAATAATGTTCAGGGATATAACATTCAGAGATGTTACCTATTAACATACTTCAATTTTTATTTTTTCAGTTAAGTATTGGTGATTAGTGGCAGCAAATCTGAATCTAGGTCACAGCCTAAATGGCTTTGGATGTAAAAGACAAGGGAAAATAATTGAACTAATGTTTATTTAGGTGCCCCAAATATTAACTTTCTAAATACAATAAATATGATGTGCAAAATGAAGCAATGAAAGATAGAAAAAGAATCAAAACAGGGCTACTTTCTCCTTCATCATGGTCAGTTCCTACCACTAACATGTTGTGCCTTATATTGTATAAAGTTATATTGTACTGTATAAGACTTGATATTATTGTAATGTTTTCACAGGAGCATTCAACAGTTTAGAATGATTGGCAGGTATGGCAATGCAAATGAAAACACTGCACAATTCACAGATTGCTTCTTTGCAGAGGGTTTGGAACAATAGCTCTGAGCTAAATTTGGTCCAAGTTGAAGTTTGTTTTTAATTCCTTTATTTTCCTGGATATACTTAAATGATAAAAATCATCATCATCATCATAATATCATTATATTTTACAAACCATAGAAATCTTTTTAAAGAAATCTAGCCCTAGTTAATAAATTTAAATTGTTCAAATTACATACTGTACCTAGCAGAGGTATTTGAAAAAAGATTCCCTGTGGAGGGAGTCCCTCAATTCTTCTATACATGATGGATCTATCTCTAGTTAGTGTTATTGCTATTATAGTGATGCGATAGTACTGTTGTCCACATTTGAAATCAATTAATATTAGTTGGGAGCAAACTTTTTTATATGATACAAGATTTATTGTTTTAATATATGTAGATGAGACAGTTTACTTGAACAAAATTAAAATGTTGACAGCTATAAGAAATAAATGTATATTTGTATATACACACATATATATCTACATATATATACACACATATATCTATATATCTATATCTGTAGGACCTTTTGGTTTAGAGAATAGTTTGTTGTAAATTGCAGTTCATAACTTTTATAACAGTTCATTACAGTTATAATTTTTAAAAGATTGTGAAAACTGGGTATATTTCAGTTTTATTTAATTACTTTGAATAACAAGACTATGGCTCTAATGCCTCTAAATTAAGATGTGCACATTGAAGTATAAAGACAAATGTCTCATAATTTATCTGATAGTTATATACATAATGATTAAATTATAAAAGATAAAAAGGATAGCTTAAATGTATTGAATATTTAGCACAATATGTTGGAGAAGAGTTCATTGGCTACTTTGTTTTTTAATCTCTGAATTAACATCAGAGCCTCCTCCATATTAGGCAAGTGCTCTGCCATAGAGCTACAGTACCAGCCCAAGTATTTTATGGTTTAAAAAATAGCATTATTGCTGGGTGTGGTGGCGCACACTTGTAATCCCAGCATTTGGGAGGCTGAGAAAGGAAGATGCAGTTCCCAGATAGCCTCAGCTACTTAGTGAGACCCTTTGCAACTCAGGGAGACCCTGTTTCACAAAATAAAGAATAAAAATAGGACTGGGGATGTAGCTCAGCGGTAGAATGCCCTTGGGTTCCACCCTAAGTACTACAAAAAAAAAAAAAAGGCACATTATAACTTTTTTTTAGAAAGAACTGTTTATCAAGCAAGAATGCATAATAATTATAATTGATACTGGTCATGTTGTATCTTTCATAACCACAGGTAAAATTAAGCTTGTCTCTGAACAAAAACAAATAAAAACATACTGTGTCCCAAAAATGAATCATCCACAGAAGAGAACAATGTTGACATTTTTGACCAGCCTACATTTTTAAATCCAAAATATATGTGTCCTGAATTTAATAAAAAGTTTAGAGCAGTATCATTGTCAACCAACACCCTAAGTATCAAAGGTGTGAGAATTATTGTTCTTGATGCTAGAGGTATAAGAATAAACAAGACAGATAGTAAACTTGTCTTTAATGAACTTAATATCAGGAGACTGAAAAATACCAAAGGAACCATTCAGTTATTCATCTCAGGTAAAGTGTATTATGACAAATAAAAATGAGAAAATGTGTTAGAGAATGACCCAAGGGAAAGCAAAGCAGCTTCAGCCAGAGAATGGAAACGATTCTTTTAGGATCTGTTTTTTACTTGATTTAAATGAGAAGAAGAAAGCAGCCAGGAATCCACTGGGGAAAGTATTCTGAGCCAAAGGAAGAGAAAGTGAAAATATAAAATAATTCCCTAGTATCTGCCTGATTAATTAAGTTTAAAAAGTGAAGACCTCAGATGTGAACCATGATCTAGTTTAGTGTTTCATATTTAAGTGGTTTAAAAATATCTTACAATTTGTTTATACATCATTTCTCATGCAAGTATTTGATTACCTGTAATAGTTTTAAAATCTCCTGATCTCCAGGTCTGTCAGGAGTGTAGATTTAAAGTATTCATACTGATTTCCCTTAAGAAATCAGCATGTTCTAAAGCATAGATTTCCATACTCTGTGATTACTTCACATATTGAATCAGCTTTTATAATTCAACTTAACTGACCTTTATATCTAATTATTTTTCACTGACCCATGCTTTACTTTTTTACAAACATTTCTAGAACTGATTGTACTTAATACCATAAGCTTGATAGATATTTTCCATATATTCTAAAGCACTCCCTATATAAGGTCAAACAAGTTGACTTTTTGAAGAGAGATGTTTTGAAGATTACTCATGAAGAAGACCTTCCTTGTATGTTCTACTCCAATATTGTCTTTAGTTGATATCTCCACTGAAGAAATTTTGTGTGCTTAGTTACCAAGAAATGAAGGTTTGAGAATACTGAAGTTAGTACAGATTCTGACAAGAAGTATACAACCCTACATTCCTATAGGAAAAAAATTAGTAAGTTGAAATAAAGTTTTCTTAAATGACATAATGAAATCCTTCAGTATAAATGGAAATAGACAAGAATCTAAATTTTTTAAAATTTATTTTTACTCAGTGTCTTTGGATTTTCAGTGAACATGTTAATGGAACCAAAGCACAGGTAAAAATTTAACCTTATGGATTTTGTGTTGAAAAAAGCTAAGGTTCTTCTTATATATTTATCAACAAAGACTCATATACTTTCATTGAATTGTAATCTTCAGTTCTTAAAAACTAATTCTTGGCAACTTGCTTATGTTGCTTATATTGATAGTTATAGTAGATACAAAAATAGATGAAATCTGGTCTTGTCACAATAATCTTACTTGTTTCAATAAATAATTTAATACTATTATCTTACAATAAGATTTTACTTCTAGGATACTGTTTGTTATGAGGGATTATGTAAGTAAAAGAATATTTATCATGAGTAATTTTGAGGTTTTGTGACTTCCATATTTATACCATTTTCTAGTCTGGAATCTCAACTAAAATTAGTAACCACCAAAAGAAAACAGGGTAACCCTTTTTATGAGCTTCACATAACAGAGTCATCTTATTTTCAGATTATAGAAGTTGATGAGCATCCCACAGTCCTTGTTCATACAAAAAGGCACAATGCCTGGACATACAGAAGCCATCATTTTTTATTATTTATTGAATCCAAATAATTGACTAAATATGTTTCAGTAGCACCAAAATATGATTAATGATACAAACATGCACCCTTATTTATTTCTAGGAGGTTGCTCACTGTCTGATAGTTTTCATATGGGAAATAATAGCTGTAGTGTATGTTTCATGGACAATGAAAGTCTACTTCATGTAGTTCCACAATAAAGTGGAAAAGACATAAAATGGAATTTGAAGAAGCTTCATTTCTAGTCTATTTCAACTCTTTCTGTTACCTGAAACAAATATTTTGAAAATGTTCACTTTCTATGTATCATAATTTCTATTTATTGAGACTAGAAGATGGTTGTTCTGTGTTTCTACATGAGTCTTCAATGGGCATTGTGGTTACTGTGTAGATGTAGAGTTGCTTTAGAGGAAACACATAATTGCTTGAAAACTCTAGAAGTCCTACTCAGAAGGACAGAGTAATTATTTGCTCAGGGGTTTCCAGTGTTCATAATAATTCTTTACCTATCCCTTAGAATAAATATTCAATATCAAGGTACTATTTTACACATATTCCCAGTTATCAAGTCCTCAAAATTCTATTCAGACTCTGAAAACCAATTTTTCAGTTCTTAAAGTCACATGTCTTTATATATAGGCTAATGAATAAATGAACTTTATATTTTACCATCTAGGACAGGAGAAAATGACAGTTTCAATGACTCAACTGGTCAGAATTGACATGAAAAGGCAGTTTATTTTTCTATCCACTGATTCAACATTCTTCATTTATTTTATAACATGTGCCATGTATATAATTTTTAATGTATGTGAACAGCTACTAATGTGTATTTCATAAGTCATTTTGGTAGAAGCCAGAACTAAATCCATAAACTATTCCAAAGCAAATTCAAAAGCCAATGAATGCAATAATTTTGGCAAAGTACCACAATGTTTAAATATAGATTTTTTTTTACCAAAAGATGTATGTACAGTGTGAAAAAAGAAATTACACTTATGAACAAGATATTTTTCTTTTATAATAAAAATAGTAACAATAATGCATTAGCATAAATATTTAATGCAAAAATGCAAAGAAAATAGTATCACTATCATATAAACAAAAGGTTTATGAATTTGCATTTGTACCCCTAAATAGCTAAATTATGTGATTTGCACAAATAAAAAATCTGACAACACTGAGTTTTAGGAAGAATAAGAAAAATTTCATGAAATTATAAGTGAGTTAAGGCACAGTAGAAAATATTTTTATAATACGATAATTGTTAAAGGTATCTAAACCAACTTATAAAGTAGGTTTTCCATTCATGAGCAAAATATTGTTGTGTAGTAATTACAAAAATGCTCATGACAAAAAATAAAAATAACCAAAATAAGGAAGGGAAAGAGTGAAACCAACTCAAAATATGTATTACTTGTAAAATAAACCAGTGAATTTTGATAAAACCATGAAGTCTACTACTATAAAAACAAGAAAATAAACTGTAAGTAAATATATCAATATATGTAAACAAATGCTTTTTAGGAGAAAATATACTACTATGAGACCATTTATATGAAGTTTAAAGCACTTGACACTAAGTAATATATTGTTTAGGAATAGATACCTATAAGATAAAACCATCAGGAAAAGCAATGAATACATTGTGTTAAATTATGAGTTTTAAGACAAGTAGCGAGAAAAATTTATGAGATGGAGAGTACAGGGGACTGGTAAGTCTGTACTCTCAAGTGAAGTGGTAGTTCAGTGGACTTTCATTTTATTCAAATACTTTAAAATACATAGTAAATATTCTCTTTGATATTTGAGTTTTCAAATAAAATATCTCAGGATTATGTGTGTGTGCGCATAATTATGTGTGTAATAAGTAGCCTATTTCTGACCTTATTTCTCATCAGAGACTGAGGATCCTCTATGGGAAACTCAGCAGATCAATTAGTTGCATGAGCGCTCTGGACATTAATGAGAACGGAAGGGCTGTTGAAAGTGAAACTGCTATTATAAAAATGAATAAAGGAAGGGACAAAACATTTTTTAGTATTATAAAAGTAAATTAAATTTAACATTAAGTTAGCTCCTTTTTACATCATTTCTAGAACACATTTGGCACTTCAAGCTAGCTAATGATACTTTCAAAGCAAAAATATAAATCAAAACAGATTATTATTATAGTACTAATACATTTATGCACATGGCATTATGTCTTCTTAAAATTAAACTTATTTCTAAACCCTAGTCTTGTTTAAAGAATTTTTTTTTACAATAATAGCAAAAATACTTAAAAAGTGATTTAGAATTTTTGCTGAGATTTGTCAGCAGAGGTGAAATTCTTAAACTCAGTTAACAAGTAATCCAGACAGTTAGCTATATATTCCTCATTCACAATTGCTACATATAAATATTTTGTTGATTCTTTAGACCTGCTTGTATTTACCAGTTAAAGGATTTCAACATCAATTTTCTTCGCTAATACCTTGATGATTTTTGTCTTCAAGAAAATGACTACCCTGGTATATAACTAAAATACTACAGAACAAAAAGAAGGGTAGAGGACAAAATGTTGTTCTTTCCCTGAATCATGTCAGGCTTCTTAGTTCAGGAGGAATAAGCAGACATCTTAAAAATTATAATTCACTGTCATGAAAAATATTGTTATTTCCAGTTTACATTAACTGAGAAGATGTAACTTAATTATAGTTTCCAATGAAACTATAAAAGAGCATCTGGAAGAGCAATATATGTGGATGGAGATATCCTGGCTAGAATTTTTTGGAGACTTAGATAATATAGGGAATTTTTTAATTCATCTCTGAATTAAAAGAAACATAATTGTAGAAATCTATTTTCATTATGATGATGAATACTTGAGGCAGGCTAACTTTCTAAAGGAAAAAGAAGGTTTATCTCACATTTGTAAAAACTCAGAAAAATAGCTCTTGAAAGAGTTTGGATATGGTGAGGGCCTCAAGGTAGATGGCAGAAATGCATGGAAGGGAAAGAGATCACAACTCAAAAATGAAGCCAGAGACAGAGCTGCTGGGGCTCTGCAGTCCCTTCCAAGGTCACACCCACAAGTAAGCCAAATTGTATCCCCAACACTCTGAGAACCAAACATGCTGCACATGAAGCATCGGGCCCATACTTAAATCCTATCTACACAATGACAAGAGATAAATCTAAAAGAATGTCTCATTCATTATTTAAATATAAAACAAGCAAACTGTTAGCTCTTTTAAAATTTCTTGAGACACTTATGAATAAAAAAATACTTTAGTTAAACACAGTCAATAGTAAACAAGTAAATAGATGTCTCTTCAGTGCACACATCTGCTACAACCAGCTCCTAGGGCCCTTTTCTGAATGCAATTACCTCAAAAGCAGAATTCTGATAAGAAAATCTCTAGGGAGTGCTGAGCAGCCAGAGCTTCTGATTTGGGTTGTGATGTTTTCTTTGAATTTCAAGGACAAAAAAAAAGACCGATTTCTACTCTTCATCAGATTCATCAGGGGCAAAGAAACAAATTGGGTTATCTTTGCTGGTATAACAAATTACTCAAATAAACAGTGAGAGTTGAAAGAATTCAGCACTGCCCTAATATGGAGACCATTGTTTTTTGCCATAATATACAATATAATAATCCCTCAGTATACAAAGAAATCAGTCCCCAAAATCCTTCATAGATACCAAGATGTGCAGATACTCAAGTCCTATATATAAAATAACATTGTATTTGCAAGTAGTCTACAGACATACTCTTACATACTTCAAATAATCTAGATTACTTATCTACCTAATACAATGTAAGGCCATAAATGTAAATGCTATAAATAATTAATATGTTGTATCACTGAGAAAGTAGAAAGAAAAAATATCAGTCTATGTTGAGTACAAGTGCACTCATTACAGGCTTTATAGCCCATGTCAGCAACAACTTAAATTCTTTTCTAAATATTTTTTATCTGCTTTTTGCTAAATCTTCAGATAGGAAACACATAAATATACAGGGCCAGTTGTAACTACAACAGCTTAAAAATATCAGGGGAAACTATTACCATCTTTAGTAGGATTGACAATGCCACCAACAGATAGATAATTAGTTCATCAGGTTTCAAGTCACCCCTAAGTATTGTAAATATAAATACTTAGGGAATCTAAAGTGGCAAGATCTCATTTAGGTGCAAGACAGATTTGCTTGACAATACTGGCTTGTCTTTTAGACTGCAGATAATAGACTGTATAGTAATGAATTTATTTTATATACTTAAATAATTACATGTTTAAATACATTTGAATATTTTAATTGAACCTTAAGTAGAGTATCCTTAGTGGCCTTCATGAAAATATAGGATAAGCCCTGGAGGAAAACAAATGAAATACGGCCTTAAGTCATAAAATAAAGTTATATTTTCTCTTTGACTCTGTCCTTATTCTTACAAAAGCATGCTGTGCTTTTATAAAAAATTACACAATGTCATCTTATATTTTCTACATGTAATATAGACTAATTCTCAATAGAATGGACATCAAAATAATGCTCCAACAATTGAATGGTATTGAGATACTTTTCCCCCCTTCCTCCTCCCTGTTCCCTTCTCTAATTTATCTATTATGCAAATCCAACTAATCCAAATATTGTTAAGAGATAGGAAAAAGAGATAAGTTATTATGCTAATACATTTTTTAAAAATTTATTCCAACCACAAACTTTCACATAATGCCAAATTCAAGAGTTAGCTTCCTCTGAAGTATTTTGGAATCGGGTAAGGGGGGTAATTATGTTTTCATGAGTCATCCATCTCACAGTTTTTCTTTTTTTACAACTCAAATATGTTCCAGAGGCAAAACATATTGTATCACTTCTCCCCTTGGAATTCCTTGAGATAACAAGCCTTGTTGTCTGATAAATTTCCCACTTGTCATTTAATCGAAAATAACATAGCATAATTCAAAGTATGCCTTGCTAGCTACTTCAACTCCTATCTACTTTCTTTATTTCCTAAAAGGAGTGGAGAGAAAAAGTTGGGCATTATTGTTGCTTAGCTAATAGCAACCCTTGCCTCTAACTTCAACAGCTACATATAAGCACAGAAACACAGACATGCACACACAGACATACAGTACCCTGAGGACATTGAAAAATTACATAATGAAGTCAACTGATGCATTATGAAAGAGAAATTGTAGTCTAGCTGTATATAAATCAGAACTCTTGACCAGGCAAGGGAGGGAAGCACACTGCATATTCATGGGCAACTTTTGCATCCTGGTCTTGTTTGTCTTATGAACCTATTAGAAAGTGAAACATATTTTGATGGTTATTTCAGAACTTAGAGCCAAGTAGATATCAAGTTTATGTTTATCTTTATTTTCATGCTATGTAATTCATGTATGCTAATATATGAGTGTCCCTTGCTAGGAAAGCAAAGAACAATGCCCTTTGCATATCAGAGAATAACAAACTCCACATACAAGAAACTTTTCAAGAATTCCATCTAGATATTGAAAGGAAGGAAGAAATTAAATTTTCTAATGAGAGGGGAGAGCATATCACAAGGAAGATAATGAATAAACACACAGTAGGTGGCATCTCCAGAAACATCAAGAAGACTAGTGTGGATGAAACTTGAGTTTAGGGCAAAGTGCACTCACAACCGTGACAGATGAAGTTGAAATTTAAATATTTAAATTAGCTATTTAAATATTTTTTTCCTTCCATTTCATCTTTTTTCTTCTTCTCAAAGAATAGATACATATAATTAAATGTGTATTTTATTTACTAAATTAAAATAGCAATAAAAACAAATATGTTAAAGTAGTAAGATGATCAGTAAGTAGTATTTTATAATAAAAAATGTATAGAATTGTCGGTGCATGGATTTAATGTAACATAGACCAACATACAGTCAGATCTATTCTTGTTTTTAGGTTTTCCTTCTAAATCATTTATTATTCCCTTCAAGAGAGTAGAACTGCTCTGAGATCCTGCTCCTTTATTATTTTTTACTCTAATTAGGATAATTTGTTTCTGAAAAATATGACATGATTTATAGTTAACTTACCAAATCTTTTACACATTATTATAAACTAAAGCTGAGTGAATAATATTTACAATAACATTTGAATTTAAAGTAAAAGAGAAAGTAGGATTAAGAATAGAAAAGCAATTTTCAAATAAGTGTATAATTTCTGAAAATTTTTAACTTGAAAAGCATTCCCTTGTTAAAAAGGAAAAATTCATATTATAAAGGCATTTTATTTTAA
Source organism: Muscardinus avellanarius (assembly GCF_963383645.1). Classification (NCBI taxonomy): domain Eukaryota; kingdom Metazoa; phylum Chordata; class Mammalia; order Rodentia; family Gliridae; genus Muscardinus; species Muscardinus avellanarius. Next base: position 93,650,111 of record NC_137794.1, read on the forward strand.
TAAGCAAAAGCTCATTGAAAGGAATGGGACCTTTGCACCATTTTACCCAAAGCAATTTTGTGTAATAAGAAATATTCCTTTGAGGTAGACTGTTACAGAATTTAACTTCAGTTCAATAAATTGTTTCTCTGTTTCTTCTGAAATGAGAATTTAAAGAAACTGAATACAAATGAAGATATAATGAATAAAAAAGTGTGAGCCTGTTGCTAATGATAAATCATTTTTGAAATGTAAGGAAAATGTAGGTATATCTTCACATCAATTCATTTGCAAAAATGCTGCTCCCCAGCATAAAATTTAGCATATTGGTTGCTATGATACTATTTATTAGTAACAATAATTTGCTTACTATAAAGTTTATATACCACTATTATCTGTCTTTTGTTTTTACATATTTGACAAAGCCATCTATAAAACAAACATCTCTTCTTTAGGTTTAATGTTATTGTATCTTTTTCCCCCACTTTATGGAATTCCCCATTAACTAAGTATCTTTAAAGTTTTGGTTTAGCAAAGAAATTTCCATAATCAAAAAGGGAAAAGAAAAGTTCAACAAGAGTAGAAAGATGCAAATTTCTTGGTTTATAGTACATAAGGGAATTAAGCAGACTTTTTTTTTTATCTTTAAGCTGTATTTTTAGATCCTGTCGTACTTTAAAAGAGTAGTATTTTTTGTTTGTTTGTTTGTTTCATGGTGTCAGTGGTCCTGGACCTGTAAACACTCAAGAGAGACAGGTTTAGCTTTATAGCTTTTTATAAAAACTCAAAAGTTTTGGGCATCAGTGTTATTTTATATTTCTCTTGTGAGCCTAAAAGTAGATGCATCATTTTAGGTTATAACATAAAATATAAGGGGGAGTCAAAATAAGAAGATAGCTAGTTAAATAATGTGGGTGGTCTTTTAAGTGGCTTCCTGAATACAACTTTTATGCTAGGATAGGAGATCTGTTTTTGGTTATACTTTCCTGCTGGGTGTTCAAAACCTAGTAGTTTTCCCAATATTGGGCAAACATAAATTTTAACGGTTTGGAAGATGTTACGGTTTGGGGGAACTGTCCCCAGAGATCTTTGTTAGATCCCTGGGAATAATTCCCCAAATAAAAAACACCAAAAAAAAAAATAATAATGAGGGTTCTTGTCCTGAGCTAAGGATAAATATGCAATAGACTCTTGCTGAAGGTTTAAAGAAGTTTATTAAAAAATAGAAATACAGAAGACAGTTATAGCCCCACGCCATTCAAGAGTGGCATGGGAGGTGGGGGAGTTCAAACGAGTTCACCAAAATACAAAGCACGGAACAGACTTTTTATACTCGACACCCTCCATCTTGTTCACGTAATTCTGATGTAGTAAAAACCCTGTAAGGTTTCTCCCCCACCAAGGTGTCTTCTTTCATGAAGGTCGACCCCCTCCTCCTATCCTAGCTAGATTATCCAACTATGTAAACCTATCTTTAGAATGAGGATGAGGAAGTAATAGTCCCCCTCTTTAAAGACTTGCTAATTACCTTTAGGTAGGCTAATTTACATTGGAATAGTTGCCTGCTTTAGAAACAAAGTCCTTTCACCAATTTTTGAAATATATTAATAATTACAGCTTTCTCAAATCTTCCTAAGCCATTCCCAATACTGGTACATAAATTATAATTTTCTTTGGTGTTATGATCAATAAAGCTCCTTAGCGTTATTCCTAGGAAATCTTGAGGGTTTTTTTCTCTTCCATTTGTGTCATTTGCCTGGATGGGTCACAGTATTGTCGACCATTTGCTTCTCTTGAAGTCTTTAGACATTTCCTAACCATTGACTCTCCTTTTTTACAGAGGATGTGCTCATGGCTCCCAGTCTCTGGGGCCTACATGTTCTCCCTGTTTTAGGGGTCAGAGGACTCAGGGGAGAGTCTAGAAGACCTGGTGGGGTCTTCCCCTTGGTCCTATTTAACCTTGGAGGGCTCTGACCAAAATATTGGCTACTTTCTTCTTAGCACTAGTATTTTCTGATCGTGTTCCAAGGCTCAGTTGTTGAGCGCCTAGATGGTCAGTTTCATCATTTTTTTAATGATTAAGAAGTCAATATTATAACTTTTTTTTCAGGAAATGGATATCAAAACATTGTGTAGATTATTATGTTAAGTAATACATCTGTAATGTTAACAGACAACAGATAAAAAGATATATAACAAATACAAAACAAAATTATTGGAGACAAAAATCCAGTTTGTATAATAGTTCTGATAAAATAAAAAAGCCGGGCATGGTGGCACATGCTTATAATCCCAGTACTTGGGAGACTGAGACAGGAGGATTTCAGGTTCAAGGACAACCTTAGCAAATAATTTATAATTCTTTAAAAACTGATATATCAAACTTAGAAAAATTAATAGTATTATATGAATAAAGGGATTAAAACTTGATTATATATATATATGACTTTATACATCACAGAAGTCACATTCAGTTTAAACATTCATGTAATATTTACTCAAAACACATCATACCCTAACTCCCAAGAGAATCATCAATAAGTCGCAAAGAATACATTTCATAAAACTACATTTTCTGAGCAATGGCCTATTCTGTCATAAACCTATTCTGTCATGAAATATAAAACATATGACTAGACGCCAGATGGGGCCCAGGTCGCGGGACTCTGGGCCCCGGCCGAACTGCGCGTAGCACGCCAGAACCCTGGAGAAACCGGACCCAGTAAGACGCTGGGTTCTGGGCGGGGGTCGCGGGCTGGGCACGCCAGATGGGGCCCGGGTCGCGGGACTCTGGGCCCCGGCCGAACTGCGCGTAGCACGCCAGACCCCTGGAGAAACCGGACCCAGTAAGACGCTGGGTTCTGGGCCGGGGTCGTGGGCTGGGCACACCAGATGGGGCCCGGGTCGCGGGACTCTGGGCCCCAGGCCGAACTGCGAGTAGCACGCCAGACCCCTGGAGAAACCAGGCCCAGTAAGACACTGGGTTCTGGGCGGGGGTCGAGCACAGGGCACGCCAGCTGGGGCCCGGATCGCGGGACTCTGGGTCCCAGCCGAACTGCGCATAGCACGCCAGACCCCTGGAGAAACCAGGCCTAGTAAGACGCTGGGTTCTGGGCGGGGGTCGCGGGCTGGGCACGCCAGATGGGGCCCGGGTCGCGAGACTCTGGGCCCCAGGCCGAACTGCGAGTAGCACGCCAGACCCCTGGAGAAACCAGGCCCAGTAAGATGCTGGGTTCTGGGCAGGGGTCGCGCGCGGGGCACGCCAGCTGGGGCCCGGGTCGCGGGACTCTGGGCCCCAGGCAGAACTGCGAGTAGCACGCCAGACCCCTGGAGAAACCGGGCCCAGAACAGAAAAAGATAAAGAAAAATATCGGAGAGGTGGTAAGAAAGCCGTTATGGATGCCAGGACACTGGAGATGCAGACAAAACTTATCTAAATGCACTGGAACTTATGGAAAAATTCGCCGTGAAAGAGGACTGCTATTTCTCTATATTGTTAAGAATCTCAGACATCACATATAAGGAGAGAGTTTAGCGGAGACCAAGGAGAAATGCGGTGTTGAAAGAGTTCTTCGCGATGGTGGTGGAGACTTGTATTCAGGAGAAGCAGAAACCGGATCTTACCAACTTTATTTTTTTTGGAGAAATTACAACAAATGTCGAATGCTACCATCACGCATGCTTAGGAACACTGGACAACATTCAGAGTGGAAAAAGAGCCTGGGAAGGATTTGAAACGGTGGAGGCAGTGGCAATGCCAGTGGCCAATATTCGGGGGAGGCAGAGATCTGATACATTACAACTGGAACCTTTGAAATAATAACCACAGAGACAGTGATCGGAACCTGCTGAGGGGTTAGGCGGGCGCCGGGGCCAGTGGCCGACATCGGAGCTTGCTGTGAGGCAAGGCCACTACTGAGGCCTCCGTGGCCGGGATTGGAACCTGCAGAGGGGTTAGACCGATGCTGGGGCCAGCGAGGCCGGCATTGGAGCCTGCCATGATGCGAGGCTTGTGCTAGGGCCTCCGAGGTTGGGTCCGGAACTTGCTGAGGGGTTAGGCCGGTGCTGGGGTCAGCGAGGCCGGCATTGGAGCCTGCCGTGAGGCAAGGCCAGTTTTGGGGCCCCCGAGGACGGGACCGGAGCCTGCTGAGGGGTTAGGCTGGTGCTGGGGCCAGTGAGGCTGGCATCAGAGCCTGCCATGAGGCAAGGCCGGTACTTGGGCCTCCGAGGCCAGGATAAGAGCCTGCCGAGGGGTTAGGCCGGTGCTGGGGCCGGTGAGGCCGGCATTGGAGCCTGCCTTGAGTCATGACCAGTGCTGGGGCCTCCGAGGCCAGGATCGGAGCCTGCCGAGGGCTTAGGCCGGTGCTGGGGCCAGTGAGGCCGGCATCGGAGCCTGCCTTGAGGCAAGGCCGGTACTGGGGCCTCCGAGGCCAGGATAAGAGCCTGCCGAGGGGTTAGGCCGGTGCTGGGGCCAGCGAGGCCGGCATTGGAGCCTGCCTTGAGGCATGACCAGTGCTGGGGCCTCCGAGGCCAGGATCGGAGCCTGCCGAGGGGTTAGGCCGGTGCTGGGGCCAGCGAGGCCGGCATCGGAGCCTGCCGTGAGGCAAGGCCGGTACTGGGGCCTCCGAGGCCAGGAAAAGAGCCTGCCGAGGGGTTAGGCCGGTGCTGGGGCCAGCGAGGCCGGCATCGGAGCCTGCCATGAGGCAAGGCCGTTACTGGGGCCTCCGAGGCCAGGATAAGAGCCTGCTGAGGGGTTAGGCCGGTGCTGGGGCCAGCGAGGCTGGCATCGGAGCCTGCCTTGATGCATGACCAGTGCTGGGGCCTCCAAATCCGGGATCGGAGCCTGCCAAGGGGTTATGCCGGTGCTGGGGCCAGCGCGGCCGGCATCGTAGCCTGCCTTGAGGCAAGGCCGGTACTGGGGCCTCTGAGGCCGGGATCAGAGCCTGCCGAGGGGTTAGGCCGCTGCTGGGGCCAGTGAGGCCGGCATCGGAGCCTGCCGTGAGGCATTACCAGTGTTGGGGCCTCCGAGGCCGGGATTGGAATCCTGCCAAGGGGTTAGACCGGTGCAGGGGCCAATGGCCAGCATCGGAGCCTGGCGTGAGGCAAGTTCACTCCTGTGGCCTCCAAGGTCGGGACCAAAGCCAGTTTAGGGGTTAGACCGGTTCAGGGGCCAGCAAGACCAGAACTGGGGCCTCCCATGAGGCAAGGCCGCTGCTTGAGCCAGCGAGGTCTGGATCAGTCCACTGAGTAGCCAGGCCACTACTGGGACCATCAAGAGTGGGATTGGTACTTGCAACACAGCATGCACAGAGAAATATCACAGAAAATATAAATCAGACGCTTCTCTTAATCAGCAATAACTAGGAGGAAAAGGGCAACAGGAAGAGGTTGAGCTATAGAAAGGGCCCGATAGTGAAGCAACTAATGTGACCAATCAGAGGGTATGTAATACTGGAGGATGGAGCCTCTTTAAAACGCAGGAGGCACATAAACAAATGTATCAAAGTAAATCACCAAAGAAGTGTGGGATGGAGGGAGGGGGAGGGAATGGGATGGGGGCTGGAGGAGGGCTAATTGGATGATGTGTGCTTGTATATCCTCTCAAGTCTTGTACTCCAATGTGATTGATATATGACTACAATGCACCAATTTAAAAAATAAATTAATTAAAAAAAAAACATATGACTAAAATAATAAATACCAGGTAGAAGAAGATGTTTTAACCCTCAGATGATAGCTGCAGAAATCAAACGTCCTCTGTAGATAATGGAACTGGCAAAATATAATTAAACTGTAAGTCGTAATTCAGTGAGCTGGTACTTAGAGGATAATCTCTGTACTAGGTGAAGGAATCGGTAAGAAATTGAGCCAAGGGCTCTAGCCATAAAATTAGCACTGAAGACTGGATTGGCATGAGGGGATTGGGTTCTAGGATTCACAATCACTGTAATCTTAGTAGTCTAGACACTTCTCAGGAGGACTGGTTTCCTAGTGTTCATTAGCTAGTGAAAACATTGAAAGAATAAGAATCAAATCATGGGGGATTTTAAGGCATTACAATCCGTGAGTTGATCTAAGAGCAGAGTATATCCCAGTGGTCTCTCAATAGATTTATATATGATGAATAAGGAGAAGCAAAAACCAATTTTTACATCACTGATATAATTATTTACCTTGTAGTAAAGAGAAAGTAGTGACTATTGAGGCATAGGCACTTGTCCTCATAAGAATTAGAAAAAAAATAAACAACGTATAAAGATAAATGCATAGATCAGCAACTTCATCTAAAACTTTTATTTTTTATTATTTGGCCTCTGTCAATGTGCTTTCAGGTTTCATGGCGATGACAAGATGCCTCCTAGTTTAATAACACTGAACTGGAATGATTGTGCAATGCAGACTACTTGAAGGAGAGTCTTCTTAAATTCTTCTTTTTTTTTTTTCTGTTTAGACAGTGGTTCTAGTATCTAATCATATAAGAACAAAGGGTTTACAGTAACAATGACAACATAAAACGGCTCCATCAAAGATGGAGAATTTTTTAATTCACTAGATGTTCTTAAATAAGAGCTTTTCTCTTATGTAATAAGAAACAACTAATAGCTTCTTCCAATTATTATAGCCAAATAACAAAACTCCCAAATTAGCTGTTTAAAACAATTTTCTGGGCAAGGGATTCTTGAAGTATATTGGCTAGGCTGTTCTCATAGAATTTCAGCCTCATGCCAATTGGGGTCACCTAAAAGCTAATTTGAGTTGGGTATACAGTATGACTCATTTCAGAGTTTGAAGTTGATGCTGAGTAGGTCTGGGCCCTGTGATAGATATATCAACATGTGCCCTCTCCATCAGTGTTGTTTTTGAAGGGTAATCTCACCTGGTGTCGACTTCACCATAAGTGTTCCAGAGAACCAGGAGCATGCTGCATCACCTTTCATAATCTACCTTCTAAAGTCACATAGTGTCATTTTCACAATAATTCATAGTTCAAAGGAGTCAGAAGCCCAAGGAGAAGAAAGAGAATTCCCATCATTTATAATCAGAGATTTGTGAATATTTGATTTGTGAACATGTTTTAAAACTCCTCAAATGGCTAATACATCATTGAGCAATAAAACTTTGCCTCAAATTAAAACACCCATAGGCTTCATTTCAGAAGTGAAAATGTCAACGTTAGGTTTTAAACAATCAAATTATCCACTATTAATATTAAAATGGAAAGTAGCCAGAGAAAATATTTTCTTTTAATATGCATTTTTGCTATATGGTAAGATAGGCTTGAAATAAAAAGAATTTTTTTTTATTTGACTTAGAGAATACCAAGAATAATTGAATGAAGGTCAGTGTTTACTCACTTGAAATAGTGGTTTAAACATGATAGAGAATTAATAGGTAATTATGTGCTATGTGGACTATTTTTAAATGAATTTTAATTTTTGCTTAAATAATTATTATGCTCCAAAATAATACAACAAAAATAATCTAACTAGTCAATGTATAAAAATAGTCTTAATGAAAATGTCTTAGATTGAAACAATAATTTTGAAAAATGTTTCTAAAATGAAAAGAGCAAATAGAAGAAAACATATTAAATTAAATTTCTATTGGTGTTGCTTTAAAAATACAACATTTAGGAAATCATTCATAAATAATTGAAAGTGAAGCCAAAGCCTGCTGCCATTGAAATTGACCAGGGCTACCTGCTACCCCATGTGTTACAAAGGCACATAGGCAGTGGACACCACTTAATTCTTAAAGAAAGATGAAACACCAAAAAATTTATTCCAGATGATTATCACTATGTTATCTATTGTTTACCAGCTAAATAAGAAAATTGTTTATAGATTCTTATAATGTAATTGTGTTTGCTGCATAAGCTCACTCATTTATTAAGTGCTTTTTTAAACACACAGCTTTCAGTTCATTCAATTTCAAATAATTGATTGCATTTGTCACTTAGAAGCAGATTATTTCTGATGTTATTAGTGATGTTATAAAGAAACATACTTTTCTTTAAGAAAATCTATATTTTTATGGAAAGTCAGTCTTTGAGAGAAAGCAGCAAGGAGTCAAGAGGCATTATTTCCTGCTTATTGTCTGAAGACTCTGGATCCTATTTAAAAATGAATAGGGTCATAAGCTTATCTTTTACTCATTTCTCACTATTATCTCCCAAATACTTAATATGCCTTTCCGGGAAAATGCTTCTGCACTAAACAAAATAAGGGATTCATCTGTGAGTAGTGTTTTTGCTCTGTGTAGAACTAGTGATAGAAACATTTGGTATGAAGCCAACAGATACTATTTTAGACTCAGTATAATTTTCCAGCTGTTGTTGGGGAAAGCACGTTACACTTCCCCACCCATTACACTGACATACTCATCTATACATTTATATTTTGCTGCTTTTTCAAATCAGTAATACAGCTGCCACAATATGCCTCCTCATTCCAGCAGGTGGTAAATTATTCTCTGCATAAAGTGACATCATTCCCTATCCTGCAGAAAACATGCCCTCTGAGCTGGAAGAGAGGGCAGAACCATATGGAAAACAAAATTTAGATGATTTTACCACATTGTGTTTAGTGAAATGATATCATATACTGTAAGAGAATAACTGAAGCAGTAACATCAAATTATTAATAATACTGAAAAACAAAAAGTAAAATAGAAACAATTCAAGATTTCTATAACAAAAGGAGTGATATTTTGCCTTCTTTGTAAGCAACATTCAGGGACAGTTTGTGTGCCTTTATTTCTACCTTCTTTCTTCCCCAACAGACTGAGAAATATTCATATTACATTTAAGATAATTTCTCTGATTATGAGGTTACCTTTCACTGGCGATTCACTTTTGTGTTTTACTAAGTCAAACCATAATAAAAATTTTCATTCAAGTTACACAGACTTAATATTTCTTCCTCCCAACCAGAAACTTGTTTAATAATTAATAAAAGTAGCTTTGGGCTGGCATTCAAACTTGAAGTAAAAAAGCAATATTTAAATTTTTTTTCCAACCAAATCGAATAGGACCATCTGGACTGTCCAGTACCTTACTAAAGAGTTTTGTCTTAAAGAAGGCTGAGACCGAAATGACACAAGTGAGTAATTCCTTTAATAGACATTCAAAATTACCTAACATGGAAGAATCAGCATATTCCATGTTTATGTATCATATTGTACATACACTGTGGGCAAATATCCACAGATGCAATTATGTAAATGTGTACTGAGCAGCATTCTCCTTTATTCATATTCATCATTTAGCTATAAATTACATAAATGTATTAGTCACAATGTCATAAATGCTGAGAGGTAGGAGATCAATACTTCTAATCTGTACTTTGTACATCTTTATCAGTTCACCTTTTCTCTAACGGAAAGACTACCTCATAACACTCATGTGGGTTTTTGAATGAGCTAGACTTGCAGTGCAATGGTTAATTATAGCATGTATCCATACTATACACTTCATATACCATAGAACTATATCTAGTTTATTAAAAAAATTCAGAGGTAAAAAGATCCATTTCAAATCATTCTAATATTGGGGGAATCAAACAATTCTGGTAATGAGTAGTTTTTAAATTAATTTGGGATAAAAACACATCTTAGTTGAAGATTTACTTCACTGATCACTGGTGTGTATGGTATGGTTTATATTGCAAAGCTATTGACTTATTATATTCTTTTATAGAAGATGATGTTTTTATTATTTTGGACTTTTTTCCTAACAATATGAGCCCAGGAAATGGAAACCTAATAGATCAGAATTATTTACCTTGAGAAGAAACCCTCTTTAACTAGTCATAGCACAAAAATAGCCCCAGGGAATCTTTGTTAAATGAATGCAAGAATAAAGAAATCATGCACCACATTCAAGAAAGAGTTAAAAATGATACTTCTCTCTGCTAAGCCAATAATTAGCATGGGGAACTTTGTTGGTAATGCTTTAAAACTTTCAAAAGCTTCATGTAAAGATTAAGATTAGAGCTAGATAATAATAGGTAGTAAATTGATAGCATACATTCTTGAGTGACATTTGCATTATATGTAAAGTATTTTGAGATGTTTGTACACTAAAATATATGTTTTAGTCCCCAATTTATTCACATAAAAATAAGAAAATGAGGACATTTCATGATTCCATTTACCAGATATAGTCCATATAAACATAGTAATGGTGTCTTTACAGCCTCTTTCTGGATATGTATAATCAGAATTTCACCTTACTGGGCTCATAATATATCGTGGTTTTATTTTTTTCTAGTAATTGTAATACATTGATCATTTAAAGTGACCCCACCTTAACCTCCTTTCATGTACTTCCCTTTTTCCCTGCTGGGTGGTACTGCCATCAGTGCAAAGTTCCTCTGAACCATACTGTTCAGGTACTATTAGTCATCAGACTGTTACAATGGAGAAGTTATTATTTATACTCAAAACTGAGCCAAAGCTTTGGCCTTTGCCTCTAGGCACAGGGAGATCAATGATTTCCTTTTTTTGGAATAGAAAAATCATAGTTTTACACCAAAAGGCTTCTTGATGGTCCTTCTTCTACTTGTTCCCAGGCTTTGTCATTTCTTAGTGATCGAGGAGTCAAATTCCAGTTGTCATCAGATTTTCTATAGCTACGTGAATTTAGCATATGTGTTTCATAGCATCCTTTAAACTCAGTTTTGTGCTTTGTAAATCGTTACAACAATTAACATGTTTTACATTGCTATACACACACACTCATAATTTTTATAAGAACAGGACTTATATATAATAACCTATTTAACATACATTATATCATAGCATTGTTATATGTTATCATTAATAAAAATTCTCTTTTTTATATTACAATGATAATGCATAATTTTAACAAGTAAAAAATGTATTACAAAATGTATAAAGGCCAAGCTAATTATGTCTCTCCAACTTCCTTTTTATATCTCCTTCGAGACAACCAATGTAAATAGCCTAATATGCATACTTTCACTACTTTTTTCTCCATAAGTATTACTACTTAAATATCCATTATTTTCTTTATTAAGGTAGAATTACATAAGATAGACAAGACTCAGCATCTTATATTTTCACTAAAACAGAAACTACCCATAAAATGGGGAAAATAGGATTAAACAGATTTTTTTAAACTACAATTAAAAACATAAATACAGGAAAAAGCAATTTTACATAAACTGATCTTTTTTGTGGGCATATTTTCTTTGTTCCCTCTTTTCCCTGAGACAGTCTATGTTAAAAATCTTAAGGTACATATTTGTATATATTTGTTTTCTTTTTGCATAATCTTCTATACATGTCTACACACACACACACAACACACACACACACACACACACACACACCTAAATGTGTGTATAAAACAGCAATAGATAACTTTATATGCCATTTTCTCATATTACCTTTAAAAAAAAATCAATGTTGGCTAGGAATGGTAGCGTATGCCTGTGATCCCAGTATTTAGAAGGCTGAAGCAAAACTACGGCAGGTTCAAAGGCAGCCCCAGCAATCTAGAAGATCTTGTTTCCAAATAAAATAATAAAATAGGAGTGGGGTATAGCTCAGAGGTAGAATGCTCACAGGATGAATTCAAATATAGTTTCTCCTCAGATTCTTAGAGAATACCAGGAAAAGTAAACTTATGAAGGCAGTATAAGTCTTCCTCCAAGGTGTCAGCATCATTTTTAGTCTCCGAGGAGTAAACAATCCCTAGGACTTGTGATTTTCAGCCTCTTACTCCAGAGCACTCTGGGTTATTCCTCCAGCTTCCAGGTTATCTTGATTCTGTGTTTCTAAAGCAGTTTTTCAGAAACGTCTCAAATTACTAAGTTAATCAGGAGCCACAAAACTTTTGTATTTGTGGTCAGTGTCTCTCAATAATTACATATATTAAAATTGATAAAGTTTTAAAATATTTGTTTGCATTTAAAACAGTAATTACAAATGCACCAGAAGTAAACACAATGCATTTTTCAAAAGTAACATGAAACAGTATTACAGTATTAGTGCATAAAAAGACATTATTGCCACATATGCATTGAAACTTATGGATGAAATTTATGAATAAAAAGTGACAGGAATAAATACCCTTTCTTTTCTGTTTATAAGCCTTTTTATTTTTAATTTATTGACATAAGGATATATTTGGTATTTTGGACATTTCCAGATAGAAAATTTTAGATTTAGCTGTTATGAAGAAAAATAGAGATGACTCATATCCAAAATAGGTGGTATTTACTGTCCTCAGGATGTTCTGGGTGTGATCTATACAAAGTTGGCCCATCATAAGTGAACATGCACTGTGCATTACAGTAGGGGTTTGGTCACCGACCCTTTGTGGGATCTCCTTAGACATAGCACCAGAATAAAATCGATGGTTCTGGTTTTTTACTTTTGTCTCATATTCAAAACTGGACACTTTTCATTGAAAAGAGATCAAGATAAGATGAAAAATCTGAGCCTATCTCAAATTTCTTCACTGCTAGAAGCTCCTGCCCAGAGTGAAAATAATGATTTTCTATATTATCTTTGATTTGTATTATTTCAATGACTAACTTTGAGTACAGACTGAAATGAGTGTGTGTGTGTGTTTGTGTGTGTATGTATGTGTCTGTGTGTATTTTACAGAAGATTTCTAGGAGTGAGCTCCTTCTAGATGTTATGAAACTCATCTCCCTATCTCTGAAATTAAAATTGTTATAAGAAATTACATAAGATTTCAAGTATAAAATAACCCTGTTAGCATACATACACATATGCATAGACTACCAAACTTTTTTTTTTTATGTGTGTAAGAACACTATCTTAGAAAATTGAGTGTCATGTTGGGCATGGTGGTCCACACTTATAATCCCAATGCTTGGGAGGCTGAAACAGTAGGATCACAGGTTCATGGCCAGCCTTGGCTACTTAGTGAGACCTTTGGCAACTTAGTGAGACTTTGTTACCCAAGAAAAAAATAAAAAATGGGGCTGAAGTGTAGTTCTGAGGTAGCATATTCCTGGGTTCAATCCTCAGTAATCAAAAACAACAAACAAGTTGAATGTTCAAACATTTTGAATCCCTCACAAAGTTACAGTAAATTTAGAGACAGAAAGGTAAGTAAAAGTTATCTTGATCAATAACATCACTTTATAACTAAGAAAAATAACACTGATCATAGATAATATAGATTTGAAATTTATTAGCAACTAGAATTTTAGTGTGTGTGTGTGTGTGTGTGTGTGTGTGTGTGTGTGTGTGTGTGTTACTAAAGATTGAACCCAGGAACATTCTATCTCTAAGCTACACCTCCAACCTTATTTTTTATTCTTTATTTGGAAACAGGATCTCATTAAATTGCAGAGTACCTCACTAAGTAGCTAAGGCTGGCCACTAACCTGCGATCCTCCTGTCTCAGCCTCCCAAGTGCTGGGATTACAAGCATGTGCCACCACTACCAGCTATAGCTACTGAAATTTTAAGATCATGTAGTCATTGTATCTTCTATTTTTCATTTTCAGTTTTTACATTTAGAATTTATGGAGATATTATTTAGTACTTTATTAAAAATTGGAGTACTTTAATGAGTATTTCTAAATTTATAGAATCATTAAAAATTAATAGAGAATCTCTAAAACTATGTCAGTTTATCATACTATTAACATTTTAATATTAACATAGTCTATTTGATACAGGTATTGAACCAATATCTATATTATTATTAACTAAATTCATACTTCATTTAGAGTTCCTGTTTCTTTAATGCCCTATTTGATTTTATTTTGTTCTGTTATCCCATCCAGGCCTTCCTGTTACATTCAATTATCTTATCTGCTTAGGCTACTCTTGCTTGTGACAATTTCTCAGGCTTTGTTTGTTACTGATAACTTTGCAGTTAATAAGGATTACTGCTTAGATCTTGGGTAGAATGCCCCTCAGTAACATTTGTCTGAAATTTCTAATATGGTTAAAATGATACTATATTTGGATGTCATTACAGATTTCTGTTTGGCCTCAATGTTATACTCAGAGATTCTTGCTCAAGACCAAAGTGTGTGTGTGTGTGTGTGTGTGTGTGTGTGTGTGTGTGTTTAGAATAGAGAAAAAACCCAGAACTTCTTGCATACTTGAGAAGTGCTCTACCACTGAACTATATTCCCAGCCCAAGGTTAATTTTCTTAAAGAATAGCCTACAGGAAAAGTAATCTCTAGTAAATAAGTAAATAGTGATCCTATAATTCAGAATTTGTGTTCAAGTAGTGTTTGAATCTTTATACTTCAAGAAGCTTTTATAATACATAATGATGATCAAAACAAAAGTTAATCCAGCTGGTGTAGTGGAACTCATCTCTAATCTCAGTGTTCTTGGAGGATGAGGCGGTGGGATTGAAAGTGTAAGGTTAGCATGGCCAACTTAGACCTTGTCTTAGAATTTAAAAATAAAATAAAAACCAGGGGTGGATGCACATCTATAATACCAGTACTTAGGAAGCTAAGACAGGAGTATCACAGGGTCAAGGAGAGACTCCACAACATAGTGGGACTCTGAGCAACCTAGAAAGACCTTGTTTCAAATTAAAAAAATAAAAATGGCTGGGGTAAAACTCAGAGGTAGAATACCTCTGGATTCAATTCAAGTACTACAAGAAATAATAAAATAGAATAAATAAGTAAAAATATTAAATAAAATAAAAAGAACTGTGGATGTAGCTCAATAATACAGTCTTCTGGGTTTAATCCCAAGTATTGAAAAAAATGAAGAAAAAGAAACAAAAAAGAATGTTAATTTAACACCTGACAAAGATATGACAAAGATATTCAATGGTATTATATATAGGATAAAGACCCGTCTCAATCCGATGGGGACATTTCTATTTCCTAGCTTTTGGTCCATTGTAATTTTAATAGCTTCTTTACAAATTTACAAAAATTGTATAGATTATATAATAATTTTATGATGAATTCACTTCCTAATGGCCACTGCTAGAACAAATTATCATGAATGTAATGGCTTAAAATTACTAAGATTTCTTATTGGAAAGATCTGGAGGTTATAAACCAAAAATCATGTTTTCCAGGGTGAGATGCATGGGAGAAAATCCATTTCCTCACCCTCTCCAGCTTCTCTGGGCTTGTATTCTTTCAGATATGGCCTTGCTTGAACTTCTCCTCCATCAATGCACTTTCTTCTCTGATTATGGTATTCTCCCCTTTTTTATGAGGACACTTCTGATTTTATTGGGCCCACCTGGATAACCCCCAATTTTAAATCCTTAACGTATTCACACCCTTAAAGTCTGTTTTGCCATGTAAGTTATTCACATGTTTTGAGGATTAGGAAATGTGCATCTTCATGGTGGGGAGCAGTATTTTGTTTATCATTTATTCCGGTAACAAAGATCAAGTAAAAAAAAATTTAAAAATCATTTTGAGCTGGGAACAGTGAGCCTTTTGGAAGACTTAGCTCAGAGAATCTATTTTAAAAATAATTAAACCCCCACCCATGTATCTCTACCATGTATCTGCTATAACAATACAGAAAGAATTACAGAATCTTATGTCACTTGATAATAATCTGTGTTAAGAATGGAAGACATTTTATATAAACAATTTCTAGAAAACCATCAAGGATATTTCGAGCATGTATAACTCAAAAGTTTCACGTGTATTTTAAATAAAAACAATTAGATACTCTTGACAATTATATTTCTGCATATCCATAAGTAAAGGATGTACTGAATTAAAAGCAGCCACATTCCTAATAAAAGAGGACGTCAAAGTGGTTTTTTAATTAGGGCTAGTTTTTGACTATTTTGTTTAACTTCAAATAGCGAGAATAGTGCTGTAACAATTCTGTTTCCAGGTTTTAAGAGAACAGGCAGCTGCCTTCCTCTGGTGCACTGAGCCATTCCATGTAAACATAATGTGAAGAAGTTCATATGAGAGTATATGGAGAAAAAAAGAGAAAGAGAAAGAGAGAGAAAGAGAGAGAGAGAGAAAGAGAGAGAGAGAGAGAGAGATGGGGTAGGGAGACTAGCCCCTAGCACTTCCTGCTGTCTCCAGCCACTCAACTTACCCCAGCTGGAGACACCTGGAGAAGAGATGAAGCATCTTTCATGAATGCTACTCAAATTCCATACCAAAAACAATAGTGAGCATAAGAAAATAATGACATTATATACTGCTGTTTGGTGTGACAAGTTATACAGTTATACAGCAATAATTAATCAGCATACATACACATAGTGTCTTCCCTTCTTAAACAACTTTAAAAAATCACTCTACTAACTGTTTCTCTTCTTCTTTTGAGAGTTTTTTCTTTTTTACTGCTCAGTTTTGGAGTACCTCCAGTTGGCTTGCATGTGATTTTTGCCGGCTGGCTGATCTCATTCAATTGATATTCTCTTTAGAATATCATATCACTTTCATTCATGGTTCTGGGTTTAATTTAGACTTAAAAACTGTTGTAATTTAAATGACCCTGTATATCCCCCAAATTCACTCTTCTCTATATAAACTGGCCCTATAAGGTCCCAGAACACTAGCTTGGAATTAAGTACAGACCATTCCTGATGCATTGGGGATAGAACAGTTTAATTTTTATTATAAAAATCTGATCTACAGAGCAATTTTTAATCACAAAATATTTTTAAAAATCTCTTTTAATATACTTAGTGGATTTTAATCATAAATCATAATGAGTTTCAGAATGTTAGAGCCATACAGGCACACAGTACTTGGTGTGCTTTCTCCCAGTTCTCACCCAACTCCTTCTTCTTCCTCATACATAATATTGAGATTTGTACTGATAATTTTATATATGCACATACCATTATTTGAAGTGTTTACATTATAAGAATCCTCTCCAATCTGACCCCTCCCCTATTCTACTGGGATTTCTCCTCCTTTATCTGGAATCCATTTTATTTCCCAATTTCTCTAGCTTCTACATATGGGAAAAATCATATGACCTTTCTCTTTATGTGGCTGGCTAATCTCACTTACTATAATACTATTTAGTTATTCCTTTAAATAGTACACCAAAGCTGTGGTTAGACATTTCTGTAATCCCAGGCATGGGATCTCAGGTTCAAGGTTAGCCTTAGAACTTTAGAAAACCCTCAGCAGCTTAGCAGGATCTTGTTTCAAAATAAAAAGGACTGGAGGTATCCCTCAGATATAGAATTCTCCTGAGTTTAATTCCCAGTACCAAAACAAACAAACCAAAATATAATACACTAGATAATCTAATTTTTTTAAAAAGCTTTAAAAAATTATATTACTTTCAAAGTATTAAAATGTACACAATAAATATGTAAAAACAAAACCACCTTTCTAAATATTAGGGCACTAAAACTTAGCAAAAAACAAAAACCAATAAACAAACAAAAAACAGAGACCATGCCTTTCTCAAATTTTAATTTTTGTGGTGAGAAATAAAGAATGTATGCGAGATTCAAAATGGCAACTGTGGGATGCAGCACATGTCAGTATCTGAAACAAATAAAATTCAACTACTGAGAAGGCAGCCTCTTAATAAACAAAAATAAATATAGCTCATGACCCAAAACAGATCCAGGGACCACGAGAGAAGGAATCCAGTATCTCTGAATTGCGAGATCTACTGCCAAAAAGCCTGAGTGCATGACGAACCTGCTGCATATGTGGCTGGCTGCCAATGCCATCAAGGGGCACTGGGCCCAAACTGCAAGTCCCAGACCAGCAGCCCCAAGAAATTCAGAAAAAAAAAAAATCCAAACTTTGAAAGTGGCCATAGAGCTTGAACATCTTAAGCGGCGAGCTGCACCTGAGCACTTGAACAGCTCCATTTGTTCACCAGAGGCTGCACCCGCAGCAGCACAGCAAGTCCACCAGAGACTTGGAACTGGACCAGGTAACCCTGTGCACCCAGAGAAGCCATGGGACCCATCAGCACCGCGAGGCATCCAGAGTCCTGGACTACAGCAGCTAGGTAACAGTACGTACCCAGATGAGCTACAAGACCAGTGAAAAAATTGGAAAAAGATGTATCATACCAATGTAGAACAAAAACAGGCAGGAGTAGCAACACTGATATCCAACAAAACAGTCTTTAAGCTAAACTACATCGGAAGAGACAGAAAAGGGCCCTTCCTTTTATTAAAAGGAAAAATCCACCAAAAAGATATAGTAATAATAAATGTTTATGCCTCAAATGTGGGTGCAGCCACATTAGTTAAACAAACCCTCCTGGACATCAGATCTCAAATAGACCCAAATACAATAAGATAGGGAGACTTCAACAAACCCCTCACACCACTAGATCAGTCTTCAAGGCAAAAGATGAGTAAAGTCTCTTCAGAACTAAAGAAAACTATAAACCAAATGACCTAATATACAGAATATTTCAACCAGGAACAGCAGAATACACATTCTTCTCAGCAGCCCATGGAACATTCTGAAAAATAGATCACATTCTGGGCCACAAAGTAAGCACCAGCAAATTCAAAACATGTAATATAATTATCTGCATCTTTACAGACAATAATGTAATGAAAGTAGAAATCAACAACAGGAAATTCAAAAGAAACTATTTAAATACATGGAGATTGAATGATACAATATTGAATGATGAGTGGGTAAGATCAGAAATTAGGGGAGAAATAAAGAAATTTCTGGAAATAACTGAAAATAGAGAAATAAGTTACTAAAATCTATGGGAAACTTTGAAGGCAGTGTTAATAGGAAAGTTTAGAGCATTGAGTGCCCAAATAAGAAGAACAGAGAGTCACCAAGTAAACAACCTAATGACACAATTCAAAAACCTAGAAGGACTGCAACAGTCTAATCCCAAACCCAGCAGAAGGCAGGACATTATTAAAATCAGAACATAAATGAATGAAATGGAGAACAAAAAAAAAAAAAAAAAAAAAAAAACAATTCAAAGATTCAACAAAACAAAAAGCTGGTTGGTTGAAAAGATTAATAAGGTTTGACAAACTTCTGGCCAACCTAACCAAAAGAAAGAATCAACTCAAAGTATTAAACTAAGAAATGAAAAAGGAGACAGCACCACAGACAGTGGGAAATTCAAAGTATTATCAGAAACTATTTTGAAAATTTATAATCCAATAGACTGGAAAATATGGAAGAAATCAATAGATATCTCAGCACATATAGCCTACCTAACTTGAACCAAGAGGACATAGCAAGCCTAAACCAACCAATAATAAGCAAAGAAATAGAAACAGCAATAAAATATCTGCCATCAAAGAAGAATCCAGGCCTTAATGGGTTTCCAACTGAATTCTACAAAACCTTCAGTGAAGAACTAATCTCAATACTTCACAACTTTTTCTGGAAATTGAAAGAGATAAAATTCTTCTAAATTCCTTCTATGAGACCAATATCACATTAATTCCCAAACCAAATAAAGATACCTCAAGAAAGGAAAATTACAGACCAATATCCTTAATGAACATATTTGGAAAAATTATAAACAAAATATTAGCTATACACATTAAAAATCATATCAAGAGAATTGTATACTATGACCCAAGTTGGTTTCATTCCACAAAAGCAAGGCGGGTTCAACAAGTACAAATCAATACATGTTATTCACTACATAAATAGATCTGAGAACAAAAACCACACGATCATATCAATAGATGCTGAAAAAGTATTTGACAAATTCTAACACCCATTTATGTTAAAAACACTGCAGAAAATTGGAATAGAAGGAATGTATTTCAACATAACTAAGGCAATATACAAAAACCCCAAAGCCAACATCTTATTAAAGCAGACAAATTGCAAGAATTCTTTCTAAAATCAAGAACAAGAGAAGGATGCCCACTATTGCCACTACTTTTTAATATAGTTCTCAAGACTCTTGCCACAGCAATAAGACAAGAGAAGGAAATCAAAGAAATTAAAAAAAATTGAAATTATCCTTATTTGCAGATGATATGATCCTTTATCTAGAAGACCCAAAGAACTCAACCAAAAGACTTTTGAAGCTGATTGACCAATTCAGCAAAGTTGCAGGATACAAAATCAAGATAAAGAAATCAGTTACTTTTTTATGCCAACAATGAATCCACAATGGAAGAAAGAAAACTATAACTTATATAAACCATTCACTATAACCTCAAATCCAATAAAATACCTAGAAATAAACCTAACCAAAGATTAAAAGACCTCTACAAAGAAAACTATAAAACATTAAGAAAAGAAATAGAAGAAGACCTTGGAAGATGGATAGACCTCCTGTGCTCATGGATAGGCAGAATAAATATCATCAAAATGCCATTATGCCAAAAGTGGTCTATAGATTCAATGCAATTCCTATTAAAATACCAATGACATAATTCATAGACCTAGAAAAAACGGTCATGAATTTTACATGAAGAAAAAAAGACTCAGACTAGCCAAAGCAAATCTCAGCAATAAGAACCATGCAGGGAGCACCATAATTCCAGACCTCAAATTATACTATAGAGCAATAGTAGTAAAAACAGCATGGTATTGGCACAACAGTCATACTGAGCATTTGAACAGAATAGAAGATACAGAAACAAACCCACACACCTACAGTCAATTAATCTTTGACAAAGGTGCCAAACCCATATGCTGGAGAAAAGAGAGCCCTTTCAACAAATGGTGGTAGAAAATCTGGCTATTCATATGTAGAAAGATGCAACTAAGTCGTTATCTCTCTCCATGCACAGGGATCAACTTAAGAAGGATCAAAGACTTAGGAATTAGACCAGAGACTGAAGTTATTAGAGGTGGGCATAGGCTCAACACTCCAACATATAGGCACAGGCAGTAACTTTTTCAACAAGACCTCTAAAGTGCAGAAAATTAAAGCAATAATTAACAAGTGGGGTGGCATCAAACTAAAAAGTTTCTTCCCATCAAAGGAAACCACCAAGAGCCTGAAGAGAAAGCCTACAGAATGGGAGAAGATCTTTACCAGCCACCACTCTAATAGAGGGCTAATATCCAGAATATACAAAGAGCTCAAAAAATTCTGCACTAGCAAAACAAATAACCCAATCAAGAAATGGGCAAGCCAGGCCTGGTGGCGCATCCTTGTAATCCCAGCATTCGGGCTGCTGAAACAGGAGGATCATGATTCACAGACAGCCTCAGCTACATAGTGAGGCCCTCCACAACTTAGTGAGACCCTGTTTCAAAATAAAGTATATAAAAAAAATAGAGCAGGGGGTGTGGCTCAGATGTCGAATGCCCCTGGGTTCCATCCCCAGAGCCGCAAAAAAAAAAAAAAAAAAAAAAGTAGGAAATGGGCAACTGAACTGAATAGACCTTCACAAAAGAAGAGATACACATGGCCAATAGATAAATCAAAAGAGGTTCTACATCATTAGCCATCAGGGAGATGCAAATCAAAACTATGCTGAGATTCCATCTAACCCCAATCAGAGTGGCAACCATAAATAAATCAAATAACAATAAATGCTGGCAAGGATATGGTGAAAGAGGAACTCTTTTACACTGTTGGTGGGGGTGCAAACTAGTTCAGCCACTACGGAGATCAGTTGGAGATTCCTTAGAAAATTGGGAATAGATCCACCATATGATCCAGCTCTACCACTCCTGGTATCTTTCCAAAGGGGTTGAAATCAGAGAACTACAGCAACATATGCATACTATGCTCATAGCAACACAATTTGTAATAGCCAAAATATGGAACCAACCTAGATCTCAATCAATAGATGAATGGATTGCAAAATCATGGGAAATACACACAACGGATTTCTATTCATCTATAAAGAACAAAATCATGCCATTTGCAAGAAGATGGAAATATCTGGAGAACATTTTGTTAAGTGAGATCATCCAAGCACATAAAGAGAAGGGACATATGTTTTCTCTAATATGCCCCAACTAGGAAGCTTTGGGGATACCAGAGGGACTCCAGATAATGGAGGGTAAATCTCAGTAAAGCTAGAATGGAATAATAGGAGAGGAAGAAAGCTGAGGTTGGTTAATAGAAGAGCTACACCCAAATATGTGTAAAAGTATGTATATAGCATGGTTAACCTGGACACTCATTGTTGGGAAGGAGGAAGGGAAATGGGGTAGAGGGCACTAAACACAGTCTAAATTAAAATGCATGCATGAATAAGTAAATAAACAGATTAATAAATAGATGATATGTCAGGCTGTTGTGTCCTTTGTGGTAGACACTGACACTTGTGGTGATTTGAATTTAATATAATTAAATGAAATTTATTTTACTAAGCATCTCAGCCAGTGTACAAATGCTCAGCATCCTAAGTGATCATGGTCTATGTGCTGCAAAGTAGATTAAAATGTTTTATCATGGCAAAGATTTATTGATTTGAGTAGTAAAAGCAATGGAAGAGTAGATTCACAATAATTTGCAGATTTGGAAAAGCAAAAATATTTTTTAGCATCTTTATTTTTCTTTTTCTTGGTACTAAGTATTGGTACAATGGAATTTTATCTTCAAGATACATCCTCAGCCTTTTTAGCTTTTATTTTGAAACAAGGTTTGGCTAGGTGGCTGAAAATCTCACTAAGTTGTTGAAGCTGGTATTAATCCTGTGATCCTTCTATCTCAGCCTCCCAAGTGTTGGAATTATAGGTAGGCACCACCATAATAATCTTAGATTATCTTTATACCTTTATATAACTTTATTAAGTTTCTCACAAAAACTAGATTGCTTAAAAGATAATGAATTGACTGAGGAAAGCGGCACTTACAAGTCCCGCTAACAATCGAACTCTATTACCACAAAACCAGCGCCTTTCAGAGCCAGAAAACACCACCAGCAAAGAAATAAAAACGGTAAATACAAGGGACAGAGAAAAAGGGCTGGAAAAACAAGACACCAGGAAAAAACCAGCCCGAAGGGCCGTGCCCACCGCGGCACGGAGCGGCCGGA
Organism: Muscardinus avellanarius; assembly: GCF_963383645.1. Classification (NCBI taxonomy): domain Eukaryota; kingdom Metazoa; phylum Chordata; class Mammalia; order Rodentia; family Gliridae; genus Muscardinus; species Muscardinus avellanarius. The sequence goes on from NC_137794.1 coordinate 93,672,997, forward strand.
GGAGCCGGAGCGGCCAGAGCCACAGCGCAGAGAAGTCACAGCCGCGGCGCGAAGCGGGGCGGCCGGAGCAGCTGAGTGGAGCAGCCAGACCAGCCAGAGAGGAGTGGCCAGAGCAGCCGGAGAGGAGCGGCCAGAACAGCCGGAGCAGCCAGAGCCGCTTCGCGGAACCGCCGGAGCGGCCGGAGTGGCCAGACCCGCGGTACGGAGCAGCCAGATCCGCGGTGCAGAGCAGCCAGAGAGGCCAGAGCGGCCAGACCCGTGGTGCGGAGCAGCCTGAGCCACAGCGCAGAGCGGCTGGAGCAGCGCGGCTTACATCTTCCCTAGCAGCACCAGGCTCCAAAGAGGAGTGAGACTCAAAACAGAGCTCAAATCCAGAGAGGAGGTACTCTGGCCTCACGGCCTAGGATGCAGAAGCAGCGTCTTACTGCTGGCGGCAGCAGCGAATTCACCAGACGGCCCTAGACCAACCCACACAACCAGCCACCAGACGCCTGAGAGGAGGGGTGGACAGCGAGCCAAGGTAAGCCGCTGCTGAACAGCCGGGTGGCAGTCAGCAGTTTCTCCGGTGCAAGGAGCATCTAAAGCTCCCAAGGGCCGGGCACAGCACACCTGGCAGGGACTCAGCGGAGCTCAAAACCAGAGAAGAAATAGGCCACATCACGGCCGAGGGCGTGGCCGTGGTGCCATATTGCCAGTGGCGGCAGCAGCGAATCCACCGAGTTCACTACAGCTCCACCAGCGCACTCAACAAACGTGAGTCAAATTGCAGCCCCAAGGGGAGAAATCCCAGTACTGCACTCCCAGGGACTTGCGCAGATAGTCTCCCTGGGTCGGAGATTTTAGCAGTGCAGCCCAGTGGGGGAGTGGCAGTGGCAGAGATATCATACCATAGTCACAACTCCCCACTAGAGAACACCCAACTTGGCACCCCCCGCGGTCTAAGCAGCCTCAATTGACTCCCTGGGTTTGAGACTTTGTGATACAACTCAGTAAAGGAGTAGTGGTGACTGAGATACCACAGACTCGAGATCCAGAACATCTTAAGTGAACTCGTAGTGACTCAGGGAAGAACCCAGAGAAGGCACAAACTTCCAAAATCATGGGAAAGAGAAATAACAATGGAGCAGTGAATGCCCACAACCCCACAACATCAGAATCTGATAACACAGAAATCCAAAGATCTCTAGAAGATCAAATTAGGAAAATAACTCTAGAAATAATAGAGGACTTTCAAAAAGAATTTAGAGAGAGTCAAAAAGAGATAAAGGATGCAATTAATGAAGTGAAGGCTTCAATTCAAAGTATAAACAACAGATTAGACCACATGGAGAATAGAATCTCGCTTCTTGAAGATGACCATTCCAAAAATGAACGCATAGTTTCTAATTTAGAAAAAAAAAACCCGACAGCAGGAATCTGACATTGAAAAAATATGGGCCCATTTCAAGAGAGCTAACCTAAGAATAATTGGAATAGAGGAGGGAAAAGAAGGTGAAACCAAAGGGATCAACAATCTCTTCAAGGAAGTAATAGCAGAAAATTTTCCAAACATAGAGCAAGAGGTTGATACACAGGTCCAGGAAACTTATAGAACTCCCTTTAGACAGGATCAAAGAAGAGGATCCCCACGCCACATAATTGTCAAAATGACTAATGTGGAAGTCAAGGAGAGAATCTTAAAGGCAACAAAAACAAAAGGCCACATGACATACAGAGGCAAACCAATTAGAATCACTCCAGACTTCCCAAACCAAGTTATGAAAGCCAGAAGGGCTTGGAGTAACATATTCCAAACTCTGAAAGAAAACAACTTCCAGCCAAAAATTTCCTACCCAGCAAAACTATCCATCAAATTAGATGGGGAAATAAGAAGCTTCCATGACAAACAGCAACTGAAGGAATTTATGTCTTCAAAACCAGCGCTAGAGAAAGTACTCAAGGAGATTAACTGCAAAGAGGAAATGGGTAATACACGCCAGAACCAAAGAAACAAGAATTCCCATCCAGCAGACAACTAAGCAAAGAAGAATAAACAGTATCTCAAACAGAAATAAGATCTTAACATGTTGGGAATTAAAAATTATCTCTCTATAATCACACTGAATGTAAACGGCCTCAACTCCCCAATAAAAAGACATAAAGTGGCAAAATGGATTAAAAGCCAGAATCCATCCATCTGCTGCTTACAAGAAACACACCTTACAAGTAAAGATAGAAACAAACTCAAGGTAAAGGGCTGGAGCAAGGTTATCCATGCTAATGGTACTCGAAGACAAGCAGGAGTAGCAACTATGATATCAGACAAGTTAGACTTCAAACCCAAACTTATTAGAAGAGACAAAGAAGGTCACATTTTACTGGTAAAAGGAATAGTCCAGCAAGAGGAAATAACAATAATCAACATCTATGCCCCAAACATAGGGGCAGCTACTTTCATAAATCAAACTCTTTGTGACATGAAGTCACACATAAATCCCAACACAATAATACTGGGAGACTTCAACACACCTCTCACAATACTAGACCGATCTTCCAGACAAGGGTCAGTAAAGATGTCTCAGAACTAAAGAAAACCATTAACCAAATGGACCTGTTGGACACATATAGAATATTTCACCCAACTACAGCAGAGTTCACATTTTTCTCAGCTGCTCACAGAACCTTCTCCAAAATAGATCACATCCTGGGACACAAAATGAGCACTAGCAAATTTAAAAAATGTTACATACTTCCCTGTGTCATTTCAGACCATAATGGAATGAAACTAGAAATCAACTATAAGAAGACCCAAAGAAACAACATAAACATGTGGAGGCTGAACACCACACTTCTGAATGAAGAATGGGTCATAGAAGATGTAAGAGGTGAAATCAAGAAATTTCTAGAAGTGAATGAAAATAAAGATACAACATATCAAAACCTCTGGGACACTTTGAAGGCAGTATTAAGAGGAAAATTTATAGCACTGAGTGCTCACATAAGAAAAACAGAAAATCTTCAAATAAATAGCCTTACGACACACCTCAAAGCCCTTGAAAAGCAGGAACAATTGAACCCCAAAGCCAGCAGAAGACGGGAAATTATTAAAATTAGAGCAGAAATTAATGAAATAGAGAATAAAAAAAAATACAGAAAATCAACAAAACCAAAAGCTGGTTTCTTGAAAAGATTAACAAGATTGATAAACCACTGGCCAACCTAACTAAAAAAAAGAGAGAATCAACCCAAATTATGAGGATAAGGGATGAAAAAGGAGACATTACTACTGACAGTGTAGAAATCCAGAGGATTATCAGGAACTACTTTGAAAAACTATACTCCAACAAAATGGAAAATCTGGAGGAAATCGACAACTTCCTAGATAAATACAACCTTCCTAAACTGAGTCAAGAAGATATAGAACACTTAAACCAACCAATAACAATCAAAGAGATTGAAACAGCAATAAAGAGCTTACCATCAAAGAAAAGCCCAGGAACAGATGGTTTCCCAAGTGAATTCTATAAAATCTTTACAGAAGAGCTAATCCCAATACTACTCAAACTATTTCGGGAAATAGAAAAAACCGGGACTCTCCCAAATACATTCTATGAAGCCAACATCACACTAATACCCAAACCGAATAAAGACAGTTCAAGGAAGGAAAACTACAGGCCTATATCTCTGATGAACTTGGATGCAAAACTATTAAACAAAATACTAGCAACACATATTCAAAACCACATCAAGAAAATCATTCATCACGACCAGGTAGGGTTCATCCCAGGGATGCAAGGCTGGTTTAATATACAAAAATCAATCCATATAATTGATCATATAAATAGAATCAAAGACAAAAACCACATGATCATCTCAATAGATGCTGAAAAAGCATTTGATAAAATTCAACATCCATTTATGATAAAAACACTGCAGAGAATTGGAATAGAAGGAACATATCTCAACATTATTAAGGCAATCTACAACAAGCCCACTGCCAGCATCATATTAAATGGGGAAAAACTTCAAGAATTCCCCCTAAAAACTGGAACGAGACAAGGATGTCCACTATCACCACTTCTCTTCAATATAGTACTAGAGACTCTAGCCAGAGCAATAAGGCAAGAAAAGGAAATCAAAGGAGTACAAATAGGAAAAGAAGAACTTAAGCTTTCACTATTTGCTGATGACATGATACTATATTTAGAAAACCCAACAAACTCAACCAAAAGGCTTATAGAACTGATCAACAAATTCAGCAAAGTATCTGGATACAAAATCAATCTTAAAAAATCAGAAGCTTTCCTGTACACCAACCATAAATCCACTGAAAAAGAAATTCAGAAAACACTTCCACTCAGGATCTCCCACAAAAAAATAAAGTACATAGGAATAAATTTGACCAAGGAGGTAAAAGACCTCTACAAAGAAAATTATAAAACACTGAAAAAAGAAATCGAAGAAGATCTTAGAAGATGGAAAGATCTTCCATGTTCATGGATTGGCAGAATAAATATCATTAAAATGGCCATCCTCCCAAAAGTGATCTACAGATTTAATGCAATGCCCATTAAACTACCAAGATCATTCTTCACAGACATAGAAAAATCAGTCCTTAAATTTATCTGGAATAACAAAAAGCCCAGAATAGCCAAGGTAGTTCTCAGTAACAAAAACCACGCAGGAGGAATCACAATACCTGACTTTAAACTATACTACAAAGCCATTGTAATAAAAACAGCATGGTACTGGCAAAAGAACAGATATATAGACCAATGGAGCAGAATATAAGACCCAGAAACAAGTCCACACACTTTCAGCCAATTGATTTTTGACAAAGGGGCCAAAAACATACACTGGAAAAAAGATAGCCTCTTCAACAAATGGTGTTGGCAAAACTGGTTAACCATATGCAGAAAATTGGATGTTAATCCCACTTTTTCACCCTGTACAAAAGTCAACTCACGATGGATCAAAGACTTGGACATTAAACCAGAGACTTTGAAGCTCCTTGAAGAGGGCATAGGTCTAACACTACAACACATAGGCACAGACAAACATTTCCTCAATAAGACCCCAAAGGCACAACAAATTAAAAGGAGAATCAATACATGGGATTGCATGAAACTGAAGAGCTTCTGTTCAGCAAAGGAAACTATCAAGAACCTCAATCGAGAGCCAACAGAATGGGAGAAGATTTTTGCCACCTACCCCTCCGATAGAGGACTAATATCTAGAATATACAGAGAACTCAAGAAACTCAACACTAAGAAAACAAAGCATCCAATAACAAAATGGGCAAATGAACTAAATAGACACTTCACAAAAGAAGAAATTCAAATGGCCAATAAATGCATGAAAAAATGCTCAACATCACTGGCAATCAGAGAGATGCAAATCAAAACTACCCTGAGATTTCACCTAACTCCAACTAGAATGGCAATCATTCAAAACACAAACAACAACAGATGCTGGCGAGGATGTGGAGAAGTGGGAACTCTAAGACATTGTTGGTGGGATTGCAAATTAGTGCAACCACTTTGGAAAAGAGTATGGAGAATCCTCAGAAGAATGGGAACACACCTACCATTTGATCCAGCAATACCACTGTTGGGTATCTACCCAAAAGAAAAGAAACCAAACTACCAAAATAATGTATGTGTTAGATCATAGCTGCACAATTCACCATAGCCAAACTATGGAACCAGCCAAGATGTACATCAACAGATGAATGGATTACAAAACTGTGGGATATGTACACAATGGAATTTTACTCAGCCATCAAAAAAAAAACTCAATTATGTCATTTCCAGGGAAATGGATGGAACTGGAGGACATTACGCTAAGTGAGATTAGTCAGGCACAGAAAATAAGAAATCAGATGCTTTCCCTAATATGTGAGAGTTAGGGAGAAAAGAGGAGCAAACAAGATAACCTAAAGGAAGAGAAAGGAGGGGGAAGAGAAAAATCTCTAAAGCACACAATGTACTTAAACATATCGAAGTCAATCACTAAGCCAAGCAAGGAAGGGAGGGACGGGGAGGGAATGGGGTGGTATTTGGGTAGGGGTTAAATCAGCGATGAGTACATGTTTGTACACACAAGTTTTTTACCCCAATAAGTTGTATGAATATAATGCACCAATAAATAATAATAATAATAAAAAAAGATGATAAATTTGTTTCAGAGTTTAAAGACGAAGATGAATATTTTTCATCAGCATTCTTTTAAAGATATGGTTTAGAATTTTGTCATAATTTGTAAAAGATACTTTTGCAATTGAGACAAGTACATTAGTAATTGTCTTCCCTACTTCTGCTGTTGAATGAATTACACAGATTGTTTAGAGGCTATGAAGGAGAAAATACTTTAATGCTTATGACTGATTATTAAAAAGTGAGAGAAAATATGATAGTAATAAACTTAATAATAGTGGAGTCTAAAATTTCCCCATATTTTGATTATAATCTGACTTTTATGGTGGAATATAATTCATAAAATATTTACTTCAAGAAGATAGAATTTTAATTTAGTCAAATTGTGTTTAACAAATAAATCAATCTCATGCCTCTAGCTAATTGGATTTTGATTGCTTTTTTGTTATCATCTTCTGTCTTTGGTTCATCAAAAAGATCTATACCTGCACTCAAATTTTAGTGAAGTCATTGTTACTTGCACATGAATGCTTCTAAATTATGAACATGTTGAAATATGTTTTAGGGGAAATGTTAGAAAATGAAAAGAGCACTGTGCAACTGAATGAATATATGTAAATGTAAAATAAATGTTACTTTAGATATTAGAAAGTATAAAAACTTAATATAGATAATTTAGGAAATATTCAGTATGGAAAGTCATGGCAAATTAGAAAGCAAATAAATATATTCAATCAGATAAAATACTCACATTTCTGAGTAAACCTATTTAATATTAAATCAGAAACAATACAATAATGTCCAGTCTTATGACATTTATTCTTTATAAGAAGTCTTAGCTTTGATATTTACACAAAGGAAAAAAGATGGGTAATGTTTAGAAAGGAAAAATACAATTATCAGTTGTACAAAATAATATGATTATTAAATTCTATACAAATAGTTCATTATATTTGTGTTCAGCAACAAAACATCTATTTTCAGAGATACTATTTATGATAGAAATGATATTATGGGATGCTTATAAGTGAAAAATCTTAAAATGTTGTATATAAGCTGTATGAAAAGAGTATTTGGGTTTTTAAAGATATTAAGAGTGCCCTAAATCTTTTAAGTTCTTTATATATTCTAGATATTAACCCAATCAAAAATGGTTAATTGAACTACATAGACACTTCACAAAAGAAGAAATGTAAATGGCCAATATACATAGGGGGAAAATGTTCAACAGCTTTAGCCATCAGAGAAATGCAAAAGAAAATTACACTGAGATGCCATCTAACTCCAATGAGAAGGGCAATCATTAAGAAATCCATCAACAATATATGGTGACAAGGTTGTAGGGAAATAGAAACTCTTATATGCTGTTGGTAGGATTGAAAATTAGGACTTCTGCTACAGAGATCAGTATGGAAAATCCTCAGAAAATTTGGAATGCCTCTACCATATAATCTACTTCTGGGTATCTTTATAATGGGATTGAAATGAAATATTATAATTATACATGTATATCCATCTTTATAGCAGCACAACTCATAATAGACAAATTATGGAACCAACTTAGGTATTCATCAACAGATGAATAAAATATAAAATTATGACATATATACACCATGGAATTCTACTCAACAATAAAGAACAAAATTCTGTCATTCACAGGAAAATGGATGGACCTGAAGAACATTATATGAAATTAGGCAGTCTAAGAAAATGAAGGGACATATGTTCTCATTCAAATGCAGAAGCTAGTGAATAAGGAAGATACAAGAGAAACTTTAGGTAATGAAGGAACAACTTCAGTGAAGAGATGGAGGGTGGCTAAGGCAGGGTGATGGTGGGGGTTGAGAACTAATGAAGAAAGCACTTTCATCGATGTTATGTACCAATCTCAATATCCTGTATGGTGAAGGGGAGTAGGGAAGGAGCTGGGGAAAGCTTATTAAGGGCTATGTGCATGTATGCCTCTACCACTCTGAACTATATTATGATATAAAACTACAATATGTCAATAAAAGTATAAAAAGTGGCCGGGCATGGTGCCGCACGCTTGTAATCCCCACGCTTGGGAGGTGGAGACAGGAGGATCATGTTGGTTCGAAGTCAGCCGTGCTGGCTTAAGAGACTCTTTTTCCAAATAAAAAAAATATAAAAAATAGGTCTGGGCGTGTAGCCCTGAGGTAGAATGGTTTCCAGGAACCCCAGTAACCCCCCACACAAAAAGTATAAAAAGTGTCCCAATATAAAAATGAGAGAATATATTTGTAAACAGAAACCTTTTAAAGATTTATATTCTTTCCACAAAATTCTACAGATTGATAGAATACCAATCAAAATACCCACAAGCTATATCCACTATATGCAGATTAAAAACTAGAAGATAAAAAAGCCAAGAATTAGTTAAAGCATTCTGAAGGAAAATGAAAATATTGGCTGAGGGTAAAACATTTTCTATATAGAAGGACATATTACAAGCTCATAACCATATGACACAGAGATAAACAAATATAGCAGTAGAAAAAAATGGAAAAAAGAATAAACAGATCTACCCATAGTGAGATTTGATATATAACTGCCATGATAGTACTTATTAGTCAAAATATTTTGATCATCTCAAAAAATTGTGATATGTATGTTAATTATCCACATTAAAAAATTATGACTATGCTTAAAATTATACTGAGAACCATCTTAGTAACTTCTCAAACAAGCACAAAAATCATGTCTTCTAGGAACAGTTTGATGAATTTTTCAACTGTAATAAAAACAAGACATTTTCATCTAAAGATCTAGAGAACAGCCACATGAGTAGAAAATGCTTTCAATATATAGTGCAAAAACATAACCATTAAAACTACATAAACAGTAGGGCGTGGTGGTGCATGCTTGTAATCCCAGCATTTCAGGCTAAGACAGGAGGATTGCAGTTCATGAACAGCCTCAGGTACTTAGGCCTTCTGCAACATAGTGAGAGCCTGTTTCAAAATAAAGAATAAAAAATTGGGCTGGGAATGTAGCTTGGAGGTAGAATGACTCTGAGTTCTATCCCCAGTACTACAAAAAAAAAAAAAATAACTACATAAACAATTCCTACAAACTAATAAGATAAATATCCAATCACATAAAGTAATGGATAAATATGTAAATGGAATTGGAAATTACATAGATATTATATATTTTATTTATTCAAAGAAAAATACAAGTTAATCACATAATAAAATGTCACATTAAAGACCTAGATAGGAAACTTACAAAATGCCTTAGATACAAAATAGTGGAAATTCTAATAAATTTACAGCAAGTGTGTAAATTCTTACACTTTGTAAAACCATCTAATATATAATAGAGATGTATTTTCTGATAAAATAATTTTGCTTTTAGGTATCTACTATAGACACACAAATACTCATTTACATAAAATCATTTTTTGGTAACAGGCATACACTGGGTATAATCTGAGTATCTAACAATAATATAATGAATAATATGATATATATATTTGCTATTTCTACTAATATATATGAATATATAAATATATATATTATTAGGAATACATATATACATATGTATATCCATGTTTATAGCAGCACAACTCATAATAGACAAATTATGGAACCAACTTAGGTATTCATCAACAGATGAATAAAATATAAAATTATTATATATATATTTGTTGTACTAGGGATTGAACCCAGGGCCATTGTAATTCCAAGCTACACCAAAAACATTTGTAATACTGTACAGCAAAAAAGTCTATCAAGAATCTCAAGAGAGCTGACAGAATGGGAGAAAATTTTTGCCAGCTCCGATAAAAGATCTATATTTAGAATATACAGCAACCTCAAGAAACTCACCACTAAAAACAAATAGATAACCTAATAAAAAATGGAGAAGTGATAAATCGATACTTCACAATTAAAGAAATACAAATGGCCAATAAATGTATAAAAAAGTTCAGCATCATTAACAATCAGAGAGATGCAAATCAAAATTACCCTGAAAATTTACCTAACCCCAATTAGAATGGCAATCATTAAAAATACAAACAACAAATGCTTATGTAGATGTGAACAAGTGGAAACTCTAATACATTGCTGGTGGGATTGCAAATAAGTGCAACCACTTTGATAACAGTATGGAGGATCCTCAGAAGAATGGGAATGAACCTACCATGTGACCCAGAAATACTACTTCTGGGTGTCTACTTCGAAGAATGGAAACAAAACTGCCTGACTAATACATGCATATTTATGTATGTAGCTGTAAAATTCAAAATTGCCAAACTATAGAATCCTGTACGTCATAATGATGTGAGATTACATGCATATTTACAAGGAAATGGATAGAAATGGAGGACATTATGCTAAGTGAGATTAGTCAGTCACAAAAAGTAAGAAAGCAGATGCTTTCCCTAATATGTGAAAGCTAGGGAGAATTCGGTAACAGGAGGAACTCTAGATAAAGAAGGAGATTCTATAGATGAGCAAATAAGGAGACCTGAGGGGAGAGGGGGAAGAGGGAAACTCTAAAGCACATGATGTACTTAAACAAACATATCAGTCACTAAGCCAAGCATGGGAAGGAGGGTGGAGAAGGGAATGGGGTAGGAATTGGGTAAAAACTAATTGGGTGATGTGTGCATGTATGTCTCTACCATCTTTTTCCTATTAAGATGTATGACTACAATGCACCAATAAAAAATTTAAATAATTCATCAATGAGTAAAAAAGAAAAGAATAAAAGGTGAAAGTTTAACTGATATAAATAGAAATAGTAAAATGATTGTAAATTTACATCCAAAGATATTAATGAAATTAAAAAAATATTTCAATCAAAATGCAAAACAATATTCAGAGACATCGTTTTAGCAAAATATCTATAATAAAAAGATTAGTTATAACGTAAAAGTAGATGGTAAAGGAGATATTTAATTAAATACTAATCTAAATAAATCAGTTATAACTATATTAATACCAGACAAGTATAGTTAAAATCATAAATTATTATTAGTGAAAAAGTTGTAATGATAAATATTTCAATTTATCAGGAAGAAACTATATGAAGCATAAGATTAAAGAACTTTGCCAGGTGTGGTAGCGCACGCTTGTAATCCCCGAGTTTGGGAGGCGGAGACAAGAGGATTGCACAGGTTCGTTCGAAGCCAGCCATGCTGGCTTAAGAGACCCTGTTTCCAAATTAAAAAAAAAAAAAGTATAAAATAGGTCTGGAAGCATAGCCCGGAGGTAGAAGGGCTTCCAGAAACCCCAGTACCACAAAACAAACAAACAACAACAAAAAAAAAAAATTAAAGAACTTTAGTTTGCTATAATACTTTATTCCCATACCTAATAAATACTAAGTACCTACAGTGATTAAAATACAGGTATCTGAATAGAAAAATACATAAGTGGAATGAATAAAAAATAGGTAGAAAAAAATGAATAAAATTGTACAGTATGCATATTGATGGAGTTTAAGACTGTATTTTCAATAAGTGCTTCTGAGAAAAAAAAATGGCCATCCAGTTGTGAAAATAAAATGAGCCTAACCGTTTACCTCACATAACATACAGATTAAAATACAAAAGATATTAATGGTATATACATTTAAAGAGGAGGGATTATGTGGAACAGCTCAATTGCAAAGGAGATTCTTAGTATATGAAAGGACCTGGGTCAAACTTCAACAGAAATAATTAAGTAGAAATGCTTAATGTGCACATAGTAGAGACAGTTTTTTTAAACAATACCAAAAAGAAAAGTCACAAATTGAGAAATTAATATATTTGACCAAATTAAAATTAAAACCATCTATTTATAAAAATACTATTAATAAATTAAAAACAAGAAATAGAGTATAGAAAGTGCTACAGTGTTCACTCTAACCCAATATGTACACACACACACACACACACACACACACACAAACACACAATGTTTATATATTAGTATACTGGAAAAATTACAATATTTCCAAATATCAGCTCTATTTGAAAAAGTCAAAACAGTAGAATAAATGAAAAAAGAAAGGAAACTGAAGGATCATCATACAGCCAGCAAATGAAAGTATTGTCACAAGTTACACTTCTGATAAATTCTTAAAAGGTAATATATTGAGCAAAAGACATTGGTAACACAAACATGAATATTTTTGGTAAAATAATTTAATGACAAACTATAAAGAGGTGCAAGAGATTAATTACAACAGTGTAATGAGGAAGCTGAGTCAGTTGCCGGTGCTCCCTGACAGCACGGAACTGCCCACAACTCCCTCTTCCTATCTCCTCCTGAATTGAGACCTGTCAACAATAAGGTCTAGGTGCTACTCCTTCAGTTTCAGGGGACTTTCAACTACATTAAGCCCCAACCACTGACTTGAGTGGACCTTCCAAGTACCCAAGAAAGATCAAGACAGTCATGTGTTGTTTCTCTCGCTAGCCTTACATACCTGCTCAGGATCTCTGAGCTCACAAGAAAACTTCATTATGTGGGTAACAAATAACTTCCTTTTGTTACAGCCTGACCTCATCCGCCTCGAATCCAAAACAAACTATGGGCAGAGGGCTCTTTCTACTGGCCACCTTCACATAGGGCAACCCAAAAATAAGACTTTATGATTTGTGGGTCTGGAGAGGAGAATGTGATCAGGAAGCGGCACACAGGGATCTAAGAGGACTGTATAGGTTTTGCATTCCCAACACTGTTCAAGTTCGCATTATTGTTTTATGCACATTTCTGTAGACCTTATTTTTCACAATTTGCATAAGGAAGATAATGCAAAGGGATGATAAGCATGAAGTTTGGGAGACAGAAAGCCACCACTGGATACAGGAATATAGGGGCTTTAAAATGGTATTTCTCTAGCTTGGTAATACTTCCACTGATGTTATTGGCATTATTAAAATATATGTCAGAATTATTTATGACTCTTGTATGAAATGTTTTAGAATAAATGTTTTATTTTTTCAGAATGAATCAAGTTTTGTTTTGAAGCATAAAAGTATTATAAACAAATAACCAGAAATTTCACTTTAGGGGGATGAAAATGAAATTGTAACTTAAATTTGGAGCTTAAGTTTTGTTATATTTTTTATGTACTCTTTCAGAAACAGTAATTGGCATAAAAACTTTATACTATTCTGGTTATCATTTCTAGTGGAATAAATATACTTTATATGCCGTCTATTAGTATCACCAAAAACAAAGATAACTGACCCCTGCTAGTTCTTGAGAATAATACTAAAATTTATAATTTGCTACTGAGAAAAGCTGTGTGTGCCTGACACAGAAATCTTATCTGTCACTGGAGATATATAAAGAGCCGATAGAATTGAGTAAGACAATAGAAAAAACTTGCTCAAAATTTCTGTTTTGATCTGTGCTATGAAAAAAAAAATAGGTAGGGTCACAACAATTTGTCCCTTCATTGTAGCATTAGGCTTCATATATTCTGTACACTTCTCTTTTCTTCGAAAAAGCCTTTAGTGCAATTATTTTTTTTTCTATTTTAATGGGAAAAAGGTAATATAACAAGAGTTATAATAGAGTTCAAATTTTACATACAATTTCATTCCTACAAGTTTAAATCCTCCTGGGGGTTCCTTCTTTAGTTAGAATATTTGAAAATATTAATGGTATCTAGAATATTTTAGTTTAAGAATATTTTTAGAAATATTCTTAAACTTTATTTTAGATGTGATCTAAATTTGTGCTGAATCAAAGAGCCAAATTAAAAAAAAACCACTTGTTAGAATAAGATGCCAATCTTTCAATTTGTATTTTATTTTCTTGATATTTCCCCACCACTGTAACTTTTTTGGTAGTAAAGTTTGCCACAAGACAACCTCCTTTGGCTCATAATATAGATAATTGGAATTTACAAAGCAGAGTTTGTTGAGGAAAAGAGGTAAAACTTTCTTAGAATCAGGTATTTTGAAATTGAGGTATCAGTAGAGATTTCACAAGAACAGAAAGAAAGTTTGAGGAAAGATTACAAAGTCTAGGGTTTGAAAGATGCCTCAACTTTTTCTGCCTTTTGGGAGACAGTTAAGATAACATGAATATCTGTACTAACTCAGCTATAACAAAGACCGATTTCGATCTAATGTCTCCTTTGAGATAGACCCTCTCCATTCTGAGCCTAGAACTCAGAATTTCATTCAAATGTTAGACGATAGTGAAGAAGGCCTACTAATGATAAAATATACCTTACCATAATTATTAAGAGATGGAATCTTAGATTTAAGTTCAACGTTAGTTTTGAAATATAATGTATCATTTCTTGCATACTTGAATTTGAGAATATGTATTACTTAGAATTAGATTTTAATAAATTATGGTCCTCTACATATATTTCATAAATATGTCATAATGTTTTCCAAATAGGTTGGGCATTTATTTAACTTCCTTTAATTTTAAACAAAATAAGTTCTAATTGGTATAAAATAAAATAAAATTTTGTAAGGAATAGCATTTTGAAATCATAGACATAATTGTTGGACTAACTTCAACTTTTCCCCCTATCTTTTAATAAATTCACTGAATCCAGTCTGTTTTAGATACTGCCTGCAGCATTTTGAAAGACACATGTTTTTATACATTTTATATAATTTACCATCAATACATATCAAAAAAGTAATTGGATACAGGTTTATAAAAATGTCTATACAACAGAATAGCCAGAAAAAGTAACTCTCTGCTAGTAAATTAGAAAAAAAAAACAAGTGCATATATGTATTATGTTTTCAAAACCAAATTTAATGAAACTTGCAAAGACATGGCTTATCTAAAGTATTCTGCATAATTTAAAGTGCATGAATACATAAACACAATTATGATTCCAAGTAAAAATGTTCTTGTGTCAAATTTGGTGCTGCTGCCAAAATATTAACAGAAAACAGAATATTTGGCTCATAGAACCTATCAGTATTTTTGAATAATGCTGAAAATTGTAGGAAATAGACAATATTTTTCATCATGCAGTAATGTTGGTGTTCATTTGTTGAAATAACAGAGAACTATAAAATGAAAATGAGTTATCACAAGCTTTTTACTGCTGAAATTTTAGTGAAAATAGCTGAAAGAATTCCCCACATTAAAATGTCTCCGCTTAGAACACTGGTGAACTCAGAACTGAAATGGCTAGAACAACGACCTTCACTTTTTAAAGAATCCTGGGTGTACTTTATGAATTCTACTGACTTACATTTAAAGCATTAACCTCACACATTTTATCTTTTCATCTTCAAAACTGAGCTTATAATTACACCAAAAGAAGCAACTGGGAGAGGTGGGGTTAACTGATTTTGTGGTAGAAGCCTCAATTCTAAAAATGGTTGAACAGAAAGTAAACACTGATATAAAATTTAAAATGTATGGCAGTGTTTGTAATTTAAAGTTAAAAGAGTTCATATTCTGCATGGCATGCATTAGCGTCTTACATTGTAATCAAAACAAGTTGCATCCTTAATCCCAAATGATGTAGAGACGTTTTGGGAAGTCTGGGGATGGAACCCAAGGGCATTTGATGTCCGACCTACACCCCCTGCCCTATATTTTATTCTTTATTTTGAAACAGGGTCTCAATAAGTTGCAGAGGACCTCACTAAGTAGCTGAGGCCGTCTGCAAACCATGATCCTCCAGTCTCAGCCTCCTGGATGCTGGGATTACAAGCGTGCGCCACCACACTCCGCTTTAGAAACTTTTAAGAAAAGTTTATGTTTCCAAGGAAATGACAAATGAACATCCAAATTTGACTTAAAGGACATTTAGAAGACTCGTAATTATCCAGTCACAGAAAGGAAAGTTTCCAATGGTTTCTCTAGAGGTCATTATGTAATTCAATTTCTTCCAAGCTCCTGCATACAAAGAGAAATCCCAGTGAGTCCATGGAGGATATCCTTGAGGAAGGAAACACTTTATTTGATGTTATGTACATATATGAAAGTATCAATGCCAATCTTAGTATCTAGGTCACTGAAGAGGAGGCAGTGAGGTGGGATCTAGGGTGGGGCTTACCAAGTGCAGCTTGCAAACATCCTTTGCACTCTGAACTTGGAGTCAAATGTGATTATCTAATTATCCTGAAATAGATATTTTGAGTTTGCATACAATTTTTTTTTTTTTTTTTTTTTTTTTTTTTGCGGGTCTGGGGATGGAACCCAGAGGCATTGGACCTCCAAGCTACACCACTTGCCCTATTTTTTATTCTTTATTTTGAAAACGAATCTCACTGAGTTGCAGAGGGCCTCACTAAGTAGCTGAGGCTGTCTGTGAACCGCGATCCTCAGGTCTCAGCGTCCTGAATGCTGGGATTACAAGCGCGCGCCACCACGCCCGGCTTGCATACAGTTTTAAGGACTCCTGTGAGACGGACTCTTGATAGGTTTTTATACATTGCATGTTCGTTTGTTTTTTTTTTTATTAAAATAACATAAAGATATGATAACAAAGCTGTGTCAAGTGCCTGATGCTGAAGACTATTGCAAGCTCATTTACTACATGATTGAATCACACTCAAATTAAAATTTTCATTAAGTATACATGAATTCAGTAGGATATTGTTTAAAATACCAGGAATGTATGGAGACTTCCATAAACCACTGAACAAAATATATGTGGTAGGCACAATTCCCTCTCCATGCTGTCCACAGTACAATCCCCCAAATCTATGAAAATATTAGGTTACATGGCAAAGAGATTTGCAGGTGTGATGAAGTTTTTCATCCTTAAAAATAAATTATTTTGGCTTGTTCTGTGGACACCTGAGTTCTGAAAACAGAGTTTTCTCTATTTGGAGAGAGAGGAGAACTCAACGAGACTGAGAACAGGGGAGACTTGGTCCTCATGGCTGGCTGGGGGATGCAGGAAGCAGTAAAACAGAGAAAAAAGGTGTCATTAAGGTTCTGGGAGAGGTTGCTGGCTCATGAGGATCTCAACCCTACTACCAGAGAACATCTAAATTTGAACAACAACCTGAGTGCGCTTGAAAGCAACTTCTCTCCCAGAGCCTTTAGGTAAGAGTCCAGGCCAGTGGACACATTGATTCTGACCTTGTGAGACTCAAAGCAGAAAATCTGACTGACTCTTCCTCAACTTGAGACCTAGAGAACTATGAGAAAAAATAGATTGTTTTAAGTCACTGAATATGGGGTGAAATATTATAGCAGCATTTGAAACACATGTTATTACTCTTTTACCACCCCCATTTTTAGATAGTCACATTTCAATTATTTGGAAACTTTAGTATGTGCAATGTTCAATTTCTTAATAATATCAGAAAGTTTACCTTGTTCCTGAGAGTGTGGTGTCCTAGAACCTTCTGGTATAGTTTTTTCACATATTTTGTATTTATTTTGGTTTTGCAAATGGGACCAAGTAAACTACTTAACATAATCTCTCAAGGTCAAATAAAAAGAAAGCTAAGAAAATAATTAGTGTAATGATCACAAAGTTATTATCATCATAACCAGTAGTTATAGACAATATTATTAAATGATGAGATACATAAAATATTTTAATTAGAATATATATGAAAACTATGGGTAATACGAATCTTTACAAAAGGTGATCATTAAAGGAAATGTATTGAATATATTATATTTTAGAATACATAAAAGTCTCATTTAAATTTCTAGAGATATATTAATTTATATCTTTTTCTCTTTTTTCTTTCCCATATACACTTGAAAAGGCACAATCTACACCATTTTCACTTAATATTCATTCAAAATTCTGTAGAGGAAGACTTTTATATGCTTAGAAAAATATGCATAAACTGAAATTCATGTAACCTACCTGTATTACTTGAGAATAAAAATGGGCTTTTCAAAGTCCATGGACAAAAGCACTTTTTTTCTTACTCTTTTCTTCTATATCAGAAGCTTTTTAAAGAAAATACCAAATTATGTTCTTTATTATGTTTTATAAACTTTTCATTAGCATCTATGTGAACAAAAATGTGGCGTTGAATCTTATATCCTGAAACTGCTGCATATTTTCTTCATGTCAATGGATCATTGCATGCCAAGCACTCTGTGCTTTTCATTTTGTTACATTTAATAACATAAATATACTGCATATTAAAATATATGAGCTTCTTTCATCAGAAAGCAGTGAAGAAAAAAATCTATTTAACTTTTTCAAGGACCCAGAGTTACTGAGTGTTAAAAACTATAGTTTAATATTGTCTTATTTTAGAATTTATGCCTTATTGCCTTTGAATAGGTATACCTCTCATAGAAGGTTCTTAGATAGGCAAATTATATTTCTCATTGAAGTGAAATGGGTGTTTTGTTATTGTTTAATAGACGAAAGAAAAATTGTTTTATGTATATATTCCCATGAACTATTTAGGAAAATATGGAGAGAAGATTTCCTGATTTTTTTTCATGGTAAACAAGTTGCAGTATCTTTCCTAAAACCCTGAGCAAAATAATCTCATTAATGCTTAAGCCATTTTAAATTCCAGTGATATAAATTCATTTTGTATCATTATAATTAAGTTGTTATGAATGCTCTATAAATACTAATAGTGTGCATCGTGTAAACATTCTCATCAATTCAGTTTATTAATTTTTGTATGTATTGAGATGGCAAAGTAAACATTTATTTTTCAGGAATTTAATATCCATTTGAAAAATTATGTGGTGTGTGTGTGTGTGTGTGTGTGTAGGTTGTGTGTGTGTATACATGTTTGTGTGTGTAACATGATGAACAATTTGTTGATGTGCTAGAAAAAATAAATAATTAAAGAATGAATCCTACTTAAAAATAAAATATTTAGACATCTAGTGCTAGAAAACTAAGTTAATATTTTACTTCCACCAAGAACCAGCAGAAATGTCTGATCAAAAAAGAAGAGCATGGTATCCTGAAAGCTAATAGAAAATGCATCAAAATAAAGGAAATAGCCAATAATTTAAACACCATTAATTTGGCAGATAAATTACCAAAATAGGCATTACATCAACCTATAAAGAGCTTATTGCTGATTTGACAATATCAGTTTCATTTCTAGGGTGGAAATGAAAGTCAAATCACAATGAAAAAAAGTTAAGAGACGTGGGCAAAGGAAAATGAATGGGTCCAATAAACGTGGACAAACTTTTTCTAAGAGACAAATAATCGATAAGTATCTAGAGGGTAAAGTAGGATTAAGAAAGTTTTTTTTAATTCAATAAATCATTTGAAATATAATGTAAAATACTATGTTACAGAGTTTTGGAGAATGATTTTTATTTTTGCATTTTGATTATTAACATATTAAGTATTTCTAAATTTATACACCTTAATACAAGTGCATCTCACTTATATGCTCTCTTGATTCAGCTTCTCCTTCTCTTCTAAATCCTGCTACTTTGTCCTGAAAACCATGCACCCTGGATCTCTAATGGTTTAAACTCAAGATCTCCAAAAACTGTGCCAATAAATCTTCCATCTTCTAAATTGTGTGGTGTCATTTTGGATCACAGCAGTAAGAATATAGACAGAGACAATTACTATGGGAAATAGCAACACTATTTTTTAACTCAAAGTATTGAACTGAAGGAGAGTATATTTGTTATCTAAATGTTGACAGAAGTGTATCATTTCACAATGTAGATATGAGAAAAGGCAATAAGGAGAGAAATATAGAAAAAGTAGAGAAATAGGAAGTCATTCTATGTGTGTGAATTATTTATAGCTTAGCTGAAGCATTGATTGGGAAGAAGTGGAGAATAAAGTTAGAATTATATGTTGGGGTTATAATGCAGAAGGGCTGGAATGCCAAGGTAATTCACTGTAAAAAAAAGTGCCTGGAAAAAACAGTAAAGTAGATATGTTGGAATCACTGCCAACTATGACCCTGAAATACATACCCAGTAGCATTCATTCTGTATGTTTAAATCAGGAAGGATTAAAACCATAAATTCAGCAGGGTGTGGTGTTTCATGCCTGCAATTCTAGTACTTGGGAGGCTGAGACAGAAGGATTGCAAGTTCGGGGTTAGCTCAACAATTTAGCAAGACCCTCAGCAACTTAGTGAGACCCTATTTCAAAATAAAAAGTAGTAAGGGCTTGGGATGTATCATGGAGAAGAATTCTCCTGAACTCAATCATTAATACTAAAATGTTTAAAAATCTTTAAATTATAGGCTCAAAAATATAATGCTGAATAAATATTAAAATCCTGAATGTAAAAGTCCTGAAATCCAAAATTTCAAACTGCAATTTTTATGGAGGAATAAAACAGTTGAATAAGAGAGATAGAAAGACTAATCCAAAGGAAGATATTGGATATTAAATATAAAAAATACAGCTGGGCGTGGTGGCACATGCTTGTAATCCCAGCACATGGGAGGCTGAAACAAGAGGATCACGCAGGTTCGAAGCCAGCC
The DNA here is from genome assembly GCF_963383645.1 of Muscardinus avellanarius. Taxonomy (NCBI): domain Eukaryota; kingdom Metazoa; phylum Chordata; class Mammalia; order Rodentia; family Gliridae; genus Muscardinus; species Muscardinus avellanarius. Next base: position 93,693,506 of record NC_137794.1, read on the forward strand.
TCAGCTACTGAGTGAGGCTCTCAGCAACTTAGTGAGACTCTGTTTCCAAATAAAGAATAAAATAGGTCTGGGAGTATAGCCCGGAGGTAGAAAAAGCCCATGGGTTCCACCCTCAGTACCACCAAAAAAATAAAAAATAAATAAAAAATAAATATAAAAAATACTAAAACATCATTTGAAAAATGTGTCATTGTCTGCACTGGCAGTCCTACAATCATTATAGAAGCTTTTTTTTTTTTTTCTTTCAGTACAGGAGATGGAACCCAGGGGCATTATCCTTCCAAGCTTCACCCCTATTCCTTATTTTTTATTCTTTTTTTAAAACAGAGACAGTAGCTGAGGCTGTCCAGGAATCTCGATCCTCCTGTTTCAGCCCCCCCAAGTACTGGGATTGCAAGCATGTGACATAACACCTGGCTTTATAGAAGATTTTAATGAATTAAAGCCAAATTTGGCTGAAGAAGAAAGGAAAGTTACAAATTATTTTAAAAATAATTCTGACTGGGCGTGGTGGTGCACACTTGTAATCCCCGGGCTTGGGAGGTGAAGACAGGAGAATCGTGCTGGTTTGAAGCCAGCCTCGCTGGCTTAAGAGACCCCGTTTCCAAATAAAAATATAAAATGGGTCTGGGAGTGTAACCCGGAGGTAGAAGGCTTTCCAGGAACCCCAGTACCACCAAAAAATAATAAATAAAAATAAAAATAATTCTGTGCCTGATAGGATAAAAAGACTTTTATACACCAAGGTTGTTGTCCACTGACTCAGTACTGTTTCTAACAAATATGTGGTCTATATGTGAATGTAGACAGAATAGATTTATGTATACCCCAAACACACTTATATTGGCTATTTTACTGAATTTGTGTAGAAGCTTTAGAAGTCTTCTGGTTGAGTCTTTTGGGTTTTCTAAGTTCAGGATTATGTCTTCTGCAAGAATCTCAAGTACTGCATTGAAAAGTCATGGTGATAGTGGGCATCCTTCTCTTGTTCCTGATATTAAAGATAATTTCTGCAGTGTTTCCTAATTCAATATGAGGTTAGCTTTGGGTTTATTGTATATTGCCTTAATGATGCCAAGTTCCTTCTATAGCAATTTTCTTCCATGTTCTTAACATGAATGGGTTTTGTATTTTGTCAGTTGCATTTTCAGCATCTATTGTGGTTTTTGTGTGAAATCGGAATATCATAGTAACAAATGCATATCCATGTTTAAGGCAGCACAATTCACAACAGCCAAATTAAGGAATTAACCTAGGTGTCCATTGACAAATGAATGGGTTACAAAATTATGAGATATATACACAATGAAATTCTACTCAGCAATAAAGAACAAAATTATGTAATTTTCATGAAAATGGATAGAGCTGGAGAACATTATGGTAAGTGATATTAGCCAATAACAGAAAGTGAAGGGTAAGATGTTTTCTTTCATATATAGAAGCTAAGTAGTAATTGCGATACCAGAGAGACTTCAGATAATGTAGAAAAAACTTTAGTGGAGTTAGGGAGATGTTTTAGGAGAAAAAGGAGGGGGAAGAGGAACATCCAATGAAGGAATCACTTCCATGGATATTATGTACATATTTGAGAATATCAATGTCAATCCCAATATCCTGTAAGGGGCAGGGGGTGAATGGGGAGGGAGCTGGGGGAAAGTTCACCAAGGGCTATGAGCATGTATGTTATTATCATTATCAATTATCTTGTGATATGAGACTCTGATGCGCCAGTAAAAGTATAAATAGCAGCCAAATAAAAAGCAACTGACAAATATCAATACCTTTTCTATATACCAATAATAAATCCACTAGTAAAGAAATATCAGAGATAATTTCATTCAAAATATCCTCAAAGAAAAGAAATTAGGATTAAATCTAACCAAGCAGCAGAAAAACTTGAAGAAGACAAGATGCAAAGTCTTCTTGGAAAGGCAGAATAAATGCTGACAAAGTGAAAATACTATGAAAAGCAGATTTATTGCAATCCCGACTAAAATACCAATGCTATTCTTCACAGAGCTAGAAAAATTATGGTCCTAAAATTCAAATGGAATATTAGAACAGAAGGAACATACTATATGAATTTTATGACATTATTTTTCTAGTTCTGGGAAGAGTAACAAATGGAAGAACAAAAGACCTAAAATGTTCATATGATATCCAAATTAATTTTGAGCAATAAAATCATACACAGGTATCATAATACCTGACTTTAAATTATACCATAGAGTTATAGTAAGAATATATTCATTTGGCATGAAAACTAACTCACAGACCAAAGGAATAAAAGATACTCAGACAAATCTACATTGCTACAGCCGGCTGGTCTTTGACCTATTTCGTTATGAATATGATTTATCTACTTTTAATGCGATCTCATGTCACTATTGTTAGCATACCGAACATTTTTGTTGGCAAAAGTACACATGTTATCATTGTTTATATTATTGCATAAACACAGTGTTATCTTCTGACTTGTCTCTCAAATAAATGGCCACTGTAAATGCAAACAACGTTCTTACAAAGAATTTTCAGTCGTTTTCAGAATTATAATTTTGGCTTCTTATCATTTAAGATTTCATGCACTAATGATTTTGATGCATTTGAACTTCAACATTCACAATTATGGCATTATAAATTGTGTCTCTCAGGATGATGTTCCAAAGCTATTTGGAAATAATCAAAATTTTAATTTAAATATTCACTAAAGAGAATCTCTACATTTATAATTTGTGTCAGTGTGTATTTCAACCATTTCATCATAAACATGTTCTAATAAGTTATGAAGTAGATTTATGTCTTGGTTCAGAAAATATCTTTTTGTTAGTAGTATACTTTAATCTCCTAATTCACTGGGAATGAAATTTTGATCACAAGCTTTTTTTTCTTTGTTTCTTTTCCTGTATTGTGGATTTTATTCATTATGATTTTTTCCAGAGAGCAAAGAAGAGAGTAAACAAAGAAAAATCAATTATAACTCAATCCTACTGTTGAAACTTTCTAGAATGCTCATACAACATCAAAATCATATCCTTAGAGATTTTTTCCTTAGAGCTTATTTATTAACTTTAGCTGTCCTGCAGCTGGTTTTATAATAGCACTTCTACCCACAACAGTCTTTATTAAGGTTAGGATCCAAAATACTGCAGGCTTAATTCTCTTCTGCACCAAGAGAATATTTTTTAAATTATATAACATTCACCTGTATCTCATATGCTTTCTGAAGTACAACTACATAAGAAAAAATGCCCAATACATTTCACAAAAGAATATCTCAGAAACAAAATTGTCTTATAAGTGATATTATATATAACACTATTTAAACATGTATTAGATAAGCAGTTCAAATAGCTTAAGGCAATGGATCTAATACTTATAGGAAATTAATAATTTTACATAAAATATTATATGTAAATTGAGTGAGGACCTCCACAACTTAGTGATACCTTGCTTCAAAATAAAAATAAATATAATAAAATAGAGCTGGCATATAGCTCAGGGATAGAATGCCTCTGGATTCAATCCCCACTACCACAAAAACACACAAAATAATTGCATAAAAATTGAATTAATATAAAAATAAGATAACAGAATAATGAAAAAATCAATTTTTAAAATAAATATATTGTTATTCAAAATTCTTATACTCTAGGACTCCCTACTCCAATGATTCTTGGACAAGATAGATGATACAGGTTAATTTTACTAAAAATTTAAAAAATATTTTCTCTGAATTGTATAAAATATTATTTACAGTATAGAAGAAAACATTTCTCCCTGTTATTTTAAACAATCTTATAAAAGTATCAAGTACAAAATAAATTACACAAATTTATTTATTTATTTTTATTTTTATGTGGATCATATTGTAAATGGCATACATTCAGACTGTGCTTGGTGCCTTTCCTCCCCCCTCTTCCCCTTACCCCTTCTCAACAATGAGTGTCCAGGTGAACCATGCTACATTCATACTTTTACACATATTCAGATGTAGCTTCTCCATTCATCAACCTTAGCCTTCTTCCCTCCTACCCTTTCATTCTAGCTTTGCTGAGCTTTCCCCTACATTATCTGGGGTCTCTCTGGTATCCTCAATACTTTCTAGTTTGGGCATATTACAGAAAACATGACCCTTCTCTTTCAGTGCTTGGCTGATCTCACTTAATGTTCTCCAGGTCTTTACATCTTCTTGTGAATGACATGATTTTGTTCTTTCTTGCTGACTAAAATCCATCCTGTGTATTTCCCATAATTTTCAATCCATTCATTTATTAATGGAGACCTAGGTTGGTTCCATATTGTGTGCTGCTATGAACATGGGTATGCATATGTTACTGTAGTTCTCTGATTTCAACCCATTTGGAGAAACACCCAGGAGTGGTAGAGCTGGATCATATGGTGGATCCATTCCCAGTTATCTAAGGCATCTCCACACTGATCTCCATAGTGGCTGAACTAGTTTGCACTCCCTGCAACAGGGTAAAAGAGTTCTTCAAAAATATGGAATGCTTCATGGATTTGCATGTCATCCTTATACAGGAGCCATGCTAATCTTCTCTGTATTGTTCCAATTTTAGTATATGTGCTGCCAAAGCAAGCACTAAATTACACAAATTTAAAGCAGGCACTTTAATATACTTTTATAATGTTTATATCTACAAAATACTCACCATATCAAGATGACAAATATATATATATACACAAAACCATTCCCAAATTTTCCTCTACAACTATTGACCTGCTTTCTGTAAATGTAGATTATTTTTAATTTCATATAATTTTAAATAAATAGAATTGGTACTCTTTGGGACATCTAACTTCTTCAAATCTGGGAGATATATATTTATCACATATATGTATATATATGATATATATGATATATATGTGTGTGTATATATATATCATATATATATATTGTGTATGTATATGTGTGTGTGTGTATGTGTGTGTATGGTAATGGGGATTCTACCTCTGAGCTACACCTTCAGCCCTATTTTTTATTCTTTATTTTGAAAAAAAGTCTCACTGAGTTGTAGAGGGCCTTACAAGTAGCTGAGGCTGTCCATAAAAACTGTGATCCTCCTGTCTCATTCTCCCAAATGCTGGGATTATAAGTGTGTGCCATCATGCCTGGCTCATGTATATATATATATATATATATATATATATATATATATATATATATATATATATATGTATATGTGTGTGTGTGTGTAATTAGGGTCAATATATATATTTATATTTGGACCCAAAGACATTCTATCTGTGAGATACACTCAAGCACTTTTTATCTTTTGTTTTGAAAAAGCATCTCACTAGGTTGCTGAGAGTATTGCCAAGTTGCTAAGGAAGCCGTTTTTAAACTTGGAATCCTGTCTCCATCTCTCAAGCATTGGGATTACAGGAGTGTGTCACTATACTCAATTCTGTGTAATTATTTTTTATATTTATCTATATTTTAAACTATGTCAATAATTATTAATTATATTGCTGAACATTATTATATGAGAATGAATCACAATTTTATTTTAAATTTACCAATCTATTGATAAATTTGGGGCCATTTTCCATTTGGAGCTTTTAAAAATAAAATTTCTATGAACATGACTTCCTATATAACATAGTCTATCATTTGTAAACTCTAGAAATGAAGTGGCTGGGTAAAATGGTAGATGTCCATTTACTTTTAAAGAACATGTTTGTATGTTTTAATCAAATGTTAATACACATTCCAATTTTTCTGAATACTTGGCAGTACTTGGAATAGTAATGCTTATAAGTTTTAATTTTTTGTTTTGTTTTGTTTTTTTGCAGTACTGGGGATTGAACCCAGTGTAATTCTACCTTGAACCCATTGTAATTCTACCTCCAAGCTATATTCTTAGCCCTATTTTTTATTTTTTATTTTGAAACAGGGTTTCACTAAGTTGCAGAGGGCTCACTAAGTAGTTGAGGCTAGCCTTCTGTCTCAGCCTCCCAAGCATTAGGTTTATAAGCATACACCAGCACACTCAGCTTTTAATTTGAATGAAGATCATTTCTTCCATTTTTTTCTTTTAATTATTATGCTTATTTATTTAATATGCTTTTATTGGTGCACTATAGTCTTACATCATAATGTAAATCAGGTTGATAGTGGAATACATGCACACCATTTAAAAAAATGTTTGGCTTATCTATATTAACAAAAGTTTTCTCCTAATTTTGTATTTTTATATTTGTATTTAAATATGTAATTAATTAGGGTCAATTTCTATATTGTGCAAAGTGTGAATTCCAGTTTTATCTTAAAAATGACTGTCTTACTGTTCCAGCACCATTTACTGTTGACCATTGTTATTTTACTGAATGAACTTTACTCTTTGATTATAAAGCAGTTGTTCACATATGGAGAACTGTTTCTGAACTCTTTTTCTTCTTATGATCAATTTGTCTGTCTTTTAGATAAAACTTTTTTAGAGAAACTACATATTATGTTTTTAAATTAGACAGTGTCAATCCCCAAAACTTAGATATAAAAATTACCTGCTATATCCTGTCACTTACATAAACATCTCAAAAAGTAGCTAAATTGATATGTCGAAGTCATAGTAAGAATCATTTACCAGAAATGTGAATGAAGAAAATCCCTGAAATGCAAGAAATACCCTCTCCACATCTGGGCGATGTGGGGAGAATATTGAAAAAAAAAGTAATTGAAATGTGCACATAAGATACATAAACTTTACCACGTGTAAGATCTTAGATATATCTTATACAAAGATGTTTAGAATTATAAATTTAAAATTAATGTGTATCTCTGAACAGTAAACATGTCTTGCATTGAATCAGCGGTTCAAATTCAAATATGACTTCAAAAAACATTCCTTAATATTCATTTGTAATGATCCAGTAAAAAGGAATTATTAAGCATATGTTATAAAGTAAAAATTTTGTCAAGGTATGGTATTGGGAATAGGAGGACACCCTTTGGACTACATATACCTGGCTTATGAGAAATTTATTTGCCAGCACTTGGAAGGCTGAGACAGGAGGATCACATAGGTTCGAAGCCAGCCTCAGATACTGAGTGAGGCTCTCAGCAACTGAGTGAGACCCTGTTTCCAAATAAAGTATAAAATAGGTCTGGGAGTATAGCCCGGAGGTAGAAAGCCCCTGGGTTCCACCTCCACTACAACCAAAAAAAAAAAAAAAAAAAAAAAAAATGTCAGTATTATGGTTTGATCTAAATTTTAAAGTGTAAAAACTGAACCAAATAAGTATGTTAAGAAGTTCCATCATTTATTCTCACAAAGAATGACACTTTTAGGATGAACAAATAATAATTACAAAGAAACCTGTCACCATTTGAAAGTAGATGAATAAAGGCAAGAGGCAGCATTAGGAAAAGTACATAATTTGAATAGTTTTGTATAAAATTTTCAATGATATAAGGCTGAAGATTTTAGTGTGATCATAATTTATATGTTTTGCATATGTATTTCCCTTAGCAATATGTTACTTTTCCAATAAATTTTCTATTTAGAAATGTGCAATACTGTATAATTATTGAAGAGTAACACGAGTGTAAATATATAGTTTTAATTTTATTTTTTAGTTTATTCTAATTTTGCATTATTATTATTTCTTATTTACAGATACCTTTTTCCTAGTGAGCAATCATACCGATTGAGTTAACAACCTGCTATGATTTAAATTTAAAATATTCCCCCAAACCTCCTGTGTGGACAATGAAACCAGGTCCAGAGGCAAGGGCATGGTTGGAGGAGTGGGCCACTGGGGCGTGGCCTTGAAGACTGCACCTGTCCTTCACATCTCTCATCTCGTATTCATCCCCCACTGCATCCCTGGTCGCCATGAGTTGAGAATGTCTTTTTCTCCTCCATTTTGACCTGAAGTGCTACCTTCTCGTTTCATTTCTTGGAGCTAGCTGACCATAGACTGACCTTTGAAACCATGAGCCCCAAATAAATCATTCTTTTTTCTTTTTTTTTTTTTTTTCTTCCATTGATGTTGAACAGAAAGGTACATAGGACAGACAGAAATATCTATTCTTTGATTAAACAGACATTTACTGATCGTCTACTTTATGTGTGTGCATGTGTGTGTATGTGTGTGTGCATGTGAGTGTTTGGGGATTAAACTCAGGGGCATTTTAACTCTGACACATATCCCTGTCTCTAGTTTATTTTTTGGCAGCAAACAGGGTTGCTTTATTTTTTTTAATTTTTTTTTATTTTATTTTTTGCTGCTCTGCTTAAATAATCAAGACTTATAAAGAAACAGGTCCAGGTATGATTTTATATAGCTAGGCCTGGCTTGTTTGGTGTAAAAAATGGCAGTTATGCAGAACAAGGTCGGCTAGCTGCTGCAGAGAGCAGGAGGGACATTTCCAGGATGATTTTTGCCCTCATATCTTTTCACATCTTTGTGTGTTTGTTTGTTTGTTTGTTTGTTTGTTTGTTTGTTTGTTTTGGTGGTACTGGAGGTAGAATCCAGGGGCTTTCTAACTCCAGGCTTTACTCCCAGACCTATTTTTTGTTGTTGTTGTTTTAGTGGTACTGGGGAAGGAACCCTTCTACCTCCAGGCCACACTCCCAGACCTATTTTATATTTTATTTGGAAACAGGGTCTCTTAAGCCATCAAGGCTGGCTTTGAACCTGCGCCATCCTCCTGTCTCTGCTTCCCAAGCGCGGGGATTACAAGCATGCACCACCATGCCAGCTCTCCCAGACCTATTTTATATTTTATTTGGAAACAGGGTTTCACTAAGTTGCTGAGAGCCTCACTAAGTAGCTGAGTAGCTGAGGCTGACTTTGAACCTGTGTTAGCCTTCCGTCTCAGCCTCCCAAGCACTGGGATTACAAGTGTGCACCACCATGCCTGGCTCACCCTCAAATATTGATCTGTGACTTCTTGGACTCCTGGATAAGCTTAATAAAAAGGAGCCCAGCTTGGAAGTGGTTTGTTTGAGAGCTATTGTAACTTCATTCCCACACTGGGAGCTATAGATACCAATGACAAACTGTAATAGTAATTGGCAAGAAGTTGGTGCTCAAACCAGTCATGGGAGTGCACGCCTGTAATCCCAGTACTCAAGAGGCCTTAGGCCAGCCTCAGTGATTTGGCAAGGCCCTCCACAACTTAGCGAGATCTTTCTTTTTCTATCTTGTGTTTTTTCAGCAATTTTGGTCACAGGATGAAGAAGCTGACCGAAACCCAGCCTTTTATTTTTAGATACTGTATTTATTTTTTAAAACAATGTATTGGTCATATCAAAATAAAATAGGTAAACTTAGTTAGAAAAGAAAAAAAGAACCCAATAAATCTCTAAAAATTGGTCATATTACAAATGGACATATGGGAAAGGTGCCTAAAGAAAAATACAAAATAGAATTATTTCCCTATGAGTAAATTCTGGTAAAAATCAAGTACCATAAATTAACATTTCAAACCAAGGTTCAGATTTTCCATTCAAGAATGGGAAGAATGAGAAATCTGAAAGCAAGAATTAGAAATTGGACACTAGGTTTTGTTAAGTTGGTTGGAGGAGTTAAAATCAGAAACACTAACACTGAGAAAGCTGGGATACCAAGAAAAGAGGCCTGAAAACTGGAAGAGTGCCACAGGACCAGGAGCGCCATTGTAGTAAATCTATGCGTGTGAGGCAGAAGCAGCCATCAGCATTTGGGATGATGCAATCGCTGGTGAGCATTGCTCAAGACTCCAGACCTGGAAACTTGAGATTCTAATGGTCTAACAGTATACTGATACCGTGTATAATAAATGACTCTTACTTGTATGTTCTCTGATTAAGAAGAGAAACAATTCTTAAAATCAGGCTGACGTCGGAATTTTAAGAAAAAACGAAGAAGCAGCTAACTAATGGGGACAATATTTGAACAATTATATAGATATTATAGAAACCAGGGCTTAATCTGTTCATTATATTCATTGTCTTCACGAGAATAAAAGGTTTCTCAGTGTCCCCATAATCAAGTATTCACTGATTCATGTTGAACTAATGCAATCATACTGAGATCATCTCATTCACTCTGATATGAGTTTACACTCTTTATTATAATACTCATAGTATCATAGTTGAAATTATGTTGCATTGTCATGCCTCTAAGATTAGATTGCTCATACAAATAGAAAAATCCATGAGAGAAGTCTGCATTTTGTAACTAAATAATAATAAGACACAGAAAAACAAACAATGTTAGAATATTTCTATTCTGGGTAATGAATATTTTAATTTTGAGGCAATAAAAATGTAAAAATCTTTCAGGGTGCCCTTCTCATAAATAATATGAAAGAAAGAGTAAAATGATGTCTTAGGGCTAAATGAGTGATGTGTGTATATATATATATGCCTCTACCATCCTGTACTTCATTAAGATGTGAGAGTTAGGGAGAAATGGGTCATAGGAGGAACTCTAGAAGAAAAAGAAAATCCTATAGAGGAGCAAACAAGGCAACCTAAAGAAGGAGAAAGGAGGGGGGAAGAGGAAAATCTTTAAAACACACAATGTACTTAAACATATCGAAGTCAACCACTAAGCCAAGCAAGGGAAGTATGGACGGGTAGGGAATGGGGTAGGAATTGGGTAGGGGTTAAATCAGTGATGTGTACATATATGTACACACAAGCTTTATTACCCCAATACGATGTATGAATATAATGTACCAATAAAAAATGTTAAAAAAGATGTATGACTACAATGCACCAGTGAAAATTTAAAAAAGAGTAAAATGAATAAAAAGGCCAATATTTATTGTATACTTTTTATAAGCCAGATAATCTGGTAGACAATTATCTCATTTCTATCAAAATGCATAGACATATCACTACCATCTTATGCCTGTATATTCTGAAAAAGATGTTAAGTATCTTAGCAAATATGTAGCAAAAGAAACCATTCAAATTTTAAACATGTAGCTTAATTTTAAGCTATATTGAATCATTCTGAAGTGTGACCCTTTTAAAGTACATCAGACCTTGCCTAATTATAATATTGATTCTAACTGGATAATTTGGCCATTTGTATTATTCAGATAATAGAGTATTAATAATAACTTTCAATGCATCTCTGAAAAATCAAATAAATAATATTGTCCTATATTTAATTAATGGGTTTATGCATCTTTAATTTAGTTCTAATACTTTTCTTACTACTTAAAGTCTTTTCTTGGTTTCTTATTTGGGGCTTTAAATAAACTCTAATTTCTGTTGATTAAGTATTGCATTTTTATAGTAATACTGTAGGCAATTTATTAATGGTTTATACAGCACAAAAATACATATTCAATTATATCTGCTGAATATATTTCTGTTCCCCTTTCCAGTGCTTCTTCACTTCTCATTTGTGTTAGATGCTGGCATTTTCCTTAAACTTATTATATAGACTAAATAATGAGCTTTTCATGAACTGACAGATATTTTGTCATGACTGAGAAATAGTATTATTATTAGCTACATATTTCTATATCTTTTTACTATATATTTCATATAAATATATATTTATTAAGAAAATATAATTTTATATACATATATATATATCAAAATGAGCAAAAATGATAAAACCCATGGATACAAGTGAAACAGTTTTATTTTACCTAATAAATTCATTATTCTTTCAAATGTTTTATTTGTACAACTTGCACCAAAAAACCTAAAGTTTTGCTTAAAAAAATCACTGGGTGTGAAATTTTAAAATTTCTAGCCCAGCATGGTGGCACATGCTTGTAATCCGAGGATTCAGGAGGCTGAGACCGGAGAATCTTGTGATTCATAGACAGCTTCAGCTACTTAGTGAGACCTTTTGCAATTCTGTGAGACCCTATTTCAAAATAAAAAGACTAATAAATAGGGCTGGGTGTGTATTTCAGAGTTATAGTGCCCTTGGATTCCATCCCCAGTACCCCCCATACACACACACACACATCTCATTCCTAACTTCTGTCTTAGATTACTCAGAATAAGTAGGAACGGATCACAAGTCTGCACTTTTAACAATATACAGAGGAATTATTCTGAACACAAATGTTTAGAGTAAATGATCAGATGAAAGCTTTGCAGGATTAAAGCATCACTGAAAAATGATAATGCTGGAACAGTCCACATGAAATGAGGTAACTAGTAGGCAAATTTTGGAGGAAAAAAAATGTCTTTATTGAGAATACTGAAACATTCAGTTTGGCAATCACAAGTAATTCTACTTAAGAGCCAGCAGGGCATGAAAATGGATCTTTCCCCATTAATATCTTATGAGGCCACAGGTCTTTCTGACACCTAAATTCCATAGTGGTGATATACTGAAACAGAAAACCCGGTTAAGCCATGCTCAGCTTCTTTTTTTTACTAATTTTTTAATTTTTATACTTTTATTGGTTCATTATAATCTCACATCATAATATAGTTAATAATGATTGTTACATAGACGTACACAGCACTTGGTGGAATTTTTCCTGACTCCCTCCCCATTCTTCCTCTGCCTCCAACCACATATACCTTTCCTCCACAGGGTATTGAGATTGACATTGATATTCTTGCATATGAACTTAATGTTGATGAAAACTGTACTGGTGTGAGAAGTATCTATGGGTTCTAGTTCATAGCTATTATTTTAGAAAATAATAGCCAGAACTTGTTGCTGTAAGTTTAAGCATTTTTATTATTACAAAGGCAGAAAAATAGGACAGAAAATACTACACCAAAAGAGATGATGTTGTGGAGTAACTTGAAAATAAGTTAGTGAAGTTTTTGGATACAGAACAGTTTTTATAAAAATAAATTATCTTTCATCTTGCTCAACCAATAATCTTCTGACCTAGCTGTGAGCCCACCTATTAACTCCCTGCAGGCCCTTTTCTTATGATTATGGAGATTTCTTGCTTGGCCAAAAGCATTCCTGCCTCAATGCAGGTGTAGGCCTAGGTCTTTGTTAGGACCAGAATGATTAACAAAGTCAAGGGTCATGTGGTATCTGCCCCCTCTTGACTGTACCTTCCTCCCACATTCTTGGGGAATTCTAGCCTATCTGGTAGGAGTTACTTATTATGTAAACTTGTCATTAAAATATGAAGGCCCTAGGTCTCAATTCTTTTGTGTTCTTGCTAATTACTTTGGTGACAAACTCTGCATTTTAACAGCTGCCTGAGTGCCTGGCAATAACCAGGCCCTGACTGCTTTTTACATTTTGAAAATAATTTTCAATACATTAATACCAAAGTCATTTTCTAATACTGGCACATTAATAAAAGCTATTTTAAAATACATTTTGAAGCCATTTCCCACTACCAGCACAGAAATGATTCCCTCATTGATCCTCTCTCTCCCCTACTTCTGCTAGTCCATCTCTCTGAATCCACTGGAGTTCTTCCTCCCTTATCTGAAGTCACTCTTGTCTCCTGATTACTCTCTTGCTTCAGCATATGTAATAAAAAATAGGACCATTCACTTTCTGTGACTGGCTAGTATTACTTAAAATAATTTTCTCCAGTTCTATTCATTTTCTTGTAAGTTACATAGTTTTGTTCTTTATTGATGAAGGAAATTTTATTATGTGGATATCTCATAATTTTATAATCCATTCATCTGTTGATGAATACCCAGTTTGATTATTTAACTTGGACATTGTGAATTTTGCTTATATAAACATGGAAATCTGTATATTACTCTAATGTCTGCTTTCAATTCCTTTGGAAAGATACGTAGGAGTAACATATGGATCATATAGTGGATCTATTCTCAGTTTTCTGAAGAATCTCCACATTGATCTCCATAGTAGCTGCACTAATTTGCAATCCCACCAACAGTGTAGAAACATCCTAATTTCTCACATCTTTGCCAATTTTATATTTTTGTTAGACGTCTTGGTTATTAGAATTCTGATTGGGGATAGATGGAATCTCAGTGTAGTTTTGATTTGCATCTCCATGACTGCTAAATACAGATTGCAATGCGTTTTACTGGAAGTCATATAAGCTAAGTACTCATTTTGGAAATTCCTGTAAGAGAAGAGGGACTTATAAGTTGTAGGCTTGTTGTGCCCCTGGGGCTCAAGAACACCCCCACACCCAATACATAGGCACTTTAGGTACTCTACAGTAGGTGCTAACAAACTCTGATCTATAGAAAAAATCCTACCCACCACCTGTTTCTGTATGACTCATGAGCTAAGAATGTTTGTATATATTTTACATAGTTTTTAAAAATAAAATAAAAGAATATTATTTAATTACAAAAAATATATTCAATTCACATTTCAGTATATACAAGCAAAGTTTTACTAAATCACAAGAACATTTATTGGTTAGCCTTTCTTTGTTTCTGCTATACTGCTGTTTTTGTTATTGAGTAGATATGAGAGATCTGATGCCCTGCAAAACTTAAATATTTTTCAAATGGTCATTTAGAGAAAATTTCTGACTCCTTTTTCTAGAAAACTCTGGTTGAAATGGTGGCCATATCACATTTCTAGGCTTAGCTTTCCTTAGTATAGGAACGAGAGTGGAGTTAGTTGAGAGGCAAACAAACTTTTTTTTTACTCTTAATGTTGAGGGATTAAAGAAGAGAAGTAAACATACTACTAATATAGTTTACACATCTAACAAAATATACAATTTTAAGTGTTCAGAAAACTCTAACACACATACACACATTAAAAAGTGACAAAATGAAATATGTGCTAATTATGAGCTGAAGTCAGAATGAGTACATGAATATAAATTTTGAGTTTTAATAACTAATAAATTGGTACTACTTTTCATACTTTATGTAGAATGCTATAAACTGAAGGAAATTGTTCTCTAATACCTCCAACAGTAATATTTGAAAAAAATTAATACTGCAGGAATGTTTATTTTTTCCTCCACTTGGCTTGAGGAATACAAATTTTCCAACTTTTGGAGAAACATTAAATTATAGCTAATGTGTGGATGAACATCTATACATTTTTATCATTAGAAGTATTTTTTAAAAAGCCATTTATATTCAAATATTTCTTAAGAGTTTCGCCAATTATTGAAAGTTTGCTCATAAAAATATGTATGTATACATTCATGTTTTTCTATCTACCTGTCATCTATCTGTCTATTTAAAATTCAACCAAAATGCAATGAAAGCAAGATATTCAAAGAACTCCAAATGTTTTTCTGTGTAAAAGGAACAAAACTGCCATTAAATCCTTTCTCTTTTCCATTTTCTTTCTAACTTCCATATATGGAAGAAAACACGCGACACTTGATTTTCTTATTCTAGCTTATTTCACTAAGTATACTGCTCTTTAGTTTTATTCCTTTTTCTGCAAATAACATAATTTTGTTTATTAGATTTTTTTAAAATATCATTGTGTATAAGTACCACACTTTATTTGTTCAATCATTTGTTTATAGATACCTATATGGTTTCTATAACTGGGCTTCTGTGAATTGTGCCACTATAAACATGGGTATATATGTGTCATTACAGCATTTTGCTTTTTTTTTAAGATAACAAGAACTGATACAGCTAGTGTCTCTGTTAACAGTTTCACTGCTTTAATCCAAAAACCCTGACCACACAACACAGAAGAAGGAAAATTTATTTGTTCACAGATTTTGGAAATTTGGGAATTGAGTCTACATGAGGCCAGGGTCTGTGAAGCTCAAGGGATGGCAGCAGGAAGCTAAAAGATGGAGATAAAGCAAGGGTTCTGCTCTCACATCATACAAGCTGGAAGCAGAAAGAGTGAGAAAACAAGCAGGGTGATTAAAAAATAAAAGTACAGCCCATAAGGCACCGTCCCATGGATTCACCTTCTCTAGTCACTCGCCACTTGTCTAGGTTACTACCCAATAAACTCATCACAGTGGATTTGCCCACTGAGGAAATTACAATCCTTAGAACTTACTTACACCAACCCTAAACATTAACAGAAGAACTCTTTAGGGAATATTCTATATCTAAACATAGCATTTTCCCTCTAAGCTCTGAAGATCTCACGTCCATTTTAGTGCACAAATGCATGTAGTTCATTCCCAAGAATTCCCATAGTCTTAACAATTTCAGCATCACTCAAAATCCCAAAGTCCAAAGACTCCTCTGAGACTCAAGGTAAACTTTGAGCTGGGAGTACTTTTAAAAAATAAATAAATAAAAACATAAAACAGGTTACATGAATCTGATATACAATGGAAGAGTAAACAATTGCATTCTGGAAAGGAAGAATAAGACCACAGGAAGAAAGAATGGGATCTAAACAGGTTTGAAAGACAGCAGGGCAAGCATTTAATCCAACATCTCAATTTTTTTATCATCTGGAGCACAAGGAAGTAGGATTCAATCTCAAAGGGACCCAGAGCCCCATCCCTGTGGCCTGAATGATTGCACCAGGCAGCTCTGTGGCTCTGTGGCTGAAAGATTATAATCTTTCCTCCTAGTTTTTCCATTTTTATTTTTTTATTGTTTTGGTACTGGGGATCTACGTTTAGGCTATGTTCCCATAGCTATTTTATATTTTATTTGTAAACAGGGTCTCATTAAGTTGCTGAGAGCCTCACTAAGTAGCTGAGGCTGGTTTTGAACCTGTGTGATCCCCCTGTCTCAGCTTCACAAGTACTGGGATTACAAGCATGCACCACCACACCTAGCTTTCCATGTTTTTGATATTTAAAATTGTGAGTGTTTTTTTCCAGGAAATCTTGTTTTTACCCTTACAACTTCACAAGTAGCCCCATCTGAACATGCTTGCCAGAATGAAGACTCTAACACACACTGCCAGGCTTTCCAGGCCTTGCTTTGAAATCTGGAAGTGGGGGGAAGATTCAGTGACCTCTTTTTGTCCAGCAAAGCCAGCATTACATGTGAGCTGAGATCAACTACCAGCAACAAAAGTAGTTATTACATTTTTAATCATCACCACTGAGCCTTTTTCTATCACACATCACTCATTTAGTCTGGGCCTATCACAATGCTGGCCACTGTTCACAGTCCCTTTTCAATCATAAACACCACTTTTTGGGCTTTCCTATGACTGCAGTTAGGCTTGAAGTGCCTCAACCACATTTTTTGAAAAATATTCAAACTTTCTTAGCCATCTTTCTTTTTTTTCTCAACACTATTTCTCTGGATCTCAGCTTTCCACATACATTTTTGGCAAAACTGCAAAACTCTAGTTTCTCTGCTTTGCTCCCTGCTCCAAAACTTGGTATACAATTCACTGAACATGGACATCAATGTCCAAAATACAGTTTGGACACGTTGCTGTTCTGGAATTTCATCTGCCAGTTTAATTCGTCCATTATCTTTTCACTTGTTCTCACACAAAGTTTCAGGACATGGGCAAAAAACTTATAGGTTTTTTTCCCCAAATGTAATAGGTGTGGCCGCTACTCCACTTCCCTATGGAGTCCTCTTTTCCCTCTGAAATCTCCTGAGCACAGTTTCTACCATCAGCCTTTCTGTCAGCATTCTGGCCCTTTCAACTTCCTCTCACAAACCAGTTCCGAAGACTCATAAGATACATATCAGACTTATATAGAGTAGTGATCTTATTCCTTGTACCAATCTCTGTTTTCACTAGCCATAAATCCTGGCTACACAACATGGAAGAATACTTATTTTCTAATTTTTTTGAGATCAGGAGTTCAGGCTGTGTGATGCTGGATTATATGGAGCTCAGAGCATGGTGGTGGGAAGCAGAGAGAAGGAGAAGGCTCTGCTCTCACATCATGGAGGCCAGAAGCAGAGAGTGAGTAGACAAGCAAGGCATTTCAAAGACAAAGCAGAGTCTCTAATGCAACACTCCCAAGGATCCAGCCACACACTACCAGCCCAGGTTAACACCCAGTAAATTCATCACAATAGATTTACACACTGATAAAATTACAGCCCTCAGGACTGAACATTAACATGTGAGTTTTTCAGGGTATAGTCTACATCTAACCCTAACAGCCATCATATGGTGATCCTATTCCAAGCCTTTCATGGATTAAAAAGATAATAGAAATAATAATAAATTTTGGTAAAGATATAAAAAAAGAACTCTTATACACTGATGTTATTGTTTCTATTATCTTTTTTATATACTTCTATTAGTACATATACATCATAACTTATAGAATGATAGAAAGATACATGCACACAGCACTTTGTGTGTTTACTTCTGGATTTTACCCCATTCTCCCCCTTCCCCACACATGTTTTTGAGATTGGTATTGATGATTTCATATATTTGCATATAATTTTTAAACTGTTGCCTTCATCACGTCTTCCCCCCTTTAATCCCTAAACACCTTCTATTGTTCCATTAAAATTTATTCTCCTTTACCTAAAGTCATTTTTGTTTCTTAGTTTATCTATACCTTCCAAAAATGAAAGAAAACATACAACTATTCAATTTTTGAGACTGAATAATCTCACTTGGCAAAAAATTCTCTAGTTCCATCCATGTTTTTACAATAATATAATTTTTTTCCTCTTCATAGCTGAGTAAAACTCCATTGTGTGTATAATACCACAGTTTTGTAACCTACTAATCTATTGATTGGCACCTAAGATGGCCATTATTTGGCTATTGTGAATTGTGAAGCATGGATATGCAAGTATCACTAAAATATTCTGACTTCAATTCCTTTAGAAAGACACCTAGAAATGATATACCTGAAACATATTATGATTCCATTCCAGTCTTCTCATAAACCTCTACATTAATGTTCATAGTGGCTGTTTTAGTTTACAATCGCAATAAGAGTTTGTAAGTGTTCCTATTTCCCCACATCTTTGCCAGCATTTAGCATTGTTTGTGTTCTAGATGATTTCCATTCTAACTGTCATTAGATGGAATCTCAGAGTTGATTTGATTTGCATTTCTCTGGTTACTAATGATGTTTAACATAATCTCATGTATTTATTGGACATTTGTATTTCTTCTTTTGAAAAGTGTCTATTCAGTTCAATTGCTCATTTTTATTGAGTTTTGTTTGTTTGTTTTTGTTTAATTTTAGTGTTATGAATTCAATGAAATACTTATTTAAATACCTATATATTTCTTCAATGATTTAGAGAAAACAGTTATAAAATTTATAGGGAAAGACAAAATACCTAGAATAGCCAAAGTAATTCCTAGCAATAAGAACCATGCTGGAGGTATTGCCGTTCTTGATTTAATTTATGCTACAGAGCATAACTCCAAATTATATTAATAAAAAGAGCATGGAATTAGAACAAGAACAGACGCAGACCAATACATCAGTATACAAGTTACATAAACAAATTCTAAAATTTTTACTCAGTTAATTATTTACAATGGTGCCAAAAATATATACTGAATAAAAGACAATTATTTTAACAACTGGTGCTGGGAAAAGTGGTTATCTATTTGGGGAACAATGGAATTAAATTCCAACCTCTCACCCTGCACAAGAATTAACTCAAGAAAAAATAAAGACTTTCAAAGTTATCCAGAGACTGCAATTAATAGAAGAGGACAGAGAGCCCAAAATTCAACATATAGGACTGGTAGAAACTTTCTTAATAATACCCCTAAGCTCAGAAATTTAAAATAAGAATTAATATGTGGGCAGCATTAAGTTTAAAAGCTTCTGTGTAGCAAAGAAAACTATCAAGTCTGAAGAGAAAGCCTACAGAATGGGTGCAAATTTTTTGCCAGTGACTGATATCTATAATTATATTCTTCATGATTGCTTATTCTAACTGCAGTTTGATGGGATTTCAGTATAATTTGATTTGAATTTCTGTAATTGTTAATGATGGGAAGCACTTTTCATATATTTTGGCCATTTTAATTTTTTTTTTTTTTTGGTGGTGGTACTGGGGTTCCTGGAAGCCCTTCTACCTCCGGGCTACACTCCCAGACCTATTTTTACATTTTTATTTGGAAACAGGGTCTCCTAAGCCAGCGCGCGCGGCTGGCTTCGAACCTGTGCGATCCTCCTGTTTCTGCCTCCGAAGCGCGGGGATTACAAGCGTGCGCCACCACGCCCGGCCATTTTAATTTTTTAAAGAAATGTACATTGAGTTCAGTTGCACACTTTTTATTGGGTTAAAGAAGAGAGAACAGAAGAGTAGAAGATTTGGGAGGAGGGGAAATATGAGGCTTGATTAAGGAAACAGATCAAATAATGTTATGTTTGTAAATAAAATAACACTACCAAACACACTAGCACGTACAGGAATGTAGGAAGAAAGAAAGGGTGCTGTGGAATTTTCCCAAGATATGTAGTGTGCATATATAAATATATAGCTTTGAATTTCACTACAAGGTATAACTACCAGTTAATATTTTAAAAACAAAAAGATAAAAGATTTTTGCATATCAATATAGTTTTCAAGTGTTTATAATTTTCTAAAGTAACATTCTTGCAGATTTAAAAATATTTTTGGTTTCAATTCTTTGAAACAAAATATATTACCTGTAATGTGTTTGAGTCATTTCGGTTCTTTTTAAAGGTATTTTTTTCAACCTGCACAAATGGTAGTGACTTTAAAAATATATTTGAGCAAGTCTATAATTATAAAAAGGTTGATAGTAAAGTAAAATCTTAAGTGTATGTCTTAAAGTAAAACATTAAGTGTATGCCTTAAAGTTATTATTTTATTAAGTATTTTAAAAATTTGTATTGGTCCATTGTAGTCCTACATCTTAATGGAGTATAAGACGGTAGAGGCAAACGTGCACACATCACTCATTTAGCCCTTTCCCTATTTCCCACCCCATTTCCTCTCTCCTCTCTCCTTCCTATGTTTGTCATAGTGATTGACTTTGATATGTTTCTGTAATTTAAACTATATTTGGTGAAAATGTTTAATAGAGAATGAGTTTCAATGTTGATATTTTAAATAAAGTGCATTTCACATAGCCTCACAAAAAGAAAGATTTGCTTTGTTTTTGACAGAAATACCCCTGAAAATAATGTTGAAAGAAATAAAGTTATGTTATAAAGAAAAAAGTAGTGCTAAATATTAGCTTGATAAAGAAGCTTCTGGCAATTCTAAGGTAAAATAGTAATAAGTTTAGTGCCAGTGTTTACTAATGAGAGGGAGAATACAGAGAAAAAGAAGGCAAGTCCCCACTTCCTCAAAGCTTTCTGTATGCATGATTTAAACTGTCAACTCTTGCCTCTTTTAAGAACAAAGCAAGCTGGGCATGGTAGCACACCCTTGTAATCTCAGTACGTGGGAGGCTGAGGCAGGAGGATACTGGTTTGCAACCAGCTTCATCTACTTAGTGAGCCTTCTGCAACTTAGTGAGACCCTGTTTCAAAATATACCACTGTGGTGGCGCACACTTGTAATCCCAGCAATTGGTAGGCTAAAACAGGAGGATCCTGGTTCCTGGCCATTCTCAACTACTTACTAAGACTTTGCAATTCAGTGCGACCCTGTTTCAAAATCAAGAATAAAGAATAGAGCCTGGGGTGTCACTAGGAGGTAGAATGCCCCTGGGTTACACCCCCAGTATGGCAAAAGAAAAAAAAAATGCCCCTGGGTTCAATCTCCAGCACCACTTAAAAAAAAAGCAAATTTATGCACATTACAACCTATAGTGCATTTACAACACTCCTTGGAGGAAATGGTTGAAATCTCAGCCTGTTTTGGGGTGAGTTGTTTTCCTTTGTCACTGAGCTGTTCTCTTAGAAAATGTACTTGTTACTGTATAGTAGTAACACATATTATAGCCGGACACATCAGGAGACCAGATTCAGCTCTGAAGCTATTTCATAGATATTTTACTAAAATATATTCAGTCATTCTGAGTTTACTTACATTTAAAAAATTATAACAATAGCAAAACAAAGTTTTCTTCTGCCATACAGACATTAGAATTTGGGGCCAATATGTCTGCACCTCAATTTAACAAGGCATAATACTTACATATGTAAAATATATTTTTATTTCCTAGGATTTGATAATAGCTTTTTGTCATCTACCTTTAGCATATATTAAACCTTTATGTTGTAAGGTAAAGCATTGCTCACATAATTACTTAATATTTGAAATATTTATTGTTTGAAGCTTCAGTTCATTTAATTAGATGAATATTTTTGTTTACTCAGGTGAGTATTACAATCTCAATTCCAGTCTTTATTTTTCAAATATATAATGACGCTGCATGCCAGATGCCTTTGAATCATTTTATAGATGGATTGATAATTCCATTCTGGTGACCTAACCAACTCTAACTAGCTTGCAAAGTAGCAAAATACAGGCTTTGGATTCAGTACTGTTTTCCAAGGAAAGTAAGAAAATCTGCTTTGCATTTAAGACTATGATGTAATGTCTCACATTTTCAGATTATTTAAAATGAAAAACAGGCTTTCACCACTTGGAAGCTTACAGTTTCATTGATGTGTATGACAGGCAAAGCATATTTGAGGCAAAACACGTAATAATAACACATTAAATTGGTGGGCCTGATCAGAGCAGGTGACATTAAATAATTAACAAGTTCTCTCTCCAAACCACACTCCATACTTTAATTAATATCATTCCTTAAAATAAGTTGTTTACCAGTACTGCCTCTGCAAGCTGATCACTACTCACACACACACACATCCTCTGAGACATGACTATACTCAAGGGATTGCTTTCACTTCATTGTTTATAATAACTACAAACAAAAATCTGCAAAAGCTCATCTCGCCATGAGGCATCATGACAATCTGCCAGTTTAGTCACCAATAATAATGAGACTGGCACTGGCAATAAGCTTAGCGCTAATCTAATGAGGGCCTATTTCATTCTTCTATTGATATTACAGCAGCTGCTAAGCACCCGATGTTTAGGACATACAAACAAGAGGTGTGTCTCCAACTAGTTGAAAGATAATTACCCCCACAATATGGCCTTGATAGCACGCACCAGCAGCAGCCTCTTGTTTTTCTGTGGGATTTCCTAAGGATAGAGTATCTTGTCAGGATTAGAAAATTAATGAGGTCACCTGCCTATGTTAAGCTTGAAAAAGACGCAATTAGTTGTTATTGTTGCTGATGAAGTTGGTGGTTGTTTTGCTTTTTCCTCCTTCTGGTCATCCATGCAGATAAGAACATACATGTGATTTACGAACTTGTGTATATAAGGACCATGTGATGTCACTTCCTTCACTTAGTTCCTGGGGTGAATGCAATTATGAACAGATGGCCAAATGACATGATTCCACTGCTAATGAACTTCCCCACTGAGCAAGAGGACAGTGCATTACCCTTTTGTACTTCAGAGGCTTCATTATCACTTTTTTCCAGTGTGAATCTTACACATGCAAACATCTTTGAATTTAAGTCATGTTGATGGAGCATTATGGACATCATTAATTGACTCTGTTCTGGTTGGGAAACAACAAATGCTTGAGCGTTGCAGAGTAAGACATCTAGTGCCAGCAGAATTGTCACACCAGATTCTAAATTAATCGTCTATAAAGGCAGAGAGGATCTTAGTAAACACTTCACTTCTTTATTAAGGAAAAAAATGCCAGACAGATCCTTTCAATTTCTATTTCTTAAGAAGTGAAGGGAGAAAAACATTACAAAAAATAAACAATAAAACTACCTAAGGTGGAAAAATTTTCCATCTGCCTGAATGCATGTTAGAATCTAAATGATATATTTCTTTAGCCCTAGTTAAAATCCAGTGCTGTTATCATTAAAAATTATTTATAATACACTGATAATTCCCTTTACCAAGTCTAAAAATATGTTTTGCTCAAGGAATAATCACTACTATGTCATTAAACCAAGAAAATGTGGTCATTTTTATAACTAAATCTGGGATACATCTTCATGCTAAAATTCCAGTTGATAGAACATTCATAAGTGTAGGTCTATTAATGAATATTCATCATAGTGTGTGTGTGTGTGTGTGTGTGTGTGTGTGTGTGTGTGTGTATACATCTCCATTTGGAAACTCTCCTGAATTACCTGTATTAATGTTAACTTCACCTTAGATCTAAATTCTTGAGTGTTTGAAACCCTGGGGTGAAATTCTGTGGGCTGCTCTGTGTTGTACTAAAACTAATGTTTCTCAGATTTGGGGCTACTAGTTACAAATATATGTATAGGAATCATTTAAATATGAACCAAATAAACAACAGATATATGTTATTATGAATATGTCTTATGTTAAATTTGGGGTATTCATTTTGTATATTCAAATTTAGTTTGGTACATTTATTTTATTTGGAAACTATGAATAATGAAAAACTATCTTTTCTTTTTGAGCTTAACTCTCTAAATTTTTAGTTCTGTGGATACCTAAAATTATATGGAAACATAATTATGAC
Organism: Muscardinus avellanarius; assembly: GCF_963383645.1. Taxonomy (NCBI): domain Eukaryota; kingdom Metazoa; phylum Chordata; class Mammalia; order Rodentia; family Gliridae; genus Muscardinus; species Muscardinus avellanarius. The sequence continues at coordinate 93,717,788 of NC_137794.1, forward strand.
TTAAATTTCCAGTACCACTCATTTATTTGGGGATTTTATAGGTTTTTAATTTATCCTAGTTAAGTCTTTTCTTAAGTTGAACCAATTAGCAGAAATTCCTCAGTTGGAGAAGATAAAATTAAAGTAACTGAAAAAAATTTTGGTGAGGAAATATAAAAAAATAATTTCTAATTTGCAGCAGACCTGGGAGAATCAACATAAAAATGAGAACCAAATGTCCTGATATCATTATCAGGACTATTTATTGTGCATCCTTAGGCAAATCAATTAAAGTATCTGAGGCACATCTTCCATGTTAATAAAATGAAGAGGCTTAACTTGAAAAGTTTTAAGTATTTTTAGTCAAATACAATGTTTTTAATTATAGTGAATCTTCCCAAAGTGACTTCATCTCATTTGCCTCTAAAAGTCAAAAGAAAACGGAACACATGCTGTTAACTCACCCTGAATTGTTTTAAACTTACAATAAAATATCTTTGCAAATCTTATATTTTCCAATTATGTGTTATTTAATTTAAGCCATTGTGTTCAAATACCATTTTTGTCATGACAAAGTACCACATATTTAATTCTTTAAAACAACATATACCTAATATCTTTTAGAAGTCAGTTGTTAGAAATGGCTTTTATCCGGGCGTGGTGGCGCACGCTTGTAATCCCCAGGCTTGAGAGGCGGAAACAGGAGGATCTCGCTGGTTCGAAGCCAGCCTTGCTGGCTTAAGAGACCCTGTTTCCAAATAGAAAATATTTAAAAATAGGCCTGGGAGTGTAGCCCGAAGGTAGAAGGGTTTCCAGGAACTGCAGTACCACCAAAAAGAAAAAAAAAAAAAAATGGCTTTCACTGGGCTAAAATCAGGTTACTTGAAGAGCAGAGTTATTTTTTGAAGATCTACAGGAAAATCTATTCTCTTGACTTTCCCAGCTCCTAGAGGCTACCTGCATTTTTTTTTTAACTCAGGAATCCTCCCTTCTGATTTAAATTCTGCTATGTGGCATCTTCAAATCTCTCTCTGACTCTGATCCCTCAGATAAGGAGCCTTGTGATTGAAGTAAGTTTACTTAGAAATGTAAAATAATATTTCTACTTCAAAACTCTTATTTTTTATTTTATTGGTATATTAAAATTTCACATAACAATGTAGTTAATAGTGGTAGTGACAGATACGCATGCAACACTTGGTGAGCTTTCCTCTGGCTCCTTCCCCGTACATTATATTGAGATTAGCATTGGTGTTCTCACATATGAACACAGTGTCAATGGAAATGTTTCCTTCATTAATTCCCTCTCTCCCATCACCTATCCTCCACTAGACCATTTCCCCAGCTCCACTGAGAGTCTCTTATAAAGTCGCACTTATATCCCATTTAATCCCTCGCTACTGCATATGTGAGAAAATATAATGGCCTTCACTTTCTGTGATTACCTATTCTCACTTATCATAATGTTCTTAGGTCTATCCATTTTCCTGCAAATGACATAGTTTTGTTCTTTATTGCTGAGTGGAATTCTATTGTGTGTATATCCCATAATTTTGTAATCCATTCATCTGTGTATGGACACCTAGGTTGGTATCCTAATTTGACTATTATGAATTATGCTACTATAAACATGGGTATGCATGTATTACTATAATATTCTGATTTCAGCCTTTTTGGAAAGATATCCAGCAGTAGAATCATTTTATCATATGGTGGATCTATTCCCAGTTTTCTGAGGAATCTTGGATGAAACCTAAATGAAACCCAGGGCCATTCTACCTACAAGCTACATCTCCGGTCCTATTTTTTATTTTATTTTTTATTTTGAAAAGGTCTCACTGAGTTGCAAAAAGCCTCAATAAGTAACTGAGGCTGTCTGAGAACCACAATCCTCCTGTCACGGCCTCCCGATATGCTAGGATTACAAGCCTGTGCCACCATGCCTGGCTTTTTGAGGACTCCTCATACTGATCTCCATAGCAGCTGCACTAATTTGCAATCCCATCAACACTGTAGAAGAGTTCCTATTTCCTCTCATCCTTGCCAGCATTGATTGCTTGACTTCTTGATGATTGTCATTCTAATTGGGATTATATGGAATTTCAGTACAGTTTTGATTTGCATTTCTCTGACTGCTAATGATGTTTAACATTTTTCTAAATATTGGCCATTTGTATTTCTTCTTATTTGAAATGTCTAATTAATTTTATTGCCTATGTATCGATTGGGTTATTTTTTAGTGTAAAGTATTTTAAGTACTTTGTATATTCTAGGTATTAGTCCTCTATCAAAGGTCTAGGTAACAAAATTTTTTTCTCCCATTCTGTAGGCACTTTCTTTAGACTGTTGATGAACAGAAACTTCTTTCATGAGCAGAAACTTTTAGTTTAATTCAATCACATTTATTAATCCTCATTTATTTGTGCCTTGGGGGTCTTATTGAGAAAGTTTATAAGCATGAGTATATGTTGGAGTGTTGGGGTATAGGATCAATCTAAAAAATTTAGTAGATTTTCTACATGACAACCATAGATGCAATGAAATTTAGTATACAATTCCATTTACAATAACCTCAAAACAATAAAATTCCTAGGAATAAATATAACTAAGGAGGTAAAAGGCCTCCTTGGTTATGATGAAAAGATTACCCATGTCTTGGATAGGAAGACTAATAGTATCAAAATGGCCATTCTTCTAAAAGTGATCTACAGAGTTGAAACAATTCAGCAGTGTCATTCTTCACAGATCTAAAAAAAACATCTTAAATTTCATATGGAGAAACAAAAGAATAGAATAGCCAAAGCAATTCTCAGCAACAGAATCATGTGGGAGGCATCACAACCCTGACTTCAAATTATATTACAAAGCTATAGTAATACAAAAACATGATTTGGGCATGAAAACAGACACATAGACCAATGGAATGGAGTAGAAGTTACAAAAACAAGTCCACATATTAACGGCCAATTGATTTTCAACAAAAGTGCCAAAACATACAAAATTTTGAAAAAATGGTGTTGGAAAAACTGGTTATTCACTTATATAAAAATGGAATAAATTTTCTTTGCATCTCACCCTGCACAAAAGTCAACTCAAGATGCATCAAAGACCTAGAAAATAGATCAGAGATTTAAAAATTACTAGAGGAGGGCAAAGTACAATTCGAAACTCTCAATCCTATCTATTTGCAAAGTTCTTTTTTCTATGTAAAGTAATGTACAAATAGGTTTGAGAGACCAGATAATAGTGATACTGGTGAGACTAATTCCTTTAATCACAAGTATTTATTCACAGATTCAGTCAATTCCACAGTTTTACATACTTTACATTATGGAATGATACATATTTTTTCTGGACAATGGACTTCATCTAAAGATTCATAGTAGAAGAAACGGACAAAGCTAACAACACAATACATTATAGAAATCAAGTCTAGCTGTCATGTGGCATCAGAGGGCAATTATAATAAATCTTGAAGAGATAGTGTTGAAAGATATACAACCAAAGGAAGGATTATCTGAGGGAAGTTATGAAGGATATATAAGAATGGGTTTGGGCAGGAGAATCTCTAGTAGTTCAGCATGCACAAAGTAAAAGAGACAAGTAACTTTCTTAAAGGTAATAGTGCATTCATAAATATTGACATATACACTGCAAGGAACAATTAAGTAGAAGATGACATCAAAGCCCTAGATCACGGAGGACTTTACATAGCAGGCTAAGACGAAGACACTGCAAGCACAGAGGCAATCCAACTGAAATATCACGTGACCAAGTCTATATTCCAGTGGAATGACTATTATTTAAGACAATGAGTCGACCTGAGCTTCTAGGATAAACGTGATTCAAATATTGTTGTGAGTCACTTATGAGACTGGCACTATTTTTAGTGAGTAGCCATAAGAATAGAAGTAAGGTGAGCTTCACAGAGGCAGACATTGGACTACAAGTCTTCCATATTGCCCACCTAAGTAAAAAGTTGCTATTTGCTAAAATATGAAAAGCAGAAGGTGTAAGGATGAAGGATTAAGTGCTTATTTATAATAGAATTAAGCTGCTTGGAGAATTATAAGTTGAGTTGTTTTTAGACAATTTGAATTCATGGTTTATTGTAGGAGTGAAAATTAGTTATATAAAATGAGAAAAAATGAGGCAAATTTTTTGACAATTTTGCTTCCAATAAACAAATATTTTTATATAATTATAAATCATTCTTGAGATTCAAAGCACTTTTAAATTAAAATAGAAATTTGTCAAATCATATGTAAAAATATCAAATTTCTTTCCTTAAAAAATTACTTAGTCACCAAAAACATAAATATTAAGTTTTTTTTCTTTCTTTCCTTTTTTTTTTTTTTTGTGGTACTGGGGTGGAACCCAGGGGCTTTTACACCTCCGGGCTATACAGCCAGCCTGATTTTATACTTCCTTTGAAAACAGGGTCTCTCTAAGTTGCTGAGAGCCTCACTAAGTAGCTAAGGCTGGCTTTGAACCTGTGTGTTCCTTCTGTCTCAGCCTCCTAAGCATAGGGATTGCAAGCCTACACCACCAGACCCGGCTCTAGTTTTCTTTTTAAACATAAGCCTCACTAAAGTAAATTCAACTTTTGTTCTCTGTAATGGCATTACAGTATGTAAGTTGATTTTTAAAATTTTGTCTCGCTGTTATATAACACAGTGATCTATTGGTATCTGTGGGGGATTGATTTCAGAACCTCCTCCAGATACCAGAATTTTCAGATACTCAAGTTCCTTATGTAAAATGGCATCACATTTATTTATAACCTAAACATTCTCCCATATGCTTTACAACATTTCTAGATTACGTATAATACCTAACACAATGTGAATAATATGTATATACACATAGTTGTTATGCTGTATTGTTGGAGAAATAAAACGAAGTAAATCTGTACATGTTCATTTCAGATACATTTCTCTCCAAATATTTTTGTTTGTACAGATATAAAACACTTGGATATAGGAGGGTCAGTTATCTTTGTCTTTGAAAAATGCAACTTTAAATGTTTTAAAAATACTGATTTAGCAGGGCGTGGTGGCACATACTTGTAATCCCCGCGCTAGGGAGGCGGAGACAGGAGGATCGCGCAGGTTCGAAGCCAGCTGCTCTGGCTTAAGAGACCCTGTTTCCAAATTTATAAAAAAAACTAAAAATAGGTCTGGGAGTGTAACCCGGAGGTAGAAGGGTTTCCAGGAACCCCAGTACCACAAAAAAAAAAAAAAAAACTGACTTAAACTGAGTCTGGTAGTGCACACTTGTAATTCCAGAATTTTTAGAGGCTGAGACAGACTGGATGATTGCAAATTTGTGCCTAGACACAGCAACTTAGTGAGGCTCTTTACAACTTAGTGAGGTGCCATTTTAAAATAAAAGATAAAAAAATAGGGTTGAAGGGTATAGCTCACACACACACACACACACACACACACACACACACACACTCACACACACAGGCACACCTGTATATTTTATTTAATTTTCTATAAGATAGGTATAATATAATATATATTGAAAAGCAGAAGCCAGGAGTGGTGGCGCACGCTTGTAATCCCAGCATTCAGGAGGCTGAGACCCGGAGGATCGCAGTTTGTGGACAGCCTTAGCTACTTAGTGAGGCCTCTGCAACTCAGCGAGACCCAGTTTCAAAATAAAGAATAAAAAATAGGGCAGGGGGTGTAGCTCGAAGATCGAATGCCTCTGGGTTCCATCTCCCGACCCGCAAAAAAAAAAAAAAAAAAAAAAAAAAGCAGAGAAATTGAGGCATGGAAAAACTAAACAATTTGCCCAAGCTAAAATAACTCATTAATTTCAAAAGCTATTTGTAATATTTTAAGATTTTTCTTGAGCCATATTTGCTAGAATATGATGTCAAGTCAATGTTAGTTAAAAATTCAAATTTCTTAATTTCTCTTTACCCAGTCTCTGGTAATGTACACGGCTCACTATCAACAGTGTGCCGCCTTGATAACTCCAATGATCTGCTCTCTCTCTCCACACACTGTGGCCACCAGGGTGAGGATACTGCTCTAGAGAGGACAGTGGTGACAAAAGACCTAGGAGTGTTCTCTTTGACCCACACTCAAGTTATATTTTTATTTTGTCTAATGTCTTAGATATTTTTTCGTTTAACTTGAAGATTGCTTGGATCAGAGATAGACTTTTTGTGCATATTATCATGAGTAGATAGATGAGGGAATAAAATGGGGGTATAGGAGTTTAAATGATGCTTATGGAACCTATGATTTGATAACTAGTTTGACATAAATGGATGATGCTTTCTTGTGTTTATTCCAGCCTTCTAGTATCATCAGCTTTGAGATTTGAGCCCAAGGATAGCAAATAAAGTGTTAGTATTTCTGTCTTTGGCATATACACATACTTCCAGCCATCCTCAGAATATTAAGACACATATAGTTATAATTTTTTTATATTTTACAAGTTTAGGCTTCCCTTAGATATGGAAAGTAAATATTACCTAAATGTATCCAAACATCACCCAAAATTTTAAAGCATGCTTATGAATTATAAAATTATAACTTTCATTCAAATTATATCTCATAAATGCACTGAGTTTTTGATAAGAATCTTGCCGTTCACTTCATCATAGCCATGTTTTTCTTATATTTTTGGGTTTCTACTCTTTCTTTTTTTCTTTCTTTTTTTTTGGTCAATACTGGGTGAAATAGTCTCATTAAATTACAGAGGGCCTCTCTACGTAGCTGAGGCTGGCCACAGACCTATAATCCTCCTATCTCAGCCTCCCAAGTACTGTGATTACAAGCGTGCACCACCGCACCTGGCAATACTACTCTTTCTTAGGAACATTCTACTCAGAAGTTTCTTACTATCACAGAATGATTTTTTACATTGAGATTTATGCTTTGTAGTGGATAAAAGTTCTTTTAATATGCCATTTTCTCTTTAAAAAAGAAAATGGAAATTGAAACCCACTTGAGCTTCTTGGATTGTTATCATTGTCACTTAGAAATAGTATTATGGGAAGCGGATGTCTTATTAGCCGCCAGCTTCTTCCTGCTGAGTAAACAGGGAAAACAGTAAGAAGCCAGCACAAATGATTATTTTTATGAAGTGTTTGAATTTGTTGCAGTCCAACCAGAACTTCTGGTTTCTTGTCCTTATATATATTTTAACTACCTAATGAGTGGATGGGGGGATATTAGCTCCCATAAGCCAAAAAAGAAAATGTATTTCAATAGTGTAGCCTCATAAATCCTAATTATTAGTTTTTTTTAATCATTAGAAAGTTTAATCAATTGAATCATTATCAAATAGGCTACCTTTATACTTTTCTCAATATCATTTTATTATTACTTGGAATTGAGTAGTCCTAAGGCTGATAAAATCTCATCCAAATTTTTTTTCTATATAAAGTAAGTTATTTCATGAAAAGAATTTGAGAAAAATTTCTTGGCACATGATAAAAGTATGTATTGTTTTGTAACACTAAAAATACACATCTTAGGCTGGGCGTGGTGGCACATGCTTGTAATCCCCGCTCTTGGGAGGCTGAGACAGGAGGATCACACACGTTCAAAGCCAGCCTCAGCTACGTAGTGAAGCTCTCAGTAACTTAGTGAGACCCTGTTTCCAAATAAAAATATTAAATAGGTCTGAGAATATAGCCTGGAGGTAGAAAGCCTCTGAATTCCACCCCCAGTACCACCAAAAATAAATAAATAAATAAATAAATAAATAATAAAATAAAAATACACATCTTCAAAGGTTTTGCATTTTAAATTGCCCTTAGTCCTTATTGTCTTAGGACATCAGCACTTTGAGACTTTGAGTTGTTCCTATCAATAGTTATCACTAGCAAGTAGACATTTGTACAGTAAATGCAGAAAGTTGCATGCTTGGGAAAAATAATTATCCAGGAAAGAACCCACTTTCCACCAAAAAGTATTCATACACAAGTAAACCCAGTATTGTTGAGTTTAGGTTAAAGTTTTACATTTAGCTCTTATGTCTATAAATAAGTTTTTGGTACATTTTACACATTATACATAGTACTTTTTGATACATTATTTGTTGGCTCTTAGTACAGTATGGTGAACATGAATGAAATATCCCCAATCTGGGATTATGAACATGTATATGTGATTTTCCATGTGCTTTCTAAATATCTGAAAGAAAAATCTTCCAATACAAATATAGATTCCTATGGAACTGTTATTTTTTTAATATTGGGTGTTGAAATGATTATCAGTATATTTTCCATGAAATATATGATGTTTTATAAATTTTGTATTACTTGCACCTCTTATAATACATTTTAGAACACAAGTTTTAGAAGAATTGTTGAAGCATAAAAGCAATAAGTGAGTGATATAGAATAGAATAGCTTTTAAATGTTCATCAGTAATCCCTCACTGTGCACCATGCACATGCGTGTTCAACATTTTGTGGGACTCAGATAAATTACATTTATCTGAGAAGACAAATTATTTTTTCCTAATGAGATCAATGACTACAACAATCCTTAATTCACCTAGCAGATATTAGTTAAAAATGTTTATATGCTGAGAGCTCTTCTTGTTTTAATTTCAGGGAATATAGAACAAAATTCTTGACTTTTGAGAAACTGTAGGGAGAAGAGGCAGACATAAATACATAAAATAAATACAGATAGTAGGAAAGAATTTATTTTATATATTAGTATATTATATAGCATGTTCTACAAATACTTCATTTAAAGAGATTTATGGAAATTTGGTAACTTGTGGTATTTAGAGTGGAAAAATTTTATAAGGAAAGGGAATGCAGCATGTAACAGTTTGTGGCAGAAGTATGTTTTGTTTTGTAAAGGACTGCAAAGAAGGAATATGAAGGTGGTATGGGAAAAATGCTTAAACTCACTAGTCATCGGGGAAATCTCTGTATTATAATGATATTCATATATTAGAATTAGGAATAAGGTAAAGATGTGGAGAGAAGGGAACACTGTACAACTATCAGGTGGGAATATGAATTAATATGAACATTATAGAAACAGTAATAGAGTGACTATGTTTCAGCAATCTCAATTCTGCATAAATATGCAAAGGAAATGAAATCAGTATGTCAAAGAGATAACTGCATTCTAATGTTTATTGTAATATTATTCAAAATAATGAGATATTGAATTGGCCTAACTATCTACTTTTGTGTGGAAGAATATAGAACATATTTTACATACATTGTGCTGATGCACATACAAACAATGAATATTATTCAGTTTTTGAAAATAAGGAAATTATGTAATTTTGATGATAAGAATGAACTGGAGGACCTGAGTAGATTCAAATAAAACTTAAAATGAGATGTTGAAAAAAAGTAAAAAAACAATCACACATATGATAGAGAAAAATAATAATAGGGTATGAGATAAAAATTGTTTAAAAGAAAGGTAGCCAAGGAAGATCTAATAAATGTATAATTTTACTTCTTGGAAAGTAAAATTAAATGATGAAACAAAGAATTTAATGTTAATATCCACTAACTTTTCCAGAATTAAAATATTTCAAGTTACTTTTTAAAAGTGTCAATAATTCCCTTAAAAATATTGTCCTGAATTGGCCAAATTCAAGGCATAAATCATAAATGACTGAAGTTTAGAGATACCAAAATAATTTTCAGAAAATCAATGCAAAAAGATCAAATAACTTACCAGACAAAATATGAAACTGGCACCAAATATTGGAAAAGCATTTTAAAGACTAAAACTGGAATGCAGCAAGACTTAACTTAAATAAAGCACTTTACAAAAAATATGATTTTGGTTTTGTCTCACTGAGATTTAGCTACTCTATGCCATATAACATAAGCATATCTAAAGTAGAGTTGAGTACAGTGAAAAAAAAGAAAAAAAGAAAGCAGAGGTTTACATTTTTAATACTTGCTAAAGTTCAATCCAAAAGGCTTTATAGGACACGTTAAATACTAAAATTCACACTGAACCATGATGCTAAACAAGGTTACAAATATCTGTGCACAATGAAGAAATTCTTGCATAAATCAGTTGCTACATAAATTGGAAAGACATTGGATAGAAACAAAATAAAAATTGAAGACACTAATTATGGTATTATTTTGGTATTATGCTGACTAACTAGAAAACAGATAAATATGTATGGAGATTATCTAAGAAAAATTGTTTGTTCTTATAGATCAACTTTACACCCTAATAATAGATTACTTTCTTATCTAGCTCTATGATAACTAGAGTATCAGTGAAACTCATAAGGTTATAGAGTACTACTTTGCTGAATGAAGTAGTATTATTAAACAAAATTACTCTTATCAAAAAATAAAAGTAAAATAATGAAAAAATAATAAAAAGTTCATGTAAATATTTAATTTTCTGTCAAAAATATTTATGAAGGTTGAAATGAAAACCAAAACCATGAGTTTCTAAGTCCATGACTCAAAAACTTAGAGAAAAAAGTCCTTAATAGTAAACTCAAAATAGCACTAAGTAACAAATTATTATGAGAGCAACTAATAGGGTAGGACATAGAGAAAGACTACTTACCAAATAACTTCATTGAGAATACATGAAGAAAGTATAAAGAAGATACATAAAGGGAGAAACAACCATAGAAAATATTTTAAAATTATAGAAATTTGCACACTTCTGTATGTATAAATTCCCAGGTTAAATATAAAATTTTCTAATAAAGAAAATTATTAAAAATTTATAAATAAATGTTAAAATTAAAAGAATTTGTTTTCTAGAAGAAATAGTTACTAAGGAAATAATTTATGAAAACTAGTACCACATTGGATGATCTCCAGTAGACTTTAGTTATGCATTCATACAGTCTTCTAGAACATGAGAGTTCCAAATTAGATTTTTAAAGCAAATGTATTATGTCACCTAAATTTTATGTAATACAAAAAATACTAATTATACTTATATCAATGCAAAAAGTGCTGGAATTGGTTATTAACAAGTACAATATGAAAATACACTAAGAAGATAATATATTGAGATCATATGTGATTAGTGTAGTAAGACCCAAAGGAGCTATTCTTCATTCCCCTTTTATTTAGAAAGACAAGTTGATTTTACCATTACTAGGTCTAACTGAAAGGCAAAAGTAAAGAAACAAATTTAAAATGATGATCTATAAGGAACAGTATCCCTATCATAGAGTAAAACACACTAAAAACCCTCTCTTATTGTATTTACTGTGGTAAAGACGTGAAGAAGTCAGGACAGTGAAAGAGAAGTGGAATAAATAAATGCAAATACATATAAAGTTTTGATATATATAAAGGACATCTCAAATAACTTGGGCAAGACATACTTTTTCATATGTGTGAATGCTGCTATAAAAAGAGTAGCCATTTTGAAAAAAAAAGATAAATTCAGATCTACCTTGCCATAAATAAGAGTAAACATGAAGTGGATCAAAGTTCTGCATGTTAAAAAGGTTTAGTAAAAATTAAAGGTATACAATACTAAAATAATGAGAGATAGGATGAAGTTTTCTAAATCTGACTTACAATCTAGGTGCAACGAGAGATACATTTGATGAATCTCAATACATTAAATGAAAAACACTTTTTCATGGCCTAAGAAAGCACATAAGTTAATTTAAAAGATAAATAATAACTTGAATTATGGGGCAAAACACCCAAACACTCCTTTCCTATTAAGAAACTAACAGGTGAGCAGGGCGTGGTGGCGCACGCTTGTAATCCCCGCGCTGGGGAGGCGGAGACAGGAGGATCGCGCAGGTTAGAAGCCAGCCGCACTGGCTTAAGAGACCCTGTTTCTAAATAAAAAGTATAAAAATAGATCAGGTAGTGTAGCCCAGAGGTAGAAGGGCTTCCAGGAACTGCAGTATCACCAAAAAAAAAAAAAAAAAAAAAAAGGTAATTCATAAGAAAAATGGTATAAAAACACTAAAAGTGATGTAGGATAGAAGAACTAAGTAGGTGGAAAGGAGACAGACAGGAAGGAAAAGTAACATAACTTTAATGTATCAACCTGGACTGAAGTGCTTCAGCCTCTAACCCACAAACCGTTCTCTTTTCTAGGCCTGACTCTCTCCAAAATTCCTGGGAAACCTGTAGATCCTAGAGGTAACAATATTTATGAGAAACTTATAATTTAGTAAATTGCAGCTTATCCGTCAATCAGCTAATGAGGAACCCAATCAACCTTAGCTCATCCACCCTAAGACTGTCCAGACCTCCTGCCCAGCATAAACTGCCTCGGGACTACCAGACTGAGCTCATCCTCGCATACCTTGTCTAGCCCACCCCTCATGAAAGTCCCCTATAAGAAGAGAATCTTGAACTCCCCAAAATGCCTTCCTCATCTTGAGGTGGCCCGCATTCTCTCTTGAATGTGTATTTCCTGCCCTTTCCCCCAAATAATCCTCTGTCCATGTCTCTAACTAGAGGGTGCTGAAATTCTTTTCCATCATGTTAGCCAAGGGCCCTCCAGATCTTGAGTTTCTGAGCTGAAGGCTCACCCCAACAAAAGTACAATGCATTTGGGAAAAATGTAATTAAAACTATTTAGGATATTATTAAATTGGCAGAAATGAAAAAGCCTGAGAAATTATTGTGCTGATAAGGCTAAATGGCAACAGGCACTTTCACACTTTGCAAATGGGAATGCAAAAGGGTGAATCTCCTGTGGAGTGGAAAATAGAAAAATCTCACAAAGTTACACCTAGGCTTTTTCCTTCTCCTCCTCCTCCTCCTCCTCCTCCTCCTCCTCCTCCTCCTCCTCCTCCTCCTCCTCCTCCTCCTCCTCCTCCTTCTTCTTCTTCTTCTTCTTCTTCTTCTTCTTCTTTTTTTGCGGGTCTGGAGATGGAACCCAGGGGCATTCGACCTCCAAGATACACTCCCTGCCCTATTTTTTATTCTTTATTTTGAAACTGGATCTCAGTGAGATCCAGAGGGCCTCGCTAAGTAGCTGAAGCTGTCTGAGAACTGCAATCCTCTGGTCTCAGCCTCCTGAATGCTGGGATTATAAGCATGCACCACCTTGCCCAGCCCTAGGCTTATTTTTGATTCAGCACTTTCACTACTAAAAGTTTACTCTGAAGCTTCACTTTCACCAATATGAAAATACTTCTGCACAAGGTTGTACGTTTATATATTTTGTAATTGCAAATTTTGCCATCAATGTAAGAGCATGTACATAAAACACTAGTTTAATTATGCTACATGTATGATAGAATGGTAGATATTTAAAAACTCTCAGCTGGGTGAAGTGAGACACACCTGCAGTCTTAGCACTTAGTAGTACTAAGTAGATCATAGGTTTGAGGCCAGCCTAGGCAACTTAGGAAGACCCAATTTCAAAATAACAATGATATAGGATTGGGGTGAAGCTCAGAAGTAGAATACTCCTTGGTTAAATCCCCAGTCATTAAAATGAAACAAAACAGAAAGTTCTTTCTCTAAATTTGAAATTATTTTTAGGATGTGTTTTTCAGCTAAAAAAGTTAAGTAAAAGTCAAAGTTTTTTTTTTTATCCCACTATGATGTATGAATACAGTGCACCAATAAAAAATAAAATAAAATAATCTGCTAAAAAATAAAAATAAAAATAAAAAAGTTACGTATAAGGAATTAGAATAAATGCTATATTACATAAAATTAGAGAAAATTAACTTATTTTTGCAAGAAAATGTATAGAAAGGGTAAGCTATAAACTTACAAAATTTGGAATAGAAATAAAGAAGAATGAATAAGCAAACTATGACAGTTCTCTGAGTATACCTTTTTGAGTAATTATTGTTTTAGAATCATGTGATTATCTGACATACTTTAAAAATAAACACAATTTTAAAATATTGGGTAAAATGCATAAATATTATATGAATAAAACAACAAAATTGTATTCAAATTAACAAATATAATTTATTTATATTTTATATTTATTATGTTTTTTTTCTTTTGCGGTACTATAAATAGAACCCAAAGACATTCTACCTCCAAGCTACATGCCCAGTACTATTTTTTATATTTTATTTCAAAATGAGGTCTCACAAGGTTGTAAAGGGCCCACTAAGTTCCTGAGGCTGGCCACAAATTCTCCTGTCTCTGCCTCCCAAGTACTGGGATTACAAGTATGCACTACCATGCCCAATTTATTTATTTATTTTAAACTTTAATTTTTAAATTTATTTTATTTATTTTGCGGTACTGGGGATGGAACTCAGGGGCATTCTACCACCGAAGTACACCCCAGCACTGTTTCTTATTCTTTATTTTGAAACAGGGTCCCACTGAGTTGCAAAGGGCCTCACTAATAGGTAGTACCTGAGACTGTCTGTTAACCATGATCCTCCTGTCTCAGCATCCCAAATGCTGGGATTACTAGCATGTGCCACCATGCCCGGCTATCTATCTATCTATCTATCTATCTATTTATTTATTTTTGCATTACTCAAGATGTAACCCAGGGCTCAATGTACCTCTGAGTTATACTCCAGCCCTAATTTTTATTTTTTATTTTGAAACAGGGTCTCACTAAGTTGTAAAGGGCCTCAGTAAGAAGCTGAGGCTGGCTGCAAACTCATGTCCTCCAGTTTCAGCCTCCGAAGTACTGGGATTACAAGCATGCACCACCATGCCCAGCTTTAAATAGTTTATTTAAATAGATTTTGTGTCAGAAAAATTTTAAAATATTCAAGGAAATTGAAATTCTGACCATAAAAACATAAAAGCCTTGCTGAAGTGTTTCCCAGACTGCTAGCCATATATTCTTTATTGAAGTATTAAAATAAGCTCTGGATATTAATAGATAGTATGATCCAAATGTTTATGTGTATTCAAAATTTGTACCTTGGAATCCCAGCCGTCAAAGTTATGGTGTGAGGAGGTAGGGACTTTTAGAGATGACTTGGTCAGTATATTAGAACCTGCATGAATGGCGTTAGTATCCTTGTAATTGAGAACTGTAGGAAACTTCCTGCCCAGCACCATGTAAGATGTAGAAAGGAAGTAACATGTATAAGCCAGAACATGATCCCTCACTAGACAGTAGATCTACGTTCATCTTGATTTTGGACATCTCAGCTTCCACAACTGTGAAAAGTAAGATTCTACTGTCTTTTTGCCACATAGTCTATAGTAGGCCAAATGGATTGAGAAAATGTATCATAAACCATTTAATAAAGATGAAATTCATGAGTTCTTAATGATGACAATTGCTAAGTATATTATTGCATAGAGAAGGAGAAAAAAAAAACTCTTAAGCATACTATAATGCCAAATATTAAATGCAAAAATGATTAAAGATGCATTATTCAATAAATATCACATAACAACTGGTTCTGGTAAGGATAATAAATGAATTATAACTAGGGCATTAAAATATAACAAGAAACAGCATACTTAATATATCCTTAAAATATTTTATAGAATATTTACTAATTAATTAATTTTGATCAGGACAAAGAAAAATATAAATTTACCATAGAAAAATATTACTTACCTCACTTAACCCAATAATCAGAGTTACTTGCAAGATCTCTTTCATAAACTCAACATTAAAAAAATTAGTTAAGTAGAAATCAGAAGAAATCTAGAAAATAACTGCAGTCTTTAAATTTATCGACGTAATGATGAAAAAAATGCCTAAGGAACAGTTATAAGTCTTAGAAGTAGTAAATACACGTTAAAATTAAATACAACATATAATTTTGGATTGTCCTGGGAACTATTTTTTTCTTTTACAGAGTTCATTATTGAGAAAACTGCATTTAAATCTGTAAGTTAGATGATGAAAGTACACCAATTACACAATTATAATATTGTAAATTTAAGCTATTACACAAATTCAGTAATTATATAAAATTATTTTTTTGCTATTAGAGAAAATGTACAAACATCATGTCTACAGGATATTCTTAAATGGTGTAGAAAAACAGCTTATTTATATAAAAAAAACTATAAAAATATGGTGTTAATAATTGGGAATGTGGGTGAAAGTCTTATAGGAAAGTCTTATTTCTTGTTTTTGGACTTTTTCTGTAAATCTAAAATCACTTAAAGCTCAAAATATATACAAAGTTAGAATACAATCAAAGTTATAAAATATAACTAAGCTTTAGCCAACTTTCAGGTTAGATTAACTGAGCTTCAGGCTTATAAGCAAGTTCTCTGCAACTAAATTGCTCTAGGGATATATTGCATCTCTGCCACTTATTAATTACAATATTTTGACCAAGTTACTTCACTGATTTTGTCTTAAGTTTCTTGTCTTTAAAATAGAAGTGATTCTAATAGGGTTACTATGAATACTAATTAAATAGCTGTGTATATATAAAAGCACTTTGAGAGAGGCTGGCACATAATGAATGCTGTATAAATACATGTTAAATAAAATTAAATCTATTTATTTTGACATCTGTACTGAATCAAAGCACAGAGTATTCATTATAATTAATATATATCATCAACATGGACAATATGGGAACTATGCTGTATCTTCTTGAGAAATGGATTCCTGAGATAGTTATGCACACTGCATTAATTTCAAAAGCAGAAACAAAACAAATGAGAAATAAGACAACATAAGACTTTAAGCCAGAACACCATCTGGTTAAGATCCACTATTAGTGTAATTCAAATTAAAAGTCAGCATTTCTTAGTTTTATGATTTAAAACAGCTATGTACCAATCTAAATCTGGATCATAATTTTAACACTAAATGAAAACGAATGAAATTCTGAGAAAGAAAGATTAAAGAAAGAGTTGAAATTTTGTCATGGTTAACACATAAACATAAAACCATAGCATATATTAAAATGTCATACAAAAGCTGAATGCAAAATTTCAGAAGATAAAATATGAAATCTGCGTGTTGTGCTGTTTGCTATATATGTTGGAGGTGGAATGCCTGGTTTAGTCTGGATGTAATTTGTTTATGGATGTTTAGAAACACTGTATAGCTATATATATTTAGAAGCATGTGTGTGTGTGTGTGTGTGTGTGTGTGTGTGTGTGTTTATATATACAGTTTCTGTTTTGATTTTATATAGAATCAACAAAATAGATAAATAGAGATCAGACACTAAACGGAAACATTAGCTTGAGTAGGGAAAAGTTTAAGCAGAAATGAAAGGCACGCTTTTGTAACTCCATCACTTGAAAGGAAGCAAAGGAATAGAAAAGGTATGGAGCAATTGGTTAGGAGGATTCTGGAGAAAGTGCCCAAAGAGTGGATGTTGGAATCTGATCCCAAGAGCCATCTCAGACAGCCAGCAGACCAGGGCAAGAGGCAAGCATGTAGATGTACCACATCTGTATCCAATCAGTTCCTATTCATGAAACGCTGTTCCTCCTCTCCTTCTCTGAAATCACCCTTCCAAGAGCCCTAAGGCCCTGGGAACATGTGTGTTTCTTCCTTCCAAACTTCTTCTCTTGGCATCAGAAGATCTGTCTCTGTTAATGTAAAGCAAAGCCAAAAGTACATATAGAATAATATTTATATACTTATTCAAAGACATAATAATATTGATCTGAAAATCTTGTCCTAAATTGCTGTATTTGAAACTAGCTGTGTGTACTAGTCTGAATAGCTTTCACCAGTAGAAGCTAAGTCAAAACTGCCAATGATCTGATCTTATTCGTGTTTTATGATAACTTTCTTACATCTTACACCTTCAAGTTTTTATACTCATCTGTTTTCATGTAGACTATTAGACTTTTTGAACACTGAACTATGTTTAGTTCTTTGTCTCATATCTCTTGTATTTTTTCATGCCTCTGTTTAAAGTGTTGGGCATGCCATTAATGATGATGAAGTAATCTAGTCTTTTTAAGTTCAAGACTTTCTTTAATTTTCTCCTCTATTCTTTATAAGGCAGTTTAAAATAGCTCCTAATAAAAATGCTATTTTCATTAAGATCAGGGACTTAAATATCTTTGCAGGAGTTTACTATTATCATTTCTAATTTCTGCACTCAGTGTTTTTATTTCTTATCTGTCTTGGTTAGGACTTATCATACTTACTTCATAGTTTCCAATATGCTTTAAACTGCTCTTCAAGTTTAAACTTTACAATTTTCCTATATCATTTCTTTCTGATACATCACTAGCTTTAATATAACAAGATGATGCCTACTTGGTTTATCTGTTTTTTTTTTTTTTTTTTTTTTTTTTTTTTTTGCGGGTCTGAGGATGGAACCCAGGGGCATTTGACCTCCGAGCTACACCCCCTATCCAATTTTTTATTCTTAGTTTTGAAACAGGGTCTCACTGAGTTGTGGAGGGTCTCACTAAGTAGCTGAGGCTATCCGTGAACCACGATCCTCCAGTCTCAGCCTCCCGAATACTGGGATCACAAGCATGCACCATCATGCCCAGCTACTTGGTTTATCTTTATCTTATATTTTTTTAAAAAAATTTCTCCAAAATATAGTCCATTGTTTACAATTTTAATATGAATTTTTTGTTTTTCATGGCAGCATTCTACTTAAATAACAAGTATTCTTGAGCACCATTCCCTCATCCCCATGTTCCAAATAGTAGTAGAAACTTGTGATACAAAAATTGAAAATATATTCCAGATTGCTCTCCAAGAGAGTGTAAAAAATGTGATGAATGTTATAAAAAAGATTTAGTAATAAAACCAAGAACAAAGAATAATATACTACATCTTTTAATAAAAGGTTAGCAAAATCTTCCCAGACAACTTAAAAAAATTACAGAGAGAAGAACATTGCAGGAAAAGAAGATGCAATGGACAAAAATGTAGAAGTGTAAAATAATAAACAGCTGGACATATAGAGGAAAAGAATACAAGTGTTTTCACTGTTGCTAGAGCACAGCATGGAAAGAGAGAACATGCAAAGAAGATGAAAATCTAAAGATGCAGAGGTGTGCAAGTATCTTGAAAGGGCGTTCTATATCTTGGGTGGGGGAGGGTTAAGAGACCAAGCAACATAGTAGTTTGTGATCATGTTCATATTTGGGGGCAATTGTTATACTTTGATACAGAAAACTGATTGAAAAAAAATCTATTTTTAAACAGAACATCAAGGTTGAAATCAGAGAACTACAGCAACATATGCATACCTATGTTCATAGCAGCACAATTCGTAATAGCCAAAATATGGAACCAACCCAGGTCTCCATCAACACGTGAATGGATTGCAAAATTATGGGAAATACACACAATGGAATTCTATTCAGCTATAAAGAAGAACAAAATCATGTCATTTGCAAGAAGATGGAAAGTCCTAGAGAGCATTACATTAAGTGAGATCAGCCAAGCACAAAAGGAGAAGGTACATATGTTTCCTCTAATATGCCAAACTAGGGAACATAGAGGACACCAGCAGGACTCCAGATAATGGAGGGGAAATATCAGCAAAGTTTGAATGGAAAGATGGCAATAATTAATCCTTTTCTTAGATGGAAAATTTGTCTGGGAGGGGGAAGTTAGACTATTACAACTGTTGCTGCTATGACTATTAATGAATAGAAAATAATTATTACCATTTGAGAGCTGTCAAAGAAAGATATGGGAGGGGTTAACACAGATTTAAGCAAACCAACACAGATGAATAGGTTACATATGTGCATATTGTATCGCAACTTCTGGAGCAATGACTAATAGTAGGATATTCAGACATCATAATTGGTAATTGGCGAAAGGAGAGTAGCTTGGCCAGGAAAGCCTTCTTACAATGTTACTTATAATCTCAATAATTCCTGACACATAACTTCTCTTCCAGAAATCTGAACCCTGCTAAACCCACATCACTTGATCTGTTTTTCTTTTCTGAGTATCTCTCTTTTGCATCCCTACCTCACGTTTGCTTCTATATCTTTGTACCTTTATCGTTGCTACTCGTCCTAATCTCTCTCTGTGTCTTGGAATTTCTCTCTTCTTTTGTAAGCAAGTTCTGTAGTTTTTTTCCAAAACGAATCC
Organism: Muscardinus avellanarius; assembly: GCF_963383645.1. Taxonomy (NCBI): domain Eukaryota; kingdom Metazoa; phylum Chordata; class Mammalia; order Rodentia; family Gliridae; genus Muscardinus; species Muscardinus avellanarius. The sequence continues at coordinate 93,737,700 of NC_137794.1, forward strand.
ACCCTCTTTCAATTAATATTTGAGAATATGTCATACATAGTCAAGTGTCTAATCGAAATGTGTATTGTTTCTAAATTCCTGAGGGAAGATTATATGTCCTTTTGAGCAGCTGAAGGATCTTAAACCTCTTTTCTCCAAACCTTGAGTCAGTATAATGCAAATTGCTAAGGATTTGCTAGTTGTTTGATTAGCTGGTTATGAATTGAAAGTGCTGTACCCATATTATGTCAGTGGCCACCTATTTTGTATATTAATAAAGCGTTTTAATTTGCATGGCTCATTTTCTATACACATGATGCTGCACTCCTATCTCCCCCAAATTTTCTCCTTACAGTATGATATCACATTTATTATACTTATGTGTTCATATTCTATATTTTAGATTAAATTATTAATCCAATCAAGGCCAACATTTTATATATTTCATTCATTGTTGTATCTTCAAATAACTTAATGAAAGCCTGATATGTAATTAAAAAATCAATACATGTAAATATATTAAACAGCCATACATAAACATTACCTAAATTCACTTGTCCTGTGGAGCTCTACATTCTCTCTTCCCCATTTTTCTTCTATATTTTTCATAAATGGACAAACTACCTATTCAATTTAAACTGTTAAATAGCTCACCAATGTCCCCCAAAATATTTGAAAAGCTCTATTAATTCAAATAGTATTTTATAAGTTTAATTTAGGATGAAAGGGAAACAAATTTTTGGAAACTTTTGTCTTAATGAGCCTTGAAGTAAGTTAGGAAACAGTCTTAATTCTTTTGAGACTCTTTGGTTCTATTTAGTGTATTGCAAGTTCAGTGGTTAAATAGTACCTTAGTGGAAACAAACTGAAGCAACTCTATTAGACTAATGGCAAAGGCTGATTTAATTTTTTCCTTTAAAGCTGAGTACAAATTAGGTCACAGCGATGGATAAGATCCAAACAATTCAAACATAGTTTTTTGGCTTGATATGGAGAGAAAGTTCTAGTTCAGAATTATACAGAGTCCCTATCTTACATGCTAAACTTTTGGCTATGTGGCCCGAGTTAGGAGACTTGTGTAAAATTAGAAATGAAGAGAAACAAGAAATGAATCACTTGGAAAATCTAGTCAGAAAAAGTGATTTCTTTAAAATTGTTTATAAGTTAGGGATTTTTAGTGCCCAAAGTCTTGATTTTTTTTCCCCCAGTACCGGGGATGGAATGCAGGGCATTTTACTGCCAGGTGACGCTCCCGGCCCTATTTTTTATTCTTTATTTTGAAACAGAGTCTCACTGAGTTGCCAAGGGCCTCACTATGTAGCTGTCCATGAGCCACAATCCTTCTATCTCAGCCCCCCAAATGCTGGGACTACAAGTGTGCACCACCAAACCCTGCTCAAAGTTTCACTTTTTTGCAGAGCCTTGGAACAAATCGTAGCTGAGTATGGCCTCATGCACTGAAGAGGGCTGGCACAGATCAGCACACGTCTTGCCATCACAGAGAAGTGTATCTGACCTTGCATTAACCTCAATGGAAGCATTATCCCAGGAAATTGAGAACATAGTGTATGGAACGATGCCTGAATTAGATGCTGGCCACTACTACCCTGACTAGCTCTGTCTTTCACTTGACTGGTTTTGATCGGTTGTTGCGGAATCCATGGAACAATTCTAAAATCTGATTCTGCCAAAGAACAGCAAGCCTTGAGACTCATGGGAAGTTGGCCTTGGGTTATCTCACTTGATCAACAAATTCAGGAATGTGCTAGAATCGTTTTGGATCATTTATTTTATTTGGTGAGGAAGTAGGCACAGAGCCAGCATTTGACAAAAGTAAACAAAACAAAACAAAACAAAAAACTCAAAAAAGGCCAAGAGAACGTGAAAACTCTCTGGGACTGGCAAGTGATGTTTGTGACACATGGTAGACATTCATTACATATCAGCAACGGTGTATCTCCTTGAGGACTTTGGAAATGTGTTAGGCTTTTAAAACTGAGCATATGTGTCACTGTCTCCAACTTCTTGTATCTACCATTGAAAAGAAGGTTTCCTTTGTATCCTTAGCCACCAAGTAAATTTTTTCTTTCAGTAGCACTGTGCCATTTTATATCTTCCCATTGGTCTATACTTTTTTGTTTGTTTTTGTATTTGGGGGATTTTTTTGTACCATGGGTTGAACCCAGAGACATTCTAACTCTGAGCTACATCTCATCCCTTTTAATTCTTTATTTTGAAACAGAGTCTCACTAAATTGTTGAGATTGTACTCAATTTTGTGATCCTCCTTTCTCAGCCTCCCAAAAATTGGGATTATAGATGTGCATCACAATGCTCAGCACCCTTTTTATCAATTATGACTTTATTTTTTACAAGCCCATCTTCAGGAACATACAGCAAATAAGCTGAAGTCAAGTATACAAGAGTAATGTTTTTTTAAAATGCCTATGTACTTCTTATCCTTTACAGTATACAACTTCTGACCTCTCCCTCCCTTTTTACCAAATTAAAAATCAAACCAACAAAATTTTAAATGATGTGTAGCTACAAAAGTGAGATAATTATTGAACATTTATTGGGCCTACTTTTGTGATGCATGTATACTAAACAAAGTGAAATGAACTAATGGCCTATAATGACCTGTGTATTTCTGGCAGGTAGAATCTTCCCAGTCAGACCTGTGACTGCTCATGGCAGGATGGAAGGAGATCACCAATGCATTTTCTGAAATCTTAAAGCAACATCGTCAGTGCTTAGACAGTGATTTTTCTTTTCTTTTTTTCTTTTCTCTTTTTTTTTTTTTTTTTGTGGTGGTACTAAGGATTGAACCCAGAGGCCAAGTTACATCCCAGCCCTATTTTGTTCTTCATTTTTTTTTCTTTTGGTACTGGGGATGAAACCCAGGGGTATTCTACCTCCAAGATGCATCCCCACCTCTGTTTTTTATTCTTTATTTTGAAACAGGGTCTCACAGAGTTGCAAAGGGCCTCACTAGGTAGCTGAGGCTAGCTGAGAACCACAATCCTTCTGTCTTAGCCTCCCGAATACAGGGATTACAAGCCTGCATCACCACGTATGGCTTATTATTCATTTTGAAACAGGGTCTCACTAGGTTGTTGAGGACCTCACAAGTTGCTGAGGCCATCAGAGAACCTGGTATCCTCCTGTCTCAGCCTCCCAAGTACTCCCAATTACAAGCTTATGTCACCATGCCTGGCTTAAAGAAATATTTAGAAAGAAAGAAATATTTATCATTAGCGACCAAGTTTTTACTTCATCATCTAGAGAAAATATCATATTAAATCATATAAGAATAAAAGCACCAACAGTGAATGTAAGAACAGAAATCAATGAAATAGAATAGACAAGAGTTGCTGATTAAAACTAAAGTTTGCTTCCATGAGAATATTAATAGAATAGATAAATACCAAGATACACTGATTTAGCAAAAGAAGAGAAATAGGAAATAAAAATTACTACTCTAATAAATAAAAGGTCTATTACTAAACATATAGGAATTAATGAATACAACTTGTAAACTTCATGTCAACACATGGATATATATGTCATTGAATAAATTTCCTCCCCAAAACATCACCTCCTAAACTGATACAAAAGAAAAAAATATAAAATCCTATATAACTCTGCATATATTAAATAAACTAAATTTGTTACTAGTCATTATAAGTTTTCCACAAATAGTTTTATCCCAGATAGTCTGTCTAGTGAATACAATTAACAATAGAACAAAGTAATACCAAACATACAATCACTTACAGAAAGTAGAAGATAGCCCTTGCAACCTATGAGACTACTATTTTGCTACAAAACCAGACAGAGGTATCATAGAAAGTTCAAAGCAATATTCCATATAAACACAAATGCTAAAGCTTTTAGTAGAGTACCAACCAATTAACTATCAGTACATAAAAATGATAAAACAACATAATCAATAGAATTTATTTCAAGAGTAACAAATTGTTCTTTCAAATATCAGTGTAATGTACTGCATAAACAGAATTAAAGAGAAAAATATAAGATCATAACATAGCTGCAGAAAATTTACTGCCCAAGTTCATTAATATTTCATAATTAAAACTATTAACAAACTAGACTTAGAATAGTATTTACCAAATTTGATAAAGGACATTTATGAATAAAAGAAGAGAAAAACATACTTAATGGTATAGTATAAAGAGACTACCTTCATAGATTGGAAACACTCTATTTTTACTCGAAAGAGTAATAGAAATTCTAGTCTATAATATAGGGCAAGGAAAAGATACTAAACATGAAGAAACTGAAAAGATAAACTCTTTTTTTATAGGTAGCATAATATTATATGTAGAAAATCATAAAACAAATTCATAAAAATTACTAGAACCTTTAAGTGAGTTAATCAAATTATGGGATGACAGATAATCATCTAAAATTAGTTTTATGTCTATGTATAATCATCAAACAATATGGAAATTAAATTGCAAAATTAATTTCATCTGTCATTGCATTAAGAAACATAATATTTAAGGTTCAATTTAATATAGAAAAGTTTAAGGCCTCTATACTAAAAGCCTAAAATATATTTCTGGTAGGAAATAATTAAATGTTAAACTTTAACATGTCTGGAAGACTTAATATTGTTAAGTTGTCTACGTTAGTTAGAGTTCCATGTTATGAGAAAGTACCTGAAGTAATCTGCTTAAAAAACGGATGTTTTCTTAGCAATGTCCTCAGCAACTTAGTGAGACCCTGTTTCAAAATGAAAAATAAAATAGGGCTGGGGATGTCGCTCAGAGTAGAATGTCCCTGGGTTCAATCCCTAGACACACACACACACACACACACACACACACACACACACACACACAAGGGGGGGGGAGAAAGGCAACTGTTAATTAATTTTTGATGAAAGTGCAAAATTATATGAAATCAAGAGAAGAAAGGCAGAAAGAGACAGAGGGGGGGGGAGAAAGAGAATGGTTTATTTGGTTCAGGATTTCAGAGGTTTTAGTCCAGAGTCGATTTTCTTCTGTTGGTTTGGGTGCTGTGGCAAGGCAGAACACCCTGGCGTGGAACACATGATGGAGTACAACTTTTTGCTTCAGGGCAGCCAGGGAGCAAAGCAACAAGAAGGAGCCAGGGCTCCCAATATCTCCTTCAAGGGAACATATTCAATGACCTAACTTCCTTCCACAACTTTCCACTTATAAAGAAAAGGTTTCTCCAATTCTCAATAGTGTTCCACAACACGCCACTTCTTAAAGGTTCCTCAACACTCCAAGGGTGTTACAGGCAGATGTCAGAGCCTTTAGCATATGGGCATTTTGGAGAGATGAAAGAACAAAACTGTAACAGTATTATTTTTCACAAGTTAATAATCTAGTCAACGGCCTAATAGGATTACTTATTGGGATAAAAATATGATTCCAAAATTATAGAAAATCTAAAAGCCCTGATACAATGCAATCCTGATGACAACTAAGTTGAGATTTACTCAACTGATATTAAATCTCACTAGTTTTGCTTTATTAATTCTGATGGTATAATGCTGGTTTAAAGATACAAACGTGAACAGAATAAGGTCTGATGCCTACACTGTTGATTAATTTTATGAAAGTACCAAAATAATTCAGTGGGGGAAAAGGAAGTCTTAAACAAATAGTGTGGGGTAAATTGAATAAGTATATGGAATAAGAATGGGAGGGAAAATTTTGGTTTGTTGTTTTTTATAATCAACAACTTTTAACTCTAAACAGATGAGAGGTTTAAACATCTAAACAAAAACTCTAAATCTTCTAAGAGAAAATACAGAATACTATTGTGGCTTTTGATTAGGTAAATATAAAAATGTTGATAAATTGGGTTTACATTAGTAACATATCAAAAATTACCATTTAGACAATGAATTGACAAGAATGTTTGAAAAACAATTTCACAATCCATATACTGGAAAAAAGTTCTCCTTAACTTACATAGAAAACTTCTAAAAAGAAATAATTTTTTAATACCCAATAGTGAATAATACAAATCTAAAATAGTTACTTTAGAAAAGAGTGTATATTTTCTTGTGTATCACCATAAGTACATACAATGATGTTCATCATAATCATAAGAAAATGCACATTTAAAGTTAAACATCTTTTGCATCCTGTAGAAAAACTAAAATTAAAAAAATAACAGGACCATATTACTATACTATCTGTTAAGTAATTTGCTAGGTCTTAAAATATGATATATGCACTCACAATGTAATATAGAGATGGCATTTGTGGCCTTTTTCTCGAAGAAATAAATCCTAAATTTGTGTGAAAACCCACATAGGATTATTTATTCTTAAGAACATTACAATAGCTTTTAACCTTTTAGTTATTTTCGTCTTTTTGGTTTCCTCTTAATCTCTATGGTGATAGTATTTTCTGAATCTAGGGTGATCATTTAAACCTCAGTCTGTTTGTCATCTACTCTAAATTCAGCTTTTAATTTACTAGGATACTTGTGTTCTTCAGAATCTGAACTTAGCACATGCACCTCACTCCTCTGTCCTGCAGTGAAAGGCACCACTGTTTCTGTCCAGGCAACACCAATCTCAATGTATTGCCTAGCCAAGCACTTTTCACTCTCTATAAAATGACTCCTGTGGTAATCCCTACATGTCATATGTGATCTCACCATTGAGTAACCCATAAAATTTTAGTATCTCTGTGAAAGTTAAAATCATTTATCTTTTCACACACCTTTGTTGTTCTATAAACTCTTTGATAGGGATGTCTATGTTTTATTGGTCTATGTTTTTCTAGTACCTAGTGTTAGTTCTTCCTCAAAGTAGGTAGTTGCTAAATGTTATAAAAATAGATAATTTAATCTACCAATTATCTGTGCCTGACACTTTTATATTAACTCTTAAAACATTTTGAGTGGAGTTTGAAAAACACAGAATTTCAACAAATTTAGCTTAAAAAAGATAAAGGAAGAGGTAGAAACTTTAATAATGAATAGTGACTTCTCTGTCAGGAGAAAAAGTTTTCACTCTTGCTAGGCTCCAGGTCATTATTTATAGTACATGGTATCTACCATTGAGTTGAGAGATTTTCCTATTTTTTTCATGTCTGAGAAATATACATTAAGAGATTTCACTGCAAGCATTTGTTTTAAATTATCTCTCTGAACTCTTTAAAGCTCATTTTAAAAACACAGTTCTAACAAGATCCTTGAATCCATAATGTCTGCCTGTTTTCTTCTCTGATTACAGATATAAGAAGTCATTTTCTACTTTATTTAAACATTTATTTCCATTAAAGACAACAGAAATGCCAGTTTGCTATTATGAATTGTGCTGCTGTGAACATAGGTATGCATATGTTACTGTAGTTGTCCTATGTCAACCCCTTTGGAAAAATACCAGGAGTGGTAGAAATGGATCATATGGTGGATCTATTCCCAGTTTCTTAAGGAATATCCACACTGATTTCCATAGCAGCTGACCTAGTTTGTACTCCCACCAACAGTGTATAAGTCTCCATCAACAGATGAATGGATTGCAAAATTATGGTAAATACACACAATGGAATTCTATTCAGGTATAAAGAAGAATAAAATCATGCCATTCACAAGAAGATGGAAAGACCTGGAGAACATTATGTTAAGTGAGATCAGCCAAACACAGAAAGAGAAGAGACATATGTTTTCTCTAATATGCCCAAACGAGTGAGCATTGAGAATACCAGAGGGACTCTAGATAATGGAGGGAAAATCTCAACAAACCTAGGATGAAAGGAGAGGAGAGGAAGAAGGCTGAGGTCGATTAATGGAGGAGCTACATCGGAATATATGTAAAAAGATGAATATAGCATGGTTAACCTGTATACTCATGGGGTGGGGGGAATAGGAGAGGAGAAGGCACCAAGCACTGTCTAAATGTATACCATTTTCAAGATGTTCTACATATAAATAAAATTTAAAAAAATTAAAAAGAAATGCCAATTTGCTTAAATCTTTCCTATTCTTTTCTATTCTGGGATTTTCCCCCTCTTTTTCTCAAGGAGTTAGATAAATCATGGCATGAAACTATAATAGATTAGTTCTCTACATAATTGCTTAGCTATTCTGTTTGTCTTCAAATACTTTAGATATATGTTAGCTATATTGTAGGTTCATCTCTTGGTAGTCAGGAACACTTCAGAAAATTTAAATATATAACTCGAATAACCTATCTGATTACATCATGACCAACTCTCATACACACACTTGAATAATTTTTCAGCAAATGTTAGACCTTTGCCTTCAGCATTACAGCTCCCCATAGACTGTCTAATGTTCCCAGTTAAGACACACATTCAACCCTACACACCTCTAGGTAAAAGGAAATCATATGTAATGTATGTAATAACTAGAGACTAAAAGGGCCTCAACCTCAACATTCATTTACTTATTGATTTCCCTAAGCAAGTAGAACTATCAAATTTTGTTTTATGCATTTGATTGGTGATAGAAAACAGAGCTATCCCTTTATGAAAATCATTTCTTTCAAATTCCTCCAAGATGCTTTGCATATGCCCAAGCTTCATTCATAGTCCAGGTGCATTATATAAGTTTTCTTATTTCCTCTACAATTTATAGTAACTAATATTAGTTTAGGGCACTGTTGTTGTTTCCCTTTATTGCTACAATATATGAAATAATCAGTTAAATGGCTAAAAGATATAAACACTACACATATTTAGCATCTCTATAGTACTATTATAGTCATAGCATTGAAGTCTGTTAAAGCATTTCAAGCACATAATGTTTAGCAATAAGGGCAGAGGACTAAACATGGAGACAGTCTCTTATCTGGTATGAAATAATGTAACTTGCCTTAGAGGACCAGAAGGGGAGTGACAAATTTCTGCTGTAAGGTTCACTTGTTTCTCTTTTGTGCAAGAATAAAGTTCATTACAAATATCAGAATGATTTTTTCTAGAATTTCTAAACTCTTTAATGACTAGCCTAGATTTTGTACCTTCTGTTATCATGTTTTTTATGTTTTTTCTATAATTTTTGTTGTTAATATCAAGAGAAATAACTAAGTAGAAAAAATATGTTAAAAGAATAAGATAAGCCAGGCAAGGTGGCACATACCTGTAATCCCAGGACTTGGGAAACTGAGAAAGGAGTTTCATGGGCTTGTCACCAGCCTTATCAAATTAGGTAGGTCCTCTGCAAATTAGTGAGATCCTGCTCAAAATAAAAATAAAATAGGCTGTGAGTGTTCCTCGGAGGTAGAATGCATCTGGGTTCAATCCCTACTACCCCTATCTCTACTCAGTATCTCAGGGTATAGACAGTAAAATTCAGTGCATCAGTGAAGTGATACATAAAGTAAAAATTAAGTTGGACTGAGGATGTGACTTTTGGAAAGCATTTGAGGTAATGAGCTGGTAAGGAGATTAAACATAGGGATTGTGAAAAGAGGCTAAATGTTGTCTCTATAGATAGAAATTTTAGTCAAAGGAGGAATGGCTATATTTATGGACTCAGAGGATGTGAGAGGAGGGAGGAGGGAGTCACTGGGAAAAGAGTTAAGGTGAAGGAGAAGAGACCGAATGACAGAGCTAATAATGTGAAGAAGAAATAACAGCTCTACTTTACAAGGTATAGCCTGTGTTGTTTCTCTTTGGAAACAGCAGCTGTCTCTTCCTCTTTTAAATTTGGCTTATATTGTGCTTTGTATAGTAAATTTAATTTACAGCATGCTAACATTAAATTGTAGAGATGAGTTTCTCTAATATACTTTAAGTAATGAGCTCTCTTCTTAATAAGATTAACATTTGCTTATCAAACTAACATAAAGATTTTTGTCCATTAGAGTTGGTAGAAGTTTGTACCTGGATGTTAGCCAATAAACAAATTTGCCAATACCAGCTCCACCATCATTCAAAAAGCTTAAAATATTCCTTTCTTATAAAAATGCACAATTTTGAGTTGAATACTGGTATAAAACATGGTTCACATGTGCTATTTAAAAACAGCTTATCTTTCCTGCTAGAGTATATTGTGTACTATGCTTTGGAATAGAATTGTTATGTTCTCTTATAATAGATTGAAGGAACTGGGGGTTATTGTACATCACAAATCAAATATAGAGCTTATCTTTTCTTTAAAAAGAAGCATAGGAACAAATGACCATCTCCTTTCAGAAACTTTTATTCTTGCTAACATCAGTGATAGCACTACTCACTCTCAGTAAATAAAATCACAATGTAAAATGTAATCTTTTTCATCTTGTCTGTAAGATTATCTTAATAAATCGTCCATATGTAATACTGTCATTCTACATTAGGCCAGAATTACATCTTCAGTAGTAAATTCATGTGTAAAATAATATGCATCAATTGTTGGTATTTTTACCTGGGCATGGTGGCATATGTTTGTGATCTCAGTACTTGGGAGGCTGAGACAAGAGGATTACTGTTTGCAGACAGCCTCAGCTACTTAGTGAGGCCCTCTGAAACTTAGAGAGACCTGTTTCAATATAAAGAATAAAAATAAGGCTAGGGGTATAGCTCAGTGGTAGAATGCCCCTGGGTTCCATCCTCAGAACCCCCCACAAAAATAGTTGTTATGTTTAGATATAGAATGTCCCTCAAAGAGCTCATGTATTAATGTTCAGAGGTGACATAATTAAGTCATGAGGGTTGTAATCTCATCTGTGGATAAGTCCATTGTAATGGATTTGCTGGGTGGTAACCTAGGCTGCTGGGGTGTAGATGGAGAAGGTAGGGTCTTGGGCCTGTTCCCTTGGGGACTTCACTTTTATCTTTGAATCCCCTTGCTTGATTGCTCTCTGACTTTTGGTCTTCATGATGTGAGAGCAGAGCCTTGCTCTCCCCTTCTTTCTGATTCCTGCTCTAATGCCCTGACGTCCATGGACAATGGTCTCAGATGAATTGAATGCCCAAATCTTCAAAAACTGTGAGCAAATAAATCTCCCTTTCTCTAATTTGTGTGTTCAGTTTTTTTTATTATATCAGTAAGAATGTTGACCAAGGCAGAAATAATTCTAGATCTGAATAAAGTGAGTGAAAAATAAATTTTGTTATATATCTCTCTGGACCTCTACACCTTCTGCCTCACCTGGATCCTCTCTGTCCTTCTGATGACAGCCTTGTTTCCAGACTTATCATACTACCTTGGACTCTGTGGTTAGGTGACTAATTTTATATATGAACACACTTATATGTACCTACCATGTATCCTTTAGGTACACATATATCTTAGCTCTCACTTCTACTCCTCTCCTGGTCATGAAAAAATAGGTCTGTTTATCATTCTTTGTCCAAATTACACAAAATGTTTAAATAATGGGGAAGGTTGGTCAAGTTCATATTATATTGACTCTTCTAAATCCCTGATGAAGGTTATAGAAATTGCTTAAAACCTAAATGCATGACAATACTTCCATGTTTGGGATGTTACTATATGGACAAAGTCTCTGCTTGTGTATAAAAGTCCTCAACTTATTCAGGGAAGTTTGAGAATTGACTATAACTGTTGCAATTAATATAGTTAGAGAGATAAATGGAATAGGCTCATCAAAGGCACAGAGATTAAAGACAGAAGAACAAAGAGTGGAAAAATGAGTCAGAATGAGTAAGTCTCTCAAATTAGTTCATGTATCATGGTTAAAAGGAAAATATTTTTTGAATTTGGAGGAAGTAGGTAAAATAGGGCAATTAATGAAATTTTGCAAAATTAACAAAAAATTTCATCTTTACTCTTATGAGGTACCTTATGTATTTGTGGTACACCATTGGCAAATGTTCTAACCACTTTTAGAAGGATGATAACGGAAAAATTTAGTGGCAGGAAAAGGAGGAATACATAGCTATTTTAAAACCAGTAGTTCTAGTCTAAAAATTTGGTGACCTCCTTTCCTGATATGAATGCTTACATAATTTTATATAACCATTGTATTTATAGCCAAATGGGCTGATAAAACATAGTGTATGATTTCTTATAATAAAAAGAGTAGCAAATGCTACTGTTTATGTAGGACAAGTGCAGTGGCGGTGACATTGGAAGAAAGCCTTGCAATGGAATAAAAAGAACCCCATAAAAATATTCAGTTTCTACAGCCTTTGTTAACTAGATGTTACATAAACAAGGAAATAAGGGGCAGGAGAGGTTCTTTTGTATTCTGTTATCAACATTGATTATGGTTTGTGATGAATAGTAGAGTCTATGGAAAAAGATAAAATGAGAAATAAAACCAACTTTAATTTCAATGGGCTAGACCTCTGGAATTAAATACCACGAGATGTTTCCAGTTAGCCAAAAGGTTTTGTTTTTAAAGGAAGGAAAGCCTTTTAAGGTTTGAAGACAAGCTATTTACAGTTTTGGAACCTGAGGTTTTTTTTTTTTTTTTTCCTTACAAACAGTTAATATTTGGATAGTTGAGTCTGATTTTTCTATAAATGTATATAATACAGATCAATGTGAAATTATCTTTTTGAAAAATTTAGTTGACAGTTTAGAAACTTTTAGCCATTCAAAATATTCCTCAGTTTTGGTAGTAAAAAACCTTAACCATATGAGCATACCAGCTAAATTGTAGTGACTGCACTCTTTGAATTATGGTATATGCATTTATTTTTTCACAGTAACATATACATATAACTATATGGGTCATTTATATATAACTATATTACATTATGATGTATTATAGATCTATTTTATTACTTTAGTGTTTAATGCATAATTATTTTATTATTATTAATATTATTAATATATAGTTTCAGAAATTACACTTGAAGGAATAATATATATGTATGGACACAAAGCAAATGAGTAGTACTGCATTGAGCCTGGTAATCTTTAACTATTTTCACACTGTTGAGAATGAACTAATGAAAAGAATCCAGGACTGATCTTTTCAAACTCAAAAGAGGAAAGGACAGCTGAAGGAATATGTGAGAATATCGATTGGCTTTATCGATATTAAAGAAAAAACACAATGTTACAGTAAGAATCATTTAAGTGCTGCCAGCTTAGTCTTAAAAGCAAATGCATTGAGTTTATTAGGCTTTTGTCTGAATTAGTTTCATCTCCATAATCACTGAGTAGCTGTTCTTGATACCTACAGCTCAGTTACACTCAGAATGAGTAACATGTAGAAAGATGGCAAATGGCAACCTGTCAATCAAATAAGAAGCTGTCAGATAAAGAAGAAATTGTTTTTAAAATCAAAAGATTAAAGAGACAAGGCACCCAGAAGAAGATTACCGACCATAGCCAAACCTATGGAGATATTTTATTACCATTTGTTTTCCAATTACATAAGATTTTAATGAGCCAGGAAGAACACTAGATGTATGTTACACTCTGACAAAGTTACTTTCAGCAATTGTCTCTGGCCATGACTGACATTAAATTCCACAACAAAATCTCTCAAGTCATCTATGAACCTGATGATTTGGAAAATGCCAACAAAAGAACTATATTTGACAATATTCTAATGTCTATAAAATGTGCTGATATAAATACTAGTGTAATAAATACTTTCAGATGATTAAAGTCTTTTGTGAGAAAAATAGGCTATTAAAATTAGTAGATAATATCTCAGATGTCAGATGTTAATGGAAATTTTATGGAAATTTGACTTTCAAAGCTAATTAAGTAAAGAAATAATATTAATAAAAAGCATTTGTCATTATTATTCTCTATTTTATCTGAAAAAGTATAAAATTATTTAAAATATAAAAATTTATTCATAAAATATTTTTCTTTGAAATAGATTGATGAACTTGCTTATTCAAAACATATTTTCTTCAGATAAATATTACTGTCTCTTTGCTCAGTTTTAAAATAGCTGCTGACAAGCTCCTCTTTCTAATTTACTGAAAATACTCATGTTTTAGAAAGAAAAAATTGAAGTGTAAAGTTAGTTCCATTGATTCACATTAAGAAAATGAAAGTGCTGGTATTAAACACATCATTATTTATTTATTTATTTATTTATTTATTTATTTATTTATTTATTTATTGTGATATTAGGAGTTGAACCCAGAGACATTCTACTTCTAAGCTATATCCCCAGACCATTTGAGCCTTATTTTTTTTTTTTTAAACAATGTCTTCCTAGGTTGCTGATTATCTGGCATTGTTAAGGTTGTCCTCAAACCTGAGATCTGCCTGTCAAAGCCTCTCATTACAGGGATTATAAGCATACACCACTATTCCAGGCTCTATGTACATATCCATAAGTAATCCTATAATGAGTTTAGGAGAGATATATGGACAACTAAAATTAGATCAAGTTTTTGCACTATTTTTATAATATCCATTTTTCAGAATCATTAAGGTTGTTAATGAATGGTTACAATTGTAATAAACAAAAATACTTTTTCAGTCAGCATGCCTGCTGCTATAATCCAAAATACCTGACTGCCACAATTTAGAAGAAGAAAGATTTATTTGCTCAGCGATCTGGAGATTTCAGAGGTTTTCCTCTATGTTAGACCAGGTTACATCTGCAGAGCTCAGGGCCTGGTGGCAAGAGGCAGAGAGAGCAAGGTCTCTGCTCTCACATCATGCAGCTAGAAGTAAGGGAGAGAGAACAAGAGAAGAGGGACCATATATATTCCCCAAGGCCACACCCCCAGGTGCCCCTCCTCAACAACCAAGCTCACCTCCAACATGGCCATCTTTTTTCTGTGAGGGGAACATTCTAAATTCAAAACATAATAGATATTTACAAAAACTATCCTTTAAAGGTATTTCTAAATGGAACCATTCTTTAAGAACACTAAAATTGCTGATTCTTATGAAAGAACTATCTGAAAATAAATTAGCATCTTTACATATAGAGACTGGATCTTAAGAAGCACAGAAAGAATAACTTTGACTCTACTAAAATAAGTCCAGATGCCCTGCTAATGTATAAACATAATCTGCTTCATTTAATATTCATACTCTACAAGGTCAGAATATTTTTCTCTTTTTAGATGAAATTTCATGTAAGTTAGGTCACATGTTTCTTGGCTAAAATTGCAGGAAGTTATGTTCATTTAATTCTAACTGCACTTTCAGTATTCATTCCAATATACTTTATTCTATTTATCACCTTAAAATTATATAAAAAACTGACAAACTTGAAAATTGTATTATTTTTAACCATCTAATATAGTATTTCAAAACTTGTGAGCTAGAAATATTATAATTTTGATATAATTATTTATATAATTTTAATTATTGATCTTGTCTATTTTGTCACAAATCAATAATGTGGAAAAGTAGAAACCTACAGAATTTTAAAGTAACTTACTTAAATTCAAGTAAAAAGAATAAGCTATGTACAAGTAAACAAAAGAAGGAATGTATTAAAGATACAAACAAACATAATGAAATCATAAAACAAAACACTATAAAAGCAAGAAATATAAATTAACCCATAAAGATATATGAAACTTTGAAAAGATCAGTGAAATTAACAAAACTTCTCTCAAACTGATGAAAATAAGGAAAGGACAGAACTTTTCAATATTAGGAACAAGAGAGAATATTATTTTATTTTTTATAGCAAATAAAGAAATATATTAAGGAATTGATATTAATTTTATATAAATAAATTACATAATTAGATAAAATTAATAACTTACTTGGAAAATAAAAATTACAAAAACTCCCTAAAGAACAAACAGTAAAATAGTATGTTGGAAATTCATAAAATATTTAAGAAAAACATAGTCAAAATGCTCTATATTTTTGACTAAATATAAAAAAGTAAGTTTTTGACTCAATTCTGAGGTCAATATTACACTGGTACAAATGAAAAATATACAGTAAAATACAGTAAATATTATAGTATAAATAATATAAATATTTCTCATAAACATAAATGAAAAAGCTCTTAATATAGTATCATCAAATTTAATTCAGCAATGCATAAATAGGATGACCTATCATTTATTCCAAGAATTAAGGTTGATTTAATATTTTAAGACTAAGTAATTATATCTGATGATAACAAAAAATTATTTTATTGAAGGTATTTGACAAGTTCAGCACTTAATCTTCATTTAAAAAATTTAGAAAACTGAGAATAGGCTATTAAAATTAGTAGATAATATTTCAGATGTCAGATGTTAAT
This sequence comes from Muscardinus avellanarius, assembly GCF_963383645.1. Lineage (NCBI taxonomy): Eukaryota > Metazoa > Chordata > Mammalia > Rodentia > Gliridae > Muscardinus > Muscardinus avellanarius. Next base: position 93,753,804 of record NC_137794.1, read on the forward strand.
GAAATTTTATGGAAATTTGACTTTCAAAGCTAATTAAGTAAAGAAATAATATTAATAAAAAGCATTTGTCATTATTATTCTCTATTTTATCTGAATTTTTTCATATTTTTTGTCAAAAATCTTATGATACATTTCTACTTAATGACAAAAGACTGAATTTAGCCCTAAATTTGGAAAGAAGCTAAGAAAGTCTGCTCATATCTCTTCTACATAATAGTATAGTAGATGCTCAAATCAGTATAATAATGCAAAAAAAATTAAATAAAAAACAGAGACTGGAGGCTGTGCATGGCGGCGCACACTTGTAAGCCCTGCGCTTGGGAGGCAGAGACGGGAGGTTGGCGCAGGTTGGAATCCAGCCGCGCTGGCTTAAAGAGACCCTGTTTCCAAATTTAAAAAGTACAAAAATAGGTCTGGGAGTGTAACCCAGAGGTAGAAGGGTTTCCAGGAACCCCAATACCACCAAACCAAACCAAACCAAACCAAACCAAACCAAACCAAACCAAACAAACAAACAAAAAAATGTGGAACTACAATGTACCAATAAAAAAGGCTAATCTCTAGAACCTTTAATCTATTAATCTTTTTCTGTGTGTGGAATACTGGATATGGAATCCAGGGGCATTCTACTTCTTAGTTACACCACCAGGCCTACTTTTTAGTCTGTATTTTGAATGAGGGTCTCACTAGGTTGCAAAGGGTCTCACTAAGTAGCTGAGGCTGTCCTAGAACCATGATCCTCATGTCTCAACCTCCAAAATGCTGAGATTACAAGTGTTCACCACCACATCTGGCTCTATAATTAATCTTTATGTCTACAAAAAAACAAATATCAAACCACAAAATCAGCAACTAATTAGAAAAATAATTTCACCAAATAATATGTGCAAATAGCCAATGAACACATAAAAGGATGAATAGATTCATTAATCATTAGAGAAATGCAAGTTAAACCATAATTATAAACACCTATATATTCTCTAGAATGGATAAAATGAGACTGATAAAAACCTTATTTTGGTGAGAAATTAGAGCAATTAGAACTCAGACTCTGAAAATGCAAAATAGTACATACACTTGGTAAAAAAAAAGTTTAAATTTTTTAAATTTAACATATATTTGTCATGAACACCAATCTTACTCCAAAATATTACTAAAAAAAAGAAGTAAAAATTTAAATATAAAATCATGTATACAGATAGGCATGGCTGCTTCATGTATAATAGCTCCAATCCAAATGTTTGACAATTCATGAAAACCATACTATACATAAATTATGCTGTATGCAATACAATCTAGCACTAAAAAGAATTACCCAAGATTCATGCCATGTTACAAACTAATATTAAAGCAATACACTAAGTCAAAGAAGTCATATAGCAAACATCACAATTTTATATTAAGATTTATAGGAAGTTCTTGCAATCTAAGTGTATGATTATGGAAAGTAGATCAGTGAGTTCTAGTACCAAAAACCAGTGATATATTTTAGAATGCTGGGAATGTTTTAGGTCATGATTTTTTTTTTTTTTTTTTTGTGATACTGGGTTTCCTGGAAGCCCTTCTACCTCCGGGCTACACTCCCAGATCTATTTTATATTTTTTAATTTGGAAACAGGGTCTCTTAAGCCAGCGCGGCTGGCTTCGAACCTGCCGGATCCTCCTGTCTCTGCCTCCCAAGCACAGGGATTACAAGCGTGTGCCACCGCGCCTGGCTAGGTCATGATTTTGATGTCACTTCTGAGCTATTTACAATGATCATATTACATCATACTTTATGCTTAAAATTCTCATGAATTTGTTGTATATAAATTATATCTCAATTTGAAGTTTATTTTAAACAAAAATATATTGTCCAAAGTTACATACTTTATAAATGGTAGAAACAGTTCTTAAACTCAAATATCTTGATTTGTAGTGAACTATGATTATAAGTTTTTGTGAGTTAATACTGGTTACATATGATGGAATTAGCTGAACACGAACTTTTTAGCTAAACGAAAGTTAATTCCAAGAGCATTAAATCACATATCTTTCTTATGCTTTTCATTATAATAAAGTTGTGCTATAATTTTATGATGGTTAACACATAGATGTGATACACTTTATGTGAAAGGGAACTGTTATATGTTAAATGGAATACCCAATTAAACATAAATATTAATATTCTAAATTCTAAAACATCAGAATATGACCTAATTTGGACCTAAGATCATTATAGATATAATTAGTTAAAGTGAGATCATACTGAAATAGGTTAGGTCCTTAATTCAAGGTTTATTTATTTGTTTGTTTAGTGATACTTGGGATGAAATCTAGGGCATTCTACATTTGAGCTAAATTCCTAACTCTGTTTTTTTTTTTTTTTTGAAAACCGGGTCTCTTTTAATAGGCATTGTGTTGCATCTGTAGATCTCTTTTAGAAGTATGGCCATTTTGATAATATTTTATTTCTGCCTATCGTGAACATGAAAGTCTTCTTTGATTTATTTTTTCAGTGTTTTATAATTTTCCTTGTAGAGGTCTTTTATCTTCTTTGTTGAGTTTATTCCTAAGTATCTCATTTTTTGTGAGATATCCTGAGTGGAAGTATTTTTTGGATTTTTTTCTCAGTGGATTTATGGTTGGTATACAGAAAATCTTCCATTTTTTAAAGACTGATCTTGTGTCCAGACACCATGCTGAATTTGTTGATCAGTTCTATGAGCGTATTGATTGAGTTAGTTGGGTCTTCTAAGTATAGTATCATGTCATTGGCAAATAGTGAAAGTTTTAGTTCTTTTCCTATATCTACTAATTTAATTTCCCCTGCCTTATTGCTGTGGCTAGAGTCTCAAGTACTATATTGAAAAGAATTGGTGACAATGAACATCCTTGTCTTGCTCTTGTTTTTAGGCAGAATTCACACAGTTTTTTCTCATTTAATATGATTTTGGCTGTGGGCCTATTGTAGATTGCCCTTATAATGTTGAGGTATTTTCCTTCTATTCCGATTCTCTGCAGTGCTTTTAACATAAATGGATGTTGGAATTTGGTCAAATGCTTTATCAGGATCTATTCAAATGACCATATGATTTTGTCTTTGGTTATGTTTATGTGATGAATTACATTAATTGACTTTCATATGTTGAACCAGCTTTGCATCCCTGGGATGAACCGTACTTCATCATGTTATATAATTTTCTTAATGTGTTTTTTAATGCATATTGCTAGTATTTTGTTTAGCAGTTTTGCAACCAAGTTCGTCATTGATATAGGCCTGTACTTTTCCTTCCTTGAGCTGTCTTTATTTAGTTTTGGTATTAATGTGATGTTGCCTTCATAAAATATATTTGAGAGAGTCCTGTTTCGTCCTACTTCATGAAATAGATTGAGGAGTATCAAGATTATCTCTTCTTTTTTTTTCTTTTTTTTTATTGGTGCACTGTATTCATACATCATAGTAGGATACATACTTTTGTAGACATACATGCACACTTTGCCCAGTCAGCCCCCACCCAATCCCCACCCCATTCTCTCCCTATCCCTCCCTCCCATGCTTGGCTTAGTAGTTGACATCTAGTATTATGGCAATTTATCTAAAATTAAAAATGATAATCTCACATAACAGTTTCATTTGTCTGATACCAAGCTTTTGATGACTTAAAGATAACATTTCAATATTTCTTTTTGCTTTCTTTCTTACCAGAGAATATTTTTTTCTATTTTTTAGGGGAAACTATCATATATTTATATATTTATTTTTCAGGAAAAAAAATCTATCCTAATATGGAATATGGACTCTAGTTACCTAAAACGATCTTGAAAAAGAACAAAGCTAGAAGATATATATTTTCTGATTTCAAACCATATAAAGCTACAATAATTGAAACAGTGTAGTACTATTCTAAAGGCAGATATATAAACCATTGGAGTTAAATAAAAGCCTAGAGCTAAATTCTTCCCTATATTGTCAAGTTATTTTTGACAAGGTTTCCACAAACATTTGGTGGTGGAAATAATAATCTTTTAACTAAATATTGTTAAAAAATAATAATTACATGGAAAAGAATAAAATTGGACCCTTACCTAATCCCATACACAAATATTAACTCAAAATAGATAAAAGACCTAAATATAAATCTTAAGACTATAAACTTTTAGGAGAAAATCTGGGTCATAAAACCTCACAACATTGAAATTGGCAGTGATTTCTTGGTTATGATTTCAATGGCACAGGCAACAGAAGAGTATACAAACTCCCTAAAAAATAAAAAACATATTGTATATCCAAAGACAATGTAAACAGAGTTAACAGTTACTAATAGAATGGGATAAAATACTTCCAAATGCTATATCTGAAGGTATATTAATATTCCAACTAGAAATCCTAAAAATTAACAACAATAAAGGCAAACAATACCCTTTACAGATAGGTAAAAGACTAACATAAATAATGAATCTCCACAGATAACCAATCTTAGTTGTCTGTTGGATGTAAAATCTTGTTTCTCTAGTTCTGGTGTGTGTTACCTATTTCTTCTTTGTAGTTAATCTCTTTGAGTATTTTCTCTAGTGCTGGTTTTAAAGACATAAATTCCTTCAGTTTCTGTTTGTCATGGAAGCTTCTTATTTCTCCATCTAATTTGATAGAAAGTTTTGCTGGGTAGGAAATTTTTGGCTGGAAGTTGTTTTCTTTCAGAATTGGGAATATGTTACTCCAAGCCCTTCTGGCTCTCATAACTTGGTTTGGGAAGTCTGGAGTGATTCTAATTGGTTTGCCTCTGAATGTCACTTGGCCCTTTACTTTTGTTGCCTTTAAGATTCTCTGCTTGGCTTCCACATTGGTCATTTTGACAATTATGTGGCGTGGGGATCCTCTTCTCCGATCCTGTCTAAAGGGAGTTCTATAAGTTTCCTGGACCTGTGTATCAACCTCTTGCTCTATGTTTGGAAAATTTTCTGCTATTACTTCCTTGAAGAGATTGTTGATCCCTTTGGTTTCACTTTCTTTTCCCTCCTCTATTCCAATTATTCTTAGGTTAGCTCTCTTAAGATGGGCCCATATTTCTTCAATGTCAGATTCCTGCTATCGGATATTTTTTTCTAGATTAGAAACTATGAGTTCATTTTTGGATTGCTCATCTTCTAAGAGCGAGATTCTGTTCTCCATGTGTTCTAATCGGTTGTTTGTGCTTTGAATTGAGGCCTTTACTTCATTAATTGCATCCTTTATCTCTTTTTGGCTCTCTCTGAGTTCTTTTCGAAGTACCTCTATTATTTCTACAGTTATTTTCCTGATTTGATCTTCTAGAAATCTCTGATTTTCTGTTTTATAGGGTGAATTCACGGGACTGCTACAGCAAGCCGAGGTGAGCCACTGTGGAACAGCTAGGCGGGATTTCTCCGCGCAGAGAGCATCTAAAGCTCCCAGTGGCCGAGCTCAGCACACGCTGCAGGGATTCAGAGTAGAAATCAAAATCAAGAAGAAAAACGCCAGCCCCGCAGCCGAGGGCGTAGCAGCGGCGCCATATTGCTACCGGCGGCAGCAGAACCCAATTCAGCGAGGCCAGTACAGCTACATCTGCGTACTCAAGAACAGTGAGTCAAACTGCGGGCCACAGAGGAGAAATCCCAGTACTGTACTCCCTGGGACTTGACCCAGTGGGGGAGGGGCGGTGGCAGAGATATCACACCATAGGAGAACGTGCAACCTGGCACCCCCCACAGTCTAAAGCAGCCTCTATCGACTCTCTGGGTCGGAGACTCTGTGATACAACCCAGTAAAGGAGTAGTGGGGTCTGAGATACTACTGACTCGAGATCCAGAACACCTTAAGGGAAGTCATAGTGACCCAAGGGAAGAACCCAGAGAAGGCACAAACATCCAAAATCATGGGAAAGAGGAATAATACTGGAGCAATTAATGCCCACAACCCCACAACATCAGAACCCGATAAAAAAGATTATCTCTTCTATAAAGGTTTTATAATATTCCCTTGGGAAACCATCTAGTCCTGGTCATTTCTTTGATAGTATTCTCTTTATTGCTATTTCAATCTCTTTGATTGCTACTAGTTGGTTTAAATTTTCTATATTTTTTTGACTCAGTAAGGTTGTATTTGTATAGAATGTTGTCAGTTTCTTTCAGATTTTCCATTTTGTTGGAGTACAGTTTTTCAATGTAGTTTCTGATAATCTTATGGGTTAGCCATGAACCTGGCACCCTCCTTTCTCAGTCTCCTAACCAAATACTGGGATTACAAGTGTGTACTACCACACTTGGCTTCTTAATTTCATATTATTAGTACTCTTTCTTTTTTGAGAGTCTGAGGATGGAACCTAGGGACATTCGACCTCCGAGTTACACCGATTTTTTTATTTTTTATTTTTATTCTTTATTTTGAAACCGGGTCTCACTGAGTCGCAGAGGACCTTACTAAGTAGCTAAGGCTGTCCACGATCTGCAATCCTCTGGTCTCAGCCTCCGGAATGCTGAGATTTCAAGTGTGTGTGCCACCATCTCCAGCCTGTATTATTAGTATTCTTATATAAAATAAAAAATTGAAGATAGAATTGCTCACTGAGAGCAATACTATTGAAATGAAGACTAAAATTTCAGTGATGTAGTATTCAAGGAATGCCAGTGATTGCAAGCACTAACAAGAAGCTAGGAGAGAGGGAGGGGACAGATTCTCCTCACATCCCATAGGCGGAACCAACCCTGTTGATTACTTGTTCTTGCACTTCTCGCCTCCTAATCTCTAAAACAACAATCGTTTATGTTTAAGCCAATAAGTTTGCAGCACTTTGATATAATGGTTCTAGAAAACTAACAAGGGCTTACAAGTCAAGACTGTGACTGCCATGAGAGGATTCCAAACTAGTTACAAAGGTTTATGCCTAGATCATATACATAAAACTTGGTAAATTCTTAATGCATTTTCAGAGTTACTATTTTTTAAATGAATGTATTAGTGAATTGCAATTATACATCATAGTGAAGGTCTATGTGTTAAAAACATGCATGCATACAGCTCTTTGTATACTTCCTTCCACATTACACATATTTTCTACCACTTCACCTCACAAGAGTTAGTTAGATCAGTAATAATACCTTCACATATTGCCCTGGTGTTATTTGAATGCTTTTCTTCACCAGTCTTTCCTCTTCCCTTCCTTGACACTCAACCCCTAACCCCATTCAACTACACTACCAATTTATCTGGTATTATTCAGAGTCTCTTATGTTTTCTATTTTCTCTTTAGTTCAGAGTTAATATATTTTATAATGAAAATAAATGTGGTTTACACTGTAGTTCAAATAATATTTTACTCTCATAAAACCATTGTTTGTCTTGAACTGTGGATTCTTTTCAAAGAATGAAGAATGCATTTCCTTTCCAAGATGGAATTTATTTTAGTCTTCCATCATTAATATTAATATGTCTTCAGAAAAATAACCAACTCTGATGTCAGTTAGCATACTTTCTCAATAGTATCAATTTCACAAGTTTCAATTTACTTACTAAAACTTTTGTGATGACTTTACAAGCACATGGTTTATATAATTTCATGAATATTTGAGCTATTGGAAAAACTCCAGATGTTATTATCCATTTTTCTAATTCACATTTTTGGAATATAATAAAAAAATACAGATTAACACATCATAGTAGTTTTATTGTTGTTTTTTACTTTTACCTACACACTTAGATGTTTAGTCACCTTACTTTTAGTTTATTTACATAGACTATGTTCATTATATGTAAGTATGAATTAACTTTGTTAGTTTTTATTTTGAATAACTTTATGTATGCCTAGGTAAATCAGAAAAATGAATTTGTGAATTGTTTGTCTAAATATCTTCTCATGTTTGGAGATTTGAGGGTTTGTTATTATTTAAATTTGGAATGTCCTTCAAACATCATGAAGTAGACAAGGGAGCCATTTTGGTGCTGGGGAGAGAACCATGGAAGTGTGGCCCAGGACAGCATTTCCCAGGCAGGCAATTTCATCTTCCAGTGCTCCTAGCTCCCCTGTGTCCATGAACTAATAACAAGCTCTTTCTTTTTCTCTGCTTTGGGCCACCATGATGTATGAGATATGTCTCTCAGCCAACACTCTTCTTCTGCCTCCACCATTGCTTAGAGCCAGCTTTAGAGACTGAAACCTCTGAAATTGTGAGTCACAATAAATCTTTCTTCCTTTATGTTGTTCTTGTCGGGTATTTTGGTCACAGTAATAGGAAAGCTTACTAAAGCAGGGTGAGTGATGACCAAAGTGACTAATTAATGCTGTGGAAGAGACAAAGATCTGGTCAGCAACAGTAACTGGATGCTGAGCATGGTGGCACATGCTTGTAATCCCAACATTCTAGAGACTGATACTGGGGGATTGCGGTTCGCGGACAGCCTCAGCTACTTAATGAGATCCTGTTTCAAAATAATAAAATATAGGGCAGGGGGTGTAACTCGGAGGTCGAATGCCCCTGCGTTCTAGCCACAAACCAGCAAAAAAAAAAAAAAAAAAAAAAAAGTAACTGGAGACAAAAGTCCTGCAGATAATTTCTCCTTGAGTAAGTCAGTCACATAAATGCATATCTGGCATTCTGTTTGGAATTTGTATGTTTAATTGGTGTGGACAGTGTCTCTCTTGCTAATTATTCATTTGTTAGTAATGACTTAATTGTATAGATATTATAAATCTACCTTAAAAATTTAGTTTTTAATGAGACTAAAACAAATGAAAGACATAGAAAAGTGCTTGTAAATACTTTTATGTATATATAAATTATCTTTTTGCTTTTTTCAGAACTAAGGATGGAACCCAAGGGCATTTTATCTCCGAGCTGTAGCCCTATTTTTTTACTTTTATATCAAAACAGGTTCTCACTGAGTTGCAAAGGGCCTTACTAAGTAGCTGAGGCTGTCCACAAACTGTGATCCTCTGGTCTCAGCCTCCAAAATGCTGGGATTACAAGTGTGCAGCACCACTCCTGGCTCTGCTATTGCTTTTAATGCCCTCTAAGAACTATAATGAATATATTTAAATTTTCATAACTATAGGCTGAAATTAGAATTGTCCAATTTAGTAATCTAAAGTATAATTCATGTCCAACCTTTTTTGTTAATCCCATGTTAAATCCAAATTGTATTTTCCTTTGATTTAAACATACAAAACTTTTTAAATTTTTAGTTGTATTTTTCTGTTACTATAACAAAGTACTCATTGAGTGTGTTATAAAGAAAAAGATTTAATTAGCCCACAGTTTTGAAGACTGAAAATCCAAAACTGAGCAGTTCCATCTGTTATGTCTCCTGAGGATCTCATGGCAGATAGTATCAAAATAGCAGAATCCCTTATGAAAGAGATCATAAAGCACAAGAAAAGCTAAAGACACTCAAAGCTCAGGATAACCTTTTAAAAGTACAGTTATCATTCATGGGAAGTAGCCATAATCCCATCAGAACTGCATTAATTCCTTCTGTAGTCAGTATCCTTATGACAAAATGACCTCCCACTATACTTCATCTTTTAATGATCTTTTACCCTCTCAATATTGGCATGTGAAGACCAGTCTTTCACCACAGAAAACTCCCAGGTACATAATCAAGCCATACCCATACCAAAGCACTCTATTTGACCATTGAGCATGTACTTTCCAGATGAAAAGTTGAATGGTTCCACACGTTAGGGTCCCTCCTTATCTAGGCTATCAAGCTCAAAGTAGATAATGTGCAAGGATTTTTCCCCCTTCTGTCAGTTTTATGTCACTGCTGGGTATATATAAGTATGCCACAATGATATATAGAAATAAACACAAATTGTTAATGTACAAGTTGATTGATTTTTACATATTGGGCTCATTCATGTAATCGTTCCTAAGTCAAGAAACAAAATATTACCAGAGTCCTCAGAAACATCCCTAGAGTACTATGTACTCCAGATCAAATTCTCAAGGGAAACAGTTTCGGCCATCAAATAGGGGTGTTTTATACTTTTAAAAGATGAAATAAGAGCTGGTGTGGTGGTACATGCTTGTAATCCCAGTACTTGGGAGGAAGAGACACAGATTGCAGTTCTTGGCCAGCATCAGCTACTTAGTGAGGCCCTCCGCAACTTAGTGAGACCCTGTTTCCAAATAAAGAATAAAAAATTGAACTAGGGGTGTAGTTCAAAGAGAGAATGCCCCTGGGTTCAATCTCCAGCACCACAAAAATAAAAGATGAAATAATACAAGATATGTTATTTTGGTTTGGCTTCTATCCTTTATTATGCTTGCAAGAATGTTCTATATATTTTGTGTAGTTTAAGATTATTCATTCTTATAACTGTATCATATACTACCTTTTACTTCTCCATTCTAGTGCTGATGGTTGTTTGACTAATTTCCAGCTGGGAACTGTTAGAATAAATACAGACCTAAAGTATACTGATTTTCTCATTGCTACTTGATTTTTATTATTCTAAGGTCATTCAATTCTAAGATTTGAAGGGCAAATGATAAATTATTCATATTTCTTGTTTCAATATCCATTGAACTTTTAGATAAGCACTGTTTGGTCTTAGAAAGTATATTTTGAAAATATTAAGATGAAGTAGCTCAGTTACTTTCTCAAAAAGCCATTTTTTATTCAGCTCAAGTACTCTAATAAAGCCCCACTTCTTATCTAAGAGCAGATGTTATTTTTGATAAAAAGCTGCTATGGTCTGAATATTTGTGTTTCCCCAAAAGTTACATGTTAATACAGTAACCACCAAGATGATAATATTAAGAGGTGACTCCTATGGGGAGGTGATTAAGTCATGAAGTTGGACCCTTAGGACTTCAGTATGATCTGTAATAGAGACCACAGAAAGCTAGTTAGCACCTCACCACATGAGCACAGAGACAAGTTGCTGCTATATGTGAGAAATGACCTTCCACCAGGCACTGACTCTGCCAGCATCTTGCTCTTGGAGTTTCTAGCTTCTACACTGTCAGAAATAAATGCTCATTATTTAAAAACCATCCATTTTATGGTGTTTTTATTAGAGCAGCCTGAACACACTAAGAGAGAAACATTTAAGTATTAATGTTGATGTTTCCAGTTGCTAACTGCAGAAATAAGACCAAATAAAACCCCAAAGAATGAAACAACAAATGTTGCATCACACACAACACAGATCACCCCTTCCAAAAATCCCACTGTGACTACTGTGAGAAATTTGTATACAAATATATACAGAGACATATGTGAATATATGTACATTGTCTATTTTTAATAGTTTCCTTTTAGAGTATTGGGTTTACAGCAACATAAAATATAAAACATTTAAAGTTTTACCAGCCTTACATATGTCCTGTTCTTTTCCAAAGTAGGACTTCTCACATTAATATCTCTTTGCAGAATGGTACATTTGATTCAATCAAACTATATTTACCCAGCATTACCTGAAGTTCATAATTTAAATTAAGGCTTGCCGGGTGTGGTGGCGCGCCCTTGTAATCCCCGCGCTTGGGAGGTGAAGACAGGAGGATCACGCAGGTTCGAAGCCAGCTCTGCTGGGATAAGAGACCCTGTTTCCAAATAAAAATATAAAATAGGTCTGGGAATGTAGCCCAGAGGTAGAAGGGCTTCCAGGATCCCCAGTACCACCAAAAAATAAAAAATAGAAATAAATTAAGGCTTAATATTGTAATTGTATGTTCAGTGGGTTTCAATAATCTTTTCAACAATTTTATGATGACACGTATGCATCACTATAGTACTATGAAAAATATTTTTACTGCCTTCTATAACTCTGTTCTCTGCCTATTCATCTCTCCCTTTTCCCTAAACCCTGGTAACCACTCATCTTTTCATTTTCTCATTAATTATGCTTTTTCTAGAATGTAAAATAGCTGGAATTACACTGCGTGCAGCCTTTTAGATTGATTTCTTTCATTTAGTAATATTCATTACATTCCTCCATAACTTTTCATACTGTAAAAGCCCATTTCTTAACACTTTATCATGTTGCATAGCCTGGACTTAACCTTAGTTTACCTCTTTACCTGCTGACGGACTTCTAGGTTGCCTCCCCATTTTGTCAACTATGAATTAAGTTACCACAAATATGTGTACAGGTTGTTGTTATATAGGTTTTTGTATGAATATAACAACCTAAATTGCCTTATAACTACCTGACTGAGGTCATCTTCATCCTTCCCAATTATCATGAGAGTCCTCTATAAAAAGTGAACTCTAAACTCCCAATAGATTTCTTTAAATTTTGGGGTGGCCTACGTTATCCTTTGAATGTATATTTTCTGCTTTTCTAAATAAATATTTTTTGTCTCTGAAAAACAATGAAAACAAAAGAAATATTTTTTTAGTCAGTACCAAGAAGCATGATTGATATATCATTTGATAAAAGTATGTTCCAATTTGTAAGAAACTGTCAAACTGTCTTCCAGTGTGGCTGTATCATTTGGTATTCCCACCAGCAATGAATGAAAGTTCTTATTGTTTCATGTCCTTACCAAAAAGTGGCTAATAGGTATGTAATATTATCTTGTAATTTTTATTTATTGGGGTTATATTGAGCCTTTATATCAAGTTATGAAAAATGGATTTCTTGATAATATTGATCTATTTATGAACATAAAATATTTTCCTTAAGTAGTTCTAATATTTTCATTACTCTTTTATAGTTTTCTTCAAGTATGTCCTGAGGGTTTTGAATGTTGAACCAGCCTTACATACTTACATAGCCAGAAAATTATTCCCACTTGGTTTTAGCTCATAATAATACATAGTTGGATTTATTTCAGATACTGGACATTGGTGATATTCTCTCTTTCTCCTTCTCCCTCTAGCTTACCTTTGCCAAAAGATTATGAATTTTATTTGTCTTTTTAATGAAATCACATTTGGGGCCATTTGTTTCTACCACTGTTTCCCTCTTTATCATTTTATGATCGTATGCTCTGATTCTATTATTTCTTTTTTATACTTTATATAGGCCCTATTTGCTTTTCTTTATCTTGTTTCCTAAAATTGAATTTTTGTGGAACTCTCTATTCTTCTGATATGTGCATTTGGTGCTTCAAATCTCCATGTTAGTAATAATGTAAATATATTTTAACTTTTAATTAGTTCAAGCACAAAAAATAAGATTTGTTTGAATCATAGTATTCTTAGATATTTAGTTTTTGACCTACAACATTTTGGGGGGGGGCATTTTCCATCTTCTCTTTCTGTTACTGACTTCTGATATGTTCCTATTTGATCTGAGATTATATTCTGTGTGATTTCTCTTGTTTTAAATTTGTTAAGGTATGTTTTGTTTTCAGAATATGGTCTATCATTGTGGATGTTTTATCTAAGATTCAAAAGAATGTATATTTTTCCGTGGTATATCCCATAATTGTTAATTTGCTCAAGTAGATTTTTGGTCAAATTTAAGTTACTTTTGTCTGTGTTAATATTTTGTTGCTTCATTTTCTTCTTTCATGATATCTGAGTTCTCCATGGATATTGACATGAATGTTCTCTTCACTTTCTGACTCATTCCTTTGGTTTTATATTTCTCCCTCATGTATATAATATTCCTAGCTATAATTGGTTTGTTATTACATTTTTCATTTATTACTGTTTTATTTTGGGGGGAGGCAAATTATTTATACTGCTTAGACTTCTATTAGCTTCCTAGATTGGTGGATTAATATCTGACATTAATACAAACAATATCTCATCTATTGTTACTCCAAATAATTTTTCTGCTCCTCCTTTACCTCTCCTTCTGCTAATATAATACATGTTACACCTTCTGTAATTGTCTCAATCTTCTTGGAAATTTTGTTTTACCTGATTTTTCTTCCTTATATTGAGAAGTTCTCATTAACCTACTTTTAATTCCATCTACTAACTTTTGGAATTTTTACATGCTGGTATTTTTTCTTGGACTCTGTGTTCCATTCTCTTTACTTGCATAAATCATGTGTTTTGCACAGCACTTGCTTTTTAGTTAGAGCACTTAGCATTCTAATCATGGTTGAAGTCCCATAATTTCTGAATCTGTTTATTCAAGTCTGGTTCTGAAGCATACTTTGTCTCTTCAGGGTATGCCTCTTTCTTATCTCCTGGTATGTCTTCTAATGCTTTGTTGAAAGATAAATGTTTTGTCAAGTCGTATAAACTGAAATGCATCGGCCTTTACTGTGAATATATTTATTAATGTAAATAAGATTTGGGCTCCATTTAGTATATATTGTATTCATAGATTCTAAAGGTTTCAAATTCTTGTAGTGGTCTTGTTTGATTTTGGGGTTCCCTGTGTATTCCTCATATAGGAGAGTTTGTTTTGCAATTATTTTAACTATAGTTCCAATACTATATGTGGTAGCAAAATAAAATGTAATAATTTAGTAATCTTCCAATTAAATATGTTTTACAGTGGCCTATGCCCTTGGGCTGAAATCTTTAAAGGTGTTTCTTTTGTGGTACAGCTATTTTTTCTTGCCTCACTACCTTCTCAAGCTACTATATTTCCTTGAAGTCTTAGCCCATGTTCCTCAAAAGAAAGCCCATAAAATTGTGATGAACTTCTGAGAGTGTAACCCTTAGGAGTTTCCCTTACTTTTTAAATATGTATTTAGCCTTCAGCAGTTGGCTTAATAGTTCATGCTACCTTTTACCTATTTCCACTAGTTTAAGGATTCAGCAGCTACTTCTGTTCCAGTTTAGAAAGTCTTAGTTTATCTCTCCGAGTGTACCTGTCTGAGATTCTAGACCTTCTTTGCCCAGTGTTCCCTAGTCTTTGATTAGTCTGAGAAATGTAATTTAGTTATCTATTTATTTTGCTTTTATTGTTGCATTTATAGTCTCACATCATAATGTAAATCATATTAACAATGGCATATATGCACACAGTACTTGGTGTTCCCACACTACCACTCCCCATTTCCCTCCTTTTTAATACCAATTGCCCTGACTGACAATGGTATATACATACATATACACATAGTGAATGATAGTATTTTCATTAATGAGCCTCAGTCTTCCTCCTCCCCCATCCTCCCTCCCTGGCTTAATTGAGGTTCTCCTCCATTATCTGGAGTCTCTCTGGTATCCTAAATACTCCCTAGCTCAAGCATATTAGAGAAAACAAATACCCCTCTCTTTCTGTGCTTGGCTAATCTCACTTAATATAATGTTTTCCAGGTCCTTCCATTTTCTCACAAATGACATAATTTTGTTCTCTATTGATGAGTAGAATTCCACTGTGTGTACTTTCCATAATTTTGTAATCCATTCCTCTGTTGATGGACTTCTAGGTGGCTTTCATAGTTTTGCTACTGTGAATTGTACTTCTTTGAACATGGGTATGCATATATTACTGTAGTTCTCTGGTTTCTGTGCTTTTGGAAAGGTAGCCAGTAATGATATAAATAGATCATATAGTGAATACATTAATAGTTTTCTAGGGAATATCCACATTGGTCTTCATAGCGGATGAACTAGTTTGTACTCCTACCAACAGAATGGAAGAGTTCCTTTTCCCCCACATCCTTGCCAACATTTACTGTTATTTGACTTCTTTATGCTTGCCATTCTGATTGGAGTTAGAGGGAACCTCAACTTAACCAAAGAGGTAAAAGACCTCTACAATAAAAATTGCAAAACACTAAAGAAAGAAATTAAAGAAGATCTTAGAAGACAGAAAGATCTCCCTTCCTCATGGATGGCAGAATAAATGTCATAAAAATGGCCATTCTGTCAAAAGTGATCTACAGAATCAATGTAATTTCTATCAAAATGACAATGACATTCTTCATAGATCTAGAAAAATTAGTAATGACTTTCATATGGTGTAACATGACCCAGAATAGCCAAAACAATTCTCAGCAACAAGAACTATTCAGAAAGCATCATAATTTCTGACTTCAAATAATACAACAGAGCTATAGTAATTTAAACAGTATGGTATTGGCACAAAAACAGGCATACAGACTAATGGAACAAAAGATACAGAAACAAAAACCACACATTTATAGTCAATTGATCATTGAGTAAGGGGCCAAATACATATCCTCGAGAAAAAAAAAAACAGCCTTTTTAACAAATGGTGCATTTGTACAAAAATAGAACTAAATCATTATTTCTCACCCTGCACAGAAATCAACTAAAGATGGGTCGAAGACCTGGAATTATAATTTACTTTAGTTTGTCCAGGTATTTATTTATTTATTTTTATTTATTTTTTATTTTTTTGGTGGTACTGGGGTTCCTGGAAGCCCTTCTACCTCCGGACTACACTCCCAGACCTATTTTTACATTTTTATTTGGAAACAGGGTCTCCTAAGCCAGCGTGCACGGCGTGTGCCACCAAACCCAGCAGGACTTGTTTCCTTTAAAGATCTTGTAGGATTCAACTGGGAATCATTCTAGACCTGAACTGTCATTTTTTAAAAATCATTGTTGGAAGCCTTTTTATTACTGCTTCAAATTTTTACTTGTCATCTCTACATTTTAAAATCCCTTTGGATATACACTTTCAGGTGATTTTTATTCTGCTTCGTGTTCCATTCATTTCTAAATATCTAAAATTTATTTAGAAGCTTAATATGTTAAAAGTTCAAATTTCTTTTTAGAAATATGATTGCATTTGCATTAATAATCATCAAGTTCAGTACTGTTGAACAAAAGCAGAAAGCAAATCTTTTTTAAATAATGAGTTTGTTTTACAGATTTTACTCTTATCTTTTTTCCTAACAAGAGCTAAACACCATTTGTCATAACAAAATTCAAAACTTTTGTACTTATTTTTAAATATAGCACCTAATAAACAAAAGCCACAAGAAGGTGCTACTATCAGAGGAATGTTATTCATTATAGTTCTGGGTTTTAGTTTATTATTTTCTCTTACTAAGATTAATATATCAATCTGTCTAATCTTTCAAATAATTAGGTACTGAAAGGAAGTATAATTTGTAAACCTCAATTTACCTATTCTATTTTTATATTAACATGTAAAATACTTAAACATATGCCATGAATAAATATTAAACATTCTGGCAAGAATTATATAATAAAAAATAATCAACACTTTTGTTTTGAGAAAAAAACAAAATTTTAGGTAGTAAACATATTAAATATGTATACTGGACAAGGTGTTGATAATCACTTAGTCTCTTCTATTCATTTTACCCCACTCAACAGTTTATATCTATGTCTCTTTAACATTGTCTCCTTCCTTATGTAAACTTATCAGTAAAACACTCATTAATATGTTATGGTACTTTCCTACCAAAAAAGCATGTGTCATCAAAAAGGGTCACACAAACAAACATGGCCCATAGTATTTTACTCTAGTTTGGTTTATTTTATTTTTAAGTATAAAATATTTCAAAATGTTTTGGTCTGTCAAAAATGTATCAACATATTTTTACAACATTAAAGATAATTTCAAAACACTTGCTCTTTAGGTCTAATTTACCAAGGGTTATAAATTCTGTTAAATATACTTTGTATTAACTCCATGACACAAAAGACTCATACTCCCAGAGTCTCCATGACTGTTTCTCTTCCTCAGTCTCTCTGTTGAGGAAAAAGAGAAAGACAGAGATAAAATTAGTCTGGTGGGCTTAGCTCTGGACTTGGTTCTTTCTCTTCCTCCCTATACTTTTCTAATTTTCTTTCTTTCTTTCTTTTTTTTTAGACAATGGGGATGGAACCTAGGGGCACTGTACCTCTGAGATACCACCCCCACACCTTACTTTTGAGTTTTTTATTTTTTGAAATGGTCACACTGAGCTGTGAAGGGCCTCGCTAATTAGCTGATACTGTCCTTGAGCTGTGATGCTCTGGTCTCAGACTCCCAAATGCTGGGAATATAAGCTAGCACCACCAGGCCCAGCCTTCAATTCTAATTTTCTCTTTCTTTCTCTCTCTCTCTCTTTCTTTCTTTCTTTCTTTCTTTCTTTCTTTCTTTCTTTTCTTTTCTTTTTTTCTTTTCTTTCTTTCTTTCTTTTTTTTTTTTTTGTGGGTCTGGTGATGGAACCCAGGGGCATTCAACCTCCAAGCTACAGCCCCTGCCCTATTTTTTATTCTTTTTTTGAAACCGGGTCTCACTGAGTTGCAGAGGGCCACACTAAGTAGCTTAGGCTGTCTGTGAACCACAATCCTCCAGTCTCAGCCTCCTGAATGATGGGATTACAAGCGTGCACCCCCACGCCCGTCTCAACTCTAATTTTCTAATAAATAAAAAGAGATATCCTTGAGTTTGATATTTTACTTTCTTTTAAATTTTACTTATAATAATTTTTCTAAATACTTAATCATTTTAAGTCTTCACCACAGTGTATGTATGAAGTGAAATCTGATAGTTTATATAAATGTGATAGAGAGCATAATCATGTAAAATAGACATTCAGAAAAAAGAAACAATAATAATAGTTTTAGGGTGTTGAACAGAATAGTGGTTTTTAAACCATAGATATGCTAAAATCTGCCTTAAGAACTTATAATTATTTTTAGAAAAATCAAATTTTATGCATGAAAGCATAGCTCTAATTTTAAAAAAGGATGGTATCAAAATCCTACTCATTCAAGAATTTATAATTTCCTCACCTGCAAAGGTAATCAGCAGACAATTCTCTCTACTTCCCAATCAGTTGATTAAAATATTGAGCAGTATTTGACCTATATTAGATAGCATTACATTCATTTGGTATCTCTAGTGTGATTTTGTATAATTATTGTTCATTTCAGTAATTCATTGTCTTTTCCACAAAATTTTCTTCCCTGCAAATTGACAACTCATCTGACTTTTTAGTGAACCAAGAAAAGACCAGTTAATAAATTTTATACTGACTTGAAAATCCATTCTGTTAACAATAGAATACATTCTCTGGTGATAAGTACACCTGTCATTTCCCTACCATCCTACTTTATTTAAATGAAAGAAATTTCACAGTATTCAAGTTTGATTTTAATAATATACACAACACAGCACACTTTAAATATATAGCAGAAATACAGTAGCTTCATGTCTCAAGATGAAAACTTTAGTTCCCAACATGAGCAGGAAGCAGGATTTACATAGTTTTTGTTATTGTAAAGGAAAAAATACCCCATGTAAAGAACAACATCTGTAAGATCAGGGCCAGTGGGTAGGGAGAAAAGAAAATGTAAATGAGAGATTTCCAGTCATGTGGTTGGGTGGTCATTAGGGAAGTAGTGGGTTGAAGGTCAATTTCAGTATGGGATTTTGCTTTCAATACTAAGGAGTCTATGGCAGTCATGAAAATAATTCAGAGTAAAAGCAGGTCTGAATATATCTGAAAAACAGGAATTCCTATGGTTAATCTGCTAAGCCCATACTTGCTCCCCTAGAGGATTAGATTTTATTTGCTTCACTTCCAGATTCATAAGATTTATAGGAGTGTATCCCAGGAGTTTCCCATCCTCACCTTCTCCACTACACTTGATAAATTAGCCATCTGTGTGTTCATTGTACCATATTGTAGACAATGCTTACAGTTTTCTTCAGAAAGTTACAGGATGGTTTGAGAAATCTAAACAAAATAACTTTTCTTCCACTCTTCTACCCTCAAGGGTATAGGAATTTATATATAAAACAACAACAACAAAACTAGGTCATTTCTAAGATGTTTTTTCTTTCTTGGTGTCTTTAATTGATGAGATTTGGTTCAACTGAAGCTGCAAACATTTGACATATTTTTATACCAAAGCATAATAAGATTATTTTTCTAAGAATTAAGTTATCTCAACTAGTAGAATTGACCTATTTAATATACTTTCAACAGATTTCATGTGTGATAATGAGTGAATAAGGGCCTTTTCTATTTAATGTAGACACACTGAATAAATACCAAAAACATATTACGTGTCTTGCTTTGGGAGAAAAAAGTATTCTCCTTTTACTAAATGTAATAATGTTTTATTAAATAAAACAGTCTTTTTGGGTGTGTATAGAGTTCTGGCTGTGATGTGAGAAAATCATTATATTCTACATTTAAAAGGAAAATAAAGATTATTTGTAGGTGAAAAAATAAAATGCCTTGACAGGAAGAAAAAAATTTAAAGAGGGAGCATTTTTTGTCTTCTGTACCAAGTCATCACTTATTTTTTTTTTTATAAAATCCCAATTCTTAGAGATGTTTACTGACAGAGAACATTCTGTGTACTTACAAATAGCATGCCCTTTATTCTGAGCTGCTCTACTTCTATCCGCATGCATCATCGGGATTCTCAGCACCATCCATGTCCACTGGATGACAGAAGAGTGAGTCCATCTCCAGAGGTGGTCTAGACTGGCTCAATCGCAGGTCCTAAAGCCCTGTCAGACGTTACAATTCAGGGTCACATATGGACTTCAACTTGGTATAATCCTTCTCTAGAATTCCCAGATTTAGGGCCTAAAACATTGAGCTGCTCACTGAATTACATGAGATTGTGAATGAAAAATTCTGGTGCTCTTCAAAGTTCGTGTACACTTTATAAGGTGGAGAGAACTGAGAACCAATGCAGATGGAGTTGACACTGCCACTTGCAAAGAAGAACAGTGTGTGTGTGTGTGTGTGTGTGTGTGTGTGTGTGTGTGTGTGTGTATTACTGGGAATTGAACCCAGGTTCATCCTACCTCTGAGCCAGACCTCCAGCCCTTTTTATTGTATGGTTTTAAACAGGGTCTCACTAGGTTACCTAAAGTCTTGCTAAATTGCTCATCTTGAACCTGTGATCCTCCTGTCTCAGCCTCCCAAGTATTAGGATAACAAACAAAAAGTACTTATTAAATGAAAAAAATTGGAAATACTATTTATAGACAGAAAGAGGCAAAGAAAACAAGTCTTAAAAATATTTGACTTCAGGTTTTCAATAGTTTTCTGGTCCGTTTAAATATTACTTCTTGGACTTTTCTTTGTAATTTACCACAATTTTTTTCTCTATCTTGGTCTAATTTTGTTTCAGTTTCTTTTAACTAAGTTGATTTTGTCAAATGCAATAAATTGAAAGTATTGCTGATAAACTTTCCACATTGCTAAAAGCATTGTTAGCTCAGGCTGGCCATGAACCTACATCTTCCTGTCTCAGCTTCCCAAGAACGATGACAAGGATTATAAGCATGTGCCATCATGCCCAGCTAATAAAGCTGTTTTAACATCTTGGAAAATCTATGATTTTAATCAACACATTAAGCAAAACTATAAATCTTTTACAAACTCTATTTTTTCTTTTTCTATACAGAATAAGACTTGGACCAATAATAGAGCAGCATGTTCAATAATACCTATACATTTAATAATTGCACAGTTAGGTTGTCTTCTTATAGAAAGTTTTCTTCCATAATTTAAAATATATGTGCTGTGTTAACATTAAATATAATTTATTCAACCAGTATTTATGGACCATCTCTTATATGTCAGTAACTATTCTGTAACGGTAGGCAGTGATCAAGAGTTCCCCAAAAGACCCCTATTTTTATTTGTAGTCATTTTCTGTTTACAACTCCAGCCCATTTATACTTTCTAACTATATAACTTTTTCTTTTCAGACACTCTTATGTAAGTGAAATCATGTAACATGTGTGCGTTTGTGTGAGAGAGAAGAGAGAGAGAGAGAGAGAGAGAGAGAGAGAGAGAGAGAGAGAGAATTGAACCCAGAGCCATTCTACCTTGAAGCTATGCCAATGTTTTATTTTTATGTTTTTTATGTTTTATTTGTGGTACTGGGAATGAAAACCAGGGGTGTTCTACTTCCAAGCTATTCCCCCAGCCCTACTTTTTTTTAGTCTTTATTTTGAAACAGGGTCTCACTGAGTTGCAAAGGTCCTCACTAAGTAGCGTGAACCGTGGTCCTCCTATCTCAGCCTCCCAAATGCTGGGATTACAAGTGGGTGCCACCACGCCCAGTTTATTTTTATGTTTTAAAACAGGTTCTCTAAAGAGTCCTGCTAAGTTACTGAGGCTGGTCTTGAACCTGTCATCCTCCTGTCTCAGCCTCTCAAGTACTTGGCTTACAGGTATGTGCCACCATGCTTGGTTTCATCCAGTATGTTTTGCCATGCTTTTGAAGTTTTTTCATGCCATAGCATGTACTAGTAGTTCACTGCAGTACAATATTCTATTGTTTCCCTTTTTTGGCTCTTAGGCATAATGCTGTCATGAGAACTTTTGTGAAAGCCTTGGGTAGACTTTGTTTTCACTTCTTTAGAGTAGAAACCAAAATCAAATTACTGGGTCATATGCTAATTTAATGCTTAAAAAATTACTAAATTGGTTGCAAAGAATATGTGTCATTTTACATTTCTGTAAGCATTCTTTTAGACATACAGTTGTCACAAATCCTAATACTTGATTTGGTCTGTCCTTTTTATTTATTTAACTCAATATGAATTGGAATCACATTATAGGTTTTAATTTGCATTTCCTAATTATCATGATTTGAACATCTTTTCACTGATATATTTGCCAATTATATATCTTTCATGAGATATATGCATATTGAAATATTTTCCTATTTTGAGTTGTTTTTATTATGTTGTAAGAATCCCTTGTGTAATCTAAATAAAATCCTTTATAATATGATTTGTCAATATTTACTCTGATTTTGAGGCTTGTTTTAATTTTCTTATTAATGTACTTTGAAGCATAAACATCTTTAATCTTATGAAGTTCAGCTTATCAAAATTTCCTTTTATAAATCATACTTCTGGTATTGAAATTAAGACATTTTTCTAATCAAGATCATGCATATTATCTCCTAAAAGTTTCAGGGTTTTATTTTTATATGTAAGTCTATAATCTATTTCAATTTAGTTTTTTCATATGAAGTATATTATTGGTCTAAGTTTCTCATTTTGCAAGTGGTTATCAAATTGTTCTAATGCCATTTTTAAAGACTATTTTTCTCCAATAAATTGTCATGGCTTCTTTCTGCTGAATATCAATTGGCAGCAAATGTATACATTTATAACAGTATTTTACATTTTGTTATGCTGACCTATATGCCTAGCCTTATACATGTACCAAACTATCTTGATTACTTGTTGAATTTTGTTGAATCTATATGCATATTCTATTTGAAATCTGTTATTTGAAATCTGTTTCTTGTTTTGCTAATTAAAGAGTTGTTGCATTTATTCAAACATAGTTCCTAATAAATGTCTAAGACTTCAGTTCCTACATGTTAAATCTGGACTGTGAGATCAGGCTCATTTCAGAAACTGACATTAATTGCAGTTGTTTCTTCATGGAGAGAATCATATTTGTTCTTGGTTTACAGACTTCCCCAGTTTTTATTTAAGTTTATTAATTACTTTTTTCAGTATTTCATAATCCCCTTCTTAAAATCTGAAGTAGAATGCAATTTAATTCTAGTCATAATATTCTGACATTATTTCAAACATTATAAAAAAATTTTTAGTTAGTCAAAATGTTAACAGTGGTTCTCTGTAATCTGAAAAGATTTTATGTCCTTTTCCTTTCTTTTTTTTCTGTTTAAGAATCACACATTTGAGCAATTTGCTTCCACTATGACTCTACTTCTTTGTTCTTAATATATCATTCCTCAGGAGTGACTATTTTCCATGAAAAATCATCTGATTAGTCATTCAGTCAGTGGAATTTCTCCTACATCTATATAATGCGTATGTTTAATCCAAAAAATAATGAACCCACTCATATCATTTTTAACAATTTTTACAGAATCAAAGATAAAAAATGGAAATAAAAAGATTATTCATTTATCTTTCTGTCGAAAGACTAAAACAATGTAGACAGGTAAGAAATCCCTTTCAAAAGGCATCCAGAAAAGAATATCTCATTATCTTGTTAAGAGAAAAGAACAAAAAGTATTTTCCATGAAAAGCAGTATGGTTTCTTATTCTGTCTTTATACTGAAAATATTTTAAATTTTTATTTAAAAGCATATATATGGGTCAGCATCATTATTTTTCTTTCCCATTCTTCCCCTAAAATGTCCAGAGTAATAAAACTAAACTAAAATAGCAGAATGTTCTAGGATTAAAAAAAGTAATTTTACTGAAAAAATAGAACATCTCTTGTTTTCTAACAATTACATTTTGCCAACTATGTGGGTAGAATAACAAGGGAGATGCAATTTCAGTTTTTCCATTTTCATTGGAGGTTATTCTCCAAAATAAAAAGAGAAAGAATAGTATATTTACTGACTACTGACCTTTTTTCTGAGAAAAATCAGACATCCTGCTAAGTCTCCGAAGTGATTTAACATGACCTCATGAGTTAATCAATAAACATGATAGATTGTTGGCTAGCCAGATTCTTCTAGAAAGTTTCTTGGTCTAGTTATTCTACATAAGTAATTTAATGAAGTTCATTATAATCTAGAAAATGTTAACAATTACATACAAACTATTTTAGTTTTTAGAAAAATAGTTGCTTATATGGTAGCAACATAATACAAATATTTTCTTATGATACTAATACTTAGATGACTATAGTCATGATGGTAACTATTATGGCTTGGACATGGTATGTCCCCTGGGAAAGCTCATGTACTGGCAATGCAAACATGTTCAGAGATGAAATAATTGAATAATGAGCATTCAAATCTCATCAGCGGACAAGTCCAGTGATGGGTTCATTATTTGGATGATTTCCAAGCGGTACTGTAGGCAAGTTGGGTGTGGTTGGAGGAGGCAGATCAATGGGGATGTGCCCTTTGGGACTATGTATGTCCCGTGTCCCCTCCCCTTCACTTGCTTTCTCTCTGATTTGCACCTCCGTGATGTGAGAGAAGCTCCCCTCTGTGCACTCTTGCAGAGGCTGCATTTATGCTCCAGAGCTGGTCCTATGCACAGAAACATCTGAAAGCATGAACTCAAATAAACCTTTTTTCCTCTAAGTTTTTCTCGTCAGGTATTTTGGCTGCAGCAAAGGGAAAGCTGACTAAAAGAATAACCAATTATCTTTAAAAGTATGTCAGGAGAGTTGTGTTTTATGTATTTTGGAGGAGTGTGTTTTATAGTTAGGCAAATGACTAAAGATATTATTTGGCTTGTCTTCTAAAGTATCAAATTCTTTCTGGTCAGTGGTCCAATTCTTTTGATTTTGGCATATTGTAATGTGCCATTTGCAATGCGCCTTTCCATTACAGAACCAAATAATAGAGCATTTAGAGCTTATTTTGCTTTTATTCATCTTATTTCTCCCAAAACTTGCTTTTCTGGGACTTCCAACTATGAAAAATATGGATAAGGCATATTCCAGAAAGCAATCATTTTATAGGCAACACTTATATTTTTTAAGAAAAACAACATACACAGAGACTTATTTAGAAAAGCAATAAATACATATTTAAGGGAAAATGTGGGCCATCTCCAGGACAAAAGGTTATGTTTATATGTTTAAAAAGTATATTTCTAAAAATAGGTGACTTTAAGTATATTATATAATTTGTCTAATGTGATTTAAATAGCCTTCTTTTCTTCTATACTTAATTGTAAGAACTCTGACTTATCCTTAAAACCCATTCACATTCTCCAAAAATAATGCTTTTTCCTCAGTTTTTTAAACCTATTCACAATGAAGCAAAGACTAATTTGTAAAATAAAGTTTCTTTTTTTCCTTGTGAGGATTAAACCTTTTTATAATTAACTAAAAAAAATAATAAAATTTTCTATGTTAA
Organism: Muscardinus avellanarius; assembly: GCF_963383645.1. NCBI lineage: Eukaryota > Metazoa > Chordata > Mammalia > Rodentia > Gliridae > Muscardinus > Muscardinus avellanarius. The sequence continues at coordinate 93,779,443 of NC_137794.1, forward strand.
TAAAATGCATGTTAATAAACTGTGAAAGTATAGAAAAAAATTCTTAACCTAAAACAAATAATGAAAGTTGGAATAGTTATAAATAAAATTACAAACTCTTAGTCATCATACACAATAATGACCAACAAATCCTTTATAGGATAGAGGCTCTTATAAACTAAGAGGAAGTTTGAAACTATTTTGTTTCTTTGCCTGGGTATATCTCTAAAAATAAAGTCATATCTTATACAGTATTTCAAGTAGGCCAATTTATAATTATAGAAAGAGAATTCACAATGGGAGAATGAATAGTTTTACCTGTGCTTTCAACTCTCATGGAAATAACGAAAAGAACTTAGAAGCACGTTACATGATTTTAAATCCCAACTTCTTTATTCTTCCATCTATGATCTGAAGTGTATGATACGAGCACCATCACTAAGTTATCAAATGGCAGTCATCCTAGAGCATGATAGATGCAAACAGAATTACTCAGATTTGAAAACATATACTGCTAGGAAAAGCCTGGTACGTTCAAACACTGAACTTAAAGTTAAAAATTTTAAAAGGTACTGGAGAGTGGAAAATTAGAATAACTAGAGACTTGAAGTACTTTGATGAGGAAGGAAAGAACTGAGGTCAAAGAAACCCGATGAAATGTGGGAATATTTATACAATTAAAACTCATCCTAGAGGATTTTACTTTTTGAAGTTATTTTCTTTGGACCTACACAATGTGATATTTTGTATTTATATTTAAGTTTCCCTCCATGGGTTGCAGTCAGGTCACGATGATATACTATAACACCATAGGCTGGGTGTCTTATAAACAACAAACATTTATGTCCCATAGTTCTAGAAGAAGGAAGGAAGAAATCAGTGTGCCAGCATACCCAGGAAAGTGTTCAGACTGCCTTCAAAACTGCAGAAAGTTTTTGTCTTGATGTATCTTCACATGTCAGACAAAGGATGAAAGAGTCTTTTGAGGTTTATTTGATGAGGGTATTAATCTTATTCACTAGGTACCCATCTATCCTCAAGACCACATCACCTCCCAAATACCCCCAATTTTTCTACATAATATTGATATTTTAAATTTCAATATGTTCATTTGGCGGACCACAAACATTTGTCTCAAGATACCATGTTTTAACCCAGTAGTAAAAATATGCTGGTTCTGTCTTGTGTTCTGATCTTTGTTGAATGTAAATGATGGGGATGATAACCTGCTCCATATCTTCTTCTGACTGTACCTGTGGAAAAAGATCGGCTTCCTCCTGGGTGCTATATTCGGGCCATCTCGATAGTGATCAGACCAAATGAGTACTGATACATAACAGAACTGGCAGAGAAAGTAATAAAGAATGCTGTATTCCTTTCCTTTTATGTCTCATGTATCATTTCTACTAATCAGTTTCTGATGTGTATGAAAAAATAATATATGCACTTAAGCTACAGCTTGAAACCAAATCTCTTAGACAATGTTTAAAATTCTATGTTGTAAGTAAATTACGTTTACTTTATATATAAAGAAAATGAATATCACCAGTTTTAAGAAACTGAGATGATATAATTTTATACAAGTTGACAGGATTCAAAACTCCTTTGAATATTGACTTTGGTTTGATAGCTTTATTTTCATAAACATAATAAGATTCTTCTGTCTTTGGTGACTTAGTTTATATGTTCTAGCTTAATTTCTTAGCATATAAAAAGAAAACTACTATTAAATACAAAATATTTATATTAAATAAACAAAACTATAGTAAAAATAAAATCTGGTACATTGTACTGCTCTAACTGGTAATAAAATTTCAGTCACTGTAGTGAATGCAAATGTAGGTTAACTAGATAATTCTCAAAGAAGGACATGTTGCCTAGGAGCTGAGAGTTCTTTCAGTCTGAAGCTCTTTACCTGTTAATTGACACTCTTCCCACAGTTACAAATAGCTGATTACAGCCATAAACTTTTGGGGCAGCTCATTTCCAATGACTGACTCTGATGAGGGTTTAGAAGTTCAATACTTTTGGTTAAATATGGGATCATACTAAAAGCCATTTTAGGTCGAGTTCTCCTGCTGGAGTTGACAGAAGTTTCTGAATATATTTTACCCCAACTTCTCACTCTTCTTGTTCCTGTTTCTTCCTCTGTACCAAAGAGATTAATCATAAGTTACTTCCACAAAAATATCCCAATCAATCACTAAACTGTCTCAAGACTGCTTCCCGGGAAATCCAAACAGTAAAAGTTGCTGATTGAAGTAGCCCCAGAAAGACCATGTTATTTGAAAGCCAGCTCACCTGGTTGGCAATGAGGACCCCCTTGTGGTAGTAAAATCCTTTGTAATGAGGCAATGATATTTTTGTTAAATTATTTTGTGGCTAATTGGAGTTATGTGGTGGTAAAAGTGAATGTAGTAGCTCAATAGATAAATTCATGTGTCTAAAATAGAGAGAGAAGCCGGGCGTGGTGGTGCACGCTTGTAATCCCAGCATTCGGGAGGCGGAGACCGGAGGATCAAAGTTTGTGGATAGCCTCAGCTACTTAGCAAGGCCCTTCACAACTCAGTAAGACTCTGTTTCAAAAAATAAAAAGGACTGAAAAATAGGACCAGGGTTGTAGCTCAGAGGTAGAATGCCCCTGGGTTCCATTTCCAATACTGCAAAATAAACAAACAAACAAATAAATAAATATAGAGAAAACATAAATCATAGAAGAGAAATATATTGCATAAGGCTGGAAACGTGGCAGATGTTTCATGCGAAGGCCTAGGAGTACACTACATAATGAGATGAAATAAGTTCTCAGATGGGAACCAGAATATTCCCTGAGAATTTCAATGGTAATCCCCTTATGTAGGCCAGATCTGATGTTACAAAAGGAAGGGCAATCTGGTATCACTTATCTGTCAGAAGCTAACTGGAGGCAGTGTTACAGTGTCTCTAAGGGATATTGACCCACAGATATTTATGGAGATGGTTGATAGAACACAGAAACAGTATGGATATATTAAGTAAGTAGCTACTAAGCAAGCTACTCAATACGCACCAATAGAAAACATTGTGGTTAAATTACCAGGAGGTTAATGGCAGTTGCTACCATACAACAGTCAAAATATCTTATTCTACATCCAATTTTTATATTTGTAACTCACTGATTTCATCAAAGTACAGGTCCCCAAAAGAAGATACCCTTTTTTTTTGTAACACATTGGCATTTGTTCTGGCCAATGACTATATCTCCTCTTTTTCTAAAGATGATAGCCACTTACAACTGTACACTGGAGAAAGAAAACCATCTACACATTTAAATAACTGCTAGGCACAGAGCCCAAGTTGACACCAAGAGTCAGAAAGGCAGAACTTCATTAAATCACCCCTGTTCAGTTGGGATCATATGGGAGCCAGTCAACAGATGGAGTTCCGGCTAAAGTCCAAATAATCCTGGAGTCCCTGTATCCACAGAACCTGGTTCCAGAATTTATAATCAAGATGGAGGTGTATGGTGGTTGGTATGACTCCCACATATCTCTTTAATTTAAAGTAAATACTATTAGAGCGAATAAGGGTAAGTTGAAGTATATGGATGTACTTCTGCCACACACATAACCAAGTTAGTTACTAGTAAACAGTATCATATTCACTATCACATCAAAAAACTACTGCCTTGAGAAAGCTATGAAGGCATAGATGAAGTTCCAGCTTATGAAAATTACAATCATCAGTCACTATAAGACATAATACACACACAACTAAAATGTATTTACATGTTTTTTTTTTCATAAGAAAAAATGGTAGGTTTAGAAACTAAAGGTCAAAGTAAGAGTGACATATTGCCATCATTCCAATGCTCCGCTATTAGAGTATTTCTTCCTTGTCTCTAAAATTCTACTTTCTGTGTGGTTAGAGTTGCTGGTACCCAATGGGAGAACACTTCTATGAAAACAACATAAAATTTCAATTTTTGAATTTAAATATTCCACATTAGGCTATGGATTGGGTATCTTGGAGCTTTCCTGCCAAAGGACCAAAATATAAGTTAAGAAATAACTATCTTAGACATGATAATTGATGATGGTTGTCAGAAGAATGTAGAGGCACACTATGGAAATCAGGAATATATTTAGAACACAGGTAATTTCATTTGAGTGCCCCTTGTTACTGTCTTAATAACTTAAAAAGAAAAACATGATAGTGAATAGGGCTTAAAACCTTCATAAATGAGGATACGGGTCACAAAATCTCATAAGCTATTAAGACCAGTAGAAATGTTAGTTGAAGATGCAGAGAACTCTAGAATGGATAATAAAGAAGATAAAAAAATATTAATTGTTGCACCAAGAAGAGCTCTAGTAAGAGAGGCTATAATTTGTTCCACTCATCTTACCCTTCTCTGTTCCCTTCAGGATGAGAGTCCCACATGAATTGTAGAAAAAGGTGTCTACCAAACCCACATCAGCATGAGTCTGAGTGGTGCAGGGATGAACTATGGCAGGATAAATGCATTATACATATTTACCTTTAATTAATTCTGACCCCACCTCTTGGCACAGAATTCTGTAGGCAGCTGTCAACTCTGATTGCTTCAAATATTTCTTTAACTGCAGACATCTTTCTTGCCTAAGATCAAGCCCTTCTATGGGCATCCATATCCAGGACCTATTTCTGGTAAGGATTATTTTGGGTCATAATGAGATCATTCTGAGAAATCATCTCAACTCTAGCGATTCCCTAGAGTTGGCTAAGACAATTTGACCTGTGTGACGGCTTAGCCTCATCAGTGTGTCCAACCATGTTTCTGTCTTTCCTTTCTAAAGGTTTTGATACCATGGTTATATTTTAATATTCTTTCTGACACTTCTACTTCCTTTCTTTCAGGCTCTGGTTCATAGAGAACTCAGCTTGTGACTGTTATTAAAACACTACTTTTATTCCCCAGTTGCATTAAAACAATAAAAGCAATTAGCATTGTAGAATAGATGAATATTGATGTTCAGTGAATAAATTATTTTACATGCCTACTATGTGTCAATAATTGGGAATGAGGATGACAGATAAAGTTGCCCTTGCTTAGCCTAGATTTTAGTGAACTGCAAAAAACTAAAAATAACCACAGGATTAATTCTAACTATGATAAGAATGAAAGAAAAACTATTTTAGAATATTTATTTGCCCAACATGAGTTAAGTTTAAATTCTTGAAGGAGTAACATCATTAAAAAGAAGGATAATAAAAAAGTAACTTAGGGACAGAATCAGCAAATATAAATATACATAAACTTTGATTTAAAATAATAACAGAAATAACCATAACAAACTAATTTTATATCACCAAAAGAGATTATATTCTTTACAAGCTTTCTTCCTTCTATTGCTATCATAAAGTAGAGCACAGTTCAAGAGAAATATACAACACACACACACAAACACACACACACACACACACACACACACACACACACACATATACTTCAATTCCTTTGTAAAAACTGACTCAGTTAAATATTAGTCTGCAATATTAAAGCCAAGAAAGGAAACAACCCTTTTTAATATTTCTTCTCCCTTAATTCTTGCAGGCTTTTGACAGTATTTTCTTTTGCACATTCTGAAGTTGATTTTTGTGGTTTGTTGTTCAATCTTGATTACCCACATCAAGGTAGCACCTTTTAATCCCAGTGAATAACTGCAGTATTTGTGACGCTTTGCCTGGACTATTTCAGAAAAGTGAATGGATAATTAATGAGAAAAGATAAAATGTTCAAAGCAAAGCAAATCTATTAAACCTAAACATGTATATGAAGAAATCTTTAATTTTATCTAAAACATAAAAATATGACTATGTATGAAAATAAAAAATAAAAACACACAAACATTATTGTAAATTTATTTTTCTATAATTTAAAATAAAAATAATGTCCATTTGGGACATGATACCAGAATTTTTCTCAATTTTTATGGAAAAGAAGCAGCTTAATACCATTTAAATAAGGCAAACACACTATTTTATTTATTTAAAGTAAGTTTCTTTATACTATTTTTTGTGTTGAACAAAACTAGAATATTTTATTTTAAAAATTATAAAGACATTGGGGAAAACTTCTGAATAGCAAAATAAGGCTTTTGGACTCTGAGTTATACAATATCAACATTTCAAACAAATCGAAATTTTACTTAGTTGAATATCTCTCAGGTGACATTTAAAAATGCTAAAAAATATGATTTCATTATACAAAAGATTCAAAGCACTCATGAGCTCTAAAAAAAAAAAAGCTTGGAATTTTGGATTGACACTCTTGACAGTTTACTGATGCTTTCCCCTTTGTCTCTGGCAATATAATTATCTTACTAGCATATTTAGTCCAAATGTCAAAACTAGCCCTGTAAAATGCCTATTGGCAATTCTTAGTCTACTTACTTTTATGTCCAGCCCAATTTGTTCTTCTTTCCCCCAGCAGTTGATTTAAATGCTCTAGCTACTAAATGTAATGAACTATTTTCTTTTTCTTTCTTTTTTTTTTTTTTTTTTTTTTTGCAGACGGCTACAGGATATTCTTATTTATTCTCCCTATCCTGGAAAAGTACTCAAGGGTTTTGGATCCTGCTCTCATATTTACAGGACTCTATTTCTCTTTCTCATTTTTGTATTTTTTTTTTTTTTTGCTGTTTTTGGTGCATTATGGTCTCACAACATAATGTAAATCATGTCGATAATGACTTCTGTGCACACAGCACTTGGTGCCTCCTCAACCTCCCATTTTCTCCCTCCTAATAAAGAGTACCCCGATTCACACGTATACACATAATTGATGTTAGCATTTCTACTAATAGACCTCAGTCTTCTTTCTCCCCTACGTTTAGATCTCCTTCCTGGCTCCACTGAGGTTTCTCCTCCATTATCCGGAGCCCCTCTGGTATCCCAATTGCTCCCTAGTTTATACATATTAGAGAAAACAGATGACCTTCACTTTCTGTAATTGACTAATATCACTTAACATAATGTTCTCCACGTCCTTCCAGCTTCTTGAAAATTGTTTTATTCTTATATCCTGATCACTCTAGAGTTCAATTTGAATTATCCCTTCAATTTTCGACACCAGTTTTTAAAAGAATATCAGTTTAAAGCAGAGAAATCCTTCTAAAAAATTATGAGAGGAAAGATTAAAAAATTATTCCCTCATAAACTTGGAGACAGCACATGCACTGATCATTATTACATTAGTGCTTTATACTAGTAGATTATGGTATTAGTTTTATTATACTAATATATCATAATTAGTATCATAATGTTGCTAACAAATTTTGGATGGCGAATTGAGAAAAAACAAAGTTTATTAGGTTTAAGGAGTTATAAGTAAATGAGTAATTCACATAAAATCAAGTAATTAACTTTTAGTAGTGATAATTTTATAATTTATTGAAGTAAAACTTTAGAAATTAAAAAAATATCTTTTAAAGGAATTTCTGCTTTTAAGTACATATTTCTGTACTTTAATTGGTTCATTATAGCCTCAGATCATAATGTATTTCGCAGTGACCGTGACATACATGCACACAGTACTTAGTGAGCAATGTTTTTAAAAGATCAACTATTAAGATTTCATACTCTGTTAAATTAAAACAAAATAACAGTTTAAGCGGATCTCATTTGAAAAGTGAAGTAAAATAATCTTATTCAAGATCAGTTTTGTTTATAATAAAAATATTTTGCAAAGATGTAAATAATAGGTACTAACAAATGGAAACTAAGATGTATTATTCAACTTCTAATGAAATAACTTCATGGAGACTATAAATACTAATAGCATTATTCCAATCAGTAATATTATGCATGTAGTAAATATACATCAGGAAATGAAAATGGAAATTAAAGCAAAACTACAGAAAGAAATCTTCTATCCAATTTTTGGAAGGAACACACTTTTTATTATGTTTTTATGGCTTTCAAACTTCTATGTTCTTTTTCTCTTCCCTCAGAGCAGAACACTGTCAAATCAGAAGAAATAGTACCTAAAGTAGCAAAGCAGATCTGCTTCATAGATCATATATCACACCCAAAATCACACTGCACAGCTTTTGAAAGCAGAAATGGGTTTTATAAGGTGGTAAAAATCTCATCTGTAGTTTTTTAGAGCTGCCGACCACGTTTGGTATATAAGCAGTTTTGACATTTCTCAGTTACAAAAAATCAATGTATTTTAATGTTTCATCAAATATTGACTATTTACTAAACATTTATTAAATATTTACTAGAAATGAAAATTCTCAAGCTCTTAATTTTGGGCAACTTACACTAAATTATTATATCATTCAGTTGACATTTATCTTTACCATGATTTGTTTTTTATCTTTGACCATAAACATGGTTTATATCTAACTAAATTGATATGGGAGGTCATTTTATACTTTTTTTATACCTCTGCTACCTACTATTCCAACATCTACTTGTCTCCTTAATTCATCCTCCCTATTTGGTTTATGTGAAGAAGCTTGGAGAAGTTGGGATTTTTCTCTTCATACCCCAGTGAAAATGCAAGATGTACTGAAAGATTTAAAATCAAGAACCTCTTTCTAACAATGAATGATTAAGGAAGGGAAAACAGAAAGCAAAACAAAAATTAGAAGAAAAGATCATCGAGTGTTAAATAGGACTTATCCAGAGTGGTTGGCATATATTTTTTCTTTTGGTTTTAATAGTCCAAATGTTTGGTTAAATAAATAAAACCAACAAACTAAAATATTTTTACAAATTATCTATGTCATTCTTTCATATCTGTTGTCAGACTGAACTCTGTATGTTTTTTGTAGAAAAATATAGAATGTTTCTGTGTTAGATGGCTTTGTGGATAGCATGAAACTCTGAAATATAATTTTTGAGTCCTCCCTTCCCTTGTGGAGTGAAATATATCCTAGTAAAATAAAGAGCTGTACAATTGCAGAAAGAAGTGTCATAAATTGCAGGTTGAAAGACATCTAAGGTTTCTTTGTTTGCCTTATCGTTTTATTTCTATATCACAATGGTTAATATTAAATGAGTAATTACTTAGTGACAGACAATATTATATTAATAATAATTAAATCACTCCATTTACTTTTCTTAGTCCTTTATGTAAGTTGTGTTATTAGTATGCTTATGTTTAAAATGAAGAGTGAGATTCAGAAATATTAAGCAGCATGTCCCTTATCCAAGGTGAATCCTGGACATGACTCCTAGCTAACTCATTCACTGAATACTCTTACCAATTTGGTATTTGAAATTTAAAAATCAATTCAATTCAGTGAATTCATGTTTACTCCACCTAAAGTGGGTTTTAGGTTATGTGTCAATAATATATTTTCATGAGAGTTCAAATCAAGAGCATGCCAAGATGTCACTGTACTGGTAATCAATGTTTCTAATCTCTTTTCCGAAAGTAAAAATTTTGGAACAGATGCACTATTTAATTCCTATGGTGCTGATGGTTGAAGAACAGAAAACATCGCCTATGAAACTAGTTAAGGAATGTGAACTCATGAAACTTCAGATTATTACTATTTATCCATCTGTGTATAAGGTGTGTGTGTGTGTGTGTGTGTGTGTGTGTGTGTGTGTGTGTGTGTGTTTCTGGCGTGTTACTAGAGATTGAATCCAGGGGCATGCTACCTCTGACCTATACTCCTAGACCTTTTTATTGTCTTGTCTTGAAATAAGGTTTCCTAGATTTCTGAAAGTAGAGTCTAACTATGTTGCTGAGGCTGTCCTCCAACTTGTAATCTTTCTGTCTTAGCCTCCCAAATACTGGGATTACAAATGTGCACCAACACACCGAGCTAATTTACAAATTTTAAATCACATTTCTAAAAAGTATACAAATGACATGAAGATAATGGGGTCTCACAGTAGGTAAACAGCCTCATGAACAACAATTTTTACAAACTTAAATGTGATTAAATAAAAGCCTTTTCGTCCACAGAGGGTCCTAACTAAAGAATAGAACAGAAATATATTTATTGATCCCAGGAATTCTACTTAAATCCCTATAATTGCAGTGTTTATAGATTTTTTTTTTTTTTTTTTTTGCAGTACTGGGGTTCCTGGAAGCCCTTCTATCTCCGGGCTACACTCCCAGACCTATTTTATATTTTTATTTGGAAACAGGATCTCTTAAGCCAGCAAGGCTGGCTTGGAACCTGCCTGATCCTCCTGTCTCCGCCTCCCAAGCGTGGGGATTACAAGTGTGTGCCACCACGCCCGGCATGTTACAGATTTAGATATAACACTTAAGAGAGTCAAATGTTGCCATACATGGCATTAAATTGAAGATTGTAAAAAATAATTATCATTAAAAGTTTTTAAAACAGAAGAGCAAAAGTAGAAAGAGGAAAGTAAGCGGAAGGAAAGATTTGTCTATGAGTTGAAAGAAAAGTCTTTGACATGATGATGAAAGCATCTCCATTCCTTGAAAGCCTTGGCAACCATGATTATTGCTCACTGCCTGTCATGCCAAAAGAAAAGATCATGTTTTTATACAGTCATAAACATTAGTGATCCAAAAAGAACCTTAAAGAGCATTTGACAGCTGGGCTTAGTGGCGCAGGCTTGTAATCCCTGTGCTTAGGAGGCAGAGACAGGAGGATCGCGCAGATTCAAAGCTAGCCGCACTGGCTTAAGAGACCCTGTTTCCAAATAAAAAATAAGTGTCTGGGAGTGTAGCCCAGAGGTAGAAGGGTTTCCAGGTCCCCAGTACCAACAACAACAACAAAAAAAAGCATTTGACAAAATCCAACATTCATTCATGTTAAAAACACTCTGCAAAAAATCAGAATAGGAGGAATTTATTTTAACATCATAAAAGCAATATACAATAAACCCAAAGCCAACATCATATTGCATGGGGAAAAATAGTGAGAACTCCTTTTAAAATCAAGAATGCACATTACCCCCACTCATTTGAAATATGGTACTTGAGACAGTAGCCAGAGTGATAAGGCAAGAGAAGAAAATTTTAAAAATATAAATAAGAAAAAAAGTGAAATTATCTCTATTTGCATATGGCATAATTCATTTTAGAAGACCCCAAAATTTCAAAGAACAGATTTATAGAACTAGTTAACAAATTCAGCAGTTTTGGAATAAAGAATAAATCTAAAAAAAAAAAAATCAGTAGCTTTTTTGTCTGTCAATCATGAATTCACTGAAAAAAATCCAGAAAAAAAAAATCCATTCACAATAATCTTCAAAACAATGAAATACCTAGAAGTAAATCTAAGAAGGTAAAAGACCTTTACAATTACAATTATAAAACATTAAAGAAATAAATTAAACATCTTGGAAAAATAAAAAGATCTCCTATGCTCTTGGATAGGCAGAATAAATATTATCAAAATGACCACTCTACCAAAAGTGATCTGTAGATTCAATGCAAACCCTATTAAAATATCAGTATAATCTTTCACAGAGCAAAAAGAATCAGTATCAAATTGCTAAAGCAATCCTCAGCAATAAGAAGCATGCAGGAGGCATTAAAATATGCAACTTCAAATTACTACAGAGTTATAGTAATAGACCAATGGAATAGAAGATTACAGAAACAAACCCATACACTCATAGCAAATTGATTTTCAAAAATGGTGCCAAAAACATTGTTAGAGAAAAAAACAGCGTTTTCAACAAATGGTGTTAGGCAAATTGGTTATCCATTTGTAGGAAAATGGACTTAAATTCCTACCTCTTATCTTGTACAAGATTAACTAAAAATGGATCAACAACCTGAAAATTAGAGTTTGAAATTAGTAGAGAAATGTGTAGGTCCATCTCTCCACCATATAGGCACAAATAGAAACTTCTTTAATGAGACAGCCAAAATACAGGAATTTAAAATGAGAATTAATAAGAAATGTGATTTTATTCAAATATTTTTGTTTTTCCCAAGTAATAGAATATTATTAACAAATTATAAGATAAAATTGTCTTGAATTACATAAAACATTACTGATTTCATTTTTAATCAAGATGTACATATTTAAGCAAAGAGATTTTATTTTATAATTGAACTCTTAAAGATTATAAAGATTCAATTACCTGATCCTAACAATGTTGTAATGATAGGTTCTCTTGATATTTTTGAGTAATAAGGAGTAAATTAGTAATACATTTTCAGAAAGCAACAGGGTAGTACATATACAGGTCTTTATAAATAGTCACATTCACAAAGAAATCCCTTCTAGAAGAGATTAGAGATAGAGCAAAAAGACATTTAGAGATACAGATTTATAGCATACATTCTAAAAACAAAAATTGATGACAATTAATTAGATAACAATAGGGAAATTGTTATATAAACATATAGAATTTTATAATATACAAACAATATATTTTTGCAAATATTTATTTTTTATTTTTTATTTAATATCTTTTTATTGGTGCACTGTAGTCAAACATCTCAATGGAATATAAGACTTGTGAGGATATACAAGCACACATCATCCAATTAGCCTTTATCCAATCCTTATTCCATTCCCTCCCCCTTTCTTGATCCCATGCTTTATTTAGTGATTAACTTTGAAATATTTAAGTACATCATATGCTTTAAAGAGATTCCATCTTTCCTCATCCCATCTCCTCTGATAGGTCACCTTAATTGCTCCTCCATAAGGCTCTTTCTTCAACTAGATTTCCTCCTATTACCCATTTCTTCCTAGTTTTTGCATATTAGGGAAAGCATCTGATTTTTTATTTTCTGTGATATTTCTCTGTGTATGTCGCATTGTAGGTTCTGATCCCACTCTTGAAGGCCCTAGCACCGGCCTGGCCACCCAGCAGACTCTGATCCCGACCTTGCTGACCCAAACAGTGGCCTTGCCACATGGCAGCCTCCAATCCTGGCCTCGGAGACCCCAGCATTGGCCTTGCCTTGCGGCAGGCTCCGATCCTGGCCTTGCTGACCCCCTGCACCAGCCTAACCCCTAAGAAGGCTCCCATCCTGGCCTTGGAAGCCCTAGCACTGGGCTTGCCTTATGGTAGGCTCAGATCCTGGCCTTGCTGGCCCCAGCACCAGCCTCACCCCTCAGCAGGCTCTGATCCTGGCCTCAGCACCAGCCTTGCTTCATGGCAGGCTCCTATCCTGGCCTTGAAGGCCCAGGTACCGGCCTTGCTTTAAGGCAGGCTCCTATTCTGGCCTCACTGGCCCCAGCACAGGCCTCACCACATGGCAGGCGTTGATCACAGCCTCACTGGCCCCAGCACTGGCCTTGCCTTGCGGCAGGCTCCTATCCTGGCCTCAGAGGCCCCGTACCAGCCTTGCTGTGGATTGGGCTCTGGTCTCTGTCACTATGAGCAGGTCATCTACAGATGTTCCCTGTTTTCTTCCTTTTTTTTTTTTTTTTTTTTTTGGTGGTACTGGGGTTCCTAGAAACGCTTCTATCTCTAGGCTATACTCCTGGAGACCAAATATATATATATATATATATATATATATATATATATATATTTTTTTTTTTTTTTTTTTTTTTTTTTTTTTCTTAAACAGGGTCTCTTAAGCCAGCAAGGCTGGCTTCAAACCTGCATGACCCTCCTGTCTTTACCTTCCAAGCATGGGGATTACAAGAGTGTGCCACCATGCCCAGTGTTCTTCCATTTGTTTCTTTTTTCTTTTTTTTTTTTAATATGAGAAAGCCATACATATCTTTTGCCAAAAGTTGGGACCCCAAATACCTAGTGGCAATAATTTTGTCTTCCCTCCAAAGGCAGAGGTCCACAGCTTCACTTTGGGGAGCAGGCTCTGCTGCTCCATGTGCACCCTGGCCTCCTGCTCTGCTCAGAGGAGCGTGGTGGCCATGAGGGCTGATGTTTCTCAGAACATGCAGTGTGGAGCCCATCCCAGCTATGTGGGGCTCCCTCTGATACCCCCAAAGCCTTTTACCACTTAGCATGTTGTCCAGAATTCTCGAGCATGTGTGGCAGGAGCAGTCTCCTTTTGGGGAGATTTCCTCAAGGTGGATTGGACTGGATCTGTCTGCCCCTCCACATACTGGTCACTACCACCACCACTGCCACCACTGCCATCTCGGTTCTCTCCTGAACACCTTTCCCACACAGTATGTTTTCCAGAATTCCTGAGCATGTGTGGCAGTAGCAGTCTACTTTGAGGACATTTTTTTTTTTTAATTTTTAAGGTGTATCGGATTGGATCTCTGCCTCTACCAAATATTGACCACTGCTGTCACTGCTATGGACATCTTGATCCTCTTCCAAGCACCTTATTCATACAGCATGTTGTCCCAAATTCCCGAGCATGTGCAGTGGTAGCATTCTACCTTTGGGGTGATTTCTTCAAAAGATCAAGGTAGATTGAATAAGATCTCTGCCTTTTCTGAATACTGGCTGCTGCCATTGCCACTGCCTCCACCATTTCAATTCTTTCCCAAACAATTTTCCCACATAGCATGTTATCCAGAATTCCTCAGCACGTGCAGCGGTAGCATTCTATCTTTGGGGTGATTTCTTCAAAAGATCAAGGTGGATTGGTTCAGATCTGGGCCTCTCCCAAATACTGGCCTCCACTGCCGCCGCCTTCCTCCTGGTTCTCTGCTGAGCTCCTTCCTTACATGGTATGATGTCCAGAATTCTTAAGCGTGTGCAGCAGGAGCAGTCCCCTTTCGCAGATATTTTTTTTTCTAAAAGTTAAAGGTGGATTGGATAGGATTTGCCTGCATCTCCGAATTTCTAGCTGTAGCTGCCACTATCTTGTCCCCTCTTCAATATTTTTTAATAAGAGAAGACAGTATGTGTGTTTTGAAGAGGTTGTGAGATCCAGCACTCAGCATCAATGAATTTTATCTCCCCTCCAAGAGCAGAGGCCACAGCCTCACAGCGTAGAGCAGGATGTGCTGTTCCTAGCACGTTGTGGCCCCCAGTGCAGCATAGAGGAGGGTGGCGACCACGTGCGCTAAGCTTGCTGGGATGCATGGCTGGGCTTCCTGCCTGGCATTGGTGGGTTCCCTCTACCACTCCCGGATCATTTTCCTTACGAGGTGTGTTGTTAAGAGTCTCCAGCATGTGCAGCTAAAGCAGTCTTTTCTCTAATCTCTTCTGGGATGTTCTTCCAAAAATCACTTTTCTTGAGTGGCAGGCGCCTCCTTGTCATCTTGCTTCTAATTCTGCCATTATCCACTCTCTCTCCTGTATTCTAGATAGGAAGTCATGGCTGGAAATGTCTTCTTAAGTTGTCCCAATCAGATATTAAACCAAAATCCTGTCTAGGGCTTCTCTGAGGAAGGCATGTCCTTTATGGCACCTGCAGTCGCCACTGCAACTGCGGCCACCGCCATCTTCCCTTCCGGCACCAAAATGAACATTTAAATCTGTAAATGTTCAAGATATAATGTTAAGCTGAAAAAGTCAATTAAATTAATAGCTTCTATGCAGCAAAGGAAATCAAGAGCCTCAGTAGAGAGGCCACAGAGAAGACTTTTGACAATTTCTTCTCTGATAAAGTATTTATATCTAGAATATATAAAGAACATAGGAAATTCACTTCTAAAAGAAATAAATAGCCAAATAAAACAATGGGCAAGAAATTAGCTAAATAGACACTTTACAAAAGAAAAAATACAGGTGGCCAATAAATATACAGGAAAATGTTTAGTTTTTTTTTTTTCAATACTATGGATGGAAATCAGGGTCTTTGTTCCTCCAAGCTACACCCCTAGTCCTAATTTTTAGTCTTTTTATTTTTTGAAACAGGATCTCACTTATTTGCAAAGGGCCTCACTAAGCAGCTGAGACTGTCCACACACTGTGATCCTCCTGTCTCAGCCTCCTGAATCCTGAGATTAAAAGTATTCCACCACGTCCAGCGCTTAGTGTAGTTTTGACTTTCATTTTTTAACAATATTTTTTTCTGAGGATTATAAGTGACACTATTAATGAATTCTGGTACATTCATACACTAACACTATTATGAGCCTTTTGATAAAGTTATGTGATTTATATCAATTATTTTCATCTAAAACTTGAAGTTATAGAAGGATAATTCAATTTTGTGTTTATTTGAATCCTATTATAAAAATTTGTTACTTCACAGCCATAATTAGTCAAACATATGAATTTAAGTCAATAATTCTTACTTATATTGGATTATGTTGCTTAAAACAGATTTGTATTTTAAAATGTAATTATGATACAGCATGGGATCATTTCAATTAATGAAATAATTTGTAATATAACTAAAAGAAAGATCATGTTTAACTGTTACTAGTTTTAAAATTTACCTTTCAGATGTATGTGGAAAATCAGGTTTATGTCTATGAATTAAGGTACATTTATTTCTGGGGTAAAATGTTGTATTAGGATTATAATGGATTGTTGAGTAAATTAGGGTATGTTATGGTTTAAATATTGACATTAATAAACTATTCTAAAATAGTTTGCAACTTAAAATTCCTTATTAGCAAGAACTAGGAGGAAAGGGGTAACAGGAGGAGGTTGAGTAGTAGAAAGGGCCTTATTGAGGAGCAATTAGGGTGACCAATCAGAGGGGAAGGGATGGGGGAGGATGGAATCTCTTTAAAACTCATGAGGTGCATAAACAATTATATCAAATATAATCACCAATTAAGCAGGGGATCAAGGGAGGGAGAGGGAATGGGATGGGGATTGAATGAGGGCTTATTGGATGATATGTGCTTGTATATCCTCTCAAGTCTTGTATTCCAAAGTGATGTATGATTACAAAAATAAATAAATAAATAAATAATTGTCACAAAAATACATATATATAAAATTTATTTTATTTAGAAATATGTAACTATGACTTAGATATCAAGACTTTAAGTCTTAAAAAGTGTTATATTGGATAACATTAAAAAGTGTTATATTGGATAACATTTAAAAATGTATAATAACAATACACTTCTTTAAACATGTTATTTTAAAAATAAATATATTCTATGTGATCAGGCAAATTACCTAACTCAGTCTGATAATTTAAATAAAGTTCAATTAAGCTTACAGTTTTCTTCTTAAAAATGTCTTAGCTAAGATAGAAAAATTCAATTTAAAATATTAGAAAAATATTTTAAAATCCATTCCCATGGATATGCATGGTTACATGTCAGGGCATTATTTCTGTTTTTGTTCCTTCTTTTATGGTAGAAATATTCATTTCTTCCATAATGAACTATAGACCATTATGATTTAAATATGAATTTTATTATAGTGCTATAACTGTAACGAAAGGTAAAATATCATTAAATAAAGAATTGGATAAATGGTCATATAATCTCTCAGTGAGACATAAAGATTCGCTTCAAATTTGTATAGAAGCAAACATCAGCTATTTTCACCTTGATTAAACAACTGAGAATAAAAATTTTCAGTTAATTATTATCTCAGGATTTTTTCCTGTGCTATAATTCCTAATAAGGAAATTAAAGATAAAATTATAAAACCATTTGAAAGATTTCAGGACATTTTATTTTAATCAGTGATGTGTACAATTGCTATTGGAAAAAAAAAAAGAGAACTGAAAAAGCTCACAAACAAAAAAACCAAAGAAACAGACAAGGTCACACAGATGAACAGAAATAGCGATGAAGACAAAAGTGAAACAAGTCATCACAGCGTTTAGAGGATGCTCTGAGTTTTTTTTTTTTTTTTTAACTGTCAGAAGCTGTCCTTGAAGGGAAAACAAAGTTGGGTTTTCCAAAAGTACACAATAATGACTCTTCTAGGGGGAAAAATCAAAATTCAGGTAAGAAGGCAGACTTTATTGCCGGGAAATAATCATAGTTAAATATCAGCATTTTAAAACTATTCAGTATGGTTCTATTTTCAAGTCTCCTAGTCTGATTTTCTGAACTTCTGTGTTATACTGGAATTATGAATCAACATTACCGTTTACTGAACTCCCTACTGCTTTGGGCAAAGATCTATTGCCAAGGCTTTGACTTTTATTTTCTTTCTGCCTGGGTAACTTCTGGCTGTCTCCTTCTGCTCAAAAGCAGGTGAATAACTCCAGGTATCAACCTCAGATGGAGTCAGAGCACCAGCGGTAGGCAGGGTGACTTGAAGGTTCAGACTCCTTCAAGGCCGGGTGTTGGATCGTGTTCAGCCGAGCTCTGGACAGTTGAGAATATATATCCTGCCACATCTCACTGCTCACTTAATTTCTCTTCTTTGGCTGCCACTGCTTATAGTGTCCTGTGTCAACGAGTCTCAGAACCGCTCAGTTTTTATGGATGAGAAATAACCACCAGTATGTGATAATGGGCCAAGCACTTTATATCTAGCTTTGAAAGTGTGATCGCCAAGGCCATTGGAGGAACACAGAGTCAGCACCACATCACGCAAGATACCAGATCATTCCTGAGTTCACACAGCAATGTGGTGCTTGGATTGCAATTTGAAGTTCAGCTGGCCTGACCATGTCTACATTGTTTTACACGTCGCTTGTCCGCAGTTACTATTATTTCTCTGCTACATGGTGAACACACACACACACACACACACACACACACACACACACACACACACACACACACAAATACACATGCATGTACCCCCAATCTCAACATGATTGCCAACAAATGAGTTTCTTATTTTATGTTTCTAAATCTGTAACTTGCTTATTGAATCCATAAATGTATTTTTAGATTTTACTATAATCTTAAAAATTTTCATAATTTTTTGTAGAGTTTGGATATACCCTAATTGTATCAGTCATTACTACAATAGCAAATTTTACACATAACTAAATAAGTTATTATGGTATGCTGTAATTTGGGTGGAAAATTGATGGAATATAACTAATTTATATTGTTTTAAGTTCCTGTGTATACTCATTTATCTTTCTTTTATGTTCTCTTAATAAATACTATTTATTACTCATTTTTTAACTTTAACAGTAATACTAGCCTATTATAAAAATATTTAAAATAATAAAAGTAAAAGAAAAGCAATTAAGTATTAGAAATAATGTCAAAACCAGGTAATCACTATGAATATATATTTCTAGAGTTTTGAAATGGATAGAATTTGCAATTCTACCAATAGTACTACAAGTAATAGTACTTTCATACCACATGCATTTTCATGTATATTTACAGGATTTAACTTTTTAGTGAGATTAAATATATGAAATGCATAATATTTTGTTTCCAGTCTGAGATTATATTGCATACAAAATTCAGTACTTTTTTTGTATGTGGTACTCCGGATTGAACCCAGAGCCCTATTATTATTATTATTTTTAAACAAAGTCTCACTGAGTTAAAAAGGACCTAAGTAGCTGAGGCTGTCCGCAAACCACGATTTTCCTGTCTTAGCCTCCCAAATGCTGGGATTACAAGAGTGTGCTACCAGGCATGGCTAAAATTCTGTACTCTTAAAAATTAAAAAAGTAAAATTTGTCCTATTTATTAAGATTATGTAAAAATATTATCATTTTTATTGGCTTCATAATAGTGAAACTGTGTGGCACTTCATTCTATTTTCATAATCATTAAATCAATTCTTTCTTTTGCTATACTTTAACTTATCATATTTTCTCTACAATGATTATTTCTGCAATAAATATTTATTGAATAGCACTGAAAATGTTTTCATTTATTTTTAAAGTTTTAAAAATGTAATTTCTTGATTAAAAGACTCTTTTAAAGATTTCAAAAACATTCTTTGTAAAATGTTCAAGCTGTGTTCAAGAAATGGTAGATTATTGCAGAGTGCTGAAAACCTCAAGCTTTCCCCTCAGGGAGTCAGAAACAAAATTAATAATTGTTTCATATATCATCAGCCACAATTTTACTTTTTAAAAGGCTTTAGTTATATTTTTCAAGTTTTTGTGTTGTTATCCAAAAGTTCATTCGATTTATTTCTATTTATTCAATGTATTTTCTATAGTTGGCTAGGTATGTTGGTGTACACCTGTAATCTCATTTCTTGAGAAGCAGATAATTTCTGAGACCAGTCTCAGAAATTTAGCAAGAACCCCATTAACTTAGCAAAACCCTTTTTCAAGATAAATAACAATAATAAATAAATAAATAAATAAATAAATAAATAAATAAATAAATAAATGTACCAGGGATTAGCTCACAAGTAGAATGCTATTGGGTTTAATCCCAGTATCAAAAATATAAAAAAAAAATACTGTGCAGTCAGATGATTGACTAATTAATTGAGCACACAAGTTTAATATGCTTATATTAGTTATAAGTTAGTTGCTTTTTGATCCTGCTATAACTGAAGTATTCCTTATAAGTTACTTGATTTTTTCATTTTTGGTTTATATTCATCATTAAGAATACTATTGAAATATTTTAATTTTTTACAGTAGACAGTTCATTTTTATATTTAAATATAATACTGAATATTTTCTTGTCACAAATGCAAGTTAATCATTACATTATCATATTTTATTTAAAGTAAAAATTGCATGTTCTTGTATATATATATATATATATATATATATATATATATATATATATTTTTTTTTTTTTTTTTTTTTTTTTTTGGTGGTACTGGGTTCCTGGAAGCCCTTCTATCTCGGGGCTACACTCCCAGACCTATTTTTACATTTTTCATTTTGGAAACAGGGTCTCCTAAGCCAGCGCGCGGCTGGCTTCGAACCTGCGCGATCCTCCTGTCTCCGCCTCCCAAGCGCGGGGATTACAAGCGTGCGCCACCACGCCCGGCTGTTCTTGTATATTTAATTACCCTCATAATGCAAATTTTTATTGATATATTCTGGTACTTTAATTCATTAATACCAAAATAAAAGGTTTTCTTACAAAATACATATATTTTCAATTATGTATTTCTGGTTACTATATTTTATAGGATAATAATCAGTGGTTTAAAGTATTTATGATGTTTAACTGATATTATTTCTCATCCCACGTTTTTACACTACCTACAATTTTGTTTAAAATTTCAGCCTACAGAGAAGTTGTCTCTTACAGCTATTACATTTTGTCACATTTACACTGTGTTTCTCTCTCTGCAGGTGTTTCTTACACTAGTTGAGAGTAAGCCATTGCTTCTTTTCTAAATTTCTTGACAAATATTTTTTTCAGAAAATGGTATTACCTGACATAACCTTAATAGTATTATCATGTTTCAGTAAATGTAACATTATTGAGTGGTACAATATAATAACCAATATTTAAATTCCACTGATAATCCCAATAATATCTTTCATAACTCTGAAGTGTTTATTGCTTAGGCTTGTTCAAGGTAGTAATTTAGAATCATGGATATTTTTGCACATTTTGATAATTTATTCATTTTGTTACTTAAATCATCTCAACATAACCTAATGAGGCACACTTTGATTGAAACCTATGATCTTTGGACAAGTTTACATTAAGTGTGTAAGTACTTTATTTCTTCTTGAAATAAAAAATATTACAGGATCCTCTTGACATTCTCTCTCTCAGTCATGATTCAACTTTTTCTCTAAGGAGCCGGAGAAACTTTCAATCCATTGGAAATTTGTGCTCTGCATTTTTAGTCCCATTCTTGGGACATTTTTAGGGCTATATCTTGTTTTTTTAATGATTTTATTGTGATTATTTAAAATTCAATCTAATGAGCTTGTATCTTTCCTTCCTCAATTCCATAATTTTATCTTCTTTCTACCACAGTAAAAATGTGATTACTAAAAGTATCAATATACTTAATCACTACTTAGATTTATAGTATGCACAACACTGATTCACAATTATAGGACCAATGCCTCTGCCAAAAATAAATGTACTGGATAAAGTTCAAATTACTTTGTAGAAGTTTTTGTTTTGCTTTTTATTGCTGTTGTTTTCCATTTTGTATTTATATTCTGATCATTCTCTAAGAACATATTTTCAACTTTATATAACTTCAATTTGTTTCCTTTCACAGACATCTTAAATATTTTTTTTTATTTCTTGAGTTTTTAACAAAGCTCAAATGTGTTGTGGTACAATAGACATAAAATACAATGAATCATTTTAAGGATACATATTGATGAGGGACTTGTTTTGTTTTGTCAGGAGTTGCTCTTCTTCTTTGGTTGTGTATCACTTTATTATTTTGACAAGTAAAATTTTATATATTTACTGTACACAGCACATTGTTTTAAAGTATATATACATTGAATATTAGTTCAATCAAAGAAATTAACATATGCATTCCTCATTTAATCATATTTTGTGGTGAGAATACTTGAAATTACTAAGGGCTCTTAGTAATTTTCATAATATATTTTATTCAATATAGTCACTATGTTATACAATAGATCTCTTGAAATTATTCCTTTTATCTAAATGTTGTATGTTTCACCAGTGTTTCTTAAACCCCACCTTTACCCATAGCCCAAAATAACTACTTTTTTACTGAATTCAACTTTTTTATGTTTCACATGTAATTAAGATTACACAATATTTGTCTTTCTGTGCCTGGCTTATTTCACTTAACATGTCATTCAGACTTATCTATGTTGTTATAAATGACAGAATTTTGGGGGCATGGTGACACACACCTGTAACTCCAGTGTTTGGAAGGCTGAGAAAGGAGAATCATAGGTTTTTGGTCATCCTCAGCAACCTCATGAGGCTTAGTGAAACCCTGTTTCGAAGTAAAAAGTAAAATAGGGCTGGGGGATAGTTCAGAGGTAGGATGTCTCTGGGTTTAAACCTCAATAACACAAAATGGATGATTGAATGAATGAATGAATTTCAGGGCAAGACCATGTTCCATATTCCACATACCACGTTCTCTTTATGGATGAACCTGTATGTTGATTCCATGCCTTAGCTATTGTGAATAATACTGCAGTTAATGAGAGTACAGATACAAATTTGCCATACTGATTTAGTTTCTTTTGGATATATACCCATTAAGGCCATTGTTGGATCAGACTGATGAGATTATTCAAATGCATATACTCATGTAAACAACCATCAATGTAAAAAACTATCAATACAATTAAGATACAGGATTTTATATCCTAAAAGTTACCACCTCTCCCTTTTTTAGTTTCCCAAGCCTAGGCACATATCTGCACATAATTTGTTTTCTGTTTCCTGTAATCTGTGTTCATTCTCCACAGATGAATTTTCTGTGTTCAGAATATTAGTTAAATAGATTAATACAAAATTTGTAATGTGTGACTGGCCTTTGTCTCATTTATTGTTAGGTTTTATCATTGTTGCATAGATCATTAATTTGTTTTTATTGTTAAATATAACTCCAATAGAAGTATGTGTCAATTTTAATTTGAATTTTAGGCTATTATGCATAAATTAGTTCTAAGTATTTATAAACAATTATTTTCTGAACACATTTTAATCTTAGTAATGTAATAGGAGTAGAAAACTGCATAATACAGTAAGAATATGTCAACTATAAAAGAAAACATAAAGTTATTAATCAAAATGTGTTCTGGGACCAACTAATTACTTTGTGAAGACCAATGCAAAATGAAAAATTTGTCTTGCTAGTTCAAAAATTATTAAAAATGCTTAAAACAGAGTTATAAGCTAAACATAGGACTCTTAAGAACAGAGCCTTCTGCAACTGCACAGAATGCATGCCCACCAAGCCAGGTCTAGTATACATCTCTGTTACGGCACAACTAGCAATGAAGTAAAGGCCCATTGATCCACATACTGGTCTTAATTTGATAATGTTTCTTTCTTTAGTTTTGACTATCCTTGGGATAGGAAGTAGTATCATATTGTAGCAAATATTTTCATTTTCCTAAAGAAAGAAGATAACAACTTATAGTCATTTGCATATACACTATGAAGCAAGAGTTAGTTCTGATTCATTGCCTTTTTTAACTGACTTTTTTTATTATTATAATAGGTATATATATATATATATATATATATATATATATATATAAAATATGGACACAAATCTTTGTAAAATACATTTATTGGATTTATTAATTTGCATTATGTGGGTTTATCTTCAATCTTCTGTATGGTTTCTTTTGAAAATCAAACTCCTTTTGCTGTGTTTTGTTCATTTTTCACAATAAATTCCAATTTGTTTTTTTTTCTATTTTGATTAATAGTTTTTATTTAATATTGATTAACATGACTCAAAGTTATATATGTATACATTTTCTTCTAGAACTTTTCTCTAACATTAAATGTCTATAACACATGTTTATCCACTTTTGGTATATTATAATCCTTGATTAATATTTTTTATATTCTACACTACATTTATATCACAGTATCATAGAAATATCCTGTAAAACTATTTTCCCTCAATGTTTTATCTTGGTACTATTCTCAGAACAACTGACTATATGTATACACTACTCCTTGGCTCTGCATTGTTTCTGTTTGTTCTATGTGTTTGATCTTGGAAATATTCTACATTTTAGAATGCATATTGCAAGTAAGTTTGGAAATTAAAGCTTTTCAAGTAATGAAGTATTCCAACTTAGTTTCTTTTCAAAATTATCCTGTCAATTTGTAGGTAAATTTTGTGCAAATAATTTTAGAATCTGCTTGCCAATTCTATAAAGAGCCCAATACAGGTTATAATGTGATATATATTAAATCTATAAATTAATTTATCTAGTAAATAATAAACTTTTCCACACTATGAACATTTAATATTTCTATAAGTGTATTTTTAAAAAATTTATCTGATTGTTTTATAGTTCTAAGTACACATTTTGAAAGTGTTTTGTTCCATTTATCACAAATTATTTAATGTTTTGTGGACACTAGCATAAAAATTATATCATGGTTTTACTTATGTTGCTGGCATATAAAAATATAAGTATTAAAAGAAGCTATCTTGAATTTTATAACAATATAAAATTCAGTTATTTGTTTTACCAATTTTAATTTTCCTTGGGATTGTTTATGCATTCAATCATACATCAAAAATACTAAAATTTTAATTTTTATATGCCTTAGAATAACTTTCTGATCTTATTGCATTGGCTAGTGCATAAAGTTAAACTGAAATGATGAGGCTGATTGTTTCCAGTCTTTCACATTAAAGTATAATGCTTTTAGATGTGTGTACTTTTGTTTGGTTTTGTTTTTGTAGATGCCAAGTAACACAAAGTGCTCCTGTCTATTCATAGTTTTCTGAGTTTTTACTATACCATACAATTCCCACCAATGGTAAATTACAATGTAAAACCAAAGGAAAGAAATTCAAAAGCTAATGCAGCTGAGTAATATAGGGGAAATTTTAAACAGATTTGCAATGAAATTTGATTACCCCAGCTTAAGTAGGTGCTTCTGTGAAGCAGAGTTCAGAAAATCTGTTTTTTTTTTTTTAATAAATGACCATACAGTATTTTGCATTTTGGGGGTATATATTTTTCCTGTATTAAATTTTCTGTCTTCTTTCTGCTTGTTAGTGTTTGCTTCCCACCAAGATTCCTTAAAATATGAAACAAAACTTATCTCACATACCTTCAAAAATCAACTTTAGGCTATATTTGTTCTTGGAACCTGAGTTTGTTGCACTTTTCCATAGAGATAAATAATAAAAATTTTCCTCAGGCCAACAATAATCAATAAGATGAAAATGTGGAAGCTCGAGGACCTCTTTGGCAGCATATAGTGTTGCAACACAATACATTTCTCCCCAAACTTAGTGGTATAAAACAACCATTTTTCTATGCTCATGGATTCTGTGGTCTGAAGTTCAGAAAGGGCATATGAAAGAAGACTTTTTATTATCCCCATAATATCTCAGATCTGAACATTTGGAAGTAATGCAATGACTGAGTTCTAGAATGATCTGCAGGTGTCTTAACTAATATGCCTGGCATATGAGCT
This sequence comes from Muscardinus avellanarius, assembly GCF_963383645.1. Classification (NCBI taxonomy): domain Eukaryota; kingdom Metazoa; phylum Chordata; class Mammalia; order Rodentia; family Gliridae; genus Muscardinus; species Muscardinus avellanarius. The sequence goes on from NC_137794.1 coordinate 93,805,197, forward strand.
GGGTTGACATAAAAGTTTGGCTCAGCTCAAAATATTGAGTACCAATATGGACATAGCCAATCCATGGGTACAGTCTTTCCTCACATCACAATGGTCTTAGCATAATCAGATTTCTAAAATTGTAGCTTGGGTGCCAAAAGTGAGTTTTCCAAATATAAAATAGAAGATGCAATTCACTATATAGCCTAGACCCATAAGTCACACAGTCATTTCTGTTGCTTGTAATCAGTTATACTTGATACAAGCAGCTTCAAAATAACATGACATAGATCTCATCTTTCAGTGGAAAAGTGGCCAGCCCTACCAGCCAAGAATCTGAAGTAAAATAGACCTCCATAGAAAGAGGTAAAATTTGAGGATTGATCCTAACAATGGAATGTATGCCCTGAACTCTTGGTTTCAGGAAAAGAAAGATGACATTGACAATGATAATATGGCATATTCCTTTTATGTTATGGAACTTTTCAAATATACCAAAAAGCTGAGAGAGTTCTACAGTGCACATTTGAATTTTCCTATCTTAATTTGACATTTAGTATTTTACTACATTGGGTTTATAAAATATTTATCCATCTAAAAATAGAATTTGCAATTATTTTTATAATTTTATTGATGTATTATAGTCTCACATCATAATATACTTCATAGTGATAGTAGCTATTATTTATCTACCACAATCAAGTCTTTGGACACAAATTATTTATATTCTATCATATGCAAAATACTGTCTTCTAAAATCTTACAAAATTTGCATTTTATTTTGGCTTCAGATTTAGAATGAATGTATAAGATACTGTCAATCAACTCTGTATGCAGATGAGTTTCCACTAGTACAGTGTTAAGCTGCAGATTATCTTTATCTGAAAATCAGTTTATAAAGGAAACAAAATGTATGCCACCGCTCCATATACTAGGTTGAGACAGGCAAAGGGTTCCTCTGATCAAATCACCTATTTCAATGGTGGAAATATAGGAGGCACATAACCATTGCTAATCCACAGTGCTTTAGAATTGCTTGATTTTGCCTTTGGAGTTTGTGATTACTCCATTTTAGTCACTCTTGCATTTTCTACATAATGGTCTGTGGTTGCAGCAAAATTCCTTGATAAGTATTGTACTGATAGAAAGGCACTAGCATGGCAGAGAAGTCCAGCAACACTTCCACTCTAGAAATGAGACTGACATAAGACAGAGAACCGGACTCTAATGGCATCATATATCATAGGACCCTAACAAATTTAGGTTAAGTAAGGGGTAGAAAAAAGGATTTATTTTAGTCAAGGCAGAAAGAGTTATTATATTGTTTTAGAAAACAGGAATGGAAACCAACGAGGCCTGGAAAGTAGAAAGAAATAATCAATAAAATATAACACCCCTAAAAACAAATACAAAAATAGTATTAATTTATCCAATACAAAATAAAGGATTAAAGAACAGAAGGTTAAAGACCACAATTCCAATTCAAGACACTGTTTCCCACTTTCCGATGTTAAGTGAGTCTTTGATCCAAAATCCATTGCTAAAGATCAAAATGTCGAAGCATCTTGACAGCAATATATAAAAGAATTCTCTATTTCTTCCTCAAAGGGCCATGTGACAATTTGCCTGTGCAGCTACTGGTTGGAGAAGAAGAAGTACACAATCATATTTTAGGATTTAATAGGAACAGGGTCCAAACTGTCATTGATATTCATAAAAAAGCATTTGTATTTAGAACGGGGGAACACATAACCTGATACCTAATGGGGTTCTTATCAGCTAGTAGAGTTTTATTGTCCAACTCTACCCAGAGCTAATCCTTTGTTGCTGAAGGTGTGATTACCTTTGGTCACTGAGACCATGGCTTCATTGTTTTTATGACCTGTTAATATAAAAAATTCTAATAGTGGAAAAAATCTAGACATGAATCTGCTCCACATTTCTAGCCAAGACAAAAACCAACTACATACATCACATTTTGGAAGGATGAACCAAAGTCTACATTTTCTAACTTTACCCAGAGATATAACTTTGCTATCTAGTCATTGGATATTCTGAATATATAACAAAATCATATTAATAGAACTAGTTGTATAAGTGGGTCTATTTCATTGAATGCCTTCATAAGGCACACAGACTTCAGAAAGTAGGATTTTAATCTTATAAAATTTATAAATTCCCCCACATTTTTATTGTCCATTTATGTGTGATATGTTGAAACATCAGTCTCTGTGCCCAAGTAAATCGACATTCACACATCCCACCAAGGACATATAGTATAAGCATTATATCTCTTTTGTTCTTGTAGTCAATGCATCCCATACCTAAGTACTATGTCAGGTACATGAGTGGCTGCCAGTTTTATTTAAAACCCAGAATAGGAAAGGGCTCAAGTTGCTCAGGAAAATCGTTCTGTCTCTTATACCATTCAATCTATCAAACCTTAGAGGTTAAACCCTAAAACTATATAAGCTAGAAAATTAGAGTTTATGTAAGTTTCAGTAGAGATATGACTTAGACATCTAGTGTTCTCGAGCTAGGCTATGTCATATGCAAGATACAAATAATTTTCACTAAGTGTAATAACACACATTAGGTTTATGTTATTTCTTTTGCTTTGGGACTTTAGCCAGATCACTCTACAAGAAGTTATGTATTCAGTTGTGTTTGATTTATTAGCATGAGATAACAATACAATCATGCTAAGGATTTCAGAAGAGGTGAGGCAATGATCATTTGACCATGAGATAAACTAGTTCTCTCACATATCCCCATATCTAGAAACTGTCTGCTTGAAAAGGTGATAGGACAAATTCTCAAAAGCATAGCTTGGAGATTATACCATTGGAAGAGAGGGCATCATCCTCTTTGCATGACATAGACTATAAATTTAAAAAAAATTACATGGGGCTATATCCACTGTAGTAAAATATCTGAGGTCAGGATCAAGAAATATAATTTTTTGCACTTAATGTCTCTCCCACCAAATTGATTGAGGAGTTATGTTTACTTTTCCTCTTGGATTTGCAGTTTCAGAGTCTTTTATCTTAAAGGGAAAGTCTTCACTCAAGGCATATAGAAAGATAACTGGGGATTTCAAGTTGTCTGCATTGTGGTATCATTTATGAAGCAGATTGTCCCAGTTTTGAGTAGACAATACATAGGTATTGATCTTCCAAATGTACTGGGACAGAAAACATTTAAATTCATTTTAAATGGTCAATATTTTGCATTTCAAATTTTGCACCATAAATATATTATTTCCTACTCTCCTTTATGATATAGTTTATTATAGAGTTTTAAACATGTTTCAGGACTGAACACTAGTGTACTCTATCAATAAATTAAAACTCAGTGGACTGGTTGGACAAGAAATGGAAAACACACTTGAGGACTTGGAAATTCACATAAACTATAGAAATAGAGAAATTAACTCCCAAACTATTCATCATATCAGTGAATGTTTAGGTTTCCAATCAGCTAGAATATGCTATGATTTCTCCTTCATTGTACGCACAATTTATTTTTGTATGTCTAACCACAATGAAGAAAGCATAAACCTAGATAGACAGGATTCTTCAAGGCAGGATATTTCAAACCTATAAATATCACTCTGATTTATACGTCAGGTGCTTTTAGTGATTGTCAATACTTATTTGGCATAGTTAGAAGAAGAGTTATGAACAAATTCAGACAGTACTACAAGTATCACATGTGATCTGTCTGGCAAACCTAGTGCTATTAGAGGCATCAATAGCAATAAAACAAGCCTTGAGAAACTTGTGCCAGCTTCCAGTTAACAAGAAAGATCTGTAGAGTTCCTGAGTATAACCTGGTGACCTGGACATCTGCAAGACAGAGTTTTGAAAAACACTTATGTATATATACATGATATATCCTTGAGTTCATTTCAGTATAATAGTACAAAAAATGATTCAGGTATTATGGTGCATATCTATAATGCCAGTGGATGGTGCATGACATAGGAGGACTGCAGGTTCAAGTCTGGCCTCATCATTTTATCAAGGTCCTTCCTCCAAAACTTAGTGAGATCCTGATTCAAAATTAAAGTAGGGTTTGGGGGTGTAGCTCTAAGGTATAATGCTCTTAGATTCAATCTTTATATCCAATAAATTAATTAAGTAAATAGTACAAAACTAAAAAGGATATTCCTGTTGGAAACAATTAATAATACACTCATATTCTTAAAATTAATAGGTAAATTTGATTATAAGAAAGCCAAAGAGGTAATAACGTAATTTTATATTATACTTAATAGAAGGGTTCTGGGTAATAAATAAATATGAAATAATCAGTATAAAAATTTTATTTGGTACTATATATTAAAATAATGAAAACAATTGGCTAGTATTATGCTCAGGATTTCCTTGTTTGCATTTGAGATGAAAATTGATCTTTAGTTTACTTTTCTTTTTAATCATTTTTAGTGGCTTTTGGGTTATGGTAATTCTGGCCTAGTAGAATAGAAAAGTGTTCCCTTTCCTTATATTTTTTAAAGTGTTTCTAGGAGTTTTTTTAAAATCAATTCTTCATTTAAAAAAAACTGGCAGAATACATCAGTGGTATAAAAAAAGATACAGGCTAAAATGATCAGTGGACGCTAATGTTAAAACGGTCCATGGGATGTCAGTGGCAACCATGATCCATGTTAACAGTATCTGAAGAATTTTAAAAGTAGGACAACCAGGCTTTATATTTATCAGGATGAGATCTCATTGGGAATACAGCAGAGTATTTAGAATATTTCCTTGTCAAATGCACAAAACACCCTGAATTAAATCAAGTATTTAGCTTGATAGAATCATAAAGTGGCCAAAGTAACTGTAAAACCTTCAAATCTGAGCTATCTTGTAGCATTAATTACCTTTTTTCTCTAATAATTGTGTATGCAGATGTGTACAAATACACACACACACACACACACACACACACACACACATGCACAAAGATGAAGGAGGGCCTATGACAGAATACAAAAGAGACTTTGGCATAATAACCAAATGCAGTGCACTGGTGTGTGGAATTTGTATGATCTGTGAGCTTTGAGCAAATTAACTGTAGCATCATTTCTGAGACAGTGGGAGAATTTTAATATAGACTAGGTATTAGATGACATTTGTGGTTGATTGTTCATTTAGTTTGTTACGGTAATAGAAAATTTTTACTTAAAAGATCATTATCAGTAGAAAATAGAGATAAAATTATAAATGATACGACATAATTTGTTTTAGCCTATTTCCTACAAAATAAGTATATCTGACATGTGAAAGGAAGTTTGCAGAAGGTAAATTGTTGAAGCTGTGAAAATGATATAAGATCTCCATTGTGGATTTCTTGCTATTCGCAATATTTAACAATTTCTTAAACAGGAAAGGAAGTAAAATGAGGGGAAAATGATGCTAAGTTTATAGACCCATATATAAAGACAAAGATTTATTTTTCAATAAAAAACTGTAGATGTAAAATAGGCTATGTGCCTTCTAATACAAACAGTAGATTGAAAACTTACTATTTACTAATAGTAAGAAATAGATTTGTGACCATCAAACTCACAAGAATACAGGAAATGAAAAATATATTTGCTTTAAAAATAGGATTATATTTTCCAAAAGGGAGTCTTCTACAGGCAAAGAATTTATTAACATTCTTATTATGTGATATAATGGAAGAGCATCTTCTATATCCAACTCAGAGATTTCTGTATCCCACTCAGAGTTTTAAAATTGCATAATTTTTCAGGTCTCCTATCTAATACATCCCTCAGTTCAATCTTCTGTTTAACTTTATAAAGTTTGGATTTTTACTGAAATTAAGTAGATAGTGTATCTGCCTTGTTATCCAGTTCCTACTCCCACCCTTGGGTTTTCCCATCCTCCTGTCTCCTTATCTACCATCAGCAAATCCTATAAATAAGTGTCAGCAGAAACTGCAGGAGTCATTTCTCAACATCCCTGCTGATTAGGCAGAAATCAGCCTGATTCTTAAATTGTTCTTATCAAAATGAGAAAGGTCATGCAAATCACACCCCTGCTTACAAGTCTCAAGTCAGAAATTGGAAATGTGGGCAACACTCTCAGAAATGTGCAGTTTCCAAATAACTCTGTCGATTTAAATTGTGTTGAATCTCATTCTGACAAATTACTTAGTGGTTATTTAAAAAAGAAATGTTCACTTTCAGTCCCAAAGATTAGCAGTATATCTTCTCTCAGAGCAGTCCTTCCTAGCTTTTAGTTGATATACTCAGGAAGTAACTGTCCAAGTTCTTCCTATCCAGAGATCAAGGGCATTTGCACTTAGCACCTTTTTTTAAGACCTCTTTTGCTGCATTATGCCTCTTAGTTCTTTGCCTGCTGCACTAGCATCCACTTTAACCATGAAAGTGAATTATAATATACAAGCTATAGCTTTGTTTCAGCCTGTGACCTGCTCCATTATCCTGTCAATGTCCTTGTCGAGTCAATATCCTTCACAAGCAAAGAAAAATGCACAGATCTTCCCTATGCATAGATAGAACAGTGTCGGTCATGTTTGTTTAAGGAGCAGTAATTATTTTAATACATGACAGTTTCTGTCTTCTTTGAATTAACATTGCTGCTTTAAATTCTGGCATAAAGATGGTTTTATTGAAGTGGACCTTTCTTGTCATGGCCCAAGATTGCTCTATAAACAACAGAATGTATATAGCAAATTTAGTTAATGAAAAGAAATCTACAAAATAGTGCATGGTAAATGAATTTGTGAAAAACATAAGCTTTTTATATTAATCGAGCCTTTAAATATCAATAACCTAAGATAAAAAAATGTCAGCAGCATGTAGGAAGATAACCACATTGCCAGAAGGACAGAACATATTTTAGGTCTTTCTGAATGCTACTGCAGATATCTCTCATGTGTTTAAGTATTACTATGAGTCTTTGTACTGCCAGGCTAATTCTCCTTAGGCACATCTCAACTTGGAACAATATAATTGAATCAGAAAAGAACAATTGCCAATTAACACTGAGTATTATGTGATAATGCAGACAGCAAAATGCTTAAGCTAAATTTATAATCCTTCAAAATTCCTGTGCATTAAGTAGTGAATAGGTAGCCATGAGTTGTGTGTAGAATTATATAAATATGGGTATAATTATGATGATACAAGAACAATAACTACAGAGAAGAGAGTGAGAGAAGTGCTAAAATGCCACAGTAATTTATTAACATATGAGAAAGAATTTGTCTGAGCTATTAAGTGCCAATAGCAGTAAATTCCAAGGACAGTGGATCTTCAATTAATTTCCTACATAAAGCCTTTGAAGAGCCTCCAGGCTTGTTCAGATCATTAGAATTGCTTTACAGGCCCTGAACAAGAAACCCTATTTGCTGTTACTCTAAAATAAAGTTTGCAATTGAGATCCTATAATGAATATATTTCCACAAAACTCCAGAGAAAGTGGCTTTTCCCTCCAATTAGTAAATACCTCAAAATTACAAACATTGTGGAACATGTTTTTCCCTGATACAGATATTTGTGACAATATGTTTACAAACAAGTCAACAAAATTCAAATGTTTAATTTAAAAAATGTTTTTATTGTTGTTGTTTCTTTTTATTTAGGAGTATATATATATTTAAATAAAATATAGTCATTAAGATTATTATGTTGAGCCAGGCATGGTGGTGCATTCTTGTAATTCTTGTAATTCTTGTAATTCTCCCAGCATTTGGGAGGCTGAGACTGGAGGATAGTGATTCACAAACAGCTTCAGCTACTTAGTGAGTCCCTTCATAACTTAGTGAGATCCTGTTTCAAAATAAAGAATTAAAAAATAGGGCAGGGGTGTAGCTTGGAGGTTGAATGCCCTTGGGTTCCATCCCCAGACCTGCAAAATAAAAAAGAGAAAAATATGTTGTTATTACTTCAATAATTTTAGTAAATATAACATATGTATGTTAGATTTTCATAAGAGAGCACTTGTGTGGAAAATACACTAGATCTCTTTTTATAATTCTTTATGTCTAAAAATAAGGTTATGTAATAATGCAATATAAAAATATTAAATTTATATAAAATAGTTTCAGTAAAATATTTTCACATTGTCTTATCTTTATTTACATTAATACAGATTCTCATTATTGCTGTTACATTTAGATATAGAATGTTTCCAGAGAGCTCATGGGCTATGTTCAGAGTTGATGTAATTAAGTTACAAGGGTTGTGATCTCAATAGTGGGTAAAACCATTATAATAAATTAACTCGGTGGTAAACTAGGAAAATAGGTGTGGCTGGGGATGTGCCCTTAGGAACTATGCTTTTGTATTAGGATATCTTTGCTTGATTGCACTTTCTCCCTTCAAGCATCCATGATGTAAGGGCAGGGCCATTTCTCTTTCTCTCTCTCTCTCTCTCTCTCTCTCTCTCTCTCTCTCTCTCTCTCTCTCTCTCTCTCTCTCCCTCTACTTCCCACATCCTGCCCATGATAGCCTGACAGTAGCTAAAACTGAAATTTCCAAAGAACTCTGAACAATAAATCTTCTTTCCATAACCAAGATTCTGGTTTAGAGAAATATGTATACAATTTTCAGTCTCATATTTTGAAACTTCTGAAATAAAGCTTCTTAACCTTTTTAAATGTAATATTTATTCTTCAAAAATAGTACTACTAATAAACCCCTACAACTTTTATTGTCTCGTAAATTAGAATAAATGTTCCTAATCTCATTGAGATTCAGGAAAGGAAGTTTCACAAAGGATTATATATATATATATATATATATATATATATATATATATCTGAACAAGAAATGGAAAAACTTTGAATCTCATCTTCAATGAAAGTAAAATTTAATTGCTACCTTTTTGAGTAAATATCATGATACTCAAGTATTTCCCAATTAGGATTTAATTTTCAATTTGAATCCTAAGTAAGATGTCTCTCCTAAAAGAAAAGACTTAGAATTTCTTTCAATTTGATTCAGAGTAATAACAAACAGAACTTTACTCCGTCTAGCAAAAATAAATATAAGCTCTAGTAATATCAATTATTCACAAGCAGTGGACAAAGAAGCAATACAACATTCCACAGATTAGTATATAAATTTAATTATTCTTAAGAAACAGGTAAAAAAAAGTGATTCAATATAAAATTGAATCAAGCCTAAAAGTAAAGATTAAATCCTAAAATAAATTACTACTTTCTAATTTTTAGTATTATTCTCTATATTCTAAAAAATACATACAATGACCAAAACATGAAAATGGGGAAACATTTATACACAAATAATATATTTTTAAAATAATGGATATCTACTTCATTATTTGGTCTAATTTTACTATATATGTTCATTTTCACAAATTCATATAAAAATGAGGTAAAATACTTAATGGTTTACTCTTTTGGAAGTGGAATTTAGTAGCTTAAGTCAAATGGCATCATAATTATAGAATGGCTAAAGTGCTAATTAAATTATATTTAGTTCTTCTGAAAGACCTTTTACTTGTCTGTCCAGCATATTGAAGAAATAGATCAGACAACAAGATTTTCAGATGATCCTGAACACACAGAGGGTGAAATGTCTGTGAAACAGAAACATAGAAATGTCCAGAACATACTTCATGTAGGTCCAGAGATCTGGCAACACATGATGAGAAAGCTCTAGAGTGTAATATGTTACTTTCACTGGTAAACAAGAGAAGAATCATCTTCAGAAAGTAAAATGAAGGAGGAGGAAGGAAAGCTAGAAGGGTAGAAGAGAGTTAAAGGGGTTTGAAGATTACATTCTTAAGATGAGTAAGGAAGAAATTTCATCAAGAAACATGATGATCAACAACAGAGTTGAAAGCTTGTTGGATACTGATGAGTTTGGTCCTGAATTTACAATGACCTCAAAATGCCCCTTTGCATAACTTTCCCAGTCATGTGTGGCAACTCAAAGACAGAAGCGCAGGAAATAGAAGGGTTTTTGTTTATAGCTCTATAAAGGAAATTAGAGATTAAGAAGTCTATGATTGAAATCATGGGCAATAAAACTTCAACTGGATAGAGAGTGAATACACAAGAGAAATATTTTACTGAGATACAACAGAAAGATCATTGAAGAGGACCTAATTTTAAATCTAAGAATACAATGCTTGAAAACGAGAGTTGAAGAAATGGAAATTGTGGTAAGAGGTTTGAAGGATTGAATTAATAATTCTGAAAATGAACAAAGAGGAAACAGTGAGTCTCTAAAAAAGAATAAGCTTACTAATTTGCATAAAAATCTAGTATTGATCTCCTTAAGAAGAATGGGTACCATTAGAATGGTTGGACATAAGGTTAAGTAAAATCAGAAGAATGTATTTATGATCTAAGAGGCAAATATTAGCTTCTAGTAGTATGTATGTATGTATGTGTGTATGTATATATGTATATATGTATGTATGTATGTATGCATGCATTTGTTATTTATTTTGGATATTGGAAATTGAAACCAGGGGCATTCTAGCTCTGAGAGACATCCTCAGCTATTTTTAAAATTTTTGAAACAAGGTCTTGCTAAGTTTCTGAGGGCCTCACTAAGTTGCTGAAGCTGGCCTCAAACCTGAAATTCTCCTGTCTTAGCCTTCTAGGTATTGTATTATATGGCACATGCCACCATGCCAAGAAATAGTTAAGAGTTTTTAAAGCATATGTGTATTTTGTGTTTCAGATTTTGAAATATAGACTTATGAAAGCACAATGTTAAAAATATAATCAAAATTTATCTTGCTACTCACAATTGAGGATAGAAAATCCATAGAGTAATTCAAAAACAAAACAAAAATACCTCATAAGGTATAATTCAGATGGATTGGTAATCTCTGATGTCAAAACAAGAGAAAATATCAAAATCACTTATAAACATATTTATATAAAATAAAATATTATAAGTGATAAAAATCCTTAGATTATTAACATAATTTGAAAGGAAAAGTTATATGAATGAACTTGCATACCAATGACATACACACAAATAGAATGACTTCATGAAATTCTGCAGTATTTTTTTCTAAACAGACTATTCTCAAATCTATATTTGAATTTATCAATCTCACATGAGAAAGAAATTTGGTATTCTCAGATACATGATGAATTTTGGCCAAGGGAGAACAAGATTATAGCAATTTTAGCTAAATAAATGTGAGTCTAAAAGTTAAAAAGAAGAGAGTAAAATGAGAAGAAAATGAAACTAAATAATGGGGATGAAAATATGTCATGAATTGTAAATGAGATTTTCTTTGAAGTGCTGACTCACGCATGCAAAGCTTTCTATGAAAGCCTGAAATAAAATAGATCATAATTTTAGTTATGAAGAAAGAAAGAGAAAAGCCTTCTTTCTAATGCCATTTGGATAATTATGTAAAGGACAGACCAATTTCTATATACTTGTTTGAATTGTAAGACTTTGATATTAGAACAAAACTTTATTTTTGAAAATAAAGCATGTATTTTAATTTATTCTCTTTTTTGGTTCAAGCAAAGGCAATGGGTTAAGGAGAAAAGTCATAAAAGAGAGAGGCTGGTTTATAATGCCTCATATATATTTTGAGAAATAAAGCCCTCATCTTCATCAAATATTTTTTTATTTCAAGTAGTTTCATTTTTCATCCTAGCAAAGAGCAGATGAATCTTTAATAGGCTCCCCAGCTACCAAAAAGAATCCCCAATTGTAGGAAATAGAGGCATTCTTTTTTTCTCAACTTATTCTTTTATTTTTGCCCAAACTCTACATATTTACAAATAAACACATCTATGAGAGTCTTGTACACAGATAGATGCACATGCACAGACTCATAAGAAAGGATCAGGAAAAGGATATAAGAAAATTAATAAGATGCCCAACTTTTTATATATAATCTTATTGGTGCAGTAAAGTCTCACATAAGGTAAATCATGTTGACAGTGACATACATACACACAGTAGTGGGTAGCCCTTTTTTGTTTCCCCATCTCCTCCTTTCCCAATACCAAGTCCTAAAAATAAACCCATTAAAAGAATCTCACTTTCTCCTCCCCCTCCCTTAAACCACTTCCCTGGTTCTACTGTGGTTCTTCTCCATTATCTGGCGTCTCCCTGATATTCTAATCACTCCCTAGCTTGTGCATATTAGAGAAATTATGTGGCTCATCACTTTATGGAATTGGCTAATTTCAGTTAATTAATGTTCTCCAGACACTTCTATTTTCCTGAAAATAACAATTTTATTCTTCTTTATTGCTGACATAAGTTTTATTTAGAATATTTCTTTGCTAAATAGAATTCCATTGTGTTTGTCTCATAATTTTGTAATGCATTCCTCTGTTGATGGACCCCTAGGTTGTTTCTATAATTTGGCTATTGTGAATTGTGCTGCTTTGAACATGAGTATGCATGTATGAGTATGAGTATGCATGTCTGATTTTGGCCCTTTTGGAAAGATTCCCAGGAGTGGTATAGCTGGATTAAAGGATGGATCTATTCCCAGATTTTTTAGAAATCTCCCTAGCAGATGAACTAATTTGAAATTCCACCAACAGTGTAGAAATTCCTATTTTCCTCACATTCTTGCCAACTTTTACCATTATTTGACTTCTTGATGATTGCCATTTTTATTTGCATTAGACTGAATCTCAATGTAGTTTTGATTTGTATCTCCCTGATTGCTAATGGTGCTGAACTTTCTTTTATGTATTTATTAATGATTTTATCTCTTCTTTTGTAAAGTGTCTATTCAATTCTGTTGCTCATTTCTTTTTTTATAACCAAAAGTCTTTTAAGTTCTTTGTATATTCTAGTAGTTATTACTCTTTTATTTGCAGATGACCTGATTCTATATTTAGAAGACCCCAAAACTTAACCAAAAAATTACAAAAGATTGCCGGACATGGTGGCGCACGCTTGTATCCCTGTGCTTGGGAGGCAGAAACAGGAGGATCCTGCTGGTTTGAAACTAGCCACTCTGGCTTAAGAGACCCTGTTTCCAAATAAAAAATAAAAATAAAAATAGGTCTGGGAATGTAGCCTGGAGGTAGAAGGGCTTCCAGGAACCCCCAGTACCACCAAAAAAAAAAAAAAAAAAAAAGATAAAAGATCTAGTGAGAAAGAAATCCAGAAAGCAATTCCGCAATTCCATTGACAACAACCTTAAAACCAATAAAATATCTAGAAATAAGCCTAACCAATCAGGCAAAAGACCTCTACAATAACAAATATAAAACACTAAAGAAAGAAATTAAAGAAGATCTTATAAGATCTTTCAATGGAAAGAAATATCTCCCTTTCTCTTGGATAGGCAGAGTAAACATCAAAATTACCATTCTACCAAAAGTGATCTACAAAGACAATGCAATCTTTATCAAAATACTAAAATTATTCTTCACAGACATAAAAAAGTAGTCATAAAATTCAAATGGAGAAACAAAAAATCAAATAGCCAAAGCAATTCTCATCAATAAGAACCATGCAGAAGCCCGGCATGAAGGTGCACACTTGCAATCCCCATGCTTGGGAGGCTGAGACAGGAGGATTGCACAGGTTCAAAGCCAGCTCCAGCTACTTAGTGAGGCTCTAAGCGAGTTGGTGAGACCCTGTTTCCAAATAAAAATATAAAATAGGTCTGGGAGAATAGCCCAAAGGTAGAAAGCCCCTGGGTTCAACTCCTAGTACCACCAAAAACAAAAAACAAAACAAAACAAAAAACAAAAAACAAAAAACAAGAACCATGCAGAAGGCATCATAGTTTCTGACTTCAAATTATACTATGTAGCTATACTAATAAAAACAGCATGATATCAGTTCAAAAACAGACACATAGATCAACGGAACATAATAAAAGTTACATCAATATATCCTCATAGCCAATTTATTTTCAACAAACGTGCCAGACACATATGTTGAAGAAAAGACAGTCTTTTTTCAACAAGTGGTGTTGGAAAAACTTGTTATCCAGTTAGAAAAATGGAACTAAATCCTTACTTCTCACCCTGCACAGGAGTCAACATGAGATAAATCAAAGACATAAAAGTTAGACCAAAGATTGTAAAGCTACTAAAGGAGGGCATAAATTAAACACTCCAATGTATAGAGCCCCAAAAGCAACAAAGCTCAGGAAATTAAAACAATAATAAGTAGTATAGCATTAAACTAAAAAATTTTGTATATGTCGATCTTTTCTCTATACTTCTCAGGAAGCTGAGATTTTAGAAAAGAGTTTTCACAAATAAATATTTAGGAAATTGCTATCAAATTAATTATTGCAATGAGTTATTTTTTTAAACCCTTACAATTGTTTGAGTCCATTTTCTTTTATTTTCTCTATTTTATTGTCTCTCTAGAAATGTATTAATGTCATAGAAATTAAAACTTCCTCTTTACAGCAATGACTGTAATAAAGTACATTAGTATTTCTTCTGTGTCTTCACTTGAGTCATTTTATACTATCATGGCCAAGTGATTTTCTGACATCTGCTGATTCATTTTTTATTGAGATGATCTTCTTTCAATAAGTTCTAATAATTAAAAAATGAAGTATTACCTTTACCAAAGTGTACCATTTTGTAATAGCTATGATTTGATGCTAGCCCTGTATTCTAAAGCCAGAAAGAACATATCCAAATCCTTAGCTGCAAAACTGACATCTCATCTTTTGTGAGTAATGATGAGGTCATATTAGCAATAATAAGAAAATAATACTGGCCTTTGAGCTACCATTTATAAAACAGATGATCTCATTCTGTCAAAAGTTTATCTATGTAATTCAGATGAGTCTTCAGGGTACATGTCATATGCTTCCGTGTATGAATCTTGTGGCCTAGATGCTGTTACTATCATAATTATTCACTACCTTCTTCTTTTTTGCTTTTTTTAAATCTTCCACAAGAAGATTTCTGTTTTTCACTGTTACTTCTTTAGAAGAGTAACTTTCTTTTGATACATTTCTAATATCTTGGCTTTTTCTTTTCTTTTTTGATTAATTGAATGTATTGGGCCGTGATGGTTGAAACTTGGGGTGTTCTACCACTTAGCTACAACCATCCCTTTAAAAAGAATTTTAAACAGGGTCTCATTTAGTTCCTCAGGGTGCCTCCAAACTTCAATCCTCCTGTCTCAGCCTCTCAAATACTGAGATTACAGATGTGAGCCACTGTGTGTGGCTCCTTCTTATAAATTTATCTGCTCTTTTTTCACATCTTATTTTTTTTATGTGAAGATGCCCTTTAAAATTATTTTGAAAAGATGTCAATAGTCCCTTGTGGAAATTGTCTCTGAAAATTATAACTATTAAAATTTTCTTACAAGGTGCAAAAACAGCTTTCCATTGGGCTGGTTAGGCTCTACAATATCATCAGATCTGCTTCATTTCACATTCTATTTCCATATTTATCTGCAGGCAAGCATAGCAACATTTCCTACTTGCTTATCATATGAAACAACTACAAAGCAAATAATGCAAATTGCTGGCATCAGCCAATCAAAATACTGGAGCAAACTCACTGAATACACTGAATTCCAATTAGGTATAACAAGTCTGCATACGCAGAATATTTTCTCTTTTGTGATCAAAACAAAAAAGTATAAAAAAAGTATTTTCTCATTTTTTGAAGTATCCCTTAAAATCCAAATAAAACTTTTATGTATGTGATGTTTTATTTGTTTTAGTAATATGTGTGTGTGTGTGTGTGAGAGAGAGAGAGTATGTGTGTGTGTGTGTGTGTGTGTGTGTGTGTGTGTGTGTGTGTGTGCTACTAGAGATGGAACCCAGGGGCATTCTACCTTCAAGCTACACTCAGAGCTCTACATTGTATTCTTTATTTTGAGAATAAAATTGAGTTACAAAGGGCCTCACTAAGCAGATAAGGCTGAACCATGATTTTTCTGTCTCAACCTCCCAAATGCTGGGATTACAAGCATGTGCCACCATGCCCAGCTCTGTTTCAGTATTTTTATATCATTTTTTAGAATGTCAGTATTGCCAAAAATAGACCCACCATGAGTTCTGTCTCATTCTGTACAAACAAGAAATGGTGTATACTAGGGAGAGCTCTATGGCCTTAATTTAATTCAAAAATTTAAAAGACTTTGTCATTTATTGAGAGTTGACATAAACATATCAATTGAAGCTGTTGACCAATGAACTGCTCCATAGTTCTTTTTAAACCCTGCTCTATTCCCCACCATAAAAGGCTGAAAGTGCGTGTGTGTGAATATGGACATAGCAGCCCACACATCCAAGTTCTCTATTTACACACAAATTCCATTTCCTCAACTGGCCAGCATTCAGCCATATTTAGCCCTGGTCCAGGTCTATTGGCACATATTTTTAGACTTTATGTTTCATATTGTATATATGTACACATATATACACATATATTAGGTGTGAATAAAATATCCTTTTTATTATAATAAGCCTTCACAATATCTAATAATTTTAAACTGCTTTATCTTTAAATTCATATTTTTCTGATATGTTGGTTCAGGGAATATATTTATTGAACACTATTTTTGTTAGATACTTAGATATCTGATACCATTTCATAAATTATATGCATATATACATATGTAATTTGCTTAAGAATGTTTATTTGATACACCAAAATCAACTCAATATATGTTTCTAATAATAATTTCAATGAAGAATAGATTAGAAAATAGAGTCATGAGCTATAATTTTTCATTTAGAGACCTGTATCACAATAAACTACATGATAGTTTACATAGTTTATATGATTTATCTTTTTTACTTGACCACCCTAATATACTAATATTTCAAAGAAAAACACAAATTGATGGTTCTTATAAAATTATTTTAAAATACTCTTAATAACAATTTTAACTTTTATTTTTATATATGACTGAAGGTAATAACTATACACAAATTGTCTAAAACAAAATGAGCATGATCTGGTTGGCAGATACTGTATAGTCAATACAGTTGAGATTTCCCAATAAAATATAAGTTTTTTTGGTGGTACTGGGGTTCCTGGAAGCCCCTTTACCTCCAGGCTACACTCCCAGACCTAATATATATATATATATATATATATATATATATATATATATATATATATATTTTTTTTTTTTTTTTTTTTTTTTTTTTTAAACAGGGTCTCTTAAGCCAGCGAGACTGGCTAGAAACCTGCGCAATCCTCTTGTCTCCGCCTCCCAAGCGCGGGATTACAAGCATGCACCACCACACCCGGCCCTATAATTTTTTTTTTTTTTTTACAAAATAAACAGAAAGAGACCTACAAGTATTTTTCTTATGAGTATTTAAAGTTTGTAAGATGGAGTAGAAAAATAATTGCCCAACCTTTCTTATTATAAATACTGAAACTCAAATAAGATAAAGGTGAGAAAATAAAATCTTTTTACTAGTAAAGAGTTACGTGACAGATGCCTAAAATAGTTATTTGCTGAGGATAAAACTGACTTGTAATGTGGTCTGAATTGCTCAATTACATTTAGTTTATATGCTTGCTACTTCATGTTATCTGTTTTTTGGGAAGACTAGTTCGAAAATAAAACCTTTTGAAATGTATAATCATTTTAATATAAAAATTTTAATTTGCTTGCAAACATTTTTATACCTTAGTTAATGGCTTTTTGTGACACATTTGAAACAGCATGTTACTGTTAAAAATATGCATTTGCCGTGCAATTACATGTCAGAAATTTCTTGAGTTCTAAACTTTATAGAAACTGATTTTCTACCTTTCCTCATTATCAGCATATATTGGTTTATGTGTTATTTATGTTATTTTTTCATGAAATTCAATAAAATGAGTACTAAAGACAAAAAATGTCACACTTTCTTTGAAAGTGGAAAATAATATATTACACTGAACAGCTGGGCAACTTTCATGCCTTATGCAAATTATCTTGAAAGTAACAAGAGTAGAGAAAATGTGAGTGGATAAAACTATTGCAAAGTGCAAATAAATGCAAATTATCTGCGCATTAAAATGTGTCTATACACTTATTTCTTAAAAATTCATTGCATACTCTTTAACAAAAGATAGAATATTTATGGTTGTGCAGTACAACTATAGGAGATCAACTTCAAAATATAATATATTCACCTAGAAAGAAAATAAAAATAGGATATAAGAATTTTTGAAGCCAAGCGTGGTGGCGCACACTTGTAATCCCCGCGCTTGGGAGGAAGAGACAGGAGGATCTCGCGCACAGGTTCGAAGTCAGACGCGCTGGTTTAAGAGACATTCTTTCCAAATAAAAAAAAAAAAAAAAAGTATAAAAATAGGTTTGGGAGTGTAGCCCAACGGTAGAAGGGTTTCCAGGAACCCCAGTACCACCAAAAAAAAAAAAAAAGAAAAAAAAAAGAATTTTTGACTATACAAACTGAAGAGAAGTATGTGAGCATAAGAGAAAAAAAATCATATTTAGTACCACATAATGTTTTAATCTATTAGAAAGCAGGAATAGCATTTTATGTTCCATATCAATATCTAATCCTTTCACCATCATATTTTTTCCAAAAAGAAATAATCTTGAAGTTCCCATTTATTACCATAAATTTACTTTGTTAACTAATTATTAGACATTATTACCTTTACTGTGTCCTATACACCATTTTCCCCTCTTATTCTACAAATTAAAAAAAAAATACTGTGATGATGTATTTCAAATATCTTAAACTGAGCTCTGTACTGGCTATTCATGGATGATTTTAGATTTATTTAAATTTTTATTTATGTAATACATACATGTCACTACTTGGTAAACTGTATATAGTTTTCTACAGATAAATGCTTATTTAAAAGATATAATGTTGCCTTCATCGCATACAAAAATATAATTTTGCTCAAGGTATAACATTTCTACAATCACATACTGAAATTTTTTATGAAGATTAAGGTGAATCAAGTAAGTAGAGAGTAGATTAAATCAATTTTGATTATATTTGCTATGATCTAGCAATAGACATTACTATTCCATGTATTTACATGTTTAAAATTTATGTAATTTAACATAATTATTGTATTCTTATAAAATGTCACATTTATTTTTATACTTTTATCTGCTCAGTGTATTTATATGTTATAGTCAGAATCAAAGTGAGACATTTTCTTACTAACAAGTATAAGAAGGGAGGAGGGATCAGTGGGACGGGATGATAGAGGGAAATATACCAAGTGATGTATGCATTTTTAATGTAACAGTAAATTAATGTGTTTTTAAACAAAACACATAACAATACAAGAGGGAATACTTGCCATATCTATTTGTTTTTGTTATTAAAAATTATGTTGACTTCATTTTATTTTACCAAGTTATAAAATTCTAGAGTCTAGTAGTGGTATTTTCAACTATTTCAAGCATGCTTTAGAAGTTGGGAAATAGTATTTGATACTAACTAGGCAATAAAAGGAAAGGCTTAAATAAAACATTAAAAGCAAAATATCACATCATGTCACCCATGGAATAGAAATGCTTGTTTCCATGTGTCTGATGCATACTTATTTGAATCAAAATGTAGAATACGGTCTTTTATTTTGTTAGATGTGTCTTTCTAGTCTTTTTCTTTTAGCTTAAAAGTCTTTCTTAGCTGCTAATGACCAACATATTTTCCATAAAATTTTAGGATAAATGTGTCAAGTTTTTTTTTTTTAGAAAAATAATTTTCTGCAGTTTGGATTAGGATTACAATGAATACAGAAATTAGTTTGGTAACAATTAATTTATAGGAGATCAATATAACTATATTTTGATTCAAAACAATTAACAGCAAACTTATATAGCCAACTTTTCTTTGATTCATGTCTTGTATGTAGCCATATACTAACTCTGTTCCTTGTGCAGTTACTAAAAATTCTGTGAGTCTGTTTCTTCTTGTGAAAATGGGATAATATGTAATTCATAGAGATTTTGAAAGAATTTAAGGAATGAGTACAGTGCTTGATTTTTTTATACGTTTCATGAATGTTAAATTTTAATAAGGTTAGGTAGGCGTGATGGGACTCTATTGTAAT
Organism: Muscardinus avellanarius; assembly: GCF_963383645.1. Taxonomy (NCBI): domain Eukaryota; kingdom Metazoa; phylum Chordata; class Mammalia; order Rodentia; family Gliridae; genus Muscardinus; species Muscardinus avellanarius. The sequence continues at coordinate 93,825,171 of NC_137794.1, forward strand.
CCCAGCACATAGGAGGCTGAAACAGGAGGATCACACAGGTTTGAAGCCAGTCTAGGCCACGTAGTGATGTTGAGGTGTGTTCTTTCTATTCTGATTCTCTGTAGAGATTTTTTGTCATAAATGGATGTTGGATTTTTCCAAATGCTTTTTCAGCATTTATTAAAATGTTCAAATGATTTTTGTGTTTGGAAACTGCTTGATGAATTACATTCATTGATTTTTAAACTCAGAACCAGCCTTTCATCCCTGAGATGAATCCTACTTGGTCATGGTATATGATTTTCTTGATGTATTTTTAATGTGTGTTGCTAGCATTTTGTTTAGCAGTTTTCCATCCAAGTTCATCAATGATATTGGCATGTATTTTTCATTATATAAGATATCTATATTTGGTTTTTGTATAAATGTTATGTTGGATTTACATACTGTATTTGGGAGAGTCCCATTTCTTTCTAAGTCACAAAATAGATTGAGGAGTACCAGAATTAGCTCTTCTATACAGGGTTTATAAAATTCCCTTGGGAAACCAGTTGGTTCTGGGGTTTTCTTTGATGGTAGGCTCTTTATTACTGCTTTTATCTATTTGATTCCTATTGTTTGGTTTAACTCTTCTATAAATTCTTGACTTAGTTTAGGAAGATTGTATTTTTCAATTTTTTTCAGGTTTTCCATTATGTTGGAAGATAGGTTTTCAAAGTAGATTCTGATAATCCTCTGTATTTCTAAACTGTTGTTGGTAATATCTCATTTTTCATCTCTTATCTCCATAATTTGGGTTGATTATCTCTTTTTTGGTTAAGTTGTCTAGTGTCTTATGTATCTTGTTAATTTTTTCAAGAAATCAGCTTTTGGTTTTGTGATTTTCTGTACTGTTTTTTACTCTCTAATTCATTGATTTCTTCTCTGATTTTAATAATTTTTTTTCTATTGGCTTTGGCGTTAGACTGTTCCTGTTTTTCAAGGGCTTTGAGGTGTGTCTTTAGGTTATTTATTTGGTGATTTCTGTTTTTATGTGGGTACTCAGTGTTATAAATTTTATTTTTAATTCTGCCTTCAAAGTGTCCCAGAGGTTTGGATATGTTGTATCTCTAATTTTGTTTATTTCTCAGAATTTCTTAACTTCACTTCTTACTTTTTCTATGGCCCATTCTTTATTCATCATTGTGGTTTTCAGTCTCCATTGTTTATGTGGTTTCTCTGGGTCTTCTTATAGTTGATTTTTAGTTTCATTTCATTATGGTCTAAAAAGACACAGGAAAGTATGTCAAATTTTTTGAATTTTCTAGTGCTCACTTTGTGTCCCAGAATATGATCTATTTTGAGAAGGTTCTGTGAGCAGCTGAGAAATATGTGAACTCTGCTGTAGTTAGGTAAAATATTCTATAAGTGTCTAAGAGGTTTATTTGGTTTATGGTATTCTTTAGGTCTGAGGCATTTTTACTGACCTTTTGTCTAGAGAATAATGTGGAATAAGAGGGGTGTTGAAGTCTCCCAGAATTTTTGTATTGGATTTATGTGTGACTTAATGTCAAAAAGCATTTGTTTTATGAAAGTAGCAGCACCTATGTTTGGGGCATAAATGTTAACCACTCTTATTTCCTCTTGCTGGATTGGAATTGTTTCCTTTACCAGTAAAGAATGACCTACTTTGTCTCTTCTGATAAGCTTGGGCTAGATGTCTAACTTGTGTGATAGCATAGTTATTACTCCTGTTGTCTTTAAGTTCCATTGGCATAGATTACCTTGCTCCAATCATTTACCTTTACTTTGTTACTATGCTTACTTGTAAGGTGTAGTACTTCTTGTACTTCTGTACTTCTTTCAGGCAGCAGAAAGATGGATTCTGGTTTTTAATTCATTTTGCTACCATTTGTCTTTTTATTGGGGAGTTGAGGCCATTTATGTTCAGTGAGTTTATTGGGAAATAATTTTTAATTCCTAACATTTTGAGTTTTAACTTTTGTTTGAGGTAGTATTGTTTGTTCTTCTTTGCTTAGTTGTTTGTTTGATGGATATTCTTATTTCTCTGGTTCTGATGTGTATTACTTATTTCTTCTTTGCATTTAATATTTTCTCTAGTTCTGCTCTGGAAAAAATAAATTCTTTCACCTTCTGTTTGTCATGGATGATTTTTATTTCCCTGACTAATATGAGAGATAGTTTTTCCTGGTAGAAAAATTTTGCCACCAAGTTGTTTTCTTTCAGAGTTTAGAATAAAAGCATAGGTTCACCACACCACATAATAATCAAACTGACCAATATAGAAGCCAAGGAAAAAAATCTTAAAGACAACAAAAACAAAAATTCAAGTGACATTCAGAGGCAAACCATTTAGAATCACTCCAGACTTCTCAGACAAGTTATAAAAGTAAAAAGGCACTGCTGCGGGATCCATGGCTATATCCATTGGAAGCAGGATCCTTCTCTGCTCTCTCTTTTTTTTTTTTCTGCCACCTTTCACTTATTATGTTCTTTTAAAAGTTAGGGTGCTTTCTGTCTTTTTTCAGAACACTGTTTTTAAGGTAATGGAGACCAAATGTCAGCAGGACTGATATGTGCTGCTTCCCTAGGTCTCTATCTTTCTGGAACTCTCCAAGGTGACTTATTTTTTTAAAAGCAGGTGATTAAGCTAAAAAAGGTCCTTACAGTGATCCCTAATGCAATCTGACTTTTTCTCACATGGAGATATCATGAGACACAAGGAGACACCAGCACATGTGTGTATAGAGAAATAACAGCACAACTAGGCAGCAAGGTCCAGCTATCTCAAAGCCAAAGAGGAGCATAAGATCTTGACCTAAGGGGTCAGCTTTCAAAGCTTAGAAAATAAATTTCTGTTGTTTAAGTCATCCAATCTGTAGCATATTATTGCAGGCCCAGCAAATGAATACCCTTTCTTTCTCCTCCTGTCCTCTCTGCTCTTGGCTTGAGATATAATAGCTTGTTTACTTCTGCTAGCACTCACCTAGGTGAGACGCCAAGGAATGCACTCATGCTGAAGCCTACTTTGTGCCATTTGAACCAAGAAACTCTGACATTGTGAGTCTAATAAACCTGTTCTTCATACATAGCCTGTGCCAGATATTTTGTTATATTGATACAAAGCTGACTATAAATTGGTCATAATTTATATATCACATATATATACTGGTGTATATATGTGTGTGTGTCTGTATATATATAATATATTATATATATATGTGTGTCTGTATAATATATATATATATATATATATATATATATATATGCCTTCTGTTTAGAATTCCTTCCCTTTAGAATGCTTTGAGTTTTCTGTGTCTTTTTGTTAGATTTTAATACATCTAAAATATGTTTGAGCATAATATGAATATGCTGTTTGATAAGTATAAATTATATACATGCATAAATATGCATGTGTATATTCACACATATGCATAGCCATAGCCATAACAAGTACATTTTTAAATTTTTTTATTGTTTTTACTTCATAATTAATCTGTCCATTTCTGAAATAGGTATGTTTAAACCACAAAAAATAATTTTCTGAACCTAATACATTTTTGTACTACATATTTTAAAGTTTGTTTTACAGTTAAATTTTTTAATTAAATTTAAATATTAGTCATATTCATCATATTTTTAATATTTACTTTACAGTAATTGGTGGTTCTTTTTACTTTTAATATTCTAATATTTTCTTTAACAATATAAAATTTCATTACAATGGGCTTTTATGTGTATTCTCTTCAGCACATCATATTCTATTTTTATATGACAAAGCATATTTTTATTCATTTCTAGCACATTTTCATCCATGATTTTCATTATTATACATTGCATTTCATTACTTCTTTACTATTTTATAAGACTTGTCATAAACTTATGTAGAAGCTTCTAAATCTATCTACCCATTTCCTAAATTACTTTTTATATTCTATATCTCTTACTTTTACATTCTAGGAAAATATATTTTCAATAAAATAAAGTGTATCATTTAGCAACCTCATTGAGGCTTTTGTGAGATAATGGCTTCTTGAATATTCTCAAAGTTCTATTACATGAGGAGTCTTACACTCACTTTACTCAAACTTTAAAAGTTAAAAGAGAAAGATTAAAGTTTCTCCTAAATCTGATCATAATTCACTTAAATTCCTGATCCTGCGGCAAACAATGTTCATTTTAACTTCTTCATGGAGACATTATGTATATCCATTCACACACGCGCACACACACACACACATATATATATATATCCTCTCTTTCTCTATCTCACATATCCTCTCTTTCTCTATCTCACATACACTTAGGCATATATTTTTTACCTTACAATAGCATACTACAATTATGGTTTTAATAAAACTATTTTATATCTATCATATTTTTGAAATCTTATACACTGACACTTAAATTATCTGTTTCTCCTTCTGTGTGGTAAAATATTATTTCATCATGTAAATTATCAATACCTTTTGTATTTTACTGACAGACATCAGGCATATTTTCAGCCTTTATAATATATAAAAATTGAAATAAATAATCTTGGATATATATCACTTTTATGATAAATGAGTAAATTTGTGATACTAGAAAGTTCAATATTGTATAGAAAGTTCTATTCATTTTTAGTTTTGTGAGATACTTGATACTCTTGGTAAAACAACTTTAGTAATTTATGTTTGTTTGCAATTAAATCACACTGTTTTGCAGGGTGTCACTACACACCTATAATCCCAGTACTTGGGAGTCTGAGACAGAAGATCACAGGTTTAAGGACAGCCTAAACAACTTAACAAGGCTCTCAGAAACTTAGTGAGACTATTTTAAAATTAAAAAATAGAATAGAATAGAATAGGGAAATATTTCAGAGGTAGAACACCCCTGGGTTCAATATCCAGTACCACAAAAATAATTAATAAATTAGTTAATTATTTAAGAACAACACCATTGAGATGTAAAAAAATAACATTAAATATAATGCAATGTCGGGGACTTCCAGGAAGATGGTGAACGAGAAAAGCAGCATTTACAAGTCCTGCTAACACTGGATCTCTACTGCCACAAAATCAGTGCTTTTCATAGCCAGAAAACACTATCAGCAGAGAAGTAAAAAATGTAAACACAAGGGACAAAGAAAAAGAAGACTAGAAGAACAATCAGAGACCAGAAAAGAAACCAGCCCGAATTGTAGAGCCGCACCAGCGCCATCATGCCTCACAGCACCAGGCTCTAGAGAGGAAAGGTAAACAAGGAGCTAAAGTGAGCAGTGGCGGATCATTTGGGTGTAATTCAGCAGTTCTTTCAGTGCAAAGAACTTCTAAAGCTCCCAGTGGCCAAGCTCATCATGCCTTTCAGGGACTCAGAATGGAGCTCAAAACTAGAAAAGAAATATGCCAGCCTCACAGTCAAGGGCGTGACAGTGGCACCATATTGCTAGTAGTGGTGGCGAGTTCACCACGCCCATGACAGCTCCAAATCAGTGAGCACAATAATTTAGACAGGATCAGAGAAAAGGTTCCCCATGCCACATAATTGTCAAAATAACCAATGTAGAAGCCAAGCAGAAAATCTTAAAGGCAACAAAAACAAAAGACCAAGTGACAATAGAGGCAAACCATTTAGAATCACTCCAGACTTCCCAAACCAGGTCATGAAAGCCAGAAGGGCTTGGAGTAATATATTCCAAACTCTGAAAGAAAACAACTTCTAGTCAAAAATTTCCTACCCAGCAAAACTATCTTTTAAATTAGATTGGGAAATAAGAAGGTTCCATGACAAACAGAAACTGAAGGAATTTATGTCTTTAAAACCAGCACTAGAAAAAATACTCAGAGATTAACTACCAAGAAGAAATAGGTAATAAATACCAGAACCAGAGAAACAAGATTTTACATCCAGCAGACAATTAAGCAAAGAAGAATAAACAGTATTTCAAACAGAAATAAAATCTTAACATGTTAATAATTGAAAGTTATCTCTCAATAATCACACTGAATGTAAATGGGCTCAACTTCCCAATAAAAAGACATAAAGTGCAAAATGTATTAAAAACCAGAATCCATTCATCTGCTGCTTACAAGAAACACACTTTACAAGTAAAGATAGTAAGAAGCTCAAGGTAAAGGGCTGGAGCAAGGTAATTCATGTTAAGTAGCCATCCTAACAAACGTGAAGTAGTATTTCACTATGATTTTTATTTGTATTTCCTTAAATATTAGTTACATTATGATAATGATCTGTGATATTCATGTGTTTATTGGTCATATGAAAATCTTTGGAGCTTTATTATTTATTTTAGTCTTCTACCTATTTCTAAATTATATTGTTTGCTCTTATTGTTGCTAATTTTTAGCATTTATATTTGCAATATTAATATGCCTTCAGATATAGCATTTGGAAGTATTTTATCCCATTCAGTAACTTTTAATTCTATTTACATTGTCTTTGGATGTACAATATTTTTCCATTTATTATAAAGTTTGTTTTTTCTTTTGTTGCCTGTGCCTTTGGAATCATATCCAAGAAATTACTGCCAATTTCAATGTTATGAAGTTTTATGACCCTGGTTTTATTCCAAAAGTTTATAGTCTTAAGATTTACATTTAGGTATTTTATCTATTTTGATTAATATTTGTATATGGTATTAGGTAAGGGCCCGATTTTATTCTTTTTCATGTAGTTATTATTTTTCAACAATATTTAGTGAAAATATTATTTCCTTCACCAAATGTTCTTGGAAACCTTCTCAAAAATAACTTGACCATATATAGAAGAAAAAAAAAAAACATAGTTAATCAGAAAACCAAGCATGGAAGTAGGGAGGGGGAGGGAAGGGTTAGGGATTGGGTAGGGGCTGACTGGGTGATGTGTGCATGTATATCTCCACAAGTTTTTTATCCCATTAAGATGTATGACTACAATGCACCAATAAAAATTTATTTAACAAAAAAAGTAAACACTTGAGAATATACCATTAAATTAAAATGGTAAAACAATAACTGTTGTAGGTGCTATGATTCACTTGTATAAGAATATGAAAATACTTGGATAAACAATTGAATGCAGATGTCAAATGCTAGAAATATAATAACATTTTATTCTGTTTTAAATAAATAAATATAATTCAGTGTAAATTCTGCAAGGCATGGACTTATAATTTTTGCTGATAAATACACCACTGTAACTATATGTGGTGGTGCATGCTTGTAATCCCCGTGCTTGGGAGGCGGAGACAGGAGGATCGCGCAGGTTCGAAGCCAGCCGCGCTGTCTTTAGAGACCCTGTTTCTAAATAAAAGTGTAAAATAGGTCTGAGAGTGTAGCCCGGAAGTATAAGGGCTTCCAGGAACCCCAGTGCCACCAATATATATATATGTATACCACTGTAAAACAATAAGCACATAGCAACTATTCAATCAATACATACATGATGCAATTTATTTTTGCTGGTTTTGCAACTTGGTACTCATTTTCCTTCCTACTATCTATTTGATTTTGCATGAGGAAATCACTCCTTCTTTAGTCTCAGTCTACTGGTTTTAGAGTTGTTACCAAACCCATTTCCAGGAATGACAAAAGTGATTAAAATATAAACATTGAAGACTTGTCATTACACATTATGGTTGATTCAGTGGAAAGTACTTGACTCAGTTCTATACAGTGGGAAATTATGAGACTTTCTCAGACTGCAGGGAGAGTGATGAATGCCTTTCATAGTATTAAATCATAGAAAAATGTAAGGCTGAGTAACTACAGTCACTTTGGCCTATGTGCATAAAACTTCTCTGAGTACGCAGTGTACAAGAGGACAGCCACCCAGCGAAGAGAAGGAGAAACTGTAGTCACTAAAAGCATATTGATCCTCTGAGCCTAAAATGCCCGAAATTCACTCAATTCAAGTATTTATCAGTTATGTTTGCCAATAGATACCTTTTAAAACCTGTTTCCAGGTTGAATTTCCTTTCATTTCCAATTAAAATTTTTTTAACTGATTCATGTATTTTAATGTAATGTTTATCTCTTTGATCTTGGTTAATCTTCCTACACATCTCTAATACACAAATAATAAATTTACTTAAAATAAATAACATTATCTTTTAACTCTCTTATTTTGGTCTTGATTAATAATGCAGGGTTTATCAGGGTACCAGTCATTTCAAAGTACTTTTATTAATTCTTTCCACTTGCTTCTTTTGGAATAATTTAATTACAGTATTTTTGGTTATTTAGTTCATTTACTTTTCTTCTTTCTTTCTGAATAGTAGAAATTAATTTTTACTTTGAAAGCTTGCTTCAGAAAAACTTTCAAATCCATTCCATTAGTTTTGATACAAAATTATGCCTTGGCCATTTTTTCCTAAGTAGCCCTTCTGAATTAATTTTTTTATAATCCAATAAGAATTATTTAGTGCAATAATTCTATTAAAATTATTTTCACATCTTTTATTGCACAGGAGTCACTGTATGTAGCCTTATGTATTGTATGCAAGTAATACATTAAATATATTTTTGTGTCATTGGATTAATACAATTTTGTTTCATAGCCATTTAGAAAAGGTATTTTTGCTTATGTCATAGCATGTACGTACTTTCATCACACTGACAAAACAGAATTTTAAATTTCTTATCTACATTTTTCAAACATTATTCAAGGGGTAAAATACTTGATTTGATCTTAATGATCATGTATATCTATAGAAAAAAACAGGAAGTTGAAAAATAGTTTTTTGTTATATTGATGTTTGTTTACCAGAGGATATTCCTTTTCCCTCAGTGTTGGCAAGAGTTCAAATTCTGGAAATTCTTCCTTGAAACTATTTATTTCTCATCTTAATTCATCCCATTAAGTTGTAACATACCAATAAACTCCACTTGTTTTCTAGGCACTTGTCTTTGCCAGCCGGATAACAACACACTGTTGGCCTTCTTCACTTGGTTTCTGGTTGCCCTTTGTGTAGAAAGATTACTTGAATATTCAGAAAGTGGATAATACTCTTCATCCATGATCGGATTTTTTAACTGGTAATATTAGAACAATAATTAAGTGGTATGGAATGGATAGTGTCTTTATTTCATATTAATTTATTTTAAAATAAGCATCCTAACATTGAGATTTATTTCATATTTGTGTTTTTTGTCTGTAGAGGGCTCTTTTTATAAAATTAAAATCTATTAATCAATTAAAAAATTTAACTTTAACCATACTTATGAGAACATATTATCTAAAAAGTAGAAAGATACATGTGAACTTATCCTAAACATTTATTCTGTGCTGTAAGGCAACCTATTCTGGAATACAGTATCCCACAAGCATTTCTATTTCTTATGTCATTTATAGTTTTCCCTGGCACTTTTCATACTTTATATTTCCATGATTTTTTTCTATTTTATACTTTTTGAAAAGATATGATCCTACTAAAAACTTTTTGATGTGTAAAGTGCACAAGGAAGGAGGAAAACAAAATAACACACAATATTTTTCTTATCTATTGAATAGTTAGTATACTATGAAGTCACTTAAAAAATGAAATGCTGCCAGGTACTAAAGAGATTCTACATAAACATCCTGGTTACTGTATAAACCACCTCTCTAAATATAGAGTCATTATTTACACATAAGTATGAAAATATATCTGCTAATGAACTGTTTATTTTCTTAAATTTTAAGAATTTAAGGATATGCATACACATTCTGTTCTTTCATATCAGTTTTATTTACTTGTCATTATATTAGTAAAAGTTTATTCATATCATGTATGAGTGCATTTCATTTTTTTCCTTGAGTTTCTATCTTGTTAATTAAATAAATCACAATTTAATGATCTATCCTACTCTTAATGTTCATTTGGATTTGTCAAATTTTTTTATTAAAAACAATTTTACTTAAAGCATTTTTTTCTTTTAGTGCTGAAGATCAAACCCACAGCCTCACACATACTAGCTAAGTTTATTACCATGAAGCTGTATCCTCAGTTTTGTTTTTTATTTTTATTTTGGTATCAGGGTCTCATTATTTTATCCAGGCTGGCTTTGAACTCTTGGACTCTTTATTCTCACTATTTAATAAATTCACCAACACTTGATATTAACATTTATTTTCAGTTGAATATTTATAGAACTTCTCATCTGTCTCAGACTCTGCTGTGTATATTTTTATGCTTATATTTTGGAAAATATATGACTACATGTCATATATTGAATATATGTCAAGAAAGTAGATTGATACATTATGCATTTTTATGCTAATGTATAATTAAGTTATTTTTCCAAGTTGTTTATAACAATATACTCTCTTACCAGTAGTTTTCACCACTCTCATTCTCACTCACACTTGACATTAACAGACATTTTCAACTTAATATCACCAAAAGCTTATGTTAGACCTAGTGAGTATCTAGTGTTTTCTCTTTGTGTTGTCTCATCTTGTTCGCAATATCTTCATTGTTAATGAGTTGAACCATCATTTTTCTTATGATGGCTTGTTAGTTCTCCTTCCCCAGATTCATTCTCTGCCTATTTTGTTTGTGCTCCTCGAAGTTTAATCTTATGGACTGCAACTCTGTTCCTTAAGTGTATTTACGTCTGGTTGGATTGTGTCAGTATTGACTTTAGCAGAAAGTAGAAATGACTGCACTGCAGGAATAAAAGAATCGGGATGGTTATTTCTCTTCTTGGTATTGTAGATGTTTGATGGCTACATGTATTAAATGCCCTCCTTTGGGCCTTTCATACTCCAGCAGAGCTTTTGGCCTTGTCCTGTCTGCGCAAAATTGACAATGACTTCTTGCTATTCCTGAGTATTTTCCCATTTTATACGTAGCAAACACATTTACTAGTAATCTATTTACTCCAACTTTCCTCAGTTAAACACAAAACTGTGTCATCTATCTTCTACTGACCTCAGTTATTGGTACCAGGGCTACCCCCAGAAAGTTAACCTTCAAAATGTTTTTCTCAGTTATTTTGAGAGTGTGCTACAGTCTTCTTGGTCAAAAGAAAGGGGATCCTTGTAATTTCCAACATGCAAAAATAACACTTCTCTTTTCCAGTTATCATGTATCATGAGATAGATGACTATGGTTGTCAGTACTGGGGGGTAATGTGTCTGTGACAATTAGTAGCACTAGAAACAATACTCATTTTAGTTACTGATGTGGGATGATGATCTAAGACTTTCCAGATCCATGTAGAGTAAGAGATAAGGCATTGGATTCTTATTTCAAGGAATGAGTAGAGAAGCAGGAAATAACTGTGGAGGGCTTAAAAGAGATTTTTTTAAACTATAGTAACAGCATATTATGTTTTGAGAATCTGGAAAACAAATTATAATAAGAGTCATACAAGTACTGCCACTTAAATATACAACCCTGTATAGGCTATTGCCTCCTATTCTGAGCTAGGTACACTAGTTGGGAAAAATTAACATTCTGAGATTTGAGGTGACCATTTCTTGGTAGATGAAAGGAGTGTAAGAGGTGCCAGCTTCCCCAAAGCCTTTCACTAGAGGAGGAATCTCCTTACCCTGTGAAAACCAAGCATCAAGTCCATTAAAACCCTTCCAATACCTTCACTTGTCGGAATTTTTTACATGAGAATATTGGGTCCTCTCCAACTCCAGATATTTTTTTAGACCTATGACTAGAGCTGGATCCAACAAAGTCAAGACAAACAAGTGTAAATTCCTAAAGGAGAAACTTGCACATCAGAGGTTAGAAGAAGGGTAGCAAGAGGGAGTGTGAGAGAGAAAAATCAGTTTTCAGAGTGTGAGACCAAGAGAAACAAAACATAAGATTGGTACTACAAAATTTTATCAGTGAGTGGGCATGTCAAGGAGGACTCAGGGGTAAGATTACTGGCTTGAGCACCTGGAAGTGGGAATGATAGTCTGGGGGGCTATAATTTTAAGCACGGACTTAGCTGGTTCCTATACAAAAGCATTCTGCATGTTCATGGGGATGGAAACTTAGAGAAGATCTACCTTTGCAACTTTTTCTGTAACTCTTTCAACATGTTTTCAAAAGAGCCTAGATTATAAGAAAGATGTGCTTTATTGAGGGCAGAACTGGAATCCTTTAAAAAGCCTTTCTGGAAAATGATCTCTCAGCATCTCTGTCAACATCTAAAAGCACTTTCCTAATTGGAAAGAGAACTATACAAATGAATAAAAAAAAGTCTCATTGAAAATCACTGGTTGGGAGAACACATGAGACATCTTAAACAGGACAGTGAGAACAGATTTTATAGGACCAATTTAACAGGCAGTTTCCTCAGGATGGTTTAGCACAGAGACATTAATTTAGGTCCAAGATTAAGAAATAATTAATTAGCCCTTAATTCTAAATTTGTTATTTGTTTCAAATAGAATCTTATTCTTAATTTGAAGAAAAATGCCATAAAGTTATAACATGCAAGATCACATATAAAATAATCTTTTTATAAGAAATCTTTCTGTGAAGTTGTAATTTATTGTATTTTTATCAATATCTGCATGTAAAAAAGAATTCTATAAGAAATATGTGAATAACACAGCTGTGAGAAACCTCTTTTGAGATTAATTAAGAAAAAAGAGGCAAATAGTGCATCATGTCTAAAAAAAGAAATCAGAACAGATGGCAGAGAAAAACAAGTTTGAGTCTTATAATTAAAGCCTTGGAGTGGCTACATACAAATTTTCATAAAATATTAATTAATAAATAATAAGCACTCTTATTTGTCCACTTATATATCAGACACTGTAATATATGTTTTATTTACACAAACCATCTTATTTACTTTGTAGAGCATTGGTACCCAAGACCAGGTAAGCCAAAGGAACCAGGAAAAGAGTCACTGAGTGACTGTCCCTCTCAAGAGTGGGTGACATTTCCACCTGCATGATCTTAGTAAGCAGAACATCAGTCCAACAGGATTATTGCCTGTCTTTAAGATTTAGTGCTTTTTGACTCTATAGTTTTTTTTTTTTTTTTTACTTTTCTGGGACCTGTCACTCATTTTTTTCTTCTCTATTTCTTTCTGTAAAAATGCTAATGTCTATACCAGATCTGTTCAACTCTTGTAGTTTGCAAACACTTATTTGGGTGCATAGGCTCATAGTGTGAAGGAAATTTTCCTCTGAAGGTTAAGTCTTCCTCATATTTAGTATTAATAATATGTTGATGACATGTTGAGCTTTATACTTTTGAGTTGACACTAAAACAAGTTAGGACTTTTGAGGCTGCTAAAATTGAATAAATTTATTTAACATTTGAGAGCATGAATCTGGGAGAGGAAATAGGAACAGAATGGTAAAGATTTACTCTGTTTACCTTATATATAGGTTGATATAATAATTCCCATAGAGATGGTTTAAGGATCTAGGGCCCTTGGGAAGTGATTACGTTGAGCTACGTTGAATGGAATTAGTGTTTTATGAAAAAGATCCCATAAAGCTACCCTGCCACTTCTGTCATATAAAGATAAAAAAGATGGCTATCTAAAGATTAAGTAAGAAATAGATCCTTACCAAACACCAAATCTGCCAGAGTCTTGACCATAAAATTCTCAACCTTCAGAACTATGAAAAAAAACCACACAATCTATGGTATTTTGTTATAACAACCTAAACAAATTAAGATAGTATTTAATAGATTATTTTGTTACTTTCTTCAATTACTTGAATCATGACAGCAAAATGAGACAGTAAGTCACATGTCATAAGACTGCCAGCCTATACTTGGTAAGCCCAGGAATTTGACTCAGATACCAAGCTCCTAAGCACTGCAGTAATCTAATAAGGTAAAGAAACAGCATACTAAACAGGTGGCTGTAGAAGATATGCATAGCATACAAATAAGCTCTAACAAAGTGTAAAATTGAGAAAAAAACTGAACCAAATCTAAAAGAGGAAAACATTGCTTAACATGTATATCACTAGAAAAATAATTTACAAAAAATTTAATGATGCTATGAATGTATGAGAGTCATTGTCTTAGCGTGCATTTATCTCATTTTCCTTAGAAAAGAACTCTAATTTTATTCGTGTTAACTCTTCCTCTCCTCAGCTATGAATCTTGCCAAGTGCTAGGTATGTAGATTCCTATCACTCTCAACTTCATTATGATGTGAGATTATAATGCACCAATAAGATATGTTTTAAAGATTAATAAATTACAATCACTTTAACTGTATTTTCCTTACATGGGATGACTTGAATACATCAACCCATAATCTGGTAAGTTAGATCTAAGAGAAAATTTGCTTGAAAATTATGGAAAACTTTCCTTTTTCCTCATAGACATACACTGAGATGAATTCACTTCATTCACCAGAAATGACCACCTCTTCCCGAATCTATGAAGCTGCAGAACTCATTCTTTGTGAACGAACTAAAAGTTAAAGACACTAGAGAGATATGGAAAAATCGGAACCTCCCATATTATTAGGTAAAGAATTAAGAACCACAGAGCTTCCTGCTGAATACATAAATTCTAATGCTTAAAGCTGTTGAAGATGTTGATTTAGTTAAAATTGTAAACAAAATAATTATAACAGAAACAGATATTGAAAAGGTCACATAGAATAAAATAGAAATTAGTATTTATATGGTGAAAACAAATGATTAATTTAAATGTTTTCATATTTTCTTAATATTCTAACCACATAATACTATAACAATAACATAAAATTGTTAATATAAAATATAAATTGTTAGAAAAAGCTTTTTTTGTTTAAATATGAACTATTTTTCTCAGAATGTTTTTCCTGGAGAGTTTTATATGTCTCAACTGTAAACTCTATTAACAATGCTTTTCATAAACCTTACAACAGTGATTTATAATTAAGTACAAAACCAGTAAGATTTTAATGAATTAACAGTTTTCAAAAAATATGGAACATATCATTGGTCTATTACTCAAAGTTTGATGCATAAACCTAAAGTTTATAAAAATGAACCCAATAAAAAATTTAAAATTTTAACACTTCAGTTTTACTTAGATTATATGAAAAGCTTATAATTTGTAATAAATTAACTAAAGCATGATTATTATCTGTCCATAAATAATACTTTCCAATATTTTTATTTATATAAAATTATTCAAAATCCTTGCATATGTAGAAACAAATAAATATCAAGTGTGGTAATTATATAAATAATCAAAGACCATAATTTTGAAGACTGTGTATCTTATATGCTCAGATTAGTAGTAGTCAATACTATCACTTAGAGGCCAAGAATAAAAAGACAGAGAAAATCGAGCAAATACAATGGCTCAAATGGATGTACAATGATAGTACTGATAAAGGAAAATGAATAGATTTTTTCAACAATTACAGTAGACAACATGACAGTCATAATTGAATGAACATAACATGGTAAGTACAAAGCAACTATAGACCATTTCAGTTTTGATTTCAGGAAGAATGAGTAATAATGTTCCCAGAAGTTAATGGAGCATTCACTGACTGGTGGAAGTTTAGCAAGTAGAAATGAACCACTTATTTTAGCATCCCAACCATTCTGAAGTGGTACTTGTGGGTAAATAGAACCATCCATCCATGAGTCTCAAATAAGATTTAATATTGACTTTAGTATAAACTATCAAAAACCATCCAGGTGAATCATGGCCTATTACTTCTCATAAGAAGAAAAACTTGAAAAATCTTAACAGAGAAAGTTGGCAAAGCAAACAAGTGAATTGTATCTTACACAGTTGAAAACTTCAGGTATGTAACAACATAAAAATGTTTTAAAAAGTATAACTATGTTCCCGTACTGTTTGCTTGGGGCATTGAGTTTATGTACAGGAAACCCATCTTTCACATTTTTGTTATAGATGTACATTTGAAGTCATCATTTTTTCCTTTTTCCATTATTCACTTCTAGAAATATAACATTTATATAATTGTAATGTAATATATTTTATAAAAATAATTTATAACATGAAAACAAGAGGTTTTAAATTTTTTAAATTTGAAATTCTATAATTTTCATACATTTTTGCTTTGTTTTTTTGACATCTACAAATATACTTACTTCAAATAATGATCATGTTTCTTACATTAAACATAAATGCAATACACTGCACTAATCTTACGTTCATGCATTTTTCTAAGAAAAAATTTATCATAATACCATGAAATATTATAATTTCAGAGACAAATAGAGCCCTTTAGGGCAGTAATAATAAACTAGTTATTACAAAACATTGAGCTTTAATTACAAAATTAATTTTTATAAATACTTTGATTACCAAGTAGTTTTAAAAATACAAATAATCTAGGAAAGAATTTTGTTTTACCACTAAGAGGAGTCCCTTGATGTGTGTGTGAGGGGGAAGGGAATAAGATGTGTACTTAAACCATAGTACAGGGCTCTCTTAATAAATATTTCCTCAGCAAGAAAGATGTTCAGGGTCACATTCACTTTCTTCCAGTATCTGAACTAGAACCACTTGTTCTGAAAGGACTCCCATTCATTCTCATATTGCTTTCTGGATCACTGTTCAATGTCAGAACTCAACCTACATAAGAATGTCACCTTGTCAATGGGCCTGAACTATCAGACAACAAAGCCCTGGCATCAGCTACTTTCCCCACTTAGGAGTGTAACTGAGCATTGGAACAACTGTGGCTCCCACTGAATCTGGCTCTTCACCATCCATGCATATATTTCATTACCAGCCAACAGTGGCCTCTGCATGTCCTTAATAGTCACTGCAACACCTAAACCTACATATTCCGGGATTCTACTTGTTAAAATGCTTTATTTTAGCTAGAAATCTATTCCACTCAAAATACCCTCAAATATATATTTAGTAATAAACCTAAGTAATTATGTAAAAGATCTTTACAATGAAAATTACAGAACTACTGAAGAAAGCAATTGAAGAAGACCTAAACAGATGGAAACACCTCTCATGTTCATGGATAGGCAGAATAAATATCATCAAAATTGTCATTCTGCCAAAAGTGCTCTACAGAATTAATGTATACATGTGAAAATAATAATACCTTTTTTTACAGAGCTTGAAAAAATAGTTCTGAAATTCATATGAAAGAACAAAGGACCCAAAATAGACAAAGCAATTCTGAGCCATAAGGACCATGCTGGAAGCATCGCCAATACTTAATTTCAAATTATACTACAGAGCTATAACAAAAACAGCATATTATTGGCACAAAAACAGATTAAGCCACCAAGGTTTTCCTTATAGTTATGATTAAAACTATTTAATAATTATATCCCTTTTTCATTTCTCTTTTATATGATTATTCTTCATGTTCTTTTTTTATTAGTGCATTTTAGTCATACATCTTAATGGGGTGCAAGATGGTGGAGATATACATGCACACATCATTCATTTAGCCCTTCCTCACTTCCCAGCCCATTCCCTCCCCACTTCCTCCTTCTCACATTTGACTTATTGATTAACTCTGATGTTTGTGAATGTACTTCCTGTACATTAAGGAATTTCTCTCTCCCTCCCTCCCCCTCGGTTGCCTTATTTGCTCATCTATGTTTCTCCTCCCTCTAGAGTCCATGTTCTTCATTACAGTTTCTTCTTTATGGTACCCAAATGAATGTTCCCCAGTGCTTTCTTTGATCATACTTCCCCAAATTAACCTGTGATTGTGTGTGTGTGTGTGTGTGTGTGTGTGTGTGTGTGTGTTTCAGTCCCTAGTATATTATTTCAAATGCTCCCAATAAATAACTCTTCAAAATCTGTTCTCTCTTGTTCTCTCTCATTCTAAAAACCTGGCTGTACACTTTTAACTTCATCCTTCTCTTCTATAATATTCCTAAGTGCACTATCCTTGCTTAGGAGTCACCTTGCTCTCAGAATAGCAAAATGGCCTACCACCTGATTTCCCGGCCTTTCCTTTTATATGGTTTCAAAATTCATAAATGAGTGTACCACAGCTCTATGCTTTTACCTCTTTAACCAGCCTAGTCCCACTCACCCTAAAAAAAATGACTAATGATTTAAAATCACCTAAAATTTTTTCATTTGTATTCCGTTTTTTCCAAACAGGAATACAATAACATTCAAATTGTATCATTTGTCTTCACATAATTTTTTTCTTATGCCATCACCAATGTTGGCAGTCTCTCTTTTGCTATTTTTAATACAGATACTACCCATCTTAGAATCATGAGTTCTGACTCATTGGCCCCAAAACAATGAATCCAAATGATCGACGACTGAAAGTGATAAAATCATAAGCCAGCATGAATCTTTCTTCTAACAAGGTGATTAGCTCAGGTATTTTTCATATCAATGGAAAAATTAATACACACCTTTCTCTTAACAATTTTCAACCACAAAAAGTCATTGAGATTGACGCCGGGCGTGGTGGCGCACGCTTGTAATCCCCGCGCTTGGGAGGCGGAGACAGGAGGATCGCGCAGGTTCGAAGCCAGCCACGCTGGAATAAGAGACCCTGTTTCAAAAATATAAAATAGGTCTGGGAGCGTAGCCCGGAGGTAGAAGGGCTTCCAGGAACCCCAGTACCACCAAAAAAAAAAAAAAAAAAAAAAAAAAAAAGTCATTGAGATTAAAATAATGTACTTATGAAAGACTATTTTATTATTATCAAAGAAACATTTTATTCTAAATGTGACATAAATGTATAATAAATTTTAATAAGGTATAATAATATGACAAATATAGACAAATATAGATATTTTAAGCAATCAATCTAATTTTATTATTAATTGAACTTCAGTGTCATTTTAAAATTTATATTCAATATTTTAGATTTAATAATCTAATCATTAAAAATTTGTTCTTCTACTGTTTTGCTGTAGAATTATATTTAAGATAAAATTACATTTCTTAATACACAGTATTAAGTATAAAGCCAGATGGTGGCATGTAATTTACAAACTATTTCAGACATTGTTGACAATACAATCAAAATATATTTATTTTTTCCCAAGGCTCTATATATGTGGGACAGCATATTGTTTTAATTATATAGTTTTCTGAAAATGACAGGTAATTATTTAAAATGTAATCATAGTTGTATGATTATTTAACCAGGATCCATTTCAATTATTCTTATATGTCACCTTTTCATTTGAATTCTTGAACACAAAAAAGTGTATATATAATCTACACAATTGCAAAATAGATATTTTTCTCCAATCCTTGAAAATAGATCAAGGGAGCAAAGCCAGAACTCAATGATGTGTGCCCAGGATCCCTTCTTTCCATCCTTACCTCCTTATGGCCTTATTTTTCAGTTTCAGCTTCCTCGTAGATGACTTTGTACAAACTTCTCCCTGGACCTCTTCACTTCCTGCCTAATTGTCACTAATGTCTCAACAGCAGTCAAGAGAGAAAATGAAGGCTCCAAGAATGAGCCTGTTCCAAAAGCAGCTGTTTCTCTTACAGAGGAATAAATTAGGAAGAAGAAGTGCAATGAGTCATTGACAAAATAACTCTAGGAAGTTAGAACCTATCTGAAAAACACATGTAGTTATAGAGGAAACACCAACTAACATAAACCAAGAGAGTGGTTTCTTAGGAATCTAAAAGTTTTGCTGATTGAGTAAGATAATGAAATTAAAATTCAATGGGATTTTACCCTTTCATATTTTTCTTGGGCTTTCTAGATTATATAATATATTTTTAAATGCTCAGGACCAAACCCAGGGCCATGTGCATGCTATGTAAGCACTTAACCACTGAGCTAGATTTTTAGGTGTCTTAATATGTCTAATCAAGATATTAAGTCTAATCTAAGTTTGCAGTATTAGTAGATGTCTCTCAAATGTAACTATATTAGAAGTTTTTTCTACCTTGCATTAAAAATTCTACTGTGATAATTATTTCTAGAAGACATAAATAGAGAAAGAAGGGATTTTTAAATTTAACTAATTTAGATTTTGTATACTTTAATTTATGAAAGGCAAGCTATTTGCTTTTGTATCTGTACTTCTAAATGATTTACATGAGACTTTACTAATATAATTCTAATATAGAAATTATTAATAGAATTGTTTTGAGACATAGTTAATTTCAAACTTTTATTTTACCTTGATTTAAAGTCAAAATTTACCTCTCTACAGTTAAAGTACAATTGTCCTTGTGTGCCATGAAATGTTGTGTGTATTCAATGATGGTTGCAATTTCCAAAGCAAAAGTCTTAGAAGGAGGTAGCTGGGCGTGGTGGTGCACTCTTATAACCCCTGTGCTTGGGAGGCAGAGACAGGAGGATTATGCAGGTTCAAAGCCAGCCTCGCTGGCTTAAGAGACCCCGTTTCCAAATAAAAAATATAAAAAATAGGTCTGGGAGTGTAGCCCGGAGGTAGAAAGGTTCCACCCACAGTACCACAAAAAAAGAAAGAAGAAGAAGGAGGAGGAGGAGAAGGAGTAGGAAGAGGAGGAGGAGGAAGAGGAGGAAGAGGAGGAAAGACTCAGCCTACTGATGTCTCAGCAATGCCTGTTGAGACACACATGGAAATGGCAGGCAGAGTAAAACAAGTCTGAGGGTTTGACCCTCCAATTAATCATGAAAACATTCTCTGGCTCTTCACCATGAATCAAAGCTCCAAGTCCAGTGGAATTCACCAGGATCTATTTGGAAAATTATTTGAGAAAATAAAAGGGTCTCAATTCTAAGTCTCAATGTGAGCCCAATTACTGACTTTGTAAGCAAAAGATGAAGGCCAGTAGCATGGAGTAACTTTGCAAAAACACATTCAAAAACAAAAAGAATAAAATAGGACAGGGGTGTAGCTTAGAAATAGAACATACTTGGGCTCAATTCCCTGTATCTTCCCCACAACAAACACAAAAAAAGGAGGAATGTGGGAGAAGGCCTTATGTGTTCTCACTTATTCAGTAACTCAGCCTCTTACTCAGCTCCTTCATTCACCTACAGAGCTCACTAAAATTAGTACTCTTTTTCCACCACTGAAAATATTCAGGAATATAAATATTGCTTTTCTATAATGCAGCTCATTTATAAATTCATTTGATGAAATAAATCAATTTGACTATATAAATTGAATCCACATATGTCAATAAAAATTGTATAAGTATTTAGGTATCTCTTTACGTAATAATGAATCACTGTGAGAATCTGTACATGCTCAGCATGTCTATATTTTGACAGTAGACTCAGTGCTATGACAGGTAAGAATGGTGCCATATTTAGAAAATTAGTAACTGAGTAAATTAAAAGAAAGTGAGAATTGCAAGTGAAATAATGAATACATGTTGGCAATCCAAGTAATAGTTATAATAATACCATTCAAGAAAAACAATGAACAGGCTATTAAAAGAAATCTAAGACTATATCTTATAGAGAAAACATTTTTACAAGTACTGTTGCATTAAACTACTTTTCAAACAATTTTATTTATATAAAAATGAATTTTTAAAAAATACTTTTCGCTGGGCGTGGTGGCGCGCGATTGTAATCCCCGTGCTTGGGAGGCGGAGACAGGAGGATCTTGCAGGTTCAAAGCCAGCCGCGCTGGCTTAAGAGAGACTGTTTCTAAATTTAAAAGTATAAAAATATGTCTGGGAGCGTAGCCTGAAGGTAGAAGGGTTTCCAGGAACCCCAGTACCACCAAAAAACAAACAAACAAACAAAAACTTTTTATTTATTATCTTGCTTATTTTTATTTTAATCATAGTTGATCTTTAAATGTCAAGAAAATAGAAAAATCTTTCTTGATATTAGAAAAATATCAAGCACAGCTATTTCATATCATTAAAATAATGAGTTTATTGTCAATAAAAATAAGAACAGCAACAACCCATATAAAATAGAAAGCAGTATGAAAAGACAAGAGATTCTTATAAAACTAATCTGATAAATTTTAATCATTGATAGAGTAGTACTTTGAATACTTAAACACATTAAATTATCATAGCATTTTTAACACTTTTATTCTATTTTATTTTTAATTTATTTTATTAAAAGTAAATGTTATACATTTAATCTGTATTTGGTGCCCCACCCTCGTTTCCCTTCCCCCTTCCCGATACTTAATACCCAGGCTAACCTTGCTATATTCGTACTTTTACACCTATTTGGAAATAGCCCCTCATCAATCAAGTTCAGCCTCCTTCCCCTCTTAGTTTTCCATCCAAACTTTGCTGAGATTTCCCTTCCATTATCTGGAGTCCCTCTGGTATCCCCAATGCTCACTCGTTTGGGCATTTTAGAGGAAACATATCCCTTCTCTTTCTGTGTTTGGCTGATCTCACTTAACATAATGCTTTCTAGCCCTTTCCATCTTACAAATGACGTGATTTTGTTCATCTTTATAGCTGAATAGAATTCCATTGTGTGTATTTCCCATAACTTTGCAAACCATTGATCTGTTGATGGGGGCCTAGGTTGTTTCCAAATTTTGGCTATTACAAATTGTGCTGCTATGAACATAGGTATGCATATGTTGCTGTAGTTCTATGCTTTCAACCCCTTTGGAAAAATACCCAGGAGTGGTAAAGCTGGATCATATGGTGGATCTATTCCCAGTTTTCTAAGGAATCTCCACACAGATCTCCATAGTGGCTGAACTAGTTTGCACTCCCACCAACAATGTAAAAGAGTTCCTCTTTCCCCACATCCTCGCCAGCATTTATTATTGTTTGATTTCTTTATGCTTGCCATTCTGACTGGGGTTAGATGGAATCTCAGTGTAGTTTTGATTTGCATCTCCCTGATGGCTAATGATGAAGAACATCTTTTCATGAATCTATTGGCCATTTGTATCTCTTCTTTTGTGAAGTGTCTATTTAGTTCATTTGCCCATTTCTTGATTGGGTTGTCTGTTTTGCTAGTGCAGAGTCTTTTGAGCTCTTTGTATATTATGGATATTAGCCCCCTATCGGAGTGGTGACTGGTAAAGATCTTCTCCCATTCTGTAGGCTTCCTCTTTAGGTTCTTGATGGTTTCTTTGATGAAAAGAAACTTTTTAGTTTGATGCTATCCCACTTGTTTATTCTTGCTTTAATTTCCTGAACTTTGGCGGTTTTGTTGAGAAAGTTACTGCCTATATGTTGTAGTGATGATCCTATGTTCTCCTCTAATAACTTCACAGTCTCTGATCTGATTTCTAAGTCTTTGATCCATCTCAAGTTGATTCCTGTGCATGGTGAGATACAGGAGTTTAGTTCCATCTTTCTACAAATGGATAGCCAGTTCTCCCAGCACCATTTGTTGAAAAGGCTGTCTTTTCTCCAGCATATGAGTTTGGCCCCTTTGTCAAAGATTAATTGACTGTAGGTGTGTGGATTTGTTTCTGTATTTTCTATTATTTTCCACTGGTCAGTGTACCTGTTATTGTGCCAGTACCATGCTGTTTTTACTACTATTGATCTATAGTATAGTTTGAAGTCTGGGATTGTGATGCCTCCTGTGTGATTCTTGTTGCTGAGAATTGCTTTGGCTATTCTGGGTCTTTTCTTTCTCCATATAAAGTTCATGATTGCTTTTTCTAGGTCTGTGAAGAATGTAGTTGGTATTTTACTGGGAATTGCATTGAATCTATAAATCATTTTTGACAGAATGACCATTTTGATATTTATTCTGCCTATCCACGAGCACGGGAGGTCTTTCCATCTTCCAAGGTCTTCTTCAATTTCTTTCTTTAATGTTTTATAGTTTTTGTTGTAGAGGTCTTTTACATATTTGGTTAGGTTTATTCCTAGGTATTTTATTGGTTTTGAGGTTATAGTGAATGGAATTGATTGTTTAATTTTTTCATTGTGGATTCATTGTTGGTATAAAGAAAAGCCTCTGATTTCTTTAGGTTGATTTTGTATCCTGCAACTTTGCTGAATTTGTTAATTAACTCTAGAAGTCTTTTGGTTGAGTTCTTAGGGTCTTCTAGGTAAAGGATCATGCCATCTGCAAATAAGGATATTTTTAATTCCTCTCTTCCTATTTGAATTCCTTTGATTTCCTTCTCTTGTCTTATTGCTGTGGCAAGAGTCTCAAGGACTATATTGAAGAGGAGTGGTGATAGTGGACATCCTTGTCTTATTCCCAATTTTAGGGGAAATTCTTGCAGTTTTTCCCCATTCAGTATAATGTTGGCTTTGGGTATGTTGTATATTGCCTTAATGATGTTGAGGTATGTTCCTTTTATTCCAATTTTCTGTCGTATTTTTAACATGAATGGGTTTTGGATTTTGTCGAAGGCTTTTTCAGCATCTATTGCTATGATGATGTGGTTTTTATTCTTGATTCTATTTATGTGGTGGATGACATGTATTGATTTGCATATGTTGAACCAACCTTGTTTTTCTGGGATGAAACCAACTTGGACATGGTGTATTATTCTCTTGATATGGTTTTGAATGCGTATGGCTAATATTTTGTTTAGAATTTTTGCATCTATGTTCATTAAAGATATTGGTCTGTAGTTTTCCTTTCTTGAGGTATCTTTATTTGGTTTGGGGATTAATGTGATACTGGCCTCGTAGAAGGAATTTGGGAGAGTTCCATCTCTTTCAATTTCCTGGAATAAGTTATGAAGTATTGGTATTAGTTCTTTACTGAAGGCTTTGTAGAATTCAACTGGAAACCCATCTGGGCCTGGGCTTTTCTTTGATGGAAGAATTCTTATTGCCATTTCTATTTCATTGTTTGCTATTGGTTGGTTTAGGCTTGCTATGTCCTTTTGGTTCAGTTTAGGTAGGTTAACTGTGTTTAGGAATCTATCGATTTCTTCTATGTTTTCTTGTCTATTGGAGTATAAATTTTTAAAGTAGTTTCTGATAATCCTTTGAATTTCTTCACTATATGTGGTGATGTCTCCTTTTTCATTTCTGATTTTAGTAATTTGCATTGATTCTCTTTTTCTTTTGGTTAGGTTGGCCAGGGGGTTATAAATTCTATTAACCTTTTCAAAGAACCAACTTTTTGTTTTGTTGATTCTTTGAATTGTTTTTTTTTTTTTTTTTTTTGCTCTCTATTTCATTTATTTCTGCTCAGATTTTAATAATTTCCTGTCTTCTGCTGGCTTTAGGGTTGCACTGTTGCAGTCTTTCTAGATCCTTGAGTTGTGCCAATAGAATATGAACTTGGTGATTCTGAGTCCTTCTTATGTGAGCACTCAATGCAATAAACTTTCCTCTTAATACTGCCTTCATAGTGTCCCAGAGATTTTGGTAAGTTATGTCTCTGTTTTCATTTATTTCCAAAAATTTATTTACTTCTTCCCTAATTTCTGCTCTTACCATTCATCATTCAATAGTGTATCGTTCAGTCTCCATGTATTTGCATAGTTTCTTTTGAGTTTCCTGTTGTTGATTTCTACTTTAATCCCATTATGGTCTGAAAAGATGCAAGGAATTATATTACATCTTTTGAATTTGCTGGTGCTTTCTTTGTGTACCAGGATGTGATCTATTTTGGAGAAGGTTCCATGGGCTGATAAGAAGAATGTGTATTCTGTAGTTTCTGGATGAAATGTTCTGTATATGTCTATTAGGTCCATTTGGTTTATAGTTTTCTTTAGTTCTAAAGAGTCTTTACTCAACTTTTGCCTTGAAGATTGATCCAGTGGTGTGATAGGTGTATTGAAGTCCCCCAGAATTATTGTATTTGAGTCTATTTGAGATCTGATGTCCTGAAGGGTTTGTTTTACAAACGTGGTTGCATTCACATTTGGAGCATAAACGTTTACTATCATTATATCCTCTTGGTGTATTGTTCCTTTTAATAAAAAGAAGTGCCCTGATTTGTGTCTTCTGTGTCTTAGTTTAAAGTATGTTTTGTTGGATATCAGGATTGCTACCCCTGCCCTTTTTTGTTCTCTAGAAGCATGGTATATCTTTTTCCATCCTTTCACTTTATTGTAATATTTGTTGGTAGAAATAAATAAATTTAAACAAAAACAAATTAAATGATAACAGTTGACATTTTGTGAGGGACAAGAGTTTTGTCAAAAATTGCTTTTCTGACATCTTAATGGTAACATTCATTTTACATAACTAATTTTTAACTTTTTTTCAGTGCTAGGGATAGAACCCAGGGGTATTTTACCTTCGAGCTATACTTCCAGCCCTATTTTTATTTATTAAGTTTCAGAAGGCACAACTAAATAGCTGAGGCTGGCTGTGAACCTATTGCCTCCTGTCTCAGCCTCCCAAGTACTGGAATCACAAGCCTGTGCCACCATGCCCGACAATTTTTAACATTTTTATTGTGAATTTTGTAAGTCAAACTCAGGCCAACAAATGCAAAAGAATCTCATAAAATATCATTTATCCTGTTCCTTCCTTTTGTCTTGCTTTATTAGAATTTAACAAAATTAATCCAAATACTACAAACATCATTGTCAGTTTCTTTTATGCATTTCCTGCTGTGTCTCCAGATTTTTCTAATGCCAAGTACAAGGCTTAATTGGCTTCTGTTGTACAAATAATGGAATTAAGAAACTATTGGAAAACATCTTAAAACTCATATAACACTTGTAATCACAACGCTTGGGAGGCTGAGACAGGAGGATCGCGCAGGTTCGAAGCCAGCCGCGCTGACTTACGAGAACCTGTTTCCAAATAAAAAGTATAAAATAGGTCTGGGAGCATAGCCCGGAGGTAGAAGGGTTTCCAGGAACCCCAGCACCCCCCCCAAAAAAATGAATAAAATTATGTCATCTTTGAAGAGTGACTATTTAATTTCTTCTTTTGCTATATTTATTTCTTTTATTTCTTTCGTGATTCTTTGCTCTGGTTAAAATTTCAATACTTACATTGAGTAAGAGTGATAAGAGTGAACAACTTTGTCTTTTTATTGATTTTAGAAAGAATTCATTCAATTTTTAATCAATACAACATTTACTTAAGTTCCATCATATGTAGACATCATGATGTTAAGGTAAATTTCTTCTTTCCTAGTTTTTTTAGTGTATTTTTCATGAATTGGTCCTTAATTTTATCAAAGGCTATTTCTGTATCTAATTATGTGATTTTTTTAAAATTGGTGCATTGTAACCATACATCACATTGGAATACAAGACTTGAGAGGACATATAAGCACACATCATCCAATTTGCCCTCATCCACTCCCCATCCTGTTCCCTCCCCCTCCCTCCATCCCATGCTTGTTTGGTGATTTACTTTGATACATTTGTTTATGTAACTCCTGAGTTTTAAAAAGGCTTCATCCTCCCCTATCCCATACCATCTGATTGGACACCTTAATTGCTTCACTATAGGGCCCTTTCTATACCTCGAACTCTTCCTGTTACCTCTTTCCTCCTAGTTATTGCTGATTAGGGGAAGCATCTGGTTTTTATTTTCTGTGAAATTTCTCTGTGCATGCTGCGTTGCAAGTACCAATCCCATGCTTGGCGGCCCCAGTAGTGGCCTGGCTACCCAGTGGACTGATCCAGACCTCGCTGGCTCAGGCAGCAGCCTTGCCTCATGGGAAGCCCCGATTCTGGCTTTGCTGGCCCCCACACTGGCCTACCCTCTTAGCAGGCTCCGATCTCGGCCTCGGAGACCTTAGTAGTGGCCGTGCCTCATTTTAGGCTCCAATCCAGGCCTTGCTGGCCCCGGCACCAACCTTATACTTCGGCAGGCTCCAATCTAGGCCTCGAGGGCCCCAGCACTGGCCTTGCCTCATGGCAGACTCCAATCCCGGCTTCGCTGGCCCCGGCACTGGCCTAACCCCTTGGCAGGCTCTGATCCCAGCTTCAGAGGCCTCAGTAACTGATGGGGTGTGTCTATACAGCGCCTAAGAAGATTCAGCCTGAGCGGCCTACGGCCTAAGGCAAAACTTTAAGTAAAGTGATGCAGCAAAAAACGGTCAAGATGGCTCCTGGAGGAAGCTAGGAAGGCGTGGTTTCCCCATTCACTATGGGTGGGGAGACTGAGCGGTTTTTCCCTTTTTACCTTTAAAGGTGCTTTTCGCACACATGAATGGCTCATGTACTGGCCTGGGATTGGCTGTAAACTACGTGCTAGTGATCTTTATCCCGGATAGGCTAGGCTATTCCTCATGGAAATTCCCCTCATGGCTTGGTGCTATATATAGGACTGCTTGGAGAGAAATAAGGGAGATCCTGCTTGACTTGACTCCCGGCTCGTGGGTTTGTGTTCGAGTCATCGGTACTCATCATCTCGCCAAGCCCCGCCAGCTGTCGGGCCGGATTCCCGACAATCTGGTGCCCCGTGTGAGGCACCCCTCTTCACCCCCTAACGAAAGAAATCGCTGGCGAGCAATCGGTCTTCGGGTGAGTATCCCCCCCGTATATTAATATGGGTATTAATATGGGGAAGTCCAGTTCTAAACCTGACCCTGCCCTAGAATCCCTTCGACTCGTTCTCAAGAGCCGAGGACTTAATCTTGCTGATAACCAAGCCACCCAGGCCTGGGGGTACCTTCTAAAAACTGCCCCATGGCTCCCTGAAAGTAATCTTTATGATTGGGATACCTGGAATCAAGTTGAGGGGCTGGTTAGGAGAGCCCAGACAGAGCAAGGGGAGATCCCCCCCTTGCGGTTCTCCCCACCGTCTCCGCGCTTAAAAGTTTTTTTCCCCCGCGACTCCTGGAGAAACTCGCTGACCGTATCCCCAAGCCAGCGAAAAAGGGGGCTGCCGAGGATACACCCCCCTCTGGTCCCGAAGCCCCTAAAAAACCTCCCGATCCCTCCGATCACTTTGGGGATGCCAAGGACTCCTCACAGTCCCTTTCCCTGACAAATTCCTTCTCCATACCCTCTGCTCTGCCGCTCTATGCTGACGTAGGGAGAGCCAGAGGAACTATGGGCCTCTTTCCCATCAACGTCAACCCGGGAACAAACCATCCAGCCACCTGGTACCCCTGGGAACCGCAGGATCTTAAAGAGCTCCGAAAGGCAGTGGCGGAGGATGGTCCCAATTCCCCCTGGGCAGTTACCCTAGTGGAAGGGCTGGCCCATCAGGCTTTAGTCCCCCAGGACTGGAGAAACCTAACCAAGGCAGTTCTCCTGGGCCACTCTTTATGAAATGGATGGCCTATTACCAGGAGGAATGCCGAATCTTGGGGGAAAGAAATCAGAACGCCAATCCCGCCATCCCCTTAACCTACGGCATGCTTACGGGGACGGCCGAGCCACATACCACAGGCCTACAACAGGCGGCCTTGCCCCCCCCCTTACCAGGATCAGGTTAGGGCAGCGGCACTGGCGGCATGGAGGAAATTAGACGATGGGCCCACTGAGGCCCCTATTGCGGCAATCACTCAAAAGCCCGGTGAGGATCTACCTACATTTATAGAGAGAGTATATAACAGCCTTAAGAGGTGTTAGGGTCCGAGATGCACCCTCTTGCCCAAATAACAAAGGACTCACCAAGGATATAACACACAGGTAGAGTTTTTATTGTGCTGCAGCTCTTTTGTACTGGCTAGCCAGTGGTCGAAGCTCTTTTACAAGCCTGCCTGTGGTTTGAGGACTGTCCGGGTGGCTACCAGGGAGTGCCCTGGCCGAGCCAACGTCCAGCCTCACCAACAGAGAGCGAGTGGTCAGAGTCGACCCCGAGCACACTTCAGGCTCTATATTTATAGCCCCTAGAGGGGTGGCTACACACGTCACAGCCCGCCAAAAAGTAGGATACAACCAATCAAATAAAAAGGTAAACAAGTACAACCAATGATTTCAAAAGAAAGCACACACACACTTGAATTACAGCAAATAGTTTTAAAGGACAGCCTTTCTACGTCACTGCCCGCCAAGGAGTGACTTTCTCTTTCATGCTTGGTTACTATGGCAACCTTCAGCTCACCGTTTGAGGAACTGTCCGGGTGTTTCCTTTGGATAAGGTTTGTGGCAAGCTTGGGACTCACTTCCAAGAAAAATAGCTTCAAATAGCTTCACTCTCTAAACTACTTTATACTGTTTTAAAATATTTCAAACTTTAGTAATATCCTTAAAATAATTTCTAACAGTAACTTAGGTTTTAAAATAAAACAACTTTTAACATTAAGGTAGCTGGGATATAAGCAAGCAGTTTCACAGAAGCCAGAACTCAGGCAGTTATCATAAGCAGGAACTTATAAGTTGTACTTTATATTGGCAAGTGGGGTTACCAAAGCAGAGACTCGCAGTTTTAATTTTATCAGGAGAGGGGAATGTTTCCTCACAGCACTCTTACATGTTTTGTTACTCTCTTACTTCTACAATGGTCCTACTTTAATTCTAATATCCTGCTTTCTTATTTCTCTTCCTGCATTCCTTCAGAGGAAGTTTCCGGCTGGTCCATTAA
This sequence comes from Muscardinus avellanarius, assembly GCF_963383645.1. Lineage (NCBI taxonomy): Eukaryota > Metazoa > Chordata > Mammalia > Rodentia > Gliridae > Muscardinus > Muscardinus avellanarius. The sequence continues at coordinate 93,855,346 of NC_137794.1, forward strand.
GAGACAAATTTGTTAAAATGCTTGTGTGGGACGGGATGACAGCCGACCATAGGCTGGCCTGCGCAGGTTTGAAGGGGCATACTTTAGAGAGATGGATCGTGGCCTCTCGGGACGTTGGCTCTATGAGCCATCAACTCCAAACTATCGCAGTTGCGGTAAAGGAAGGGCAACGGGAGGGCATACAGACTCTGATACAGGCAATGCAGCAATCAAGGGTTGCCCCCCCCACGTGTTTCAAATGCGGAAGGGAGGGCCATTTCCGCCGAGAGTGCCCGTCCCAGGCTACGCCTCCTATGGGAGGAGGGAAGAAAGGGGAAACTCCCCGGAAGCCCTGCCCCAAATGCCCTAAGGGTTTTCATTGGGCCCGGGACTGCCAGTCCAAATTTAACTTAAAAGGAGGAGCTTTTAACCCCCCAAGAGGGCTTCCCCCAGTCCCGGTAAAAAATGGGTTAAGACCCAAGATGGTCGTCACAATTGGAGATAAAAATTCTAAATATTTAATTGATACTAGAGCCGATCAAAAGCGAATCGGGTTCAGATCCCCAAATCCGAAGTGGCAGAGATGGTCGCCGCAAGGCATCCAGTGCGGTAACGCGACCGATCCCGGAGAAGCCGGCGGGAGCCCCGCGGAGAGTTCTCTTTTCTTTGTAAAGAGCAGGGCGCCCTGGAATGGGCTCGCCCCAAGAGAGGGGCCTGTGCCTTGGAAAGCATCGCGGTTCCGGTGGCGTCCAGCGAGCTCTCTCAGGCCCTTGAAAATCAGGGGGAAAGAGTGTAAATTTTTCACTGGGCCGCAGCAGGTCTCCAAGATAAATAGCCTCTGGCATGCTGGAACAACAGCAGTCGCACATGGGACAGTAGGTCCTAAGGAGATGGGCGAGTGCCGTTCAAAAGGGATGGGCGTTCAGAAGGGACGGGCAATGTCCTGCACAAAAGTTCAAGCCCTATCTATAAAAGAAGCCATGGATTTTCATAGATTAACCCATGTAAATTGGAGGGAATTAAAACACAAATATCCTCAAATCCCTAATAAGGATTTAAAAAGAATTGTTCGCATTTGTAAATCATGTCAACCCATCTTGCAACTACCCCCCCCTTCAATCGTCCAGAGTTAATCTGAGAGGCCTACGCCCCAATGGATTATGGCAAGTGGATGTAACTCATTTTCAACCATTTGGAAAACTTAAGTATATTTTTGTTTTTATAGATACCTATTCCAGGGCTAATTGGGCCTCAGCTCATTGGGGAGAAAAGACAAAACATGCTATAAATTATTTTCTTCATTGTTTTGCTATTCTTGATATTCCTAAACAAATCAACTGATAATGGCCCTTGTTTTATTAGTCAACATTCCGTCTCCTTCCTACAATTATGGAAAATTATTCATACTACAGGCATTCCATATAACCCAAAAGGACAAGCTTTAATAGAAAAAATATAATCATACCCTAAAGGTTCAATTACAAAAACAAAAGGGGGAGTTACTACCCCCACATGATCAATTAAGAAAAGCATTATTAACCCTAAATATTTTAAATTTTTCAAAAGACTCCAACCTGTCCCCTTTTCATAGGCATTGGACCACAGAGATTCCCTTTTCCTCCATCAAAGTAAAATGGAGAGATCCCCTGACGGGAATGTGGAGGGGCCCAGATCCCCTCATAACTGCAGGAAGGGGCTTTGGGTATGTCTTCCCCTATGATGATAAAAGACCACTTTGGGTCCCAGCAAGAGATATCAAACACCTGCCTACAATAACTGGTAATTATGATTCCAAGGAAGAGGAAATCCCTGAAATTGGTCCTTTGTTTTTTATTTTAAAAGAAGATAGTCATGAAAACCCTAATGTTCGTCATCCTGTCCCTGCAAATACGGTATAGTATGCCAGGCTTTGGAGATGCAGGTAAGGCAAGGGAAATATTAAATGCAGGCCTTTGCACCCTTGCCTCCCTGCTCTTCGATATAAATATTATCCTTGAGGAGAAATCAATGCCCATCCCCCCTTTTTTTGATTGGGGAGGGCGGAAAAAGGAGAGCAGTACAAGCCATTCTGCTCTTAATCGGCCTGGAGATTACTGCCAGATCTGCCATGGGTGTGGCTGGCCTTGGGATGGCCTTTGAGTTACATAGCAGACTCCCTCCGAATAATTGATGATGTTAAGTCTATCTCAGAAATTGTCTGAGACTTACAAGCCCAATTAGATTCCCTAGCCTATGTAATATCACAAAAAGATGGATATTAGATTTATTAACAGCCAAAAAGGGAGGCATCTGCTTGTTTTTGCAGGAACAAGATAAGATTAAGCAGCTCCAACATGATCTGGAGAGGTGGCGAGGAGATCTTCAGGAGGATCCGTTCTCCTTGATTTTAAGGTCATTAAGGCATTAGCAGAATCAGTTCGCATGTATGGGGTTACAGCTTCCTTTACATTAGCCCAAGTGGAAGCTCTGGCTAGAAACTGCATGACGCCAGGGGACTGGAATGGATTAACACGAGCGTGCCTCACTCCTGGACAATTTTTGGAATGGAAGGCCTTTAACATAGAATATGCCTCTGATCAGGCTGCTGCTAATGCTCTTGCTGAAAATCCTCAATGGGATCGAGATATGATTTTAGGACAAGGGCTACATGCCCAAAATCAAACCCGACTTCCTTTGGAAGTTTATAATCAAATAAATTTTTGTGCTATTAGAGCATGGAAATCCCTTAGGAGCTCAGGGGAATCTGCTGGTAATCTAACCAAAATTATACAAGATCCTGCCGAGCCATTCACAGATTTCTTAGCTCGTCTCCTTGAAGCTACAAGTAGAGTTTTAGGTCCTAATGTGGAGGTGGCAACACCTTTGATTAAACAGTTAGTATCATGATGCTATTAAGGAAGGGCAAACCGCCCTCGAATTACTCAAAGAACAGAAATCTGAGGAGCATAAGTCAGAACGGGCAGTTAGTGAAGCAAAGGAACCTGTCCATTCCTCACTCTATCCAAATTTATCTAAATTTAAAGGGCCAGGCTCCTCTTCTGATTCTTCTGATGAAGAAAAAGTTTTGTTAAAGAAACAAATGGCATGTGTGTCGATTCATTCAGCCTCAAAAAAAAATCCCGTTTGCCTAAATTAGATCCGGACTTTCCTATGCCCTCAGGTTTACAAGAAATTCCTCCCTCGTGTTATCCTCCTCCTGGGCCACCGCCATCCTTACCATCTTCCACTGAGGGATCTCATAATTCCTTTTGCCCTCAAGTTTGGTCACGTGTTAGAACTGAGCTCCCGTTGGCCTTTCTTATTTTTCAAAATACACAGGGCACTTGTTTTTATGAACCAGGATTGTCGCTCTGAATATGACCACCCCTCTCCCACCTTACAATTTCCCCAGATGGGAAAAATTAAAGCATGTTGAAGGGCTGGTAGCCAATGACGGGTAAGATTCCCAGGGGCCATGGAAACCTAAGACAGGAAGTACAGCATGATCTGTACTATCCAATGACGGGTAATCCATGGTACTCGATGGGGACAACCTAAGACAGGCACAGTCCCGATAAAATAAAAGAAAAAGGGGGATATGATGGGGTTTGTCTATACAGTGCCTAAGAAGATTCGGCCTGAGCGGCCTACGGCCTAAGGCAAAACTTTAAGTAAAGCGATGCAGCAAAAACGGTCAAGATGGCTCCTGGAGGAAGCTAGGAAGGCGTGGTTTCCCCATTCACTATGGGTGGGGAGACTGAGCGGTTTTTCCCTTTCTACCTTTAAAGGAGCTTTCCGCACACATGAATGGCTCATGTACTGGCCTGGGATTGGCTGTAAACTACGTGCTAGTGATCTTTATCCCGGATAGGCTAGGCTATTCCTCATGGAAATTCCCCTCGCGGCTTGGTACTATATAAAGAACTGCTTGGAGAGAAATAAGGGAGATCCTGCTTGACTTGACTCCCGGCTCGTGGGTTTGTGTTCGAGTCATCGGTACTCATCATCTCGCCAAGCCCCGCCAGCTGTCGGGCCGGATTCCTGACAAGTAACAGCCTTGCCTCAAGGCAGGCTCTGATGCCAACTGTTGGCCCAGCACTGGCCTACCCCTCTGCAGGCTCCAATACCGGCCTCACTGGCCCCGGCACCAGCCTAACACCTCGGCAGGCTCTGATCCCGGCCTCGGAAGCCTCAGTAGTGGCCTTGCCTCACATCAGGCTCCAATGCCAGCTGCTGGCCCCAGCACTGGCCTAACCCCTTGGCAGGCTCCAATCCTGGCCTCGGAGGCCTCAGTAGTGGCCTTACCTCATGGAAGGCTCCGATCCTGACCTCGCTGGCCCCAGCACTGGCCTAACCCCTCAGCAGGCTCCGATCATGGCCTTGGAGGCCCAGCACTGGCCTTGCCTCACTGCAGGCTCTGATCCCGGCCACTGGCCCCAACACCAGCCTCACCCCTCGTCAGGCTCCAATCCCGGCCTCAGATGCTCCAGCACCGGCCTTGCCTCACGGCAGGCTCCAATCCTGGCCTCGCTGGCCCCGGCACCAGTCTAACCCCTTGGCAGTCTCTGATCCCAGCCTTGGAGGCCCAAAGACCGGCCTTGCCTCATGGCAGGCTCTGATCCCAGCTTTGCTGTCTCCATTGCTGGCCTCACCGCTCGGCAGGCTCCAATCTGAGCACCCTCTTCACCCAGTGTCGCGACCCTAAGGCTCTGACCAGCAGAGCCTAGGGAAGAAACACATGAACGCTGACTTGCTGATGATGCTTCCTATTTAATGCTTCCCCTCTTTAATGCTTCCCCTTCAATGCGCACAGCAGGCAAATATATATCAGTCTCATAACCCCTCCCTCATCACTCCACCAACCCCAAGCTTCCCACAGCTAGGGCATGCACATTTCTAACCCTCTCATAGGCGGGCTGGTGGTAGCACGAGGCGCTGCATCACTGATCATCCGTAGGGCGCCTGATAGGGCTCACTGCGCAGGCTCAGGGCACCACCAGCCTCGTGAGCCTCGTGACTTGGCAACATGCCTGGGCGCCATCTTGAGCCACCGCCCCATCCCAGTCTAGCCGAGTGGGCCCTGACAACCCAGCAGGTTGTCCCACGTTTCCAAGGGTGCGTGGTGGTAGCATTCTGCCTCTGGGGTTATTTCTTCAAAAGTTCCAGGTGTAATGCATCAGATCTCTGCCTCCCCTGAGTACTGGCCACTGCCATTGCACTGCCTCCACCATTTCAAATCTTTCCCAAGCTCTTTTTCCACTCTGAATGTCGTCCAGTGTTCCTAAGCATGCAGGATAGTAGCATTCAATGTTTGGTGTAATTTCTCCAAAAAATAAGGTTGGTAGGATCAGATTTCTGCCTCTCCTGGATACTAGTCTCCACCGCCATTGCGGAGACTGCTTCCAACAACACCTTCCTCCTAGGTCTCCGCTAAACTCTCTCCTTATAGGTGAAGTCCAGGATCTTAAGAATGTAGAGAAGAAGCAGTCATCCTTTGCTGGAAATTTTTCCAAAAGTTCCAGTTCATTTGGGTAAGTTTTGTCTGCATCTCCAGCATCCTGGCATCCAGCACGGCCTTCTTATTTCTTTTTCTTTTTCTTTCCCTTTCTTCTTCTTCTTTTTTTTTTTTTTAATAAGAGAAGACAGTATGTGTGGTTTGAGGAGGTTGTGGGATCAGGCACTCAGTAGCACTGTGACCTGGGCCCGGTTTCTCCAGGGGTCCAGCATGCTCCACAAGACTCCACCCAAGGCCCAGAGTCCTGTGACCCAGGCCCAGTTTCTCAGGGGTCTGGTGTGCCCCGCCTGACCCCCGCCCAGGGCCCAGGGCCTTGCAACCGGGCCCTGGTTTCTGCGGGGGTCTGGCGTGCTCTGTGCAATCCCACCCGGGGCCTAACTATGTGATATTTACCCTTCATTATCTTCTGTCCCTTCTGTCCAGAGATAAATTCATTGATATGCATATGTTTCACCAACCTTGAAGCCCTGGGATAAAACAAACTTGACAGTAATGTACAATTCTTCCTCCTCTTTCTCCTCCTCCTCCTCTTTTTTTCTTCTTCTTCTTGCCTCTTTTATTTATACCTCAAAATCAGTCCAGTGCCCCTGTTATCAGGAAAAGGAGTAGGATACACTCTTCTTAATGTGCTTGTAAATACAATTTTTAATATTCTTTTGAGGAATTTTACATCTATAGAAATCAGGACTAAATATCTTATACTTTTCTTTCCATGATATCTCCTTAATTGATTTTGGTTCCAAGGTGATATTGACTGTAAAGAATAATTTGGAAGTGATTTTCCCCTTTCTAGTTTATGGAATAATTTGAGGAATATTTGCAATAGTATTTCTTTCAACTATGGGCATAATTCAGCCGGGAATACATTTATGTTTGACTTTTCTTTGTTGGAAGCCTTTTTTTTTTATTATTCTAGAGTACAGAATGCCTGTTTTAAGTGAAGGTACCCTTCACTCTGCTCCAAGAACTACTAGACCTGCAGCCACCACTCCTGTCACCCTGAGCCTCTCTCCTGTCTGTATTACAATCTCAATCCTATGTCTAGACTGACTCATGCTATGGACCCACAAATCCAGCAAAATAAAGCCTAAATGGTAGTTTGGTATTGAGTATTCACAAATCTAGTTTACCAAAATAAAATGAGAGGAGAGAGAAAGAAGGGAGGGAAAGGAGATAGAGATAGAGATAGAGATAGAGATAGAGATAGAGAGAGAGAGAGAGAGAGAGAGAGAGAGAGAGAGAGAGAGAGAAAGCTTTTTGGTTCCCATTCAGTCACCCCAGTCTTGTGAAGCTGTTACTTTCCCACTTAACACTACCTCCACTGGAGAGTACCAAGACTTTATGATGCTCAGGATGTTCATGTCATCTGTGCTTTTTTTTTTTTTTTTTTTTTTTTTGTCAGTTTGTGAATGTATTGGCTTGTTGTAAATTCAGTAGGGGAATTTTTTTTTTTTTTTTTTTTTTTGGCTAGTTAGAGAGGAGCTTCCCTCCTTCACTCAGTTGTTATTGTTCAGGAAATTAATCAGAACTCTTCCAGAAGTACACCTGGTCAAAAGATATGTGACAGTATGAAGGGGGACTAAGGACAGTCAGGAGTGAAATGCAGCTTCTGAGAATCAAATAATATTAGGGGCAAGAACTGGTATGAAGCAAAAAAGAAGATGGACTTATGTAGCTTATATGATTATAAAATTTTGCCTTAAATATTAAACATCTTATGATAGATTTTTTACCAAGGTTAACATGCATAGAAACAAATGTGGTATTAAAAAAACATCCTCACGTTAATAAATAATGCTAAAACACATTGTCAAATATTTGAGCTCACATGATAGCTTTTTATATAAATTTGATTATTTTTATTCAGCTCTGAGGAATTTCCTCATTTTTGTCTTTCTTGAAAAAGGGCACTCCATGATCAAATAAGTACCAAGTATCATAACATGCTGTAAAATACAGATGCAAAAAATGTTAGTATAACGTAATATTTGTGATTAAAGGGAATTATACTTTAAAACACTTAGAGTGGTAATCACTAATAGTGTAACTGAGAAACGAAAGCTAGAAAATTAAATATAAAATAAGAACTGAGCTGTGAGTAGTGGGGCAAGTTTGCAATCTCATCACTTGGGAGGCTGAGCCAGGAAGATTGCAACTTCAAAGCCAACCCCAGAAACTTAGGCCCTGCACAATTTAGTGATACCTCGTTTCAAAAAATAAAAATAAAAGATCAGATAATGTTGCATTGAAGTAAAATGCCCCTGGGTACAATCCCTAGAATTTCATACATACATACACACAGAAAATCTATATAAATACAGCAAAAAAATATAAAGGCAGTCTATTTGAAATTAACATTTTTCTGTAAAAACATCATATATACATTTAAAAATATATGAAATACTTGGAGAAAATGTTTAAAAGACATATTTGAAAATAGACATATATACAATGTCTATATATGTCTATATAAATATATGCACACACATATCTGATAGATCTTAGATGATGACAATCAAATTAAAAAATAGGCAGCAGAATTGAACATACATTTCAAAAACTGCTGAAACTGCTCAACCTACTTTTTTCAAAATAACCTGAACTATCAGCATAAACAAATACCCATTGTAATCAACAAAATGACTTAAAATAAAAGTGTACTAATATTCGGGTAGATAAGAATATGGAACACTTGGTTCTTTCATGCACGATTAGACTATAAAGTGGTACTGTCACTTTGAAAAAAATACTATTTGGGGTTTCTTACTAAAGATCATGAACACATAAAATGTGACCCAGCAATTTCATAATAGATGTATATACATAATAGATGTATATAATAGCAGTATTGCATAAATAAGCACATCAAATGATATATAACAATGCTTCTATGAAAGTAGGCATACCAACACATGAAACAAGCTAAATAATCAGCAATAGCAAAACAATTAGAAAATGATTGATAAATTTTAGTCTATTTTCAAAACTGGATACATCAGAAATTGAAAAAATTCTGTAACACTTCTAACACAAAAAACTTGTGTAACCCTAATACCAAGTGAAAGATGCTACAAAAGAAGGAACATACAGTATATGGTAGCACTTACATAAATATTAAAAATCATACAAGTGAGCTGGGCGTGGTGGCGCACGCTTGTAATCCCAGCGCTTGGTAGACTGAGACAGGAGGATCACACAGGTTCGAAGCCAGCCTCAGCTACTTAGTGAGGCTCTCAGCAACTTAGTGAGACCCTGTCTCCAAATAAAGTATAAAAATAGGTCTGGGAGTATAGTTCGAAGGTAGAAAAGCCTCTGGGTTCCACCCCCATTACCACACACACACACACACACACACACACACAATCATACAAGTACACATTTGGTGATCTCCCAGGCTCCATCTCCACTCCATCCCTTTCATTTAGCTACACTAATTCATAGTCCTACTAACAGTAAAAAAAAAAAAAAAAAAAAATTATATTTCTCAGCATCCTCATCTGCATTTGCTGTTTGATTTTTGAGGATTGCCATTCTAATTGAGGTTAAATTAAATCCCAGTGTAGGTTTGATTTTATGTCCCCTAATTACCAATGATGTTGAATTTTTTCATATATTTATTGACCATTTGTATTTCCTTTTTGTGAAGTTTTCAGTTAGTTTGCTTGTCTATTTCTTCAGTTGTTTTTATAGTGTTAAATTTTTTAAGTACTTTGTATAATCTAGATACTAATCCTCTATCAAGTGGCAAAGATCTCCCATTCTGTAGGCTCTTTCTTCAGATTCTTGATGGTCTCCTTTGATGAACAGAAACTTCTTAACTTAATGCTGTCCCATTTATTAATTCATATTTTAATTTCCTGAGTTTGGGGGGATCTTGTTAAGGAAGTTTCTACCTGTGCTTCTCTGTTGGAGTGTTAGACCTATGCCCTCCTCTAATAATTTCAATATATCTGGTTTAATTTCTAGGTCTTTGATCCATCTTGTGTTGTCTCTCATGCAGGGTGAGAAATATTTAATTACATTTTTGTACAGATGGAAAATCAGCTTTTCTAACACCATTTGTCAAAAAATCTGTCTTTTTCTTCAACATATGTTTACGGCACATTTGTCAAAAATCACTTGGCTGTATGGATTTGTGTATGGACTTGTTTCTTTATCTTCTGTTCTATCCCATTGGTCTGTCCTTGTGCTAATACCATGCTGTTTTTATTACTGTAGATTTATAGTATAATTGAAATCAGGAATGGTGATGCCTTCTGCAATGTTTTTAATTGCTCATAATTTTTTTGAATATTCTGGGTCTTTCATTTTTTATATTAATTTTAGGATTGCTTTGTCTAGGACTGTGATGAATAACATTGGTATTTTGATAGGGATAGCAATGAATTCATAGATTACTTTTTGTAGAAAGGCCATTCATAACATTTCTCTGCCTATCCAATAGCATGGGAGATGTTTTGTCAACAGTTTGAAATAGATCTGTTGTTAAAATATTTCATTGCTTTGTTCCTTCATTTCTAGAGAAAAAAAATGCACATTTTTAATGATTCGAATGATGACATGGAATTTGCTTGATAGCTGGGCTAGGAATAAGTTACTTGTGAAAATGAATAATTAATGTGCCATATACTGTGAATATTCCCTAGTGTTCATTCTACGTAAGACTCATGAGTGTAATAATGACAGATGATTTTGTGAATGAGCAGAAAATCTTAAGCCAAAATTAGCCTATCGGTAGAGTCACTGATTTCTAACAATAAAGTTTTTGGTTATTTATTTTCTTATTTGAAGAAAAGACCTGTAGAAATTAACTGTATTCTACCTATAAGAAATATAGCTCAAATGCTAAACACAAAGATGGTGAAAGTAAACCGGGAGCGGTGGTGCACGCTTGTAATCCCCCCACCCCTGCTTGGGAGTTGGAGACAGGAGGATCACGCAGGTTACATGCCAGCCAGGCTGGCTTAAGAAACCCTGTTTCCCAAATAAAAAATATAAAATAGGACTGGGAGTGTAGCCCGGAGGTAGAAGGGCTTCCATAAACCCCAGTACCACAATAAATAAATAAATAAATAAATAAATAAATAAATAAATAAATAAATAAAATAAACAACCAAACAACAACAACAAAAAAAAAGAGGGTGAAAGTAGTAAGACAGAAAAAGATACACTATTGAACCCTAAAGCACAAGAAAGCCAGTAGCTAAGTAATGATTTTCTGAAAAGGAAAAAATAAAACAGGCTTTTATCTTATTTAAAGTATTAAAGTACATATACAATAATTTAAAATTACTTGAGTATTATTGTGCAAAATAATAGTTAAAAGATAGATAAAATCTAAAGAAAAAAGTTAAAGGCCACCAAAAGTACTCAACATATTAAATGCACGATTATACATTTATTTTGATTTCTATATGATAACATTCTAGAAAAAACTTTAAAAAGTGAAATTTATATTTTGATGTGCAAATGCTGATCTGTTTTAATTCATCCAAATATTCATACATAGCGCTCCAATAAGATAACAACAACAAAATAACCACAATGTTTGTTTTTCTTTTCTTTTCTTTTTCTTTTTTTGGTACTGGGGATGGAATTCAGGGGCATTTTACCGCTGAGCTACACCCGCAGCCCTATATTTTATTCTTTATTATTATTATTATTATTATTATTAGTAGTAGTAGTAGTAGTAGTAGTAGTAGTACTGGGGTTGTTTCTGGAAGCCCTTCTACCTCCGGGCTACACTCCCAGACCTATTTTATATTATTTTTATTTGGAAACAGTGTCTCTTAAGTAGCGCGGCTGGCTTTGAACCTGCGGGATCCTCCTGTCTCCATCTCCCAAGCGCGGGAATTACAAGCGTGCGACACCAAGCCCGGCTATTCTTTATTTTGAAACAAGTTTCAGGGAATCATGATCCTCCTGTCTCAGCCTCCCTAATGCTGGGATTACAAGCGTGCGCCACCACGCCCGGCTTCTTCTTGTTCTTAAAATACTTCAAACTTACTTTTCTTCCAGCCGTGGTGGTGCACACTTGTAATCCCAAAATGTGGGAGACTGAGACAAGAGGATCGCCATTTGCAGGCAGCCTCAGCTACTTAGGTCCTTTGCAACTCAGTGAGAACCTGTTTTAAAATAAAGAATAAAAAATAGGGCTGGGAGTGTAGCTCAGAGGTATAATCAATCCCCCTAGATTCTATCCCCAGTACTGCCAATATATATATGTATTTTTTTCTGGTCATTATCTCTTTTCATTCTGATGTTTTTGGTACATAAAACAAAGTATTGGTTCTTTTTTTCATTAACCGGAAGTTTCAGAAATAAAATATTTATTTATTTATTTATTTATTTATTTATTTATTTATTGTGTCCTAAGGATTGAGCTCGAGGTTAGGGTCATTCTACCTTTGAGCTACATCCTAGCCCTATTTAATTTATTTTATTTTTATTTTTGAAACAGGCTTTCACTAGGTTAATGAGAATCTTGCTACTTAAAGAGGCTGTCTATTAACCTGCAATCTTCCTGCCTCAGCCTCCCAAGTACTGGGATTACAAATGTGTGCCATCATACTTGGCTTAAAAATACAATATTTTAAAAGATTGATGTAAGAGAAAAAGGAGAACTTTTACTCATATAAAAACTATTAGACTCAAGATTCATTCATGCTTGCCAAGAGTCCAACAGTCTTTTCTAAATGAATGAAAATATTAATTTGGACCCATGCCATAAAATTCAGAACCTAACTGTATTAAATATTTGAAAATAATATTCCTTAATATATTTCCATTTTTCAAAGATGAGAAAGTTTTTTGGCAAGCATAAGCAAGCTCTAGAAAGTTTTAAAAGTGAGCCAGGTGTGGTGGCGCATGCTTGTAATCCCTGTGCTTGGGAGGCAGAGACAGGAGGATCGCACAGGTTCGAAGCCAGCTGTGCTAGCTTAAGATATCCTGTTTCCAAATAAAAATATAAAAAATAGGTGTGGGAGTGTAGCCCGGAGGTAGAAGGTCTTCCAGGAACCCCAGTACCACATACACACACACACACACAAAAGTAAGTTTTTTTTAGTGGCCAAGCATTTGATGTTAGAGCTGTATCTAAGTAAGGCAGCCAAGATAAGTACTGTCTATTATTATTATTAGTAGTAGTATTAGTATTAGTAGTAGTAGTAGTAGTACAAAAGGAAAAAGTAGTTGATTTTCATTTATTACTTCCATTATCTCAGAAATTCAGTATTAATATCAATAACTGTCATCACTATGAATTACATTATGATTTGAAACTATAATGTACCAGTAAAAGTATAACACAGTAATTAATATTGTCGTTGAGTAAGTTAAGAATTCTATTTATAGGAAATTTCACATGTCTCCAGTCAATGTTGTCTTGACAGAGTTACATAGTGCAGGCTTTTATCCTGGGACTATTATGAGAGAGAAATAAGGACATTTTATAATAATGAGAGGGTCAATTTGTATGAAAGACATAACAATTTTTTTTTTTACTTAATGACATATTATGAAAATGTATGAAGCAAAAAACAGTCAGGGATAAAAAGAGACAGACAAATCGACATACACTAGCTGGATATTTTAACAATCCCTACTTTGTAAATGATAGATCAACTAGACAAAACTTATTTAGAGAAATACACTATCTGAACATATACTATCTGAACAATAGTAGAAAATAAATTCATTTCAAGTCAGCTTGAAAAATTATCTATATGAGTCATATACTGGAACATAAAATTTTCCCAAATATATTTCAAAAAAACTATATATGGTATTATTTAACAAGAAAAACAATTATTTTGAATATTTGGTAGCTACTAAAATGGTTCATGGATGGAAATGCATAACTTAAAGGATCATATAATAAAAAATAAAGGCTGAAAAATTAACAATTAATGTTTTCCCTGAAAGACTAGAAAAAAATAAGAAAATTAAACTTAAGATAAATGAAATAAAGACAGCAACAAAGAGCCAAAATCAATTCAAAAAAAGAGTAAGCATGGGATCAATTTGTCAGAGTTAAATGTTAACTCTTAATCAGATGTTAACAGTTAATCAGATGTTAGCAAATCAAATGCACTGATATGTACGAAAGACATTATAAAGGCGTGTACTTGAGGAATACAAGATGGTTTCCATGTTCAAAATTTAGTTCATATACTGGTTACATTTTATATATACTTCTTACAGTCTATATACTGATTATATTACTACATAAATAGAATAAATAAAAAATCTATTGATTTTACCAAATTTAGAAAATGTGCTTGATAGATGGACATGTTCATTAAAAAGTTCAGCAAAGATTAAATGATTTTTATTAATTAAAAATATACTAATTACACCGGGTGTGGTGGCGCATACTTGTAATCCCCACGCTTGGGAGGCAGAGACAGGAGGATCACGCAGGTTCGAAGCCAGCTGCGTGCGCTGGCTTAGGAGACCCTGTTTCCAAATAAAAATGTAAAAATAGGTCTGGGAGTGTAGCCCGGAGGTAGGGCTTCCGGGAACCCAGTACCACCCATATATATATATATATATATATATATATATATATATATATATATATACTAATTACCTCATCTAATAATACCGGGCTTGGTGTAACAAGGTTTAGAAAAGGGCAGGAATGTTAGACAGGTATGGTTGTGGATATCTCTAATCCTAGTTCTTGGGATACTGAGACAGGAGGACAATAGGAATGCAGGTTTGGGTACAAACTCAGAAACATAGGGATACTCAGCAATCCAGGAACACACTGTTTTAAAAATAAAAAGGGCTGGTCATGTAGCTCAGAGTTAGAATGTCCCTTGGCACAATCCCCAGTGTTTCCATTAAAAAAAAAAAAAGTAAGAATAAAAAAAAAGAGAAAAAATTCTCTCTCTCTCTCTCTCTCTCTCTCTCTCTCTCTCTCTCTCTCTTCAGTACTGTATTGAAAGTTCTAATAAGTGCATGCAGCAAATAGGAAAAACAAAGTCACAGAAATTGAAGGGTAAGAGGTAAATTATTACCATTAACTCGAATATTTTTTTGTAGAAAGTCCTAACACAATTTACTAGAACTAACAAATAAGAAAAATGAGTTCAAAAGATACCAAGTTTAAAAATTTCAGATTGAAAAAATGATGATATGGGGATACAGTACATCTCAGTAGTTGTAACAAATGAAAATCAACTACCAAACCAAGCATGGTGGTACACACTCCCAAATCCCAGCATTTGGGAGTCTAAAACAGGAGGATTGCAGGAGACCCTGTTTCAAAATAAAGAATAAAGAATAGATAGGGCTAGGAGGTGTAGCTCAGAGGTAGACTGTCCCTGGGTTTAATCCCCAGCACCCCCCAAAAAAAATTAACTATCAAGAAGGCAGCTCCTTGACAAGAAAAACAAAACAGTGAAGATACTTATGAGCAAAAAGCACAAAAAAGGAATCACAGCGAAATAAAATTTAGTAGTCAGAACATGAGATAGCAAAACATGTGACTGAGACAGTAAAATCATGTGACTGACCATTTTTTAGGTCCACGCCATCTTGGTAAGGCCACCTGAGCCATGTCTGCAGGCTCCAAGGCCCCAAAAATTAT
This sequence comes from Muscardinus avellanarius, assembly GCF_963383645.1. Lineage (NCBI taxonomy): Eukaryota > Metazoa > Chordata > Mammalia > Rodentia > Gliridae > Muscardinus > Muscardinus avellanarius. Next base: position 93,870,414 of record NC_137794.1, read on the forward strand.
CTGGCAAGAAAACCAAGGGTGTGAAGTGAAGTAAGCAGTGGTAGAACTCGAACATCTTAGGCAACCAGCACCACACTACTTCAAGGACAAAAAACAAACAAACAAACAAACAAACAAACAAACAAATAAAAAAATGACCCAAAAGACCCATGTGATCACCAGAATATCCATCTTCAGCAGCGCACTGTGCTCTCTAGAGCTCCTGCCTGCAGAACAGTAAAATAACTGTAACTGCATTTCTCTGCTCACCAAGGTGGGCTAAGATTTGGTGGTCCACCTCTGAGCTGGTCAGGTTATGATCTACAGAGACACAGGAGAGTCCCATGTGCCCAGGGCACAGTACCCACACAGGGTCACAGGGGGTCACTCTGAAATTACACTGGACACCTTATGCCACTGCAGATAGAAAGGCATAGGCCCAGATCTAAAAAGTGCAGAACTCTGCACTTACACGGATCTCATTTTCATTGACAACCATCACCCTGAGACTTGAGTCCAAAGTGAAGAGAGGCAAGAGAGGGGCTCAGACACACACACACAAAAAAAACCCCAAAAATCACTCCATATTTCACAATCCAAATCATGAATGCCAGGAAAGACTTTTATGATGTAATCCAGACCCTAGAAGAAAACAACTTCCAAACAAACCTGCTATGGACAGCAAGGTTATTATTCAAAATTGAAGAATAATTTAAAATGTTTCAAGAGAAGCATAATCTTAAAAATTCATGAATATTAAGCCAGCACTAGAGAAAATATTTTAAAAAGTCATGAAGAAAAAAATAGAAGCAAATTTTAGTACCAGAGAAGAGACGAATTTGATCAGAGGGGCAACTAAGCAAAGAAATAACAATATATCAAACAGGATATAGGACACAAAATAAAAGGTCACAAGAATCATTGCTTAATAAGAAGAATGAAGCCTGGCGTGGGGGCACACGCCTGTAATCCCAACATTCGGGAGGCTGAGACCTGAGGATCGTGGTTTGTGGACAGCCTCAGCTACTTAGTGAGGCTCTTTGCAACTCAGTGAAACCCTGTTTCAAAATAAAAAATGAAAAATAGGGCTGGGAGTGTAGCTTGGAGGTAGAATGCCCATTGGATGCATCCCCAGTGCCGCAAAAAAATTAAAAATAATATTAATAAGACTGAATGTCAAAGAACTTAACTCACTAATTAAAAGACAGATTGCATATGTTACTGTAGTTCTCTGATTTCAACCCTTTGGAAAGATACCCAGTTGTGCTATAGCCAAATTGTATGGCAGATATATTCCCAGTTTTCTAAGGAATCTCCAAACTGATGTCCATAGCAGCTGAGGTAGTTTTTACTTCCAGTTGAATTTTACAAAACTTTCAGAGAAGAACTAATCTCAATACTTCACAAAATTTTCCATAAAATTAAAAAAGATGGAATTCTTTCAAACTACTTCTATGAGGCCAATATCACATTAATACCCAAAACAAATTAAGATGCCTCAAGAAAATGAATTACACACCAATATCTTTGATAAACATAAATGCAAAAATTCTAAACAAAATACTGGCTATGCACATTTAAAGCCATATCAAGAGAATTGTACACGACAACCAAGTTGGTTTCATCTCAGGAAAGCAGGGCTGTTTCAACATATGCAAATCAATAGATGTTGAAAAACACAATAAAATCCAACACCCATTCACGTTAAAAACACCATAAAAAATTGAAATAGAATTAATGTGCCTCAAAATCATTAAGGCAATATACAATAAACCCAAAGCCAACATCATACTGAATGAGGAAAACCTGCAAGAATTTTCTCTAAAATCAGAAACAAGACAAGGATGCCAACGATCACTACTGCTTTTCAATATAGTCCTGAAGACTTTTTCCAGAAAAATGACAAGAGAAGGATATCAAAGGAATTAAAAGAAAAATAATTAAAATTATCTTTGTTTTGAGACAACAGGATCCTATATCTAGAAGACCCCAAAAAACTCAATCAAAAGACTACTGGAGCTGATTAACCATTTCAGCAAGTGGCAGGATACAAAATTAACCTGAATAAATCAGTAGTTTTTCTGTGTGCCAACAATGAATCCACGAAGAATGAAATACAGAAAGCGATTTCATTCACACCTGAATTGAATAGACACTTCACCAAATAAGAAATATGAATGGCCAATAAATACATAAAAATTTTCAACATCATTGCCAATCAGGAAGACACAAATCAAAACTACACTGAGATTCTATTTAACCCCTATTAGAGTGGCAGGCATAAAGAAGTTAAATAGCAACAAATGTTGTTGAGGTTGTGGGGAAATTAGAACTCTTCTACAGTGTTGTTGGAAGTATAAACTACCTCAGCTGCTATGGAGATCAGTTTGGAGATTCCTTAGAAAACTGGGAATATATCTACCATATAATTTGGCTATAGCACTACTGGGTATCTTTCCAAAGGGTTGAAATCAGAGAACTACAGTTACATATGCAAACCATGTTCATAGCAGCACAATTCACAATAGTCAAACTATGAACTAGGTGTATATCAACAGATGAATGGATTACAAAATTATGGGAAACACACACAATGTAATTCTACTCAGCAATAAAGAAGAACAAAATTAGGTAATTTGTAAGAAGATGGAAAGACATGGAAAACATTATGCTAATCCAAGCCAGAGAGAAAGAGTAGAAGGCTGAGTTTCATTAATGGAGATGCTACATGTGACTATGTATGTATACATGGGAATGTAACATTGTTATCCTGGACACAGTATTGGGAGGAAGGGAAATGAAGGGAGACTGGGGCGTGGGGGGGGGTGTGATGACACACCAAGTACTGTGTAAATATATGCCATTGTAAACATGATGTACATTATGATGTGAGACTGACTGTGAGACTAGTGCACCAATAAAAATATACATAAAAATATTCAATTAACTTTTTCTATACATAAAACAAGAACTATTGAAATTAATAAAATATAACAGTAAATATTAAAACTCAGAATAAATTAGACCTGGGTGTGGTGGCGCACGCTTGTAATCCCAGCATTTGGGAGGTTGAGACTAGAGGATCACGGTTCGTGGACAGTCTCAGCTACTTAGTGAGGCCCTCCACAACTTAGTGAGACCCTGTTTAAAAATAAAGAATAAAAATTAGGGCAGGGGGTGTAGCTCGAAGGTCGAATGCCCCTGGGTTCCATCCTTTGGCCAAAAAAAAAAAAAAAGGCTTAGAATAAATTTTAAAAATTGTGTAATCCTCCCATACTATAAACCAATAGCATTGTTGACAGAAATAATATGGAATGATATATTGTTATCAATATCCATAAGGTATCAATTAACCATATTTTTAGTTGTAAAAGCAGAGTGGTTATAATTCCTACAATATTTTATAGAAATTACAGATGATTCTAAACTTTATGTAAAAGCTCAATGACTTAGAGAGTTAATCTTGGGAAAAATAATATTGGAAAATTGGGAACACAAACAATTTGATCTTCACCCTGAAGAAACAGTAATGAAGACAGTGTAGTCTTGGTGTAAAGCTAGATAATTCATTCAACAGAAAAGAACAGGTACTATATAATATCTTATATAATATATATAATATAAAAGAAATTATATGCTATATATCCATATATATTGGAATAAACTTTATATAAAAATACAAACTAATAACCTAAAGGCAAGCAAACTAATAAAAAAGTGGAAAACTGGGTATGATGGTGCAAGCCTGTAATCCAAATTCTTGGGAAGCTGAAACAGGAGAATCTCAGGTTTGAGACCAACCTCAGCAACTTAGTGACACTTTCAGCAAGCAAGCAAAACACTGTTTCAAAACAAAATATAAAAAGGTGAGTGATGTGTGCATGTATGCCTCTGTCACCTTGTAAGCCATTAAGATGTCTGACTACAATGTCCTTATATATGTATCTATGGCTGGGGGTGTAGTTCAGAGGAACCAGACAATGACAGCTAAAATGGTAAAAAAAAAAAATTATATGTATTGCAAATAAAAATACATTGGACATTATCATTGATTGAAAATGCAAATGAACACTGAAATTTTATATCCTTACAGACATAGTGAGATGATTAACATTAGTACCTAAAAGCAGCAAAGGTGTGTAACATCATAAATTCCCATAAATGTGAGTGTAAAACTTTGCTACCATTTGACAAAAATGGTAGAAAAATGAAGTTAAATATACACCTACCGTAGTATTCAGAAATTTCATATAAATTTTTATCAAGAGAACTGAAAACATGTACAGAAAAATTGACTTTATTTATAATGGTTAAATTAAACAAAGTGAAAAGCTTATTTGTAACAATAATATGTAAATTATGGGTATTTCTACTATATACTTATTCTTAGAAACAAAGGAAAGTAAACTACATGGATGGGAGCAATATGAATGGGTATTTAGAATAAACATGCCCAAATAATAAATGTATATAAGATATAATTACATTTTTGAGACACTAAATAACAGACAGAATTAATCCATGATGAAAAATAATCAAAATAGTGGTTGTCAGGGCTGTGTTGGCAGAAATGTTAGGGAGAAGCCTAAGCAAAAGTTTAGCTCTTATATAACAATGCTCTCTTATCTGAGTAAGATGTGGATTACAGGAAACTAAATACACATTAATATTAATTGAATTTTTTCTTTTAGTGGTACTGGGATTCCTGGAAGCCCTTCTACCTCCGGGCTACACTCCCAGACCTATTTTATATTTTTACTTGAAAACAGGGTATCTTAAGCCAGCGCGACTGGCTTTGAACCTGAGTGATCCTCCTGTCTCCACCTCCCAAGCCCAGGGATTACAAGAGTGCGCTACCACGCCCGGCCAAGTCATTGAATTTTTACTTAAGGCAAGTGGATTTTACTGTATGTAACCAAGAAGAAGAGGATAAAGGAGAAGAATATAAAGAAAAAAGAAGAAAGAGAAGAAAAGAGAGGAGGAAGGAAGAGGGGGAAGAAGGGAAGAAGGAAAGGAGAAGGAGCAAGAGGAGGACAAAAGGGTAATTGACTTAACTCTACTTTCAAACTTTTCAGTATTGTGCTAGATAAAATTTGAAAGTTATAAAATTAAAACATATTGTCAACTTTTTGTTTTGCCAATAATCAGCTTCAAACACACACAAACATTCAGCACACATAGCTGTTTTAGTGTTATATCATATTGTTTATCCTGTGAATGAACACACACACACACACACACACACACACACACACACACACCTTCAGAAAAGCGCCTCAACTCTTAAAACTGATGGGGAGTGGTGAGTTGGCCCAGGCCACCCTCCCCACTCATGCCATTTTGGCATGGGGCTGTAACTATTTTCTGTATTTCTATTTTCTGTATTTCTATCTTTTTAATAAACTTCTTTAAATATTCAAAAACAAAAACAAAAAACAAACTGAAGAACACTTGCCTGCAGAAACTACTATGTGGTTCTCCAACTACATCTACTTAAATAATCTCAATCTGCTGAACTGATTTCAATCTGCCCATTCTCCAGGTAAATTTCTATCTTCAGAGCTTTTACCCATTAATTTCCTTACTAGTGCTGCTGTCTGCTTCTCAGACATGCCAGTAAACTTGACATTCCTCTTTGGTATTGAAAAGAAATATTACGAAACTAATTCACGCCACTTGAATTGTTATCATTCTCTTTCAGCCATGACAACACCTGTAATGGAGTTTTATTTAAACAAGAAGTATCAGTTAATGTACTATTAAGTAAATTTGAAAGAATTTTATGTCATGTTAGAAATTTTGGAGAGCAGTCAGGAAAGGGTTCTCTAATAAGAATGAATATTGACCCCTTTTATCTCTTAAACTGTTGCGCATTTAGTAGTGTCTCAGAAGAAATTTAGATAAATGCTACATCTTTTTAAAGTAACTATATAAAAAAATCTGCAGACATTTCCATGGAGGCGATCAGTATTTAAATCTGCCCACACCACTTCCTTTTTCTTGTAAATCTTTTCATACTCTGTGACTGTGCTTTGGCTTCTTACCAAGGTCAGCCTCCTTCTGGTGAAGGAGAAAGGCCACCCTGAGATCTAACCAGACACTTTGTCTCTTGAGACCAGGGCTGAACAACCTCTCAAGTCACTGCTAAAGCTCAATTCACATCAAATTGCTTTTTATGGAAATTCACTCAGATATTACGGTTCCTGTGTACCCTTGAAAAAATGGACATATGTTCACAGCATTAAAGCATTAGGTATGATTTAATATCAGCACTTGATTTTTAATGAAAATCATATATCTATAATTTGTATCAAAACATATTACTATCAGGTTAATTGTTAAATTACAATAAGGCAGAATAATGTATGCATAAATGGAACAACAGTTACAACTAATTGCTCATGATAAACTATACATTAAAAGGATAAATACATTTTTATTACAATGAATTTTCTGATGCAAATACTCATTTTCATTTAAGAATGTGGACTGCTTCTGATCCTTTCCGGGATTAGTGCTTTTGTAATCTTTGGAAGAAAATGCTTAGAAACATTTTTTGATTTATAACAAAATAAATAGAGCTGTAACAAATATATTTTGGGTTTAGAAATTCTCTATACAACAACATGGCTCCATAAAGACAGCGACTCATAAATTATTGGGATAATTTTATTCAGACTTTGGGTTTATTACAGTGAGGCCAACATGCTAGATATAATCCTTAGAAAAACAATAGCAATCTGGCCTGTCTTATGAATAGATGGGAAAGTGGGTTAGGAGCAATTTGCTAATTCACTCAGCAGTAAAGATAATTACTGTTTTTAATGATAATGTACTACAGGCCGATCTAATTGGTTCATGCTTCATGTTTAAACTGTTCTAGCTTAATAAGTGCAAGAACATTATATTTACTTTGCTAGGTCTAATAGCATATGATACTAAAAAATTGACCTATGAATGATCCCCTGTGCTGTTCTGTACTATTTGTTTTGAATTGGAAATTTAGAATATTTTTAGCTAAAACCTGTGCTTTATATTTTCATAGGTTCTCATTTTCTGTTCTATGCATTAGGACAAACAGGATACATTAAGAAAAGCATGGACTGATAAAGCACACAGCAGAAAATTAGAAGTTGAGAACTGTTTAAATTATGTGAATTAGAGAAATGGGATTCTAAGAAACTTTAAGCTCCTTAACTTATATCTCTTTCTAAACAACCAGTGAAAATCATTTATCTTTTCTTTCTCAATAATTTAACATGTATTCTAGGTGGTAAAAAAATGTACTTATGGTATCAAAGATGTCATGCTTGAGACATATTTATTCATATTTAAAAATAAACCTTTGTTTTCAAAGTTTGTTATATAAACCATTTATTATTTTTTTACTGACTTCATTTTCTTTATTATATTTTAATTTTTTATTGGTGCATTGTATTCATACATCTTAATGGGATGCACGATGGTAAAGACATACATGCACACATCACCCAATTAGCTCTTACCCAGTTCCCACCCCATTCCCTACCCCTCCCTCCCTCTCATGTTTGACTTGGTAATTGATATGTTTGTTAAAGTACATCATGTGCATTAGAGAATTTCCCACTTCCCCCCTCCCATCCCCTCAGTTAGGTCACCTTATTTGCTCATCTATAGGATCTCCTTCTTCATCTAGAGTTCCTCCTATGACCCATTTTCTCTCTAGCTTTCACATATTAGGGAAAGCATTTAATTTCTTATTTTTAGTGACTGACTAATCTCACTTAGCATATTGTCCTCCACTTAGCATATTGTCCTCCAGTTTCATTCCACAATTACTTTGACGTAATTCTGTTTTTCTTTATGGCTGAGTAAAATTCCATTGTGTACATATCCCATAGTTTTGTAATTCATTCATTTTTTGATGGACATCTTGGCTGGTTCCATAGTTTGACAATGGTGAATAGTGCAGCTATGGATATAGATACATATGCATTAGTTTGGTGGTTTGCTTTTCTTTCTTTCGGTAGGTATCCAGGAGTGGCATTGCTGGATCATATGGTAAGTTCATTTTCATTCTTCTGAGGATCCTTCATACTGTTTTCAAAGTGGTTGCACTAATTTGAAGTTCCATCAACAATGTATTAGAGTTCTCACTTCTTCACATCTTCACCAGCATTTTTTGTTGTTTGTGTTTTGAATGATTGCCATTCTAGTTGGAGTTAGGTAGGATCTCAGGGATCACCACAAATCACCCAAAAATGGTGCATGGGGAGAAGTCAGATCAGATCAGCCCTAGTTGTGGAGAACAAACCATTTATTATTTATAGCAATAATTTTTTTTTGTGGTACTGGGGTTCTTGGAAACCCTTCTACCTCCAGTCTACACTCCCAGACACCAATGTTTTATATTTTTATTTGGAAACAGGGTCTCTTAAGCCAGCACAGCTGGCTTCGAACCTGCACGATCCTCCTGTCTCCACCTCTCAAGCGCGGGGATTACAAGCGTGCGCCACCACACCCGGCTTTTTTATATAATTTCAATTGTACATCCTAAGTGCAAAGTTATTGCTATAAGCCAGGCGTGGTGGCGCACGCTTGTAATCCCCGCGCTTGGGAGGCGGAGACAGGAGGATCGTGCAAGTTCAAAGCCAGCACGCTGGTTTAAGAGACCCTGTTTTCAAATTTAAAAAAAAAGTATAAAATAGGTCTGGGAGTGTAGTCCGGAGGCAGAAGGGCTTCCAGGAACCCCAGTACCACAAAAAGAAAAAGGAAAAAAAAAAAAAAAAAAAAAAAAACAAAGAAAAAGAAAGAAAGAAAAAAGAAATTATATAAAAAAGTCTAAAATGAAACACAGACATGTACTTCTTTAACATTAAGGCTTAAGAAAACTGACTTTTAAGTCTCACTTATATTATCTATCATCCACCAAACTTCCCAGTGGTCTTTGAAATCAAGTATATTGTTATCTGTTGCTTTCACAAATTTTTACAAAGTGGAAAGATTCTAGAAAACAGGGCATATCTTCAGAGAAAAGCCATCATTAGCTCTGAGATTTATAAGATAAGGTAAAGTCAGAAAAATGAAAGCTTTAAATGCAACAGTTTTGGGTTTACCTATATTTTAGGGAAACTTAGATGCACATAATTTTTAAATGAACTTCAGTGATTTCTGAATTACTCTTTAAGTTACAACACATAAAATATTTGGTGAAAACTTGTCATTTACTCTTGTTTCGATGACTTACTTTGGAGCAATCATTTATAATTAACTTGTAAATTCTATGTGACTGGAAGATATCTAAGGTCAGCTGTGCAGTAAATTTACATATTTCTAAGTTTGACTAGACTGAATAGGAAAAATAAACAGGGTGTGGTAGTGCACGCTTGTAATCCCAGTATTTGCAGTCTAAGACTAGACAATCACAGGTTCATGGCCAGCCTCAGCTACTTAGTGAGATCCTTTGCAACTCAGTGAAACCCTTCTTCAAAATAAAAGATAGAAAATAGGGCTGGGGGTATAGCTCAGAGGTACCACAAAAATAAATAAATAAATAAATAAATAAATAAATAAATAAATAAATAGTAAATGGTGGAAAATGGTATAGTATCAATTTGGGGTATACAGAAATATGAATGGAGAGAATATGTCTGAGTTTATAAGTCAATTAAGGGCTTATTTCTTTATTTCATGAATCATGCGATTAACCCAATAAATAATTTTATTATCATTGATTCCTCCTAGAAATGGAAAAGAATGAATTTCATTATTTACTTATACAGAATTCATGCTCAAGGACAAAGTGACTAAATACATTATGGAGACTAAAAGAGAGGATAAAGTTCCTACTGATTGAGCTTTGATTACATATTACTACATATTTTTTATAGTGATGACTATTATTATATATGATATGTGTGCTAATTTCTTTATGAAAAATATTAGTTTCCCTAAATTTAATAAAAATGCTTCACTGTAACAGCTTTCCAATGAAAACTTATTTTTTTCTAGTTTTACTGTTTAAATTTTACTTATAGGAGGAATATTCCTATCCTATTTAGTTGATATTATTTAGGTTAAATTGTTTCTGTCTACTCCAGGGGTGGAAGCTTTGCCTGCCTGCATCTACTTCTAACACTTCATTCCTTAATCTCAGTGAAAGTGTACAGATGGACATATAATTCAAGCCAAAAATAACTGAGCTGAATATTGCTTCAGTGACTAGGAGGAGCTATTCTATCTTTCCTATGTAACCTGAGGGCACTCAGAACTGATTAGCTTTGAGCCACCGTGCCACCATAAATGAAAAGTATTCTGAAAATGAAACAAAATCATGGTACAGAAAGGACAGAACTAAGCTATATTTGGAGAAAAACAGTTCTAATAATATCATTACAATCCCTGTATCCATGTAAGCCAGAAACAAGAGGCATTTCTGGATTCTTTTACTAATTTGTTGTCTTTATTAAAATAGTGCATGTTGGGTTTCTTCTTTTATTTTATGAGGATGATAACATCACATCACAGAGTTTTTCTGGAAATTATATGAAATAATGAAAACAAAATATTAGTTATTGAACATTTCTTATTGTACAATATATGAAATAAGCACAATTTTTTTTTAGAATTGTGTTTGAAATACATGGCATGTGGTAGACACTCAAGAAATATTAAGAATTATTTCAATCTGTCTCCCTTGCATATAAATTGGTGGCCTATCTGAGCTTTCCTTGCGCTTCTGTTTGTTTTGAATGTAGAGCAGGACAACAGTTGTTAGGATAGGTGAGGTGTTAGGACTGAATGAGCTCTTGAGATAGAGTGAGCAGAGTGAATCAAGAATGACTCAGTCCACATTCTCACTGCAGTGATCAAGAAAACCTGAGGGAAAAAAAATCTATTCATATTTTTTAGATATTTCAGTTCATGTGAGGCCAAGTTAGCAGAGTTCAAGACATAGTGGTGAGAAGTGGGGAGAGGGAAAGCAAGGGCTCTACTCTCACATCAAGTAACAGTGGCTGGAAACAGAGAAGGGGGATGAGAAACTATATAATCCCCAATGCCATAACCCTAAAACTCCTTAGCAACCAAGCCTCTTCCAAAACTGCTACCGTCTTTCCATGAATGCTAGATGAACATTCTAAATCCAAATCATTGCCTTTGCCCAGTAGCCTTCATGGCTACTTCATAATGCAAAATGCATTTAGCCCATCTCCAAGAGTTTCCATAGTCTTAACATTTCTAGCATCACCGAAAAGTTCCAAAGTCCAAAGTCTCCACTGAGCCTCAAGGTAAATATGTCTGGCTGTGGGCTCCAGTAAAAACAAAAATCAAGTTATGCACATCCAATCTACAGTGGCTTCCAGTAAGCATTTGCATTGCAAAAGAGAGACATAAGGGCAAAGAAAGAATGAATGGAACCAAAGCAGTACTAGAATCCAGCAGGGCGAGCATTTGACCTTGCAGCTCTATTTTCAGCACACAGGGCACATGGTGGTGAGATATGATCTCCACGAGGTCTTAGCAGCCCCATACTTATGACCTAGTTGATTGCAATGGGCAGCATATTTGCTCTTCTATTGTGTTTCCATAGCTTGCAGCCTTTCCTCATGGTCATGCCACATATTTGGCATCTCTAAATATTAGGAGTTGTCCTTGAAACCTTGACTTCACCCTCACAAATTGCCCCATTTGAGCTTGCTTGCAGGATTCTAATCCTGCTACATATTGCCTGGTTTCTTAGGCTTTCCTTTGAAATCTGGAAGGAAGACCTTTTGTTTCAGCAAATCCAGTATTACATGAAGATAAAATTAACTGCCAGCAGGAAAAGCAGTCATGCTGATAGGCCTTTTCATCACTGCTGATAGGCCTTTTCTTCATTACAGCTACTGGGCCTGCCTTCGTCTGGATCACTACTAGATACCTCCATCCAGTTTACTAATGGACCCGCCTCCATCTGGGCCACCATTGGACTCACTTCCATCATGGTCGCTGCTTCCTCCTTCCTTTCATTTCCCTTAGTTGGTTTTCCAACAACATCATCTGTCTGGGCCTCAATTTTACATATGCCTTTCTGGCCAAACTGTAAATCTATAAAGTCTCTCTCCTTTACTTTTAGCTCACAAAATTCAGTGTACAATTCACTAAACACAGACATCGCTATCCACAGTATAGTTTGGCTATTTCTCTGTTTTGAGATTTCCTCTGCCATATTAATGAGTCCCTCATCTTTAAGTCTGGACTCACACAAAGTTTCAGGACACAGGCAAAATGTTGATAAGTTATTTGCCAGAATGTAACACACGTGGTCTTTACTCCATTTTCCTATGGAATCCTCTTTGCCCTCTGAAACTTTCTGAGCACAATATCTGCCATTTACCTTTGTATCCATATGTTTGCTTTTCTAAATTCCTCTTACAAACCAGTTCCCAAAATTCACAAAACACATGTCAGACTTATAAATAGCAGTGACACCACTATTCTGATACCAATTTCTACATTGGTCAACATTCTTACGGCCATTATCCAAAAACCTGAACACACAACTGATCAGGCAACTTAAAGAAAGAAAAAATGTACTTGTTCAATTTGGGGGAGGTTTGGGGGTTCAGAACTCAGGGTATGGAGGTATGAAGTAGAGAGAGAGAAAGTGTAGGCTCTGCTCTCACTTCACCAAGGATGGATGCAGAGAAAGAGCAGGGGGAGTAAGAACCATATAATGTTCAAGGCCATACTGCCAAGGACCCACTTTTAGCAACCAAGCTCTGTTTCCAACATTGCCGTTTTGTTTTTGTGAGATCCAGGGGGACACTGTAAATTCAATCATTATAAGAAAAAAAAACAGAAAAATCAAAATATTAATTCTATTGCAGGTTATTTCTCTGCACTTATCTACTAAATTAAGCAGAAACATAATTTAGAAGTTTCTCTAGGAAATGTCTCACAACTATGTTTTTCTAAGTCTGTGAATTTTATCATAATTTTCTGGAATGCTGTTGGAAATTCTGTGGCCAATAAAAAATAAAATATGCTGACTGACTTGAGGCACCTCCTCTAAAATATATGTTGAAATATGATATTTTTTCATATACCAAATTGTCATTCATGGAAATGTCATTCATGTAAACTCTGAGACTTAAAAATGAAATCCAGTTAAATATCTAAAATGAGTTAGTGTAATGACTGTTGAGTACTTTCAACATCAAGCCTAGTCAAATATAATGTTGCCTATTTAAGAGTGACAAACATTATTATGATGCTTAAATAAATCAACTAATAACTAATTTGGCTATAATAACCTGACATAATAAACTGAGAGTATATCAACAAAATTAGAAAGCAAGTATTAGTGAAGTAAAAATATATTTAGATTTATTTATGGAAATTATTCGTATCAACAGGCATTCAAAAGACAATAAAATATGATGTAAAAATTGAAAATGAGACAAAAAGAAATTATTTTAAAAAGATAAGGTAAAGGCACACATAGTTGCATATATATATATATATACATATATATAACAAAATAATAATACAAAAATGTAAGACAAAACATATGAGATAATAAACATATCAATAAAATTGCAGGTTTATTTTGTACTTAAAAATAAAGTGTGGACTACTGGATTGAAGTCATCCATATATCTCCTCCTACCCACTACTCAAGATAGTCTCCTATAAAAGAAGAGCCCTGCAGCACTCCCAACGAGCTTCTCTCACTTTTAGAGTAGCCTCCATCCTCCGCTGAATATGTATTTTCCACTTTCCTATATAAGTCTCTATGTCTCTCAAAAACTAAAATAAAGCGTGAAAAGCAACCATTTGTTATATATGTGATGTTCTTGAAAATGCCATGAAAAATAACAAAACTAAAAATGCATTAAATATAATGTGCATATTCAAAATATGTTTTGAATATGAAATACCATATAATGATTAATTTTAATTGTAATAGCTTTAATTGTATTGTTACTGCATTTAACCCATCCTGTGCATCCTGTGTGTTTTAGATAGAATGTCATAGAAAAATAAAGAAGTGGTACTGAATTCCAAGAGGAAGTCAATTGGTACCAAAGTGAAGTAACGTTTAGAAGCCTGTATCTTCTCTCTCTTCAAAGAACTTCCTCAGGCTGACTGTAGTTTATTAAATGTAAACATTAAATCCATTGTTTGTATATGAAATTAAAAATTATTATTTTTAGAATACCCAGAATAAGCCATATTTAATCATTTTGACTAGTTTTGGAAGCTATTTTATCATATTATATTCTAACCTAAAGCAAAGAACTTTGGCTACAGATTATAAAACGAGAGAGAGAGAGAGAGAGAGAGAGAGAGAGAGAGAGAGAGAGAGAGAGAGAAGAAAGAGAGCCTTTACATGGAGAAAGTTAGAGTTGAACAATAATGTTAGGGTTAGGATTTGGTGTTAGTATTAGAGTCAGTCTATTGGAAATCTCAAGGGAGTAAAAACTAAAAGAAATTAGTATCAGGAGAACAAAGAGGTTAGTACTGTATTAATTCTATAAACAAAGTACTCCAAGCCTTCCACATCTGAATTCATTAATTTTGTTAATAAAATTTGCAGAAACCCGGGCTACCTTAATACATCTGAGTATGTTTAAAATTATATTTTCTGTTTCACACCACTTAATCTTAAGTATCACCATTTTTTTGGGGGGGGGGTGGTACTGAGGTTCCTGGAAGCCCTTCTACCTCCGGGCTACACTCCCAGACCTATTTTTACATTTTTTATTTGGAAACAGGGTCTCCTAAGCCAGCGCGCGTGGCTGGCTTCGAACCTGCGCGATCCTCCTGTCTCTGCCTCCCAAGTGCGGGGATGAGAAGCGTGCGCTACCACGCCCGGCTATCACCAATTTTTGATAACCCATAAACAAACAATAATGGTTTCTAAATTTTGTCAATTACTGTTATGGTTTATTTGTCTAAATGAAAAAATAGAAACAAATTTCTACAATTTTTCTACAAGAAAATGGTGATAGTATTTCTGAAGTTTTGGCAAACTTTACTATAGATCTGATAAATTTACCTAGCTACAAACCCACAGACATGCTTGCAAAAAAGAAAATCGTAAGACTGCCTCTGAAACTTCTGCACAAAGGTGACCAGGTTCATAAAACTATGGTTCACGCTCAGTTTGCAAAGCTGACTTTTCACTTGCTAGAGATATTATACACATTTTTTCTCTTTAAGACATTCTGGGTTTATCCAAGAATTGCTGCTTTTTCTTCCATGAACTCTAGTAATAGATTCATCATCATGCTATCAATAGAACTGTTGACTGATTAAAATATTCTCCAACAGTTAGTTGGAGAAAATAAGAATTTTTTATAATAGAGAATTCCTAGAAATAACTACAGTGAAATGCATATATGAACATTATACTATACCTCACGCCCTGATATATGTGTCGCAAATAATGAACTAATATGGATATATAATTATTCAATTCACTGACTCTTATATTTTGTTGAGATTGCCTGTATTTTTCTGTTCCAATATCTGGTCCATAGTTTCATAATACATTAGGTCACCATATCTGTGTTTGTTTGTTTGTTTCAGGCTCCTCTTGACTGTGTCAATTTCTCTGGATTCCATTGTATTTGATGACCTTGATGCATTTAAGTAGTCCTGCACTCTGTACTATATTTTAAAGTTAGAATTTGCCTATTTTTTTCTGATGATTATAGCAGAGTTACTGGTCTTTGAAGAGTAACTGTATCTTTTATTTCAGAATTTTCCTTTCAATTTTAACAGATTTCAATTATTTGCTAAAGATGATCTTGTAGTCTACCTTGTTAATGGTATTAATAATATTAACTCTGAAGTTTATGGTTGATACTATTATCATCTATGTAGACTCACCCAGTCTTCCGGAAGACACTTGGATTGGGGATAGATCACCTTAATTCAATCGGATATTAGGCTGCTAGTCTTGCAAGATTATAGTCTTTAAGAAGCCCAGACCATTTCTGGTGAACTCTGCCCTTAGGTGTAGCCCTATAACATTCACAGGTGTTCATTAAGACTCCCCTTAATTTCTGTGAGACTTTGGACAGCTTTGATCAGCTTTTCTGTTGCTTTATGTCTATTGTTCCAACACTCCTACACTTTGCAGTTCAAGTATTCAACCTTTTTTATTGTCTTGCCTGTTTGCAATTCAAATATTCAGCATATGTCCCCAGGGGAAATCGGAAGTTTCTGGATGGATTTCCTGTACTTCTGTCTGATCAGGATATTGGCTCCCTCCCGTTCTTGGCTGCCTTGGTATTCATAAATTACATTTTTATCTCTCCAACCTTGTGAGATTGCCAAAAATAGTGCTGGCTTCATTCCTGCAAACAGAGGTCATCAGCCTTGGTCCATGGCTAGGATTTGTGCCAAAAAAATAAAAAAATAAAAATCTTGGTTTTTGGCTCTTGGGATCCTGGGCCCTAAAGTTTGCATACTGCAGTATTTCTAGCATAGCATTTTAAGTTTTTTTTTTTTTTTTTGCATTTAGTGTCTTCTGGTGTCTGTGTTATAAAGAACATCGATCTAGTTCAAGATATATAAATTCAGGACTCCATTCTTAATTATATTTTACATAAAAACCATACTATTTTAATTTTCCCTTTTAACAATAAATATGAAATTGATAAGACAATAAAAACATACTTTCAGCTTGAGTTTATAAACAAGAATAAAAAACCCATAAAACTTAAGCTTTACATTCTTGAAATATGTCACAACAAAAAATAAATAAAGTAAGGCAAATAATTTGAAAGATTATGAATGAACAAGGCACATTATAAAAATAAGTATTTTTTCAGTCCTGGGGATCTAACTCAGAGCCTTGTGCATACTAAGCAAGCACTCTGCTCCTGAGCTACATCGCCAGACCCATGAAAATTATTTTCTAAAGAAATAGAATTCAAAGCAAAACTTAATTTGAGGAAAAAGAATGATATTTTATGTCACTAAATTTATTCTATATTGATCCAGAGGTCCTGGATAATGAGATAAGAAAATTAAAAAATAAATTTTAAAAGTTAGGTAGAAAGTTTAAACTTTAATATTTGCATTGTATGGCTTTTTGTTAAATGAAGGCATTTTTTTTTTTCCTGGGACATTGTTTAAATTAATGAGCTAATTTAGGAACCATTCCCCATAAAAGATCAACATAAAAAATTCACAAAGTTTTCAATATAAAAGCAATTAAAAATAGATTGTAATGGGAAAGGGGGAGTAATACTCAAACCAAATAAAACCAAAAATATATTTCAATTAAGAGGCAGCATGAATAAGCATAATAAAATATTTGTTCCTCAGTGAGATACAATATTAAAATGTTCACTTTTTCACAATTTAAACAATAAATGTAAAGTAATTACTTTGAAAATCCCCCCCCACAAATATACAAGATATGTTACACAGGGTTGGAATAAAAAATATGTTAATAACACATGAATGTGTTTTAAAACATGATCAGAGATAAAAGTATTTTCTTCTAGACATAAAAATTAAAAAAACTAAAAGCCATGTGAAGTGTTTATAGAAATAAGATAAATAGAATACTGAGAATAGTGTTCAATGATCTTAAATTGCCAACCACACTTAATGGAGAAAGTGTATATTATTCAAAAATACTAATGGAAAAGTTGATCATAACATTGGGCATAAAGATTCACCAGTCATTTGATAAAAAAAATTAAGTTTACAAGTATAAAATCAAAACAATAAAAATATATCATATTTTTATATATTAGTTTGAAGAAATCTATAAAAGAAAAAGTATATAACTTAGGGAAAAATGAATAAGCATTAAGTCTGGTTTTAAGAAAAATAAATTTAATAAAAATATTGGAAAAATTACATATATTAAAAATGAAAGGCATTAAGGAAAATACTATTCATTTAGAAGGTGCAAATAACAAATAATTCATAGCAAATTATTATAAATTGATTACTAAAAATTTGTCTGGTTCACATTTTGCTGATGACAGCAAAAGGTTTTGACTATTTCCCCTCATTAGAATGGAAACTTCCAAATGTAGCAGGGATCTAGCTTGAATAGCTTCTCAAGATATTCCCAGGTACTTTTAATAATGTTAGTTTAGAATACAGTAGAATTTCAATTAAAAAGTATGTTGAATCCAGGAGTGGTAGTGCATGCTTGTAATCCCAGCATTTGGGAGGCTGAGACAGGAGGATCATGGTTCGCAGACAGCCTCAGCTACTTAGTGAAGCACTTTGCAGCTCAGTAAGACTCTGTTTCAAAATAAAGAAAAAAAAAATAGGGCTGTAGGGTATAGCTTGGAGGTAGAATGCTTCTGGGTTCCATCCCCATGCCCACAAAAAAAGAAAAAAAGAAAAAAAAAAGTATGTTGAGTAGGTATATTCGTATTCGCAGAAATATACAAATAAAGAAAAAACTCACAACTTTTAAAATATATAGTTATTTATTTGAAAACTGTGCGGCCTAATAAACTCATACAATTTGGATGGTCCAATAAATTTGCTTTACCTTTTGAAGGGCAAATGGGTGATATCAAATTTATAATGTTTTTTCCATTAGCAGTAGTAAATCAGGAAATAAATTATATGATATTCTATATTTAATAATCAAAGAAACAGGACTATCACTATTTATAAAAATAAAAAAAAATTATCAGTAATAGAAAATTATTTTAATAAATTGTAGTGTAACCATACCATGATATTCTGTATGACTATTAACAATAATATATTAAATAATCCCAAATCCTGGAACCGTGGCTAAAATATGTTGTTAACATGAAAAACCTAAAACATAAAAATGGCTGCAGAGTATAACCCTACTGGTATAAATACAAAGCCCTTCTTTGTGTAGTGCTTCGCACTATCATGGTTCTTGCTATCCCTCCTACACATTTGTAAAATGACTCTGGGCATAATCATGAGTGTGGCTCTATCTTTCTGATAAAACATTTATAATTAATAGGGAAAATTCTAGAATTACACACATTGATTACATATATTTAAGATGGAAGAGGAAAACACAGAGTTGGAGAAATAGGAAACATGGGTTTATGTAGTCATTCTTATTAAAATGAAACAATATTCTTGGTTTTTATTTTTCCTTGTGTCTCTTTGGCTATCAAAGATAATAATTTCCTTATCTTTCAGGAAATGTCCTTCTCTTGTTACATTTCTAATTTTGAAGATTGCTCTAGTTTTTCTCTTAAATTTTTCTGATATACTGGGTGTGGTGGCCCAAGTTTGTAATCCCTGCGCTTAGGAGGCAGAGACAGGAAGATCGCTCAGATTTGAAGCCAGCCTCGCTGGTTTAAGAAACCCTGTTTCCAAATAAAAATATAAAATAGGTCTGGGAGTGTAGCCCGAGGGAGAAGGGTTTCCAGGAACCCAGTACCACAAATAAATAAATAAATAAATATATAAATAAATAAATAAATAAATAACTTCTGACACAATTTTTTATTTATTACATTGTTTTCTCAGGAATTTACTTGTCTCCTTTAGTGGGAGAACAAGTATTACTTTAAAATGCTTTCTAACCAAAGCTGTTCTTGTTTATTTTTAACTAATACAATTTCTACTTTTATTTCTTTTTGAGATGTGTTGGATGTCAAACCCTTGACCCTGTATGTTTTACACAAGTGTCTTCTACTCAGCTAAAGATTTTTTCTTTTAATTTGGTACAGGAGTTAAACACAGAGGTTCAGAAGCATTTGTATCTGAGCTACACTTCCTTTTTATTTTTTTTTTAACAGATTTTGCTAAATTGTGAGGGTATTCTTTAGTTGTTGAGGCTAGTCTCAAACCTGCAATTTTCCTGTCTTAACCTCTTAAGTACTGAGGTTACAGATGTGTGCCACCACACCCAGCTTACTAAACTATATCTCCAAACACTATTTGTAATTAAATGATGCTCTAAAATTAACATATAATAATTGTACATGTTTACAGGGTAACTGTGATCTATCTCTACATATATACATACATACATATACACAAAAATGCACACATACATATATACACATATACATATTTACACATACACACACATTTTATACAGTCAAATGAGGTAATTAGCAACTCTATTTATCTTTTCTTCATATTTGGAATTCAGTTCTTGATCCAAGTAGCATGCTTCTGTTAACTTAAAAATTAGTATACAGAGTTAATTAATTTCTTTCCATTTCAGTTTCCTAATAGTAACATAAACATCTGGTTATGTTAAATGGCATATGTATAGAGTACTTAGGCTGGTTTTGGTACATATGATTACAATCTGTAGTCATACTACTAAAAATTAGTTTTCATATTTGATTATCAATAACTAGTAATCAAAATAGTTTCCATTCTCACTTCTTCTTGATTATATTTGTAGACTTCTTGACATACTTAATAATATAAAATTATTTAGCAGGTATGGTGTTTTAGGCTTATAATCCCAGTATTTGGGAGGCTGAGACAGAAGGATCACAGGTTCAAAGCCAGTCTCAGCAATTTAGCAAGGCTCTCACAAATCTAGCTAGACCCTATTTTTTTTTTTTTTAAAGTAGGACTAGAGGTGTAGTTCAGAGGTAGAATGCTCCTGGGTTCATTCCCCAGTAACACATATACACACAAAAGTATTTTTTTCTATGTAATTTACCCTCATAAAGTTATAAATACCTTGGGAGAAGATACTATCACTTATTCATTGTTTTGTCCCTTGACAGAATAGCACAGCACAGACTCTTCCATGCAGTATGAAATTAACATGTATTTTTTAAATTTAATTGAAAGCCCAAAATTGAAAGAGTAGATCAGCACCCTTTTGAGGAAACAGATTACATCAATTAAGAGTATATAAATAAACTTATGTATACTTTATGAATTTTATTTTACCATTCTCTGATTTTTTAGAGTATCTACAAGATAATAATCACCATGAGTGTGTGAGGTGTGTGTGTGTGTGTGTGTGTGTGTGTGTGTGTGTGTATTACTGAAAATTGAACTCAGAGGCATTCTACTTCCAAGCAATACCCTAATCCTTTTGATTTACTTAATTGTTTTTTGTTTTTAAATACAGTCTTGCTATTTTGCTAGAAATCTTGCTAATTTTCAGGTATTCGTCTTGAGCCTGCCTGTTCCTATTTCAGTGCTAGGATAACAGTCAAGTACCATAGACCATGTTAAGTAAATACTATTTTGAAAAACAACATTTACTCTTTGTTTGTTACACATATAACCACTTGAATTCTCAAAAAATAAATAAATTCCAAGAATAATAAGTTCTTTTAATTAAAAGAAAGTCAATTGGTAATCCTTTCTGAGAAGTCACTTTTTAATGTGAGTCAAATAATGAGAATTTTTAGAAAAACATTTCTCTCAGTTTTTTTTTAAAAAATACTTTCTTCAAAGTATTAGAGTACTTGTTAATGGAGTAACTACCTTTATTTTTCATCAAGAAAACTATTTTGCATTATTTTGATAGACAATGATAAAAATGCTCCTGCAGGTTAACATCTTTGAGTGAAGAAGAAAAAATTGAAAGTGAGAAATCATAAATATAATAGTAATACACTGAATTATCAAGTTTTTTAAATTTGCCATATATAACATGCACTATATTAAACAGTATGAGATCTTCTATTTTTCTTTTAATTCAGCTCGAAACCACTTCCTATTTTTGAATGTATAAGAAAATTAACAGAGTTCCTATTTTGGCAGACATTCTAGCATTGGGAGAATCGTGAATTCCCTCTTTTTATGGCTGTCAGAAGAGAAGCCAAATGCTATAAATTCTATACATCATAAAAATATCTGAAAATAAATTGGGATCTCAAAAACTATATCCAGAAACTTCTAAAGAAACTACAATTTTTCAGTAATTTTCACTGAGTTAAGCTATTTAAGTTCACTTAAAATATAGGTGATAAAAATGATAGGTGATATAATAGATGATTAATAGATAATAGATGATTGATAGATAATAGATGATAGAAAGATAATAGATGATTGGTAGATAAATGAGAAATAGATGAACAATGATATAAGTTGATAAATAAATAGATGCTAGATAGATAGTAGATAAATAGATGATAAATGGATGGATAGATGTTAGATAGATAGATAGATAGATAGATAGATAGATAGATAGATAGATAGAGTCATGTTTTCATCATTGTGATCAAAATGCCTAACATGAACAACCTAAGAGAGGAAGAGCTTATTTTGTCTCACATTTCACAGGTTTCATTCCATGGTCAGCTGGCCCCATTGTCCTGGGTCTAAGGCAAGACAGAACCTCACAGCAGAAGGGCATAGTAGAATAAAGATGCTCAGCTCATGGAAGCCAGGAATTGGAAGAAAATTAGAAAGAGTACTTCTTTCAACCAGGTCCTAATTCCCAGTAGACCACTCAGCTATCAATTGATTAGTCTGCTGATGAGGTCAGAGCCCACATGAATTATTTCCTAAAAATGCCACCACTGAATGTGTGAGACATTAGGTTACATTACAGAGCCAAACCAGAAGAGATGGATAAATGAATACAGGCGTAGATGAAGATAGGTATAGATTGGAAAACATCTACGTTTATACACATAAATATATGCAAGTAATTTTTCTTTTCTTTTCTTTTCTTTTTTTTGTTTGTATGAGACACTTCTTGTTTAATACTTCTGTACTGAGTTGGGGGTGGGGGTGCAGGTTTATAATCCCAGTACTTGGGAGGCTGAGACAGGAGGATCACAGGTTCATGGCCAGCCTCAGGAGTTCTAAGGCCCTCTGCAGCTTAGTGATATCTTTTTTCAAAATAATAAAATATAGCTGAAGCTGTATCTCAGAGTTAAAATGCCCCTGGGTTTAATCCTCACTATCACAAGTAATAATGATAATAATAATAATAATAATAATAATAATAGTAACAATACTAATAATAACTTCAGTCCTTATTTTGTTCCGGAATTGTTTACCAAAAGTACCTTTTTAGTTTCTTTTTTGTATTTGTATTTTTTATTGGTGCATTGTAATTATATATGTTGTTGAAGTTCAGGCGGAATAGGCACATCTGCACACAGTACTCAATTGAAGACATGTCTCTTTACATTCAGTGATACATTTTAATTGTTTACTTCAAACAATTCCGAATGCTGGGAAAAATCAGAGCCTCCACATCCATAACACTTTATTATTATGTATATCATAAAAATGTTGATATACTGTCATATGTCTAATTGATAGTTAACTCTCTGCCAGGAAAGGAAATTGATAGGCCTATATGATTCTAATTAGCTGTTTTAAAACCTAATTTAATGTAACGACAATAGTGAAGAAAAATTTAGCTGAAACTAAGATTCATCAATCTGTAGTGTTTGTCATTTGATATGTAGAGCATTGGCTGATAAATATAACTTTTTTATATTCTCACAGCCCAATTCAGTGCTGTTTATGGTTATCTATTTACACCCCTGGAACACAGTATTTTCTCTTTTTCAGTATGATTGATCTTCAGAACTATAAATATGAAGTTTTACTTAATACTCTTTAAAACGTATCCAGTAGGTAATTACCTCTAAGAAGTGAACCTGAATCTATTATGCTAGTTCTATCAGTAAAAACAGATGGGCTAAGCGAGGCGTGTTGGTGCACGATTCTGATCTCAGCCCTTGGGAGGCTGAGACAGGAGGATCGCACAGATTTGAAGCAGCCTCAGGTACTTAATGAGGCTCTCAGCAACTTACTGAGACCCTGTATTTAAATAAAGTATAAAATAGGTCTGGGAGTATTGCCCAGAGGTAGAAAATTTCCTGAGCTCCACCCACAGTACTACCAAAAAAATAAAATAAAATAAAAATAAAGATAGGCAAATATGGACATCATCTAAAGCGGAGAAAAACAAAATAAAACAAAAAGAAAAAGAAAAGCCCAACACATTTTAATAAATTACACTAAGAATGGTCATGATTGCTTATACAAGGGGGAGAAAGATTGTTATAAAAGAGCCTATTAGAATGCCAGGAAATTTCTTTTTTTAAAATTTTTTATTGGTGCACTGTATTCATACATCATAGTGGGATACAAACTTTTGTAGACATACATGCACACATCGCCCAGTCAGCCCCCACCTGATCCCCACCCCATTCCCTCCCCATCCCTCCTTCCCATGCTTGGCTTAGTGGTTGACATCTAGTATTATAGCAATTTATCCAAAATTAAAAATGATAATCTCACATAACAGTTTCATTTGTCTGATACCAAGCTTTTGATAACTTAAAGATAACATTTCAATATTTCTTTTTGATTTCTTTCTTACCAGAGAATATTTTTTTCTTTTCTTTTTTTTAGGTGAAACTATCATATATTTATATATTTATTTTTCAGAAAAAAAAATCTACCCTAATATAGAATATGGACGCTAGATACCCAAAACAATCTCAAAAAAGATCAAAGCTAGAAGATATATATTTTCTAATTTCAAACCATATAAAGCTACAATAATTGAAACCATGTAGTACTGTTCTAAAGGCAGATATATAAACCATTGGAGTTACTGTTCTAAAGGCAGATATATAAACCATTGGAGTTAAATAAAAGCCTAGAGCTAAATTCTTTCATATATTGTCAAGTTATTTTTGACAAGGTTTCCACGAACATTTGGTTGGGGAAATAATAATCTTTTAACTAAATATTGTTGAAAATAATAATTACATGAAAAAGAATAAAATTGGACCCTTACCTAACACCATATACAAATATTAACTCAAAATAGATAAAAGACCTAAATATAAATCTTAAGACTATAAACTTTTAGAAGAAAATCTGGGTCATAAAACCTCACAACATTGAAATTGGCAGTGATTTCTTGATTATGATTTCAATGGCACAGGGAACAGAAGAGTATACAAATTCCCTAAAAAATAAAAAAAAATTATATATCCAAAGACAATGTAAACAGAGTTAAAAGTTACTGATAGAATGGGATAAAATATTTCCAAATGCTATATCGAAGGTATATTAGTATTCCAACTAGAAATCCTCAAAATTAGCAACAATAAAAACAAACAATACAATTTAGAGATAGGTAAAAGACTAACATAAATAATGAATCTCCACAGATAACCAATCTTAGTTGTCTGTTGGATGGAAAATCTTATTTCTCTGGTTCTGGTGTGTGTTACCTATTTTTTCTTTTTAGTTAATCTCTTTGAGTATTTTCTCTAGTGCTGGTTTTGAAGACATAAATTCCTTCAGTTTCTGTTTGTCATGGAAGCTTCTTATTTCTCCATCTAATTTGATAGAAAGTTTTGCTGGGTAGGAAATTTTGGGCTGGAAGTTGTTTTCTTTCAGAGTTTGGAATATGTTACTCCAAGCCCTTCTGGCTCTCATGACTTGGTTTGGGAAGTCTGGAGTGATTCTAATTGGTTTGCCTCTGAATGTCACTTGGCCCTTTGTTTTTGTTGCCTTTAAGATTCTCTGCTTGGCTTCCACATTGGTCATTTTGACAATTATGTGGCGTGGGGATCCTCTTCTCCGATCCTGTCTAAAGGGAGTTCTATAAGTTTCCTGGACCTGTGTATCAACCTCTTGCTCTATGTTTGGAAATTTTTCTGCTATTATTTCCTTGAAGAGATTGTTGATCCCTTTGGTTTCACCTTCTTTTCCCTCCTCTATTCCAATTATTCTTAGATTAGCTCTCTTAAAATAGGCCCATATTTCTTCAATGTCAGATTCCTGCTGTCGGATATATTTTCCTAGATTAGAAACTATGCGTTCATTTTTGGATTGATCATCTTCTAAGAGTGAGATTCTATTCTCCATGTGGTCTAATCGGTTGTTTGTACTTTGAATTAAGGCCTTTACTTCATTAATTGCATCCTTTATCTCTTTTTGGCTCTCTCTGAGTTCTTTTCGAAACACCTTTATTATTTCTACAGTTATTTTCCTGATTTGATCTTCTAGAAATCCCTGAATTTCTGTTTTATCGGGTTCTGATGTTGTGGGGTTGTGGACATTCATTGCTCCATTGTTATTCCTCTTTCCCATGATTTCGGAAGTTTGTGCCTTCTCTGGGTTGTTCCCTTGGGTCACTACGACTTCACGTAAGGTGCTCTGGATCTCGAGTCTGTGCTATCTCAGACCCCACTACTCCTTTACTGGGTTGTATCACAGAGTCTCTGACCCAGGGAGTTGATAGAGGCTGCTTTAGACTATGGGGGGTGCCAGGTTGGGCGTTCTCCTATGGTGTGATATCTCTGCCACCGCCACTCCCCCACTGGGTCAAGTCCCTGGGAGTGCAGTACTGGGATTTCTCCTCTGGGGCCCGCAATTTGACTCACTGTTGTTGAATATGCAGATCAAGCTGTATTGGACTCAGTGAATTTGCTGCTGCTGCCGCCAGTGGCAATATGGCGCCGCTGCCACACCTCGGCCGTGAGGCTGGCGTATTTGTTCTCTGTTTTTGAGCTCTGCTCTGAGTCCCTGCAGCGTGTGCTGAGCTCAGCCACTGGGAGCTTTAGATGCTCCCTGTGCCGAAAAATCCCGCCCAGCTGTTCTGCAGCGGCTCACCTCGGCTTGCTGTAGCCGTCAGGTGAACTCGCTGCTGCTGCTGGCAGTAAGGCGCTGCTGCCGCGTCCTCGGGCGTGAGGCCAGTGTATCTCCTCTGTGGCTCTGAGCTTTGTTCTGAGTCCCCTTCCTCTCTGGAGCCTGGTGATTTTTTTGTTTCTCTGGTGATGGTGTTTTCTGGCTATGAAAGGCGCTGATTTTGTGGTAATGGAGATTAGTTGTTAGTGGGGCTCTTAAGGCCCGCTTTTCTTGGTCGCCATCTTCCCGGAAGTCCAGGAAATTTCTCAGCAGTTTAAATACTCTTAAATTTTTAAATGCTGTACTAGCTAGCAGAGCTATAGTAGATTGAATTAAGCTTCATTATTGATTCTGCAAGACTTTGTTGGTGTGTTGCCCATTTAAACACATTATCACATACTTAAAGAGTAATTTATAATGCTTTGAAGAACATTTACTTCATTTGAAACAGCTAATAACATCATTCAGATGAGAGAAGGTGTCAGGACTCAATAAATGAAAATGTTGGATGCAGACATAATGTTCATTAGAACAGAAGCCAAACAAATATTCATGGCATTTTGAATAAAATATTTCAAATGTAAAAGTCTTTAATAATTGTGCTGCATTACAAACTATAATTATGAAAAGTCAATTAAATAATTATGCCTAAGAACATCCATGACATTATGGAGATATACTGGGAAATAATTGTCGAATTGGAAAGTTTCCATTCATCTGTAACTCAAACTGTCTATTTGAATGGATATTTTATTATTGTAATTTTCATATTTGAATAGAAATATCATATGCAACTTTCCAGCTTTCACTATAAATATTGCACCAGCAACCTTTTCTGTTTAACAGTTTACAGAATGCAATTTCTGGTAGAATTTCAGCATAGGTTTTTAAAGAGAGGAAATATTTAAGTTGATATGCATAATAATGTATTACCTCTTCCTAAAAGGACTAATAAAAGATTTGAGCAAAACATCTTCACTCCTCTTACTAACAGCTTAAATTTGCATTATGTAAAAATAAATAAAGACTGGAATAAAATTGATAAAGCCTTATTAAGTACTTATATTTCATTGGCCCAACTTGCTGTGTTGATCATTAGTATTTCTGACTCATGCATTCTAAATTTGTGGCCATTTAATTTATCAAAATCTGGTATTTAAAGAGAGGAATGAAATCTAAAAATTAAACATTAAATTAATATTTTGCCACTTATTTTCTGAACTAGGTGTCTTTAAAATGCAAGCCAATTATGATTCGGTTACAATAACATTTTTGCTTGAATCAAAGATGACTACTTCAGAGTCTAATTTTTTATACATTCATTAAAGCACATTGCAAAAAGGACTAATTTACATATGGTAATACTCAAAAATTTAAAAGAAAACAATTTTATAAGTTTTTCTGGTAGACTAATAAAACTTTTCTATTTGTGTTCAATTAGTATGCACATAAATTTTTAAATCGGTTTAACATTTTAATTTTAAGATTATTAGAATAAAAATATGCATCATGCATTTTTATGGGGTTATCAATTTATGTAATACATATAGATTCCATTTTACTTATTATATATTTATTTATTTATGTTAATATTGTGGATTGAACTCAGGAGGGCTCTACCTCTGAGATAAAGACCCAAACCTATCTTGATTTTTTAAACTGGTCTCACTAAGTAGCTGGGGATATTTCTGAGACTGGCCTTGAACCTGTGATCTTCCTGTGAAGTGATTAGCACCCGAAGTACTGGAATTATAGGAATGCACCACCATGCCCAGCTCATATTTATATACTATAAAATATTCTAAATATCTTTAGAAAGTATTATACAATGATCCAAGAGAAAGAACTCTACTTATATGTATGTATATGTATATATGTGTGTATATATATATATATACACATATACATATATATATAATGTGTATATATATACATATATATGTGTGTGTACATATTTATATTTAGAAATAGAAAGACAAATTTTCCCTACAATAGTACAAATGGGAATATTATTGTAATAATTTTGTACTTTCCAAATATATTATATGTATTGTTTATCTAAAATATTTTTATTAAACAAGCATATCAAAGTCAATCACTAAGTCAAGCATGGGTAGGAGGGATGGGGAGGGAATGGAGTGGGGGCTAATTGGGTGATGTGTGCATGAATATCTCCACAAGTCTTTTATCCCACTCAGATATATGACTACAATGAAAAAACATGAATAATAAAATATAAAAAAATAAAAATACAAAATATATTTTTATTTGGATTTATTTTGTCTGATATTTTGAATTTCTATCTACTTTCTAATTTTAATATATGTTTTGTTTGAGAGTATTTTTTTGTCTGTGTGTGTGCATGGTACTGGGGGTAGAACCCAGGGCTTTCTACCTACGGGCTATACTCCAAGACCTATTTTATATTTTATTTGAAAACAGGGTCTCACCAAATTGCTGACAGCCTCACTAAGCAGCTGAGGCTGGCCTCGAACCTGTGCGATCCTCCTGTCTCAGCTTCCCTAGCGCGCCTGTGCCACCATGCCCAGCATTTGAGAGTAATTTTATATTTGCAGAAGAACTGCAAAAATTATAGTTACTTTATCCCTCACCAAGTCTCCTAGTGTTACCATCTTACATAATCATGGCGCATTTGTTAAAACTTAGGACAGATTTTGTTAAATTTTTTTAAAAGTGAAATCCCAGTATTATTGTGTATCCTTCATCTTCTCTCATCTGTGACTATTTGTGGAGTGTTTTTGCTTTTAATGATGCTGAGAGTGCTGAAAACCATTGTTTGGATCTTTGCATAATGTTCTTCAATTTAGAAATTTGTAATGATTTTCCAGTGCTTAGATTTGGAATAGCAGATTTTGAGGAGGAAGACCACAGAGGTAGTGCTATTCTCATCTTGTTAGTGGTTCACAATATCAACTTAATTCATCACTAGTGATAGAACCTTGATCTCTGGGTTCATATTTTTTCCATTAGTTTATTTTACAACCAAAGGAACTGTTCCCCATGCCACCATGGTGTGTATGGGCAGTTGTTAAATATAGCACACACTCAAAGGAAAGAGATAACATATTTTATATTATATATGCTAATATAGTCTACACATATGATTGTATTATGAAATGTTACACATATTTAATAAATATAATATACTGTATATATTACTATAACTTGTTAATATAACTTGTTATATGTTCTTACCCTATGCAAATGTGTTTCTTCTTCCTCATTTATTCATTTATTCAATAACTTATTTATGTCACTGTTGACTCAGGAATATTTATTTTATATTTTGGATAATAAATTACTTACTTTCCTTTTATTGTGTTTTATCTTCAATTGTTTTGTCATTGCATCTTGTGCAAACAGCCTAAACATTTTTTTCAATTCTTATAATTTGTCCCTTAAATTATGAAATAGCCACCCTCAACTGAGACACTGACATATTGAGACTTACTGCAACATATTTTTTCCTCATTACACTTCATAATTACTTTCATATATAAAGTAATGTCATTTTTATTTTAGTGATTGCATTAAAAGAAAAACAGGCATATTTAGTGTACCCCAAGTTAGTCATTATTGTATGCTTTATTCGTAACTCTTTGTCCATAATCATACAGGGTGTGTAAGATACCTTCACTGAGTAAAGAACTAGACAGTTACATTATTTCTCCTTTTTCTTCCTGTACTTTTAAGTTGTCATTTTGCTATCTTCTGGCTTATTCTGAATAACATTTTGGGGAAGTTAGCTATAATTCTGACCTTTTCCTGTCTCTCTGTCTCCAAGATTTACAAGTAAGGTTTCCAGCATTGCCTGATTTTATTTTTGTGTATCCTTTTAGCATACTCTGAAATTCTTAAATTTGTACTTTGTTGTCTTTTATTAATTTTTAAAAGTCAATTTTTCCCCCTTTATCTTTCTTTAGTTGTGTGATTTAAATTACACGTGCAATAGGCAATTTGATATTTAATAACTATTGAAACAGGAGTGTCTCCTCTTAAAGGGTTCTTGTCCAGTGGGTTTCAACTAATGAAGTCCAAGGACTAGTGAAGGGTATAGAAATATGAAATTTTAAGTCAGGGAAAGAGAAGACAAGAGCACTTCCCCCTACAGGGGAAAGTAATTACAGAAACTTTTGGGAAGTGGGCTTTTAAGCCTTACTGAGGTTTCCTATCAGGTCTTTTATGATTGGTCACAATTGGGTTTGGAGGAACCAATGTCTTTTGATTAATTTCAACCTTAATTTAAATTGTTATCTTGCAGGCTGGTGGGCTCTGATCTTCTGGCACCCACCAGACCCTCATTCCCTGCTTACCTGCCCCCACCTTTCAGAAGGCGATGCTCATGGCTGTTTTTCATTCTTCCTATTCCTTGGTCCTGTTATTGCCATTTATCTGTTTTTCTCTTTTATATTTCAGTTTGGATAGTTTATATTGTCTTATCCACAATGATTCTTTTCTCTGTCTTATCAAGTCTTCCAGCTAGCCTGTCAAAGGGACTCATCTCTAATATTGTTTTTTTTTTTTTCAACCGGGCGTGGTAGTGGACACTTATAATCCCAGTACTTGGGATGGTGGGACAGGAAGATCCAGATTCTCAGCCAGCCTCAGCTACTTAATGAGGCCCTCCCCAACTTAGTGAGACATGTTTCAAAATAAATAAAAAAATAGAGCCAGGGGTGTAGCTCAGAGGTAGAATGCCCTGGTTTCCACCTTGAGTACTGATAATAATAATAATAATAATAATAATAATAATAATAATATAATAAAAATGTTCCTTTTCTTCTATTATTTACATTTTAATTACATTCACACAACTTTCTTTTTTCTTCTTTCCTCTTTCTTTCTTCTTTCTTTTTTTCTTTCTTTCTCTTTTCTATCTCCCTGATGAAATGCCTATTAATACCCACTGTCCATCTTCTCCACTAATGCCTTTTACGTGTTTGTGTCATATAAAAAAATCTTTAATAGTTCCTGCCAGATTTTTCTAATATCAGAATAAATTTTTGTGTTTGGTTCTATTGACTACTTTATCTCTTTTTAATGAATGTTTTCTCCATTTGCTTTTTAATTTTTTTATTCAGTAGTAAACAACGTGTTTGCAAAGAAGTTAATACTAATATAAATAGGATTTACACCAAGGACTGGCATCCTTGTTCTCATGTCAAGCTGTTACCATTGGGGATTGAGTCAGGCCAGTGAGAACTGACTTAGTTTTGAGGCTGCTATAATTATCTTGAGCACATTCTCACTTCAAGTTTGGCATGGCCAGGTGTTAGTTACCCTGTAGCTAGTGTGGAACCTAGAGGTCTGAAGACTTTTTCTCAGTATTTTACTCTTACCCATCATCAGGCTATTCTTGTTCCTTAGTGAGGTTCTTGTAGGGAGGACAAAGAGGGTGTATTTGGTTCTGAGGACTTCTGTAACAAAATATCAGATACTGGATGGCTTAAAACAATAGACATCTATTCTCCCACAACTCTGGAGATGAGAAATCTAAAGTCAAAATGTAAGTGAGCCTGTGTTCTCTCTGAAGGCTCTAGAGGAGACTGTTTCCTGCAATTGTTACTAGCAATCCTTGGCATTCTTTGGGCTGCAGGTTCAGCACTGGTGGAACTCTGAGGAAAACAGCTGGTGAGCAAGGGGTTCACAGGGTTTCTTTCACTGTAGCTCACATTAGACCACATTTGGCTTTCAGGAATTTGGTTAAATTATAGCTGTTTCCTTCACATTTGTTTTTTGTTCGTGACCTTCTTCACGAATACTCTCTCATCAATGAAACTTTGTGTGTACTAGTTTGGGGATTGAGTTCACCTGGTTGCCTTATGACCTGTGCTCTCTGATAGAATTTAAAAAGTTAGGGTTCTATAGACTATCCAGCCTTTTCTCATATTAAAGTGGGAACAGCTTTCTTTCTGACTGTCTGTACGTACCTAAGTGGTGGAAGAATGTTATTTACCCACAATTTGACATTAGTTTTGCACACATATTTTTCTTACATTTTATTTATTATTTCTGTGCCCAATATCTTATTTTCTACAGTTTTTAAAATCATTTATAAGACCATTATGATAAAGCTATTTCCAGTAGACTATTTTTTTTCTATTGTAAAATTGGGTATGAATTGAATTGTTTCTTACTGAGGAGTTTGTTTCTAAAAAAGGGTAAACTTAGATCCTACATTTGTAATTGATATTCTACATTTTATTAAGTTAAGCCTTTATTTAAATTTTCCATTATTCTCTTTGAGAACAACTGTGATAACTGTCATTGTGAACTCATAAATTACATTAATTTAGTAGATTCTCCACCTTAATATCTTTAATATTGCCTCTCTCCCACCATCTTTCATTAATAATTCTAAAATCTCTAGTGGACATATATTGTTCATTCTAATTCTAGTTTTTATTTTTAACTTTTATACCTTTTAATTTTTAATTCATTTGTAATCATTTTTGTTTCTAGAAAAAAAACTTATAAATTTATTTGGTGATTTTAAAATTATTCTGTTAAAGTTTTATGTCTGGGGGCATGCTTTATACCTATGGTCATATTAAATTTATTTACTTATGTTTTCTCCCCATCGTTTTATTAACTGAGATTCTTTCATGTCTGGTTCTAATGTTTATGGTTACTGCTGAGCCTTGCTGGTGATATATTATTTCTTTACGTGTTTTTTAATTTTGAAATGTGTTTTCATATTTCTTAGGGCTTTAACCATGGGAATCCTGAGCAAAGGAGAATGAGATATCGTCCTTTCAGATTTATGTGTGTTTATTACCAGGTACCCCAGGGCATAACTAACTAAAGATTAGCTCTGTGTTATATTCTTTCTTCTGAGATCCTGGACCAGGTAGATAATGCAATGTGAAAAACAAGGCTATAGTTCTTTTATTTTTTGTCTATATATTTCTGGGTAGCTGATGTTTTTCTTCTAAGAAAATAGGAATATAACAAATATTTTGCTTTTAAAAAGAATATCATAGACATTATTTACACAGTAAATCTGCTTGAAGTAATAATTATATTATATTCACTATGTTATAAATATGGAGACCAAATTAATAATATTATAGTATTTGCCTTTGAGCCATTTACCTTTGAAGATTAAGAAATAAAATAAGTGCCTAATGGTTGTAATGTGGTCAAATCCAAGGTTATGTCTAAGATACCATTGCAATGAGGGATTTGGGGAAAGAAGAGGGATTTTCTTTTCTCTATTTAAAGTTTTATTTTTTCCCATTATCGAAATCCTAAGAATTCTTACGTGCCTAATAACGTATTTTCCAGATCACATTTTCCCACCCAATAATATTTGGTCTTTTCTTCTAACTAGATTTCATAGCTAATGATATTTATACACAACACCATGTAAA
This sequence comes from Muscardinus avellanarius, assembly GCF_963383645.1. Lineage (NCBI taxonomy): Eukaryota > Metazoa > Chordata > Mammalia > Rodentia > Gliridae > Muscardinus > Muscardinus avellanarius. The sequence goes on from NC_137794.1 coordinate 93,904,334, forward strand.
CATCAAATCTCAGAGCAAATAATTTGCATAAGATCAAAAGTTCTTAAAGTAGATGGAGCACACTATCATTCAGATATTGCAACTTCTGACTTTGGATCTGTGATTATCTAACAGCTTTGCACACAGTGCAAACTCTTCTAAATACAGCTGTTTATATTTTACATTTGTTGACATGCAAAATAGTTATACACAATGTAATAGTTTGGGGGAATCAAGATTAGTCATGAACTCATTCTATTATTTGCTCTGGTACCTTTTGAAAAATTAAAATAAGAAGCAAATATTAGCTGACAATGATTAGTAATTTGATAATGTGTTTCATAGAAACATTAAGTAGCCCTAGCAGGGATATCCTTAGAAACTGCTAAAACCTTAGCTGCTGAACCTGTGTTTTATATATTTTCTGTATCAAAGGGATTCTGGGAGGTTATCAAGTCCTCAGTGCCTAAACCATTTTCTAATCCTATGATCTAAGTCAGTCATTTCCAAATGGAGATCTTTTATAAAAAATGCTATAGATTAAGTTCTCTTTCAAGTATTTATTTGTTCATATACCTGAGGCTTATACACTCATAGGGCCCACAAAGTTCCATAATCTACCATGTTTAGGATGGAGTAGTTGGAAATCCACTGATATAATTTAATCTGAGTCCTATGGTCTAACCAGGTGAAAGCATGATGCAAATCCCAGTTGAAAGTAAAAACCCTGAGAATTATTATGGAGCAGGAGGGGTTGGGGGTAGGGAGGAGGTGGGTAAGTTGAAGGGGGAATGACATAATTCCTGGTCAATGACCAGGAGTACCAATGTCTGAGAGCAGGAGAATATGAATACCCCAGCTCAAAAATGAGAAAATGTGTCCTTCCTCTGTTTTATTTTGTGTTTTTGTTTTGTTTTATTCAGTTCATTAACAGATTGGATGTTGGATGTTGCCCTAATATATTGATTGCAAAAGACTATTCTTTTTACTCAACCCACAGATTCAAATGCTATTCTTCCAGCTCCATTTGTCACTACCACTATGAGCTACATTATGTGAGGCTACAATGCACCAATAAGAGTATAAAAAATTACTCAATTAAACCATTCTGTTATTTGAAAAACAAAACAAAACAAAATTATATTTTCTTCTCAAAATGCCTTCACACCCTAAAATAATGTTTAACCAGCTGTCTGGGCATCTCTTGGCTCAGTCAAATTGATGCATAAAATTATCCATCATATTATAACATTAGAGAATAAATCAGCCTAAGAAAATGAGATACTATGTAAAAATTCAGCAGATGTGGATTATTTGGCAATAAATGCTAGATAAGATATATTAAATATAGGTTATATTGTATAAACCTTTTGGAAAATATTAAATATTTTGGATTATTACAAATTTGAACTGAAATACTATGTCTAATCAATACCATTAACAATTACGGCATCAGCCTTACTTTGTCCTATTCAACCCACTGAACATTACTTAGGACCCTCCACACATCTAGCCACATGAATTCAAACTGTGTCAGAAACTATAAAATCACGCACTTTAGATGGACAATTGGTAAGATGTAAAAATGCAGATTAGAAAGTTCTGTATTAAACTGGATTATGAAAAAGTATAAACTGTAGTGACTGGTGAGCTTTATCTTCTTGCTTTCTGTACTGGAGATACATTTCTGTACTGGAGATACTCTCCATTTGAGGTGATAATCGAGTAGATGAATGAAAACGCAGGAAGGTTGAAATGATGAATATCTGAAATACTCAAACCTTTAGAAACTCCTGTGACTCAATGTTGTATTTATATAATTTAAATTTTCTAAAGTTTCACTAAATATAATTAATAGTATATTGCTCCATTAGTGAGGAACCAAAGATATCAAGTGCAACATGTATTTGATAATGGATATAGCTAAATATGTATAGACATACAAATGTACCCCCTGAATATATGGAATTTTATCGGCCCTTTAAGTTATGCTTTATATATCAATGTAAATTAGCAATACTTTATATGTAGAAAATTGCTTTATACACTGTTATTCAAAGAAAGTCATGGATATTGGCATCTCCCTTAAAATAATATCATAGTAAAAAATTAAAATATGTCTCATGCTTTATTATTGAGAATATAATCTTTTAACATTAACATTAAAGAAATATGTTTGATTTTGGGGAAAAAAAGAAAATCCCGAATATCTTTGAACATATACTTGAATTAGTCAGTTAAAGCTCATAAAACACAAAAGACTAAGCCAGTGTTAGCTCTAGCCAGTTTCTTGATTTCCATCTTGTCTATTTTTTCTGTCTAGAATGCAAAAATTCCTTTTACATGGTAACTTCTAAATGAGGTAACTTTGGAGCAACCTAAAATATTCCAACAGTGTACGAAGCAGCAGTGAAGTTCCAGCTTACTGAGTTTTGCCTATAGCCAAGTGAAGATGGAACAGGTTTGTTTTTGTCCCAAATATAAACTCAGCAGTTTTTCCCTGTCAGCAGCTGCTATTCAGATGCATATATGGTCTTCCACTTAAAATTCAAATCTATTTTTCTTCTTGTCCTTAATCATTTGCATGCATTAACATTTGGAATATCAACAGTGTTAAAGCAAAAGTTAATGCTGTGACCTATGTATTTTGTGAATGCTTAAATTATTCCTGAAACTAATCTCTGCCTCTAGAAATTAGAATAGTGCTTACCTTTTGTGGATCGACTGCGTGGGAAGGCCTAGGAGGGCTTCTGCGTTCCCGTATTAATCTACTTTTGATCTGAGACTGGACACACAGGTGTGCTCAGGCCAAGGACATTCATCAGTCTGTGTGACTTTCTGCAAATCATTTTTCTAAATGTATTATTTTACTTTACTTATAGCTCTTTATAGCAATATTTTAAAATAAGTTTTAATCATAAAAATAGATCTTTTATTCATGTTAGATCATTCTAGATGTTTTAATATTATAACAGCAATAAGCTCAATGAAAGATAAAATGACGTGGACAATACAGTATTAAATGTCAACTGAACCTCTTTATTATCGTCTTTTTAATTTTTAAAAAGGCTAATGTATGAAATATAATAATAATGTATGAAAATAACCGGTGCTTGAAAGTAACTTTATATTTTATGAACTTATGCAGCATTACTTTCTGATAAATCTTTCTTAAAACATAGGCAAATATTTGCAAATATTTTATAAAAGGTTTGTTAGTAGTATTACTCATTATATAATTACATGTAATTATAAATACTTGAATATATTAGGGAAGATCAGAAAACAATACCTCAAGCTATCACACTTGACCTAGTAATTACTTTGAATTTAAAAAGTAGCTGCAAGGTCTCTCTGACCGTCTCCAGTTCCCCATGTCTCTGTATCTTCCTTCTCACTTGAAATGCTGGGAAGGAAGATGTGGTGGCACACTTGTAATCCCAGCATTCAGGAAGTGAAGACTGGAGCATCGCTGTTCCTGGACAGCCTCAGCTACTTAGTGAGGTCCTTTGCAACTCAGTGAGACACAAAAGAAGAGATATAAAGGGCCAACAGATACATGAAAATATGTTCTTCATCACTGGCCATCAGGGAGATGCAAATCAAAACTACACTGAGATTCCATCTAACACCAGTCAGAGTGGCAAGCATAAAGAAATCAAACAACAACAAATGCTGGCGAGGATGTGGGGAAAGAGGAACTCTTTTACACTGTTGGTGGGAATGCAAACTAGTTCAGCCACTATGAAGATCTGTGTGGAGATTCCTAAGAAAGGTGGGAATAGATCCACCATATGATCCAGCTATACCACTCCTGGGTATCTTTCCAAAGGGGTTGAATTTAGAGAAATACAGCAACATATGCATACCTATGTTAATAGCAGCACAATTTGTAATAGCCAAAATATGGAACCAACCTAGGTCTCCATTAACAGATGAATGGATAGCAAAACTTTGGGAAATACACACAATGGAATTCTATTCAGCCATAAAGAAGAACAAAATTATATCATTTGCAAGAAGATGGAAAGCCCTGGAGAACATTATGTTAAGTGAGATCAGCCAAGCACAGAAGGAGAAGGTACATGTTTCCTCTAATATGCCCAAACTAGGAAACACAGAGGATACCAGTGGGACTCCAGATAATGGAGGGGAAATATCAGCTAAGTTTGAATGGAAAGATAGGAGAGGAGGAAGGCTTATCTTGGTTAATGAGGGTCTACATCTGAATATGTGTAAAATTATAAATATGACATGGTTAACCTGAACAACCATTGGTAGGAGGGGGGAAGGGAAAACGGGGGCGGGAGGAGAGGGCACCAAATATAGTTTAAATGTATACTATTTATGTTCAATAAAAAAATTGTTTAAAAAAATAATAATAAAGACTAGCCGGACATGGTGGCAGACGCTTGTAATCCCCATGCTTGGGAGGCGGAGACAGGAGGATCTCGTAGGTTCCAAGCCAGCCGCATTGGTTTAAGAGACCCTGTTTCCAAATAAAAAAGTATAAAATGGATCTGGGAGTGTAGCCCGGAGGAAGAAGGGTTTCCAGGAACCCCAGTACCACCAATAATAATAATAATAATAATAATAATAATAATAATAACTAAAAAATAGGGCTGGGGGTATAGCTTGGAGGTACAATGTCCCTGGTTCTGTCCCCAGTACTACACACACACACACACACACACACACACACACACACACTAAATAAATAAATAAATAAATAAATAAATAAATAAATAAATGCTGGGAGGAGCTTTTCCCTGGTTTCATTTTATAACCAATGAGAGTTCCTCCAAAATGTATGCAGGTGTCTTGAGCATCTTCCTTATAATCTCACTCTACAGGAAAGAAAACTAGAGTTAACACCACACCATGAGCTCAGATGAACACTGATTCAGGTTTCTCTCTGTTCTTGGATGCCCATTCTCCTCCCCTAATAATAATTTTCTCTTTCTCTAAAATCAAATACATTCTCCACTTCTTTTTTCCCTATCAAATGGGTATGCAAGCTTCTAAACATTGTTAGATGACTGGATACGCACATTCCAGGGTGCTTTTATGCATGTCACAAAGTTTCTTCCTTCTCTTCTGTTAATCTGTCTTTATTTCATCAAACTCAATTACTGTACACCTTAGAGAGCAAAGTTCTTTTTACCCCTACAGTTTATAATATTTTATAATATATAGTATATCATAATAGTAATTGGATATAGTATCATAAAATTAGAATTTATTAATATAATAACTTGCTGATGTAACTCAGTTTAAATGTTTCTGGTTTCTTCCATATTAACATAATATTTCTTATATGAATTATTATCATTATTATTATTATTGTTATGTTACTATCTTTTTGTGGTAGTGGGGATGGAACCTGGGAGCATTTTACTTCTAATAGATACCCCTAGCCCATTTTTGTTATTTATTTATTTATTTATTTATTTATTTATTTATTTATTTGTTGGTGGCACTGGGTTTCCTGGAAGCTCTTCTGCCTCCGGGCTACACTCCTAGACATATTTTATATTTTTATTTGGAAACAGGGTCTCTTAAGCCAGCGCGGCTGGCTTTGAACTTGTGTGATCCTCTTGTCTCTGCCTCCCAAGCACAGGGATTACAAGCGTGCGTCACCACGCCTGGATTGTTCTTTATTTTTAAACAGGATCTCACTAAGTTGCAGAGGGCCTCACTAAATAACTGAGGCTGGCCATGAACCTCCCAACCTCCTGTCACAGCCTTGAAAGTCCTGGGATTATAAGTGTGCACCACCAAACCCCGCTTGAATTAAATATTCATATGATTTTAAATTGTTTTTGAAGACTCTTTATTCAACTATATTAGCTTCCATACTCAAAATACTTAAGAATTAAATTGATGATATAAAAATACTGAATTCAGTGAAAATCATATTTTTCTGTATGCTTATGATGATATGAGAAGATAAAAATGCAGTCAAGTTCGGTGATTGTCTTGCAGTCACCATGATAAAAGAATAATCCAACAAACTGGTAATTTATCATGACTTACTTGGTTTCCCTAGTTTCACTGAGTTGTAAATAATTTTTTAAAAATATATCTATTTAAGGTATATGATGCTTGAATGTTTTGATAATACAGAGACTGAGAAATGGCTGTAACTCTCAAGCATATGAATATATCAGTCTCCTTACATAGTTAACGCTCATTTTCATGGAAAGAACATCTAAGCTGTCTTAGAAAATTTCAAGTATACCTCACAGCATTATTCACTACAGGCATCGTGCCAGCTTAGATCTCTAGAATTATTCATCACCAAGAAGTTTGTGCCTTTTGCAAACATGTCCCCCTTCTTCCTTCTCTTCATCCCATTTTTCTTCCATTCCTGTCTTCTTAGTCCACCATGATTCTTTCTAATTCTACGAATTTGAAATTTTAGATTTTACATGGAAATGAGATCATGCAGCATTCGTCTTTCTGAACCTGGCTTATTTCACTTAATGCAATGGCCTATAATCCCTGTCCATAGATCATCAACATTTTTTTAAATTAAAACCAGCACTTCATTGATGGATTTCAAGAAGTTCTGCATATGGGAGTGGGGAAACATGACTCCTTACCTCAGCCACTTATGTATTTTTCAACTGGTGGCATTGGGTTGCAATCCCAGGACTTGGGAGACTGAGACAGGAGGATGGCAGGTTCAAGGCCAGCCTCAGCAATGTAGTGAGACTCTCAGCAACCTAATACTCTGTTTCAAAACAAAAATAAGATGGGTTGGGGCATAGCTTGGAGATAGACTGTCCCTGGGTTCAATATCCAATAACACACAAAGAAATAAAAATAATAATAATAAATAATATTTAAACAAGGAAAATATTTTTTCTAAAGAGAAGTTCTAAAATTGCCTATGCAAACTCTCTTAACCTAGCAACTCCACAGATGAACATCAGAAACACAGGTTGCTTACCACCATGATACAAATCCTTACAGAAGAGCAAATGGAAAGATTTAATAACTCCAGTGAAGTGGAGATTTTGAGCAGATGTCTAGATTGTTCAGTCATAGCTCCTGGCTTGGTGAAGTTTTCTGTCTCTGGAAAACTCTGCTGCCTGATTCTTTGCTGTGTCATCTCTGACATCCGAAGCAGTATTTAACCTCCCATCTGTGTTGGAGAAGTGGGTTTCATTACAACAGCCCCTATAATTTATGCCTGCAAAGGTTCTCTAGGGTCTATACACCAGACTGCTTGCAAAACATGGCTGGATTGGAATGAGAAGCTTGAATTTTTATCCAGAGATGTAGATGTAAACAGTACACAGACTAGAAGCTTTTTTTCTTTTATCTCCATTTAAAAATACAGATGAAATTTAGCTGTTGGAGTATTGCTCAATCCCCCATCTCAACGACTTCATACTGTGTAAATATTGTGATCTTAATAAATAAATACCGAAGCACAGCTGGCGCCAGCAAGATATCGCTGTTAGGTTGCTGTGGCCCTGTTATCACCAGTGGGTGTTGCTAATTATTCTCAGAACTCAGGCTTGGGCATACTAGGGGAAAGGAATGCAGAGGAAAGTCAACAGAGGTTGAAGCAAAAATAAAACATTGTTTGTTTCAGTCTATAGCAAGGGCATTCCACCCTTGTGAAAACCAGAGATACATACAGTATAGGTATGTGCTCTACTTTTCTCTGTAAAAATGATTTAACAACACTATTTATTTCAGCCCTTGATTACATTCCAGCTGATTAAAATGCATACCACTTGTTTGTAAGGGCAAGAAGAGGTAATTGGGGTGTTCAAAGGACAGCACTGGGAGCCCGAATGTCTTAAATGAATGAGTTTACCGAAGGAAAGAGCTTTTTTTCCCCTTCCTCCCTGCTTTTCTGGCAGGTGTGTTAATGACCTAGCTCTGCACATCACACACAAAAGAAGTTCGCTGTGTACAACGTTCTTGACTTGAAAAAGCAGATGCTCTTTAGACATATTGTCAAACAGAAGAGAAGCTGCATATGAATTGCTACATTCCTTTTTTGAAAATGCCACGGTTAATTTTTAATTGCTGGCAGCAGGGTAGACCTGATGACCACAGCATTCCACCCAGGTAGAGCTGGCGCTGGCTCATCAAACCACTGCCACTTCTCAAGTAACATTATTTGACTTTGAGCCCAATGGATAAGCAATGAGAGAGAGAGAGAGAGAGAGAGAGAGAGAGAGAGAGAGAGAGAGAGAGAGAGAGAGACCATGGTTAAAGGGCCTCTCATTGTTTTGTTAAATAATCTATTCTCATTTATGACTCTCAGCATTCCATTACACAACAGGGGGGAGTAACTTCAGAAAATGCAAATTACTATAAGTCCAAGTTGGATTCTTCCTTCTCTAGCTTCCCCCACCTCTCCTCTTTAGTGTGGCTCTTGGCAAGCCTTCTCCTCTGACCCTCAACAACCCCCCTCCCACCTCCCTATTATTAAAACAATTCAGATTCTAAGGCAAGATGGTTTGGAGACAGTTGTTCCTGTGATTCTCCATGGGGCATCTCTGTCCTCTAAAATCTATTACAAGTCCTGAGCCAGTTGGCAATTCCCTGCTGCTTTATTCAAGAATGCCTGCTGTTGAGGAATTCTTAGGATTTTTTAGCTTAGGGAAGAAAAATGTTCAGTACTTACGGAAACTGTTGGGAAATTTCTATCAGGCAGTGTATGTGCAGAAGAAGTTTGCACTGTTTCATAGTTTGTATTCTTATTGGGATTATGCAAGTGGCGTCATTCTTCATGTTATTCTATATCCCAAACAAATTCTTGAACCAGATAATAAAGCTACTAATGCCTGAAACAGATTGCGTCTGTTTTCACTAGTTCCATCTGAATGTCATTTCTATAGTTGCCTTCTTGAGTCACTATATTAGTAAAGTGATACTCGTTTCAATTAAATAGGGGAAAAAAAAAGCACTCTCAGAAACAGCATCTTGCATGGTTTCAGGCATAAAAAACATTGATGTCACAGGGGCAATAAAAAATAAAAGGGCAGCTCACATCATGAAGTTAATATTTTAGCTAGGCCAGTAGTACTTTTAAATAAGCTCTCAAATGGACAAAACTATTGTCATTAAAATTCAAATCTTAGATCTCCTACCTGACCTCTCCCAATTTCCCACTTTGATCTAGACTTCTTTTTCTTTGAGGTTCCCTTTCTGGGCTCTATTTCTTATCCTGATTTTGATCTCAACTTTGACTTTCTCTGAACTACATTCTTTTTAATTTTCAGCAGTGTTTGTTTGTTATTTTCAGTGATATTTGTCTCAAATCGATTCTGTGGCTTCTGATGCTTCTAAGTGAGATCTTCTCCAGTCCATCAGAGCCACAGGAAATTTGATAGCTAATCATAATTCTAATTGTGTTAACAACCAAGTCAGGTCTGACTATGGTGAATGTTAATTTTGTTCAAAGTCAAAAGGTTTGAATGAGATTTAGATGAATTCTAGTTCAAGTGTTTTTTTTTTTTGTTTTTTTTGTTTTTTTTTTTTAAACACAGGCATTATGTCTAAAACTGACCTAATGGTTACCTGGAAGTCTCTGTTTTATGTGGCCACAAAGATAGAACTGTTATTACTTTCCAACGGTAACTCATTATTTTGGAAAGCTCTCATCATGATAAATCATTTTTAATCCTGAGCTGCTCTCTCCTTTTTTGGTGGTTTTCTTCCCCTACTCCAGCCACATAAAATCAATGTGACATTTCTTTGAAGTGACTATTCTTCAGATATTAGAAGACTGTTTTGTTTGCAAAAAAATTTTTTTTCTCTCAAAGAAAAAAATCTCCGCATTTTCCAACAATTTTTCAAATTGTTAAAGTCCCTCTTCTTGTCACTGTAAGCATATTCCTGTTTATGTTTGTTTCTTAAAGTTTAAATTAAATACAATTAGGACTAGTATCTTTTTTTTTTTTTGCATTCCCCAATGCCAGTTATGTTTAGCATATGGAGGCAAAATGGTATAGGAAATAGTTATCAGGTTTGCAGAAAGATCTGGGCAAAATCTCAGTCCTACCACCTGCTAGTTCTCTTATCTTAATCCTATTAGGTAAAATCTTTACCAAGATCTTTCTCATCTTTGAAAGAGGATTGCTGTGAGAACTTCAAATTACACAGTAGTACAACTAGTAGAGTGCCTGGCTTTTCATTCATAGTAATTACTTCTTTATTAGGTAGGCAATACTGATGAAAATGCTGATAGTGCCATTATATCATTTTGCTTTGGACTTAATATTTTTGATAATCTTACCTAATATTCAACCAATTATTTTTCCTTCTTTGTCTTCTTTTATTATGTTCCATTTTTAATATTCATGCCATATGAGATCAAAGAGGAGGTTTTCAAATTGAATTTACAGAGTGTCTCAATACTTTTTTTCACAGCGATCATAGAACAAAAAATATAGCATACTATCGTGTTTTATAAGTAGATATTACTTATAAAATTATTGTTTTGTTGTAAAAACTTAGAAACAAAAATAAATTGAAATAAAGTAACATTTTTGTATTTTATCTAACCATAGTTATTAAGTAGTGGGAGGAATGCACAAATTGGTTACTGACAACCTCTCAAAATTTGAACAGCACTATCTTTATTTTCTCCAGTACTTGTATTTGAACACAGAAACCTTCTAAACCGCAGCTTTGTAAAAATATGGCATCATTAAAATGAATGCAAAACTTATAAAGTTCTAGCAGTTTAAATGTCTTATCTGCAATTCCCATAAATATGTAAAATATTGCTTTGCATCTCCATGAATTTCTTCTTACAGTATCAGAACCATGGGGTTAACATTTACATAACATACCCAGATTATGTATTTTTATTTTTAATGCATTAGCTTTAGTGCGTAGCAATCATACCTATGATATGCTTCAGAGATTTTACATATGAATATGATATTTAAAACATAGCACCATAGTTAAGTTCTGTCTTACAAAGTAATGGAAGTATACTTCTGCTGGTTCAAATGTATGTGTGATTTGATTTGTCATGAAACTTGATAGGAGGATTTTCTTCATAGCATGAAATGTTATATTAAAATTATATATAACCACTCTTTCTATTACCTATTGGTTACTGATGAATAGCACTGGTCTCAGCCACAGCATTACCTACAGTGATCTGACGTATGTTATTCTTCCTGAGATGTGATTTTTTACACAGTATTTCTCATTATAATCATCAAAGATGAAATAACATCTTTTGAGAAATTGAAGGCTGACATACTGTACTCTCAGCTAGTTTTAAAGAACCAGAATTTATAAGGTATTGTGGCTTTTTTTTTTCTGTTCTCCTATTGAAATTAGAAGCTATAAGGCTGAAATAATTCTCCAGGATGTCTCATGGTGATTCCTTGCACACTTGTTAGAAGAGAGGACTACAGGTTGGGATCATCTGACAATTGTCAGGAGTGAAATGTGTGAGCTATAAAATGCTATACTTCTGAGACCTGGAGAAGATTTTCACAGACCACTAATGTGCTTGAAATAGTTCATTAGTAAACACCGTTCTCAGGTAAATTCACCAAGAAGCTTCTTCCCCAAGTCACCCAATGCTCAGGATGGTTTCCTAGCAATATAACTACCAGGATTAAGACTGTAGTTTTGCCAGTTTCTGTAGTATATGGTTATTCATTTCCACATGTTCCCTTCAGCATCTTCCAAACTAAATACATGTCTCGTAACTACTTTTAAATTTTCAATGGGCTTTTTAAATTAAAAATTGAGTAAAAATATTAAGAAGTCAGTCTCAAAATAGGGAGGAAAGACATAGAAGAGCAAAATATCCTGCCTTATGAAAAATAATAAAGAATATAGCAAACATTAATAAGCAGGGACAACATTTTTCCTCTATACAGTAAAAATTCCTTAGTGTTTTTTCATGCTAATTTTCTTCAGTATAGATTTTAAAATAAATATTATAAATATTTGAAATAATATTTTATTCTTTTTATAAGTGTAAGAGTTATTCTTAAATCAGTATTCAAGACAATTCCAGAACTTGAAATTCTAATACATGGTTGTAATCATTCAGAGTGTTTTTTTAAATTATTCCTACGATGCATTTCTTTGAAATTTTTATTTAATATAATTTTTATGTGATATGAAGTTTTCAATAATACAAATTATGACTGTTCTTATTTTATCTATATCAATTTTTTCCTAAAGAGCAATCCATATAATATTGATGTACTCTAAGTACTACCACTTATATAATAATGTCTATCTCTCATGTTACATTTTCCCTTTTACCCCAAACAAGGAAGAAAGAACACCACCTCATATCCACACAAAGTAAGCCTACAATACTGTACCTAGACAAACCTTTTTCACCTTGTTATAATTTCTTATTCATAAAGCTCAAATGCAGATTTTGAACAACCAGAGTTCATTTTGACACTCTTGTGCCGACTCCCTTTTTGTATTGCTGCCTACTATCTTACAGATTGTGTAAAATTGTAGAGCTACATAATGCCTGGCCAACTTCCTTCACAGAGAGCACCCCAATCCATATGATAAAAGGACACAATAAAATACCAACAAATCAGTGCACAATAAAGCAATAAAAATAGACAATAATATGCTGTTTGTGCTATGAAAAAAATTCAGCTTGCAGTGAAGAACAAAGAGGTTCAGTTTAGCTATTAAGTGTCAAGAAAATCTGTTGGAAGAATGTTGGAAGCACAAAGAAAGGCAAAGAATTAAGAGATAAGTGAGAGAGAGGAAAAGGGAGACAAAAAAAAAAAGAGTGAAGCTATGGCAGTATGGAAAATGTTTCACGTGGATTAGTCCATTCCCTGTCATTCATAACACAGTATCACAGAATAAATTATAAAGAAACAAAGAGATTTGGTCCTGGAGTGGTGGTGCATGTCTGTAATCCTTATACTGAGAGGCTGAAACAGGAGGATGGCAGGTTCCAGGCCAGCCTCAAACTTAATAGGACCCTTAGCAACTTAGCAAGATCCTACTTCAAAATAGAAAGGGATAGGCAGGAGTTGAGTGGCAGAATGTCCCTGGGTTCAATCCCCAGTACAAATAAATAAATAATTAATAAATAATAAATAAATGAGAGGCTTATTTTGTCACAGCTCTGGTCCAAGGTTGAAAGCTGCCTTCTTGGTGGCAGAGTCTTGAGTCAGTACAAAGCATAACGTGGCCAGAGACAGAAAACCAAACTGGCTTTTATAGTAGATCCACTTTTGAGATTATCCATTAAGGTAATTCATTATTTGCAAAGATAAAACACCTATGGTTATGGAGACAGATCTCTAACCACCTCTGTAATATCCCACCTAGTCCCACCTTTTAATATCTCAAATGGTGATTAAATATCAACAGACGTATTAGAAGGGACAAGCTACATTCAAACCATACAAATCTGTTTATGGGACTCAATGCAGCTTGGTATAGCTGACATGTGAACTCAGCTATGTGAGTGCATATGTAGAGGGAAGGGGTGTTTTAATAAAGCAAAGCTGGGGGAGTGAGGGCTACTTCATGGAAGACTTTGACTCAAATGAAAAGCCCGATGATGTTTTGGATTTAGTTAATTATGAATGATGCTGGTATCCTTGTGTAGGATGGTTATGAGGGCTGCTAACCAAGATAAAGAGTTCAGATGAGAGATTAGAGATGATATTTTAAAACCAAGTGTTCTTAATTAGAAAACTTCTAATGATTCAACATTTGCATGATGTGGGATTTAAGATTAAGTCCCACACTATACAAATTTGTACTTAATCTTTCTGGGCCTTGATATGGGAGGAATAAGAGTGACTGACAGACAGTGGGAAGTTTAAATGAGACTATGCATAGGCAATGATTAGTTCAAAGAGTGTCACATAATAAGAACTTAAGAAGAGAGAGAAGATGATGGATAAAACCTATTTAAAGGTATATTATTGAGCTGGGCATGGTGGTACCTGCCTATAATCCCAGTACTTGGGGGACTGAGATAGGAGGATCAAAATTCCAGGACAGCCTTAGGAACATAGGGAGTCACTGCAAACAAATGGGATACTGTTTCAAAAATAAAAATAAATAAATAAATAAAAAGAGCTAGGGGTATAGTTCAGAGGTAGGATACCCGGGTTCAATTTTCAGCACACAAAAAATAAAAATAAATAAATAATAAACATTATTTAATATATAGAAATTGTTTAAATATAGGTAGTGAGTTGAGAGTAGTGGTTCATGATTGTAATCCCGGCACCTGGGAGGCTGATACAAGAGGATTGAAGGTTTGAACCCAGCCTCAGCAACTTAGTGAGGCTCTTAGAAACTTAGGGAGGTCTGAGGTATATTTTGGAGGTAGAAGCCCCTTAGGTTTCATCCCTAGTACCAGAAAGAAAGAAAGAAAGAAAGAAAGAAAGAAAGAAAGAAAGAAAGAAAGAAAACAAATGATGAAAAAGAGTTTATAATAAAGGTCAGAAAATTATAGGCTGTGTGCCAAGTCTTTCCATGTACCCATTTTTGTAAATTAGGTTTTATGGAATCAGGGCCACTGGAATGTGTTTATGCATTGCGTGTGCCTGGTTTCTTGTTAGGACAGAATTAAGCAGTCACCATGAAAAACATTTAGCTCTCAAGGGAGAAAATATTAACTCTGACCCTTACAGAAAAAAATTTATTTAATTATGGTCTAGAATTACCATTTATCATATTAGCAAATATTTTCCATTTGAAAACCCTGAGCTCTCAATTATATACTCCAGGATCAGCATACTCATACTTCCTATAATGAATCCAGTTTACCTTTTATCTGCCTTTAGTAAATCTCTACTCACTTAAGACCCCCCCCACCCACCCAAATATCTTTGTTGTTTTCTACTCTTATTGTACTCTCAAAGAAGTCTCATTTCAGCGCTTTGGAATAGAATTCTGTGCCAGGCAAGCATGTTCACAGGTCATTCTTGATATTTTAATTGTCTCTGAGAGATCATAAAGGTTTTAAATCTTCACATTCCTTCTATTCAAACTGAGACAAATAAGTAGGAACAGTGTGTAGATACTGACTGACTTTGACAAGAATGCTGATGGCTTGGACTGGAAGGAGAGAGAGAGAAAGAGAGATGAGGCAGGAGGAGATGATGGAGAATGAGAGAAGGGCGTAACGGATGAGAAAAGCAAACTTGGAGAGCATAGAAGGCTTGAAGAAAAGCAAAGAAATAGAGCGAGTTGGCCCTAGAGACGACCTGGAATGGAACTTAACTACTTTATTCTTATCCATAACACCTTGGTTTGCAACTTTCTCAGGTCAAGTGTTCATTACATAATCATCACTAATTGTCTCAGAGAGAGAGTTGGTCTTTATTCTCACCCACCTGTGTATAATTCATATTTGCTATTGTGAAGAGATTTCTAAGAATATAATGGAAAGCCCAATTATGAAATATTAGAACTCTGTAAGGAAAACAGAAGTCATTCTACCACCCAGAATTTCACATCCTCAGGATAAGTTTCAATATAACCAATGCATTATATCAACATCCAACCTTAACAATAAGAGACAGTAGTGTGGTGGAGTGTGGATACAGAGAAAGTGGAGTTTTTATCTAGATGTATTATTAGCTGTATTACATTAATAAGTTACTACATTCTCTAAGCTACAGCATTTCAATGTTTATGGTGTAAATAAACTATCTTACATAAGACTTATGAGAATAAAAATGTATTATGTATAGAAAACATATATCTGTGTGCCTGCCATGTAGAACATGTTGAGGAAATTGCAGGTATTATAGTCACTGTTGTGATTATTGTCATTAACAACAATGGCTGAATGTCTAGCAGAAAAATCCTAGTAATTTACCACCAGGCAACTTGTCTATACTTTGAGGTTAGAAAAACATCAGTGTGCACCTTTTTGCAACTGAGGACAGAAATATGTGACTGTTAAGGATTCTATTGAAATCAGCATCTCCCTCTCCACAGTTGCCAGCAACTCCAGGAACCTGCACTTTTCTAAACCTGGTTGACATTAAAAAAAAAAAAAAAAAAGATTCTTAATAAAAATTGGATTGAGCAACAGTCTATTTAGAATCTATAGTGAATACCCTAATGAGATATATAATCTTGACAGGTATAGTATGTGGATAAGAAATAAGCGGTTTTGGCACATTGGAAGGATAAGCCTTGCAGAAGGCCTGGAGTGCAGAATTTCCTTCACTCTGCAGGTCTTCCCATTTAAGCAGTCTGTGTGACTTCCTAGAAATTTACACCTCTGTGGAGATACAGCAAATGGAAAAGTGTTAGTTTCCAAATCTGTTCCTCTCTGAGGAACTCTCCTGCTGGGTTTAAGCTGACTGTTCATTTTAGGCCTCATTTACTATTAAGTCTTCAGAGATGTTTTTCAATATGAACAACGGAAATGTTGCTTTAATTTAACTCGTTCTTATGTTATCCATGAATGAATAAAAACTTGAAGATCTGCAGGATTTAGAAACAGTAAATACATGAAGATTGAGTATTCATGTTCACATTTTTAAAACTTGAATTAAAATGTTAATAGATACAGACAAGCATAAAAATGGTACATATATCTGGATATCATACGATGTTATGATCAATGCATATATTGTGTAATGTTTAAGTCAGATTAAACCTATCATTCTCCTAAAACATTTATTACTTCTTTATGGGAAGAACATTTGAAATTCTCTCTTCTAGCTTTTTAAATATACAATGCACTATCATTATCATTATCTATAATCACTCTACTATGTGATTGCATACCAGGTTTAATAAAGAATTGACATGTTTAGCAATTTGGATCAGTAAGATTATAGACCTATTTTGAATATCTTTGTATGATATTTTATCATGGCAGAGTATTAAAGTCCATTAGTTCCATCTCACCAAATTTTTAGTACATTACCAACCCCACTTTACTTGAAGCAAATCACTAAAATTAGTGATTATCTCCAAATTTTGGCAAGTTAGTTAAAGAAAGGAAATTAAAAATCAGAGTCTTTGATTCCCAGGTGGCTGATTAGCACCTAAGGCAGATTACCTTTGATAGAATCACTGTTCAAATGTAGAAACTTACTATTTAAAGAGCATAGATAATCATACAAATAAAATTAACAAGGCAGCACTGAATAGGTTTTTGAGAAATAAAGCATTTTGAATCTAGGCATTTACTAAAATGAAAGCAGAGTTAACCTAGCATTTGTTTCACAAAATGATGCATTAAGAATTATTAAGAAATATAGGATATCTTTTTCCAGATGGTTTATAATTATTTAATTCATTTGGAATAAGAAATATAAGTAAAGATTTTGTCCATTTACAGAAAAGTGGATTGACCAGGTATAATATGAAACTATGTGATCAAAAACCAAGCAGATATTGGCCAAGAATAGATTCACTCATCTCTTGATAAAAGTCATTAACATGACAAAGCTTGGTTTGCTTTATAAAAATAATGAGCAGCAGTAAAAAGAAGGCAGAATATAATGAATGGTCAGCAGTTAGCAGAAAGTGGGAGAAAGGAGCTTAAAGCAACTATCTGTGTTATTACTTTGGGGGACTTTTAACTGTAATAACCTTGACCAGGCTGGGTTCCCTTGGGGATTTTACCAGAAACTATCTTCAAATACAGTTACCAACAAAGAAAAATAAGTACCATCCATCCCACATCTCATCTTTACTAAAAATGATTAACCTGTTTAAGAAAATAAGGAGTGGATTCTTCTGCAGTTTTGGGAAATTTATCATTTTCTTGTCAGTGTCACGTGTTCTGAGTTTTCAGCTGGTTTTCTCCTCTGAAACTTCTCTTTTCTAAAGAAAGAAGAATTCAATCTATTTAGAAAATAAAAATGCAAGCAGCCACTGTTTAATATTTATTTCTTGATGGATACCCCAGCATTGGGATGCTATTTGGAAGAGCAATACACATTAAAGCTGGGCATGGTGGCAATGACTTTAATTCAAGTACTCTGAAGGCTATTCGAGGTCAGCTTCAGTGACTTAGTGATACTAGTTCAAAATAAAAAGTAAAAAGTTCTGGGTGTATAGCTCATAGGTTTTCCTGGGTTCAAGCCTCAGTATCATAAAAATAAAAGAAAAAAAAAACACTTCTAAAAAATACTCAGATACCATAGCTATTTGAAGCCATCCTAGTAGTCTTACCATTCCTGCAAAGTGACTCAGTGAGAAAATAGAAAGTATCTTTGATGTTTGTCTGTACAGGAATTTTACCTTCAAGAAAATTTGTCCCTGCAGTGGTGTTCTATCTTGAGAATGAGATAATGAGGACAGGGCATGAAAAGAATCCTTGGCCCCCTCTCTGAGGCCAATGTTAAATATTTTATCTTGTATTTCACAAGCCATGTATAAGGTTAAAGAAAGACACATGATATGGGTGACATATTTGGAGACATCTGCTCCCTACATGGTCCTTGTTTACTTATGGATTAGTCCAGATTATTAGTATGGATTATAAAGCACTAAAGTATACAGGCAATTTTAATGTGCTATAATGAAAATATAAAATGTAATAGGCTATCAGAATAAATACAGATACATTTTCAAAGAAAAATGAATGAATTCATACAAGTGCTTTTGAATCAATTTGTCACAGGCATTGTGTAAGTGAAGTAGTATGTAGGAACAGTGACCATAGGATATTTTTAAAGAACATTTATTTATTGGGAATAATTATTTTAATCAGAATTTTAATTTGATACAATTAAAATTCACATCTAACTATAAGAAATAAAACAGAACAATTCTATGAACCTTTATTATTAATGTTCTGTCAATTATTAGCATTGACATTTTACTGATTTTCACTGTAATTATTTTCATAATTGCATACAAATCTACAATTAGCTCAAATTAAAGTTTAATTAAAAACCTAATCTCTACCGATATTTGTTTTATTATCATTTTTGTTTGTATGTATTTACTTTCATCCAAAGTTATCACATGTGTACATTAATGAATATACTACCAATAAGTCAAGCAGTAGATGTGTCTATCACCATAAAGTTTTCTTATATTACACTTTTATGAAATTTAACTTAAAATGAAGACAAAGAGAAGGGTTATTTCAAAGACATTGAATTTTAGAAGTCAAAATAAGTATTTATTGAGGGGAAAGTAAAGCATACATAAAGATAATTGCCATTAAATATAGGAAATGCTGCTGGGGGTGGTGGCCCACGCTTGTAATCCTCGCGTTTGGGAGGCGGAGACAGGAGACAGGAGGCTTGGGAGGAGGCTCAGGTTCGAAGCCAGCCGCGCTGGTTTAAGAGACCCTGTTTCCAAATAAAAACATAAAAATGGGACTGGGAGTGTAGCCCCGAGGTGGAAGGGATTCCAGGAACCCCAGTACCACCAAAAAAAAAAAAAAAAAAAAAAAAGAAAAAAGAAAAAAAGAAAGAAAGAAAGAAAAGAAAGAAAGAAAGAAAAGAAAAGAAATTATTATTCTAGTGTCATTATGGCAACAGAGCATCACCTCTTTGAAGAGTTAATTTCATGAGTATTAATTAGATGATTAAAAACAAACCAATGAGAGCCGGGCATGGTGGCGCAAGCTTGGGAGGCGGAGACAGGAGGATCGCCGTTCGAAGCCAGCCACACTGGCTTATGAGACCCTCTTTCCACATTAAAAAAAAAAAAAAAAAAAAAAACTAGGTACTGGAGTGTAGCCCGGAGGTAGAAGGGCATCCAGGAACCCCAGTACCACAAAAAAAAAAAAAAAAAAAAAAAAACAAGAAAACTGAAACTAAGACAGGCATGATTCTAGCTTCTTGAGAGGCTCAAACGGAACAAGAATAAATTACAAGCCAGCCAGGACAATTTAGGGAGACCTTGTCTCACAATATTATAAAATGTAAAATGGCCTGGGAGTGTGGCTCAGTGTTAGAGTGCTTACCTAGAAATTGTGAGGCCCTTAATTTATTACTCGGCTCTACATACAAGCAAGAAACACACACACACACACACACACACACACACACACACACACACATTGGTTTGTATCTATATATTAATATGTATATGTATATTATATATAGTCATATATAGTACCATATATATGTGGATGGTATATATATATAGTATACACACACAAACATACATATATTTTTTCTTACAATTTGTAGGTTAGACGTTTGAGACTACGGTAATAGGAATTACTCTTTCTTTATAGTAACATAGGAAAATCTAATCTTTCACAGATGAAGATTTCTGGAAATATTTGGCCTTATTTGGCTGTGTTCTCTGCCCTCATCTTCTCATGGCTCTTCCTGAGTTTATATATGTCTTCAAATTTCCCCTCTTTATAATGACAGCAGTCAGACTGAACCAGAAGCCCACCCACTCTATTATGTAAGCATCTTAACTCATCATATAGATGATGCCTATATTTTCAAACAAGGTGACAATTTGAGACACTAAGAATTAGAACTTCACCATATAAATGTGGGGGTATATAATTTAATCTCTAATAAAATTAAAAGAGAACAATATGCATGTATATTGACCAATAAAAATAGGACTTTGTAAATCAAGAATTATGGTTACTGTTTTCTCTATCTACATCTTTCTCACAGTGCTATTTCTTACAAAGCCTAAAGCCAATAAAAATATAACATAATATTCTGTATGCTTTGAAATTTGAAACAAATATTTTTGTTCTTATAGAATTGTATTAGGGATTATATCTGATTACATATTTTAGAAAGTAGCATTTGATAACTTGCTTGTGTGCTCTACAATTGTGGATCAAAGGCTGCATTTTAGTTAGTTTTTTTTAATTACTCTGGCTAAAGTAAATGATAAGCACAACTTAGAGGAGGAAAGGTTTATTTGGCTCACAGTTTTAGAGGCTCAGTCTGTGGTTCACCACCTAGACAGCAGAAACTGCAGCAGCAGCATAAAGTAGAGGAGAGAGGAGAAAACTAAGGACCGAGACCAAACTTCCAGTGACCCATCTCCTCTAGCCATACCCTAACTCTGAGCCTTCCTAAAGTGGCACCATACTTTCAACACATAACGCATTGGGGGATATGCTGAACTCCAACCATAACAACACAAGCTGGCTTTATGATATCCGAAAGTCAACTTTTGAAAAAATTTGGAAAATTATAACATGAAAGCATTTTGGGTCGGGAGTGGATCTAAACTGATGAACTCTTTCAAGTAACAACCCAGCTTACTCCTGTTCTTGCCTAAAACATCTCCCATTTGGATGAAAAAGCATGGTGGGAATGAGGAAAAATTTTAGAATTTGAATTTTAAATTGATATGATCACAAGTGTATAATGATTTTATAAACATACATTTCACTGTGTCTAAGGCAATATATGTGAATTGGTGAGTTTGGTTGAGTAACAGCTGAGCAGAAATCAAGGAAAAAGAATAGAATAGGCTGGTGTTCAATACTCCTTTCATTAGACAGAACAATGTACAATATGATCATGTATTCAAATTTTTTGTTCTTGTGTTTTTTTCTTCTGGTTTTGAATGGGTTTAGAAACTTCTAGGGGGCACCACTGAGAAATAATCAAGAGATTCTGAGTACATGCATTATAGACTATTATAAGAAGGTCTCAGAAGAATCAGAAAAAATATCTAGGAAATGACTTCAAAGAGTCTGAGGGGTGTTTTACTGATCATCCACTTTTGCCCTTAAAGTGAAAAGTTGGAATTCTGATTCACTAAAGACACTTCGATAAGTATTGGGGGTTATAATGCACTAAGAAGTGATGATATTAGGCCAAAAGACTTTCGCCACCATCTCTTTTTCTCCTCATTGTACTGTTTAAGGGTAGCAGATGTTGTTCTGAGTAAGTCAAATGACAGAACTCTAGCTAGACCTATTTATATCAAGGATAATTTTCAAAGAGGTTTAAAAAAGCAGAAAACCACATAAAAGTTGCTAAAACTTGATGTTGGACAGTCATTATAAGATTTGTTAAATTTATTGGTGAACCCTTTTTAAGTCTCTTTTCTCCAAAATAATTTATGGAAGGATGATATTGCTTAAACCTTCTGCTTTTCTGTCGATTTGACAGCTACCTTCAGACAGCAGATATTGACCCAAATTGCCTCTTTCATCTTTCCACTGAACCCTTTCTTCCCTCTTTCCTTGTCTCCTTCAGGATCCAAGACTGGTGTTCAGTATTTCTTTCATCACACTAGTTAAAACCAAAGTACACAGTAATTTTAGAAGTTCTAGAAAATATAGCAAGAATTACAAGTCATGTTATTTTCAGGAGCTCCTGAGGTCTTCTTAGAATAGATTTGAAGGCCATTTAAGTAAAGTCCAGCACAATTTGTACAAAATCTTATTGGAATGTTGGACTGAGCTCAATACAACAATAAAGTGTTATTTTAGTTGTCTTGATCCCCTGCACACAAACTCCCTCAGGGGCTCTGGGCAGCAAGTTTGTTTACTTGGGGCAGGATTCAAGCATTATTACCTTATTAGGCCAATTATAATAATTAAACTCACTCATTTCTACCTCTTCTTATATCAATTTAACCAAAATTTCTAATATTTACATTTAAGTGTTATAAAACTAGTTTAGAAAATCAGATAGTACTTAGGCAATAAATTATTCTCAGTTTTAGATGGCACTATCTGTAACAAAACATTTACCAAATTAGTACATTTACCATGTTCTCATTTCCTATGGTTTGAGAAAAGAATTTCCTTTAAAAACAAAACCAACCCAAATTATAGGGAAAGAGAAAATTTTAATATTTACTTTGCATTGTAATTAGTTGGGTCATTATTTTATATTCTAATAAAAAAGGACTATACATTTAAAGTGAAATTAGTCATTTGCTATTGCTTTTAGCTTCTTACTAAGCTTATATTTTAAATTTAAATATAGTGAAATTCATCCACACTGATATCATGAGTAAGACTGGAGCAAGACTTTTAAATGTTAAAATAGTATGTACTACATTATCTTTTGATTATAAAATTCAAAATTATTTTAAAAACTACATTTTAGATGTTGTAGATACCTTCACAAGTAATAGTGACTCATGAGCCCACTTACATTGTATGGAAAATAAACCACTAATAAAATTTTAAACTCAATACAAAATTGTGTTTTTTCAAACTACAATGGATGACAATTTCTGATTTTGTTATCATTCAAATACCACATAAATATTTCCAAATAAAATGCAAAATGATTTTTAAAATCTAAAGTGTAACTTTATTTAATATAAGAGCAACTTATATGAGAATAGCATTGTTTTACTTGCTTTCAAATACCTTTATGTCTGGCTTCACAGGAGAGAACAGGATTCCCTCATGTAGTCACTCATGTATTTCCACTGTCAGAGTGAATCAGGAGTCCTCGGCCACACTCTAAAATTGCTGGCTTAAATCCTCAGTTTCAGAATAGAAAGACATTTAAAAAGATAGTAACAGAATTTATTTTCTTTTTTTCTATTTGTTTTGTGACTTTTTCTTCTGATAAATTAAAAATGTCCATTATTGTATGCACTTTTTCAGTTACACCTCTTTATATGCTTTTCAAAAATGATACTGATAATGGGAGATACAAAAAGTAACCAAAACAGTGAATTTATAAGTTCAAAGTTTGGAGAACAAATTAAATAAATAACTTATAAAGCAAGACACTCTGTAGAAAGGGGAGAAAGCCAGTATTAATGTGACCTCATTAATTCAAGACTATTAAATTAATGTGACCTCATAAATTTAAGACTTAAAACTCATTGTTTTAAGACTATTAAATGTTACAGTTTAGACAAAGCATTTGAAAAATTACTGGCTCTTTTAGGCTGTAATTAAGAATTAGATCTCACTACAGCTATGAATAAAAAGGAGCAATGGACAATGAGAAGATCATTTAGTGGCTATTTTCACAGAGGAAATAATTTTCTAAGTAACTCCTTGGTGAAATAGGAAGGTATACACATGAGGCATTTGGCACACCAGCTGAAGCATAAAGGGGGAAGGAAGCAGATTCAATAAAAGAGAAAAAAAGAAAAGATGAACTTTAATAAGGTAGCCTTTGTCCTAATAAAAGTCAAGACATTGAAAACAATATAATCACTACCCAGATATTGCTATATTAAAAAAATTATCTAAACACATCAATAAGAGACAAACTAGGTCATTACTAACTAATAGAAAAAATCCAACAATAATATATAATGGTAGTAAACATTTATGCCCCAAATGTAGGTGCACCCAAGTTTGTTCGTTTGCTCTATGGGATATCAGGTCTTAAACAGACCCAAATACAATAATATTGGGAGACTTTAACACACCTCTTATGCCACTATATCTTTAAAAAAAAATGAGTAGACTCTTTAGACCTAAAGAACACTAAAAACCAAATGAACTTAATAGACATATACAAAAATAGTTCAACCAGCAAGGAAATATCATAATTCTTGATTTCAAATTATACTATAGAGCTATAGTAGTAAAAACAATATGGTATTGGCTCTAAAATAGACATATATAACAATTGAACAGAATAGAGGATACAGAAAAAAATCTGCACATTTTAAAAAACAATTCATTTTCTAGACAGTTTTCAAACACAGACATTGGAGAAAAGACAGCCTTTTCAACAAATAGTGTTCAGAAAACTGGTCATCCACTTATAGAAAAATAAAACCAAATTTATATTTTTACCCTGCACAGGAGTCAACTAGAGATGGATCAAAGATCTGAAACTTAGACCAGGGACTGTGAAGCTACTAGAGGAGGTCATAAGTCTAAAACTAGAACATAAAGGCACAGATAAAGCTTTCTCACCAAGACCCCAAAACTAAAGAAATTTTAAAAAATTAAAAATGTTATGACATTAAATTAAAAAGTTTCTGCACATCAAAGAAAACCATCAAGAGTCTAAAGAGAAAGCCAATGAAATGGGAGAAGATCTTTGCCAGCTATCCCAATAATAGAGGACTAATTTCTAGACTATACAAAAAAACTTGAAATACTTTACACTAAAAAATCATGAAATGGTCAACTGAATTGAATAGACACTTGACAAAAGAAGAAATACAAATGATAAATAGATAAAAAATGTTCAACTTTACTAGAAATAAGGGAGTTGCAAATCAAAACTACAGTGAGATTCCATTTAACTTCAATCAGAAAGGCAATCATCAAGAAGTCAAAATAAGGAACATGTTGACCAAGAGATGCAGCGCTCCTGAGCCCTGCTGACACTCAATCTCCATTGCCTCAAAAACAGTGCTCTACAAAGCCAGAAAATACTATCAGTAGAGGAACAAAAATGATAAACAAGGGACAGAGAAAAAGAATATTAGAAGACCGACAAAGAGCAGTCTTCCCTCACAGCTCTGCACATTAGAGATGAAAAGGAAAACAAGGATTTAAAGTGAGCAGCTGCAGATCCATGGGTTATAAATCATCAGTTATTCCTGCTCAAAGACCTGCTACAGCTTCCAGGATCTTATTATGCCCTCCAGGGATAGAGTGGAACTCAACACCAGAATAGAAATCCAACAGTCTCACCACCAAGAGCTGCACAGCAGCAGCCCCATCACAGCAGCGGCAGCTGAGCTCACCACACCCCCAGAGTTCCAGACCAATGTACATCAAAATCATAAGTGAAACTAGAGTCCCCTCAGGCGTACTTCCAGGACTATGGCGCTACAGACTCATGCAGCCATGATAAACTCCCTGAGTCTGAGATATTGTGATTCAACCCAGTGAAGGAGGAGTGGTGGCAGAGACTACCACACCCTCCAGAGACCCAGATCAGTGCTCAATAACACTGTGAGTGAGGTTGTGGTCCCTGTGGGAAAATGCCCAGCCAGGCACCCCTAGGAACTTGCGTAGACCCGATAAACACCCCGAGTCTGAGACTTTCTGATACAGCCTGGAGAAAGTGGGAGTGGGGGTCGCAGATGGACATAAAAGAAACTCAGACAGCAAAGAGGCTTTGATCAGCAGAAAGTGTGGGGGCAAGGTCTAACTTAACACTAGAACCAACTAATAGAAACTCCAGGACCACTGCAGACCTCCCAGTCATGGTAAACAGGGAGAAGTCAGACCAGACCAGCCCTATCTGTGGAGAACAGAGACACCTACACTGAGTTTGGTCTCAGAGGCATACTGCACCATGATGACAGGAAGAGACTGAGACTCCAAATCTGTGGAAAGTGTGGAGGGTTACCTGTGCTTAATACTAAATCCAGCCCCAAAGATATCACCCATCTGCATAGACTGAGAAAATCTCAGAGAACCAAACTTGCAGCAGGAAGTGTGCCGGTGGCACTCAGTATCTGCACAGAGAGAGTTTGCAGCAGATCTTTCTGCTGAATAGTCATTTATTTGTAGAGTTGCATTAATTCATTATTGGAGTTGTTTTGGTTTTTGGTGTGTGTGTGTGTGTGTGTGTGTGTGTGTGTGTGTGAGTGTGTATGTCTGGTTGTTTTTTGTTTGTTTGTTTCTTTTTTTCTTTTTTTACCCTCTTCCCAACCCCCCTCTCAAGCTTCTTCTTTTGTACATGCCAACTCTTTTCTCACTATCCCTCTCCTATCTTTTTTCTGCTTTTTATCTCTCCCTTATCCTGTATCAAATCCACCCCATATCAGTATACCAGAAACTCTACACTGGTTACTGGAATACTACTAAACTTTTACTATCTTTACTCTCTAGTATATACTACATTAACAAACTCATACTCTCATTCTATTCAACCCTAACTGAGACTTTACCCTATTCTTCCATTTACTATTTCACTTCATTTCTTCCTCAACCTTTACTGTTGAATACAATACAAACTGCCCTTGGATATACCAGGTGATACCTAAAGACTGAAAGAAATCTATCAAAAGGAACAGAGGTAAACTTCTGAAATCATAAAAAAGAGGAACAACAAGGGAGCAATGAGCTCCCACAACTCCACAATTACAAAACCTGATAACAGTGAATTGCAGAGATCTCTAGAAGGTCAAATCAGGAATGTAACTGTAGAAATAATAAAGGAATTCTGAAAAGAATTTAGAAAGAGTCTGAAAGAAATAAAAGATGCAATCATTGAAGTAAAGGCATCTATTCAAACTAAAGAATCGCTTAGACCACATGGAAAGTAGACTCTCAGTCCTAGAACATGATCACTCTAAAAATGAACACATAGTAAAACCAATTTGACAACAGTAATCGGACATTGAAAAAATATGGGCACATCTTAAAAGAGCTAACCTAAGAATTATTGGCATAGAGGAGGGAAAAGAAGGTGAAATCAAGGGTCCCAACAATCTTTTCAAATAAGTAATAGCAAAAAATTTTCCAAACATAAAGCAAGAGATTGACACACAGGTACATGAAACTTATAGAACCCCCTTTAGACAAGATCAGAGAAAAGGTTCCCCATGCCATATAATAGTCAAAATGACCAATGTAGAAGCCAAGGAGAGAATCTGAAAGGCAACAAAAACAAAAGACAAAGTGACATTCAGAGGGAAACCAATTAGAATCACTCCAGATGTCCCAAACCAAGTCATGAAAGCCAGAAAGGCCTGGAGTAACTTCCAAACTATAAAAGAAAACAACTTTCAGTCAAAAATTTCCTACCAAGCAAAACTATCTCTCAAATTAGATGGGAAAATAAAAATCTTCCATGACAAACAGAAGCTGAAGGAGTTGTTGTCTTCAAAACCAGTGCTAGAGAAAATACTAGAAGAGATTAGCTACAAAGAAGAAACAAGTAATACATGCCAGAACTAGAGAAGCTAGAATTTCCATCCAGCAGACAACTAGGCAATGAAGAACAAACAGTATTTCAAATAGAAGTAAAATCTCAACATGTTAGGAATTAAAAATCATCTCTCAATAATCACACTGAATGTAAATGGCCTCAACTCCCCAATAAAAAGACATAAAGTGGCAAAATGGATTAAAAAGCAGAACCCATCTATATGCTGCTTGCAAGAAACACACCTTACAAGTAAAGATAGCAACAAACTTAAGGTAAAGGGCTGGAGCAAGGTAATCCATGACAATGGAACTCGAAGACAAGCAGGAGTTGTAACTATTTTATCACATATGTTACACTTCAAGCCCAAGTTTATTAGAAGAGACAAAGGTTATTTTTACTGGTAAAAGGAACAATCCAGCATGAGGAAATAATGATTAACATTTATGTCCCAAACTTAGGTGCAGCTACTTTCACAAAACAAACTCTTTGTGAAGGGTTGGCGGAGGAAAGACCCAAGGCCAGCAAGCAAGCAAGCAAACAAGCAAGCAAGCAAGCAAGCAAAAGCTTTATTAAGACAGCCCAGCTCCCTTTTATATCAGGCAGCTGGGGG
Source organism: Muscardinus avellanarius (assembly GCF_963383645.1). Classification (NCBI taxonomy): domain Eukaryota; kingdom Metazoa; phylum Chordata; class Mammalia; order Rodentia; family Gliridae; genus Muscardinus; species Muscardinus avellanarius. The sequence continues at coordinate 93,932,630 of NC_137794.1, forward strand.
TTTTCTGAAAGGAGGGGGCTTCCACTCACAGCGGAAGATCGCACCAAGTACAGGGACGTTTACTGATTGGATGGTTCATACCCCATTGAGTGTGTTATCAGGGGATTGATTGTTGGTCATCCCATAGCTCCCTTTGGCTGGCTATGAGGTAGTCAGCACAATCCGGAAGAGAAGCCGGAGAGGCACCATCTTTGGCAAGACTGGGCTGCTTATCCTAACACTTTGTAATATTAAGTCACATATAAATCCCAATACAATAATACTGGGAGACTTCAATGCACCTCTCACACCATTAGATTGATCTTCTAGACAAAAGGCCAGTTAAGATGCCTCAGACCTAAGGAACACCATTGATCAAATGAACCTGTTAGACACATTTAGAATATTTTACCCAACTACAACAGAATTTCCATTTTTCTTGGCTGCTCATGGAAACTTCTCCAAAATAGATCACATCCTGGGCCACAAAGTGAGCACTAGAAAACTGAAAAAAATGTGACAACTTTCTTGTATCTTTTCATACCATAATGGAATGAAATTAGAAACAAACTATAAGAAGACTCAGAGAAACCACATAAACATGAGAAGACTGAACACCACACTTCTAATTGAAGAATGGATCATAGAAGAAGTAAGGGGTGAAATCAAGAAATTTCTAAAAATAAACAAAAATAGAGATACAGCATATCAAAACCTCTAGGACACTTTGAAGGCAGTATTAAGAGGAAAATTTATATCACTGAATGCTCACATAAGAAAAACAGAGAATCATGAAATAAATAACTTAATTACACACCTCAAAGCCCTTGAAAAACAAGAATAATCTAACCCCAAAGCCAGATTTGGACAGAAAATTGTTAAAATCAGAGCAAAAACAAATGAAGTAGAGAATTAAAAAAATACAGAAAATCAACAAGACTTAAAGCTGGTTCCGAAAAAATTAACAAGATTGATAAACTACTAGCCAACTCAACTAAAAAAAAGAGAGAATCAATCCGCATTATGAAGATAAGAGACAAATAAGAAATATCTCTACAGACAGTGCAAAAATCCAGAGGATTATCAGAAACTACTTTGAAAACCTATATTTCAACAAAATGGAAAATCTGGAGGATATTGACAATTTTCTAAAAAAATACAACCTTCCTAAACTGAGCCAAGAAAACATAGAAAATTTAAACCAACTCATAACAATTAAAGAGACTGAAGCAGCAATAAAGAGCTTACCATCAAAGCAAAGCCCAAGACCGGATGGCTTCCCAAGTGAATTTTATAAAACCTTTATAGAAGAGCTAATCCCAATACTTTTCAATCTATTTTCTGAAACAAAAATGGGACTTTCCAAAATACATTCTATAAAGCCAACATCACATTAATACCAAAACCAAATAAAAACAGTTCAAAGAAGGAAAACTACAGGCCTATATCTTTGATAAACTTGGATGCAGAACTGCTAAACAAAATACCAGCAACACACATTCAAAACCACATGAAGATTTCTACTTTTATTCCATTGTGGTCTGAAAAGATGCAAGGAATTATATGACATCTTTTGAATTTTCTGGCACTTTCTTTGTGTCCCAGGATATGGTGTATTTTGGAGAAGGTTCCATGGGCTGCTGAGAAGGATGTGTATTCTGTAGTTCCTGGCTGAAATATTCTGAAGATATCTATTAGGTCCATTTGGTTTATGGTTTCCTTTAGTTCTAAAGAGTCTTTACTCATCTTTTGTCTTGAAAATTGATCCAGTGGTATGAGAGGTGTATTAAAGTCTCCCAGAATTATTGTATTTGGGTCTATTTGGAATCTGATGTCCAGAAGGGTTTGTTTTACAAATCTCATTGCTCCCATGTTTGGGGCATAAATATTTACTATCATTATATCTTCTTGGTGTGTTGTTCCTTTTAATAAAAGGAAGTATCCTGATTTGTCTCTTCTGATGTGTTTTAGTTTAAAGTCTGTTTTGTTGGATATCAGGGTTTCTACCCCTGCTCTTTTTTGGTCACCAATAGCATGGTATATCTTTTTCCATCCTTTCACTTTCAGTCTGTGAATGTCTTTGGTTGTAAGGTGGGTTTCTTGCAGACAGCATATATTTAGATTATGTTTCTTAATACACATTGCCAGTCTATGTCTTTTGATTGGTGAGTTAAGTCCTTTGACATTAAGAGATATTATTGAAATATGATTTTTGTTTTCTGCCATTTTGTGTTCTGTCTACTCTTGGGTGGTTTGATCTTTCTTCTTTACTTAAATGGATACCTTATGAACTTCCTCTCTTCTCTGGTTCTGAAGTCTGCTTCTTTTTTCTTCTTTATGGTTTATTTCTTTAAGAATTTTCTCTAGCATAGGCTTTGAATTCATAAATTTTTAAAGATTCTGTTTATCCTGAAACACTTTTGTTCCCCCAATGATTTTGAATAGTAATTTTGCTGGATAGATTAGTTTTGGTTGGAAGTTATTTTCTTCCAGGGTCTGAATCACATCTTACCAGTCTCTCCTAGCATTCATGGCCTGGGTTATATAGTCTGGGGTGATTCTTGTAGTTTTGCCTCTATATGTCACCCATCTTTTTGTTCTCACTACTTTTAGGATTCCTTCCTTGGCCTCTATGTTTGTCATTTTGGTTATTATGTGGTGTGGGGAGGTCCTTCTTTTGTCCTGTCTCAATGGAGTTCTGTATGCCTCCTGGACATGAAGATCCAAGTCTCTTTCCATGTTTGGAAAATTCTCTGAGATTATTTCTTTGAAGAGATTACATATGCCTTGATATGTATGCCTTGATTACATATGCCCTTGATAGGGGGCTAATATCCAGAATATACAAAGAGCTCAAAAGACTCTACACTAGCAAAACAAACAACCCAATCAAGAAATGGGCAAATGAACTAAATAGACACTTCACAAAAGAAGAGATACAAAGGGCCAACAGATACATGAAAATATGTTCTTCATCACTGGCCATCAGGGAGATGCAAATCAAAACTACACTGAGATTCCATCTAACCCCAGTCAGGGTAGCATGCATAAAGAAATCAAACAACAACAAATGCTGGCGAGGATGTGGGGAAAGAGGAACTCTTTTACACTGTTGGTAGGAATGCAAACTAGTTCAACCACTATGGAGATATGTGTGGAGATTCCTAAGAAAGTTAGGAATAGATCCACCATACGATCCATCTCTACCACTCCAGGGTATTTTTCCAAAAGGGTTGAATCCAGAGAACTATAGCAACATATGCATACCTATGTTCATAGCAGCACAACTTGTAATAGCCAAAATATGGAACCAACCCAGGTCTCCATTAACACATGAATGGATTGCAAAACTCTGGGAAATACACACAATATAATTCTACTCAGCCATAGAGAAGAACAAAATAATATCATTTGCAAGAAGATGGAAAGTCCTGGAGAGCATTATGTTAAGTGAGATTATCCAAGCACAGAAGGCGAAGTTATATGTGTTCCCTCTAATATGCCCAAACTAGGGAACATAGAGGATACCAGTGGTACTCCAGGTAATAGAGGGGAAATACCAACAAAGCTTGAATGGAAAGATAGAGGAGGAGGAAGACTGAACTTGATTAATAAGGGTCTACATCCAAATATGTGTAAAATTATGAACATGGCATGGTTACCCTGGACAATCATTGGTGGGAGGGGGAACGGGAAAACAGGGGTGGGGAGGAGGGGGCACCAAGTATAGTTTAAATGTATAACATTTATGTTCAATAATAAATTAAAAAATTTAAAAAAACATAAAGAAAATCATACATAATTCATATAAAACATAATTCATCATATAAACTGTGGGGAGCCATTAACGTCTTCCCCTTATCTTTACTAAAAGTATACTTCTGACTGTCCTGTCCAGAGTCAACAAGGTTTGGGGTCATGGAGGTTTCAAAGTAATTAAGACTCTCTCAGAACTAATGATGCTATTGCTCTGTATGGTCTAAGATTAGGTTTGTGTTGTTTGTGTTGCACCAGGGTATTGTTTGACCTGTTCGGACTTTGGACTTTTTCTTGTCAGGGTAACCTGAAGCAAAAACTATAAATATGACAAGAGAATAAACCCCATGATTGGCCAGTAGGGATATCGACATGGAAGTGGACTGGCGATCCTTCAATGTTAGGAATAAATAATATTTGAATATAATTCTTAGAGTTATATTATTTCATACTCACTCCTCTCTTAAGAACTCATACTTTTGCCGGCTACCTCCGGCAATAAACAGAACCAAAGAGAAAACATGCATGCTCATTTCAATAGATGCTAAAAAATCATTTGATAAAATGCAACATTCATTTATGATAAACACTGCAGAGAATTGAAATAGAAGGAACTTATCTCAACATCATAAAAGCAATCTACAATAAGCCCACATCCAACATCATATTAAATGGGGAAAAACTTTGAAAATTCTTCCTAAAAGCAGGAACAAGACAAGGATGTCTATTATCACCACTTCTTTTCAATTCAGTACTTGAGACCCTAGCCAGAGCAATAAGGCAAGAAAAGGAAATCAAAGGAGTACAAATAGGAAAATAAGAACTCAAACTTTCACTATTTGCAGATGACATGATACTATACTTAGAAGACCCAACAAACTCAATCTAAAGGCTTATAGAACTGATCAACAAATTCAGCAAAGTGTCTGGATACAAACTCAATCTTAAAAAATCAGAAGCTTTTCTGTACACCAACCATAAACCCACTGAAAAAAGAAATTCAGAAAACATCTCCACTGGGAATTTCCCACACACAAAAAGTATATACTTAGGAATAAACTTAACCAAAGAGGTAAAAGATATCTACAAAGAAGGGGCCAGGCGTGGTGCACACACTTGTAATCCATGTGCTTGGGAGGCGGAGACAGGAGGATTGTCCAGGTTTGAAGCCAGCCGTGCTGGCTTAAGAGACCCTGTTTCCAAATAAAAATATAAAAAAATAGGTCTTGGAGTGTAGCCTGGAGGTAGAAGAGTTTCCAGGAACCCCAGTACCACTACCAACAAAAAATAAAAATAAAAATAAAAATAAAAAAAGAAATTGAATAAGATCTTAGAAGATGGAAAAGATCTTTCATGTTTATGGAGGCAGAATAAATATAATCAAAATGGTCATAGTTCCAAAAGTGATCTACAGATTTAATGCAATGCCCATTAAATGACTGAGATCATTCATCAGAGAAATAGAAAAACTAGTCCTTAAATTCATTTGGAACAACAAAAAGCCCAGAATAGCCAAAGTTGTTCTTAGCAACATAAACCATGCAGGAGAAATCATAATACCTGACTTTAAATAATACAACAATGCCATTGTAATAAAAACAATATGGTACTAGCACAAAAACAGATACATAGACTTATGGAGCAGAATAGAAGACTCAGAAACAAATCCACACACTTACAGCCAATTAATTTTTGATAAAGTGGCCAAAACCATACACCGGAAGAAAGGTAGTCTGTTCAACAAATGGTGTTGGCAAAACTGTTTACCCATATGCAGAAAAATTGAAATAAATCAAAAGTAAATAAGAACAAAATTATGTCATTTGCAAAAAGTAAAAGGACCTGGAGAATATTAAGTGAGAATATCCAGTCACAGAAAGTGAAGGGTCATATTTTCTTAAATATGTGCAAGCTAAAGAATAATTGGGTTATCAGAGAGACTTCAGGTAGTGAAAAGAAACCTTAGTGGATCCAGGGAAGTGATTTAATGGAAGGAGAGAGGGAAAATGATGTTTATTAGTGAAAATACTAAGATTGACTATTTGTACATATATGTATATACCCATGTCAACCTCAATACTTTGTATTTGGAAAAGGGAAAATGGGGGATGGAGGTGTCACCAAAGGCTGTATGCATGTATGTCACTGTAAATATGATTTACATTGTGATATGAGGCTATAATGTATCATAAAAATACATTAAAATAAATAAATGCACAAATAAATTGGAAGGTGAAAAACATCTCTTAAAGTTACCTTTCAATTAATACAAATAGAGGTAACAAGAGAAATGGAGCACTATAGTCATAATTGCTACTGGCAGAATGAATTCATAAATGGTAAACTTACTGAATGAAGGTTTAATGAAAAAGAGGGAATTCAATCCATGTAATGTCCTCTAAATATTTGTTAATTGTTATAGTGGTTTTAATACATGGTCTACTATCCTACTGTTATTTGCAAGAAGCCCCACATATCTTTTTCAAACATGGATAATTTTAGAAACTAGGTTTTTTAAATTGTATGTCACAAAGGACAGAGCTACTTCTATTGTAACCTGAGCCTGTAGTAAAGACATTTGTTGCTCTGGGGCACACTGAGACTTAACAGCCTTACATGTTACCTGGTAGATGGATTGAAAGGACCCCTAAAGCAGCATATGATTTTTCCCATTCAAAGAGTTTACCACTCATTTTTTGTTTGTTTGTTTGTTTTCCTGGTAGAAACAGTTACAATGCATCCTGGACTGAATGCCTCATTATACCTCAGAGATTGGGAGTTTTAAATATTCCTCTGAGCCGGGTGTGGTGGCGCATGCTTGTAATCCCAGCATTTGGGAGGCTGAGACCGGAGGATTGCGGTTCGCGGACAGCGTCAGCTACTTAGTGAGGCCCTCTGCAACTCAGTGAGACCCGGTTTCAAAATAAAAAATAAAAAAATAAGGCAGGGGGTGTAGCTTGGAGGTCGAATGCCCCTGGGTTCCATCCCCAGACCAGCAAAAAATAATAAATAAATAAATAAATAAATAAATAAATATTCCTCTGACTTCCTTAGATTTATTTTTTCCCTCACACTGGAGCATACACATATCTTACCAGTTCATCCAGGGTACTTAGAAAAATTTAATTACTACTTGTGAGTACCATAATATCATCAATGTATTAAACAATGAATGATTTTTCAGAATGTTTAGATTCTCCAGTCCTTATAAGATAAAGCTATGATTGAGCTTGTAATAGTTGTCTATGGTTGTCTATACAGATAAATGTGAACTCCTTTTGATTTTTCTTTTGATTGTATTTGAAGATAATGCATTGTTTTTTTAGCAGAAACTCTATATCAGGGTCTGTTTTAACCTATTCTGAAAACATATGTCCCCTTAGGGCTACTATTTAATTGGATATTTGATGAACTAAAAATTGAATAGTAAGAGGATACTATAATATTCGCATCTTTAAGTCTTTTAGGGTAGCAGAGATCTCTTTTATAGTAAATATTGCTTATGGTTATCTACTTCATGGGTTTCTCTTTATCCAGTGGATTCACTATGAGATGGAAATGAGCTGTTATCCATTTAATAACTGATTTTTAGCTAAAAATAACTCTAAAAGAGTCGGTATAAAGATATTTTGACTCTCTACCTCATTGTAAATGCAAACTTGTATCAACAGACTATGAGATATCTGAATATTCATCTTTTGCCATTTCAGAGGTACACTATATGTGGCTATAGGATTTTTTTTTTGGTTAAAGAACTAAAGAAATCAAGACCATATAGTATTATAGATTGGCTATTTTTCTAGCCATTGAGCTTAGAGAATAGAAAATTCTATCGTTATTATAGTTAGTGCTTTAATATTGTGTATTTATCTTTGAATGGCCTGTAAATTTAAATTTTTATCTTAATCATATCAGTACATTCAGAATTCTCTCAGCCAGACTTCTTGGTATAATATAATGACATAAATATATGGAATTTGAAGGTTGCATAGAATTTTAAATGTCCGATTTCTTCTGCCAAGGGAAAAATAGTTTCTATTCCTGAAAGATAGGCATGTTTAACATATGGCATTCCATACTTTCTGAAGCAGCTCATTATACTGTTTAACAGTTCTAATTTCTGATAAATTTTTCTAACAAAAATCTAAATATTGTATCCTTCAAACTTTCACTTATTGGTTTGGTCCTATTTCTGCCCTGTGGAGATAAAATCAGTACACTGTTCTATATATTACAGTATTCCAAATATTTGCAAACAATTATTATAACCTGTTTAGTATTCTCTTCTCCATGCTAAGTAGTCCCAATTCCCTTAGCAAATGCTGAGCTGGTTTAAAAATATCCCTTACAATTGCAGACCTCACTTATTCTAAATCACCAAGCCTCTAAGCTAAACAACAAAACAGACTTGGTACTCTGTGCAGGAAACAGCAGATTTTTTTACATTTTTGAATTAATACAACTTAACAGTATTAAAATTATAAATGAATCATACAAGATTATTTTATTTTACTTTCTCAAATTTATTCTTATTTAGAAAGTCAGCATTTAATAAGTAATATATTTTAAAAGCCTAAAATTTTCTAATTATTTACATAGAAAAATCTTCTGATATGCTTTTGAAAGTTAATTTTTAAAAACCTATTCAAGATTTCTATTCATATATGATTTTGGTCTCAGTTAACTGATTTCAGCTCATCACAATCTTTTGAATTCAAAATATGTCAACAACACATTAGTCATCTCACCTAGCTTTATCATCCATGAATCAATTTAATATACACTATTTAAGGGATAATTGTGTATCAACTACCATAATAGGTGTAATGACAGAATAATTTTGGTCCACTGTGTTCAAGAAGATCATATTATAGCGAAAATTATAACTATAGTCTGTAATGTAATTTTAATTCATCTTTGCAGTCTTACTATTTTACTTGCTTTAAAACTCTAGAGTGACATAATTTATTTTTCAAGCTGTATTAGTTTTGATAGTAGAAATGTACTATAAATTAAACCTGCATAACATAGATAAAATGGCAATGTATTATATATATTAAAAGGTCATTCTAAGCTGGACATGGTGGTACATATCTATAATACCAGTATTCAGGAGGTTGAGACAGGAGGGTTGCAGATTCAAAGCCAGCCTCACAACTTGGTGAGACGCTCAAAAACTTAGCAAGATTTTTTTAAACAACAAGAACAACAATAATAATAATTTTTAAAAAGGGGCTGGGGGATGTAGCTTAGAGGTAGATTGCCTCTGGGTTCAATTAAATATTTGGATTTTGTGGCTTTAAAATGAGTTCCAAGTGCCATAAATTGTTTCACAAAATAGAGCATAGTTAACTAATTAGTATATCCTTGTATCAATCAGGATAACTTGTTTATGCCCCAGTATATAATATTATCCAATCTCAATACTTAACAGGACTCCTTTATTTCTCTTTTTACATTGCATTCCTCACAAATTTCAGGAGGGAACTCTGTTCCTCAGTTATTTAGTAAACAGAAGTCCATGGTTACTTGTAGAGAGGCAAGAGATCACTGAAATGGCTTGCAATGATAATTACATGGCTCCACCTGCACAGGAAACGTGATACCTCATTTGTATTGGTAAATGCAAGTCATCTTACCTGATTAGAGAGGAGTGCAATCCTCTCGTGTACCTAAAGGGAGACGGATGCAATTTACAATTAGGTCTATTAACTATTACAGCTCCTTTCACTAACAGCATGTTGCTAATCACTTGCCAAACATTACCAAACGGGAGCCAAGGAGTTTTTCATTGCATCGGTTAGAGATCAGGGTGTTAAGTTAGTTTAAACAGATGGATTTCATAACAGGGAGTTAAATTAATGTTCAACAAAACATTTAAAATATTGATACAAACATATCTCAAACGTTTTCTAAAAATTAAGATGTGAGAAAAAGACTAACTCATTCTTTGAGGCATTATTCTGTTACCAAAGCCAACACAAACACTACAATAAAAGATTATATATCAATACTCCATGATAATAATAATTCATAATCCTCAAAAAACTATGATAAAACAAAATTTAGCAGAACGTTAAATAAAATACCACAGCCAAAATTCACTACACCAAATTAACAAATCAAAAGGGGGAGGTACAAGCCGGGCTTGGTGGCGCACGCTTGTAATCCCCGCGCTTGGGAGGCAGAGACAGGAGGATCGCGCAGGTTCGAAGCCAGCCGCGCGCGCTGGTTTAGGAGACCCTGTTTCCAAATAAAAATGTAAAAATAGGTCTGGGAGTGTAGCCCGGAGGTAGAAGGGCTTCCAGGAACCCCAGTACCACCAAAAAAATAAAAATAAAAATAAAATAAAACAAAATAAAATACATATCCAAAAAAAGGGGGAGGTACAAATAATCAACTCAACTGATTTAAGAAAAAATGGACAGCATTCAACATCTTTGTATGATAAAAAAATATTCAACAAACTAAGACTAGAAGGCAACAACCACAACCTAATAAAAGACATATAAAGAAAACTCACCAATGGTTAAGTACTAAAAGCATTTCCTTTAAAAGGAAACAAAAAAGGATACCCATTCTCACCATTTCAAAGTAAAAAAAATTCTAGTCTGAAAAAATAGCAAGGTAAATTAAAAAATTAATATTAGAAATAAATAAAATTATATCTGTCTGCAGATATTATGATTTTATATGGGAAAATTACAAAGATTCTATAAAAATCACACTTGTTAAAATTAATCTGTTCAAAGTACCAGGAGATAAGAAACAAATGAAATATAAAAAGAGTTGCATTTCTATACATCAACAAAGGACAATCTTAAAAGGAAATTAAAAAATAATTTCATTTAAAATAGCATCAAAAAGAATAAAATACCTAGGATAAAATTAATCAAGGAGGTTTAAAAATTATTTAATAAAAATTTTAAAATATTGGTGAAAGAAGTTAAGGGAGATCTAAATCAGTGAAAATTATGTTCATATAGTTCAAGAATATTATTAATAAGTCAAATTATCCAAAGTAATAGAGATACTTAATATAAATTCTATCAAAATCCCAGTGACATTTTTTGAGAAGCAGAAAAACCTATTCTAAAATTTATATAGAATCACAATAGGTACAAAATAGCAAAAATAATCTTAAAAAACAAATTTTATGATTCATACTTTCATACTCAAAACTTAAAACAACACTACAGCAATAAAAAATAATACTGGTACAAAAATAAACAAACATACTATGTGTGATGTGCATGTATTCTTCATCACTTTGAACTTCAGAATGATGTATAATTATAACTCAGCAATAATAAAATAACAAAAGAGAGATGCATCACTGGAATAGAAATAGAGTTTAGAAAAAATAAAATGAAAACAAAAAATCCCCACATCCTCACATATTTAGTGAGATGTCTTTTGAGATAAGTATTAAGTGCATTCCATGGGGAAAAGAACAATATATTCTAAAAATGGGTAAAAGAAAATGGGATTCCCCAAGTCAAAAGACTGGAATTGGACCGACCTCTAACACCGTATTTAAAAATGAATACCAAGTAAATCAAATATATACATGTAAGAACTAGAATTATAAAATAATTTATAAAATAAGCCAAAAGCTCCATTACCGTGCAACTAGCAATGATTTCTTGAATAAGACACCAAAGGCAAGGGGGAAAAAAATAAGCTAATTGTACTATATGAAAATTAGCAAACATATATGCATCAAAAGACACTATCAAAAAAGTAAGAAGGTAAAGAATATATAATAACAAATTAACCAGAAAACATAGAAAACTACTAGTGGAAAAAAAAAACTTAATAAAATGTTGATAAAGGACCCAAATGTGGTGGCACATGCTTGTAATCCCAGCATTTGGGGGACTGAGACAGGAGGATCGCCGTTCATGGCAAGCCTCACCTACTTAGTGAGGCCCTTTGCAACTCAGTGAAATCCTGTTTCAAAATAATAAAAAAATAGGGCTGGTGGTGTAGCTCAAATGTAGAATTCCCTTGTATCATCCCCAGTACCACAAAAACAAAAATAAATAAATAAATAAAATAGTCGACAAAGAACGTACATAGTCATTTCTCCAAACAAGATTCACAAATAACCAGTTAACATATAAAAAGGATGGAACCCAGGAGAATTCTACCTCCAACCTATACCCCCAGCCCTATTTTTAATTCCTTATTTTGAAACAGGGTCTGACTGAGTTGCAAAGGGCTTCACTCAGTAGCTGAGTCTGACTGTAAATCACGATAATCCTGTCTCAGCCTCCCAAATGGTGGATTACAAGTGTGCACCACCATGCTTGGCTTACAGAATATTATTAACCACTGGCAAAATATAAAACAAAAATGTAATGAGATAACTCACAATTATTAGTATTTATCAATGTCATCATTTGGGAATACCTGTGTACCATTGGATGGTACTATAAAATGGTACAGTAGATATAGAAAATATTATGACAGTTTTTAAAAAATAAAATAGAATTACCATATAATCTAGCAATCCTACTTATAAGCATATATTTAAAAGAATTGAAAACTGGATTCTGAAAAGAATATATATATATTTTTTTTCTTTTTTTTTGTGGTACTGGGGATGGAACCCTTCAACCTCCGGGCTATACTCCCAGACCTATTTTTATATTTTTTATTTGGAAACAGGATCTCTTAAGCGAGAGAGGCCAGCTTCGAACTTGCGTGATCCTCCTGTCTCCGCCTCTCAATGCGGAGATTACAAGCATGGCCATGATGCCCAGCTTGAAAAGATATTTTTATACCCGTGTTCATAGTAACATTATTCATAGGAGCCAAAAGGTGGATGTGATTCAAGTGCTCATAAACAGATTAATGGATGAGTAAAATGCAAAACATTGCTGTATCATATAGTAAGTTCATTCCCATTCTTCTGAGGACCCTCCATACAGTTTCGCAAAGTGGTGTTACTAATTTGCAGTCCCACCAAAAATGTTTTAGATTTCCCACTTCTCCACATCCTTGCCAGCATTTGTTGTTGTTTGTGTTTTGAATGATTGCCATTCTAGTTGGGGTAAGGTGAAATCTCAGGGTAGTTTTGATTTGCATCTCTCCAATTGCTAATGATGTTGAACATTTTTTTCATTCATTTATCAGTCATTTGATTTTTTTTCCTTAGTGAAGTGTCTATTTAGTTAACTTGCCCATTTTTTGATCGGGTTATTTGTTTTCTTAGTGCTTAGTTTCTTGAGTTCGCCATATATTCCAGATATTAGTCCTCTATTGGAGGAGTAGGTGGCAATATCCTCTCCCATTCAGTTGGCTCTTGGTTGAGGTTCTTGATAGTTTCCTTTGCTGTACAGAAGCTCTTCAGTTTCATGCAGTCCCACGTATTGATTCACCTTTTAGTTTCTTGTGCCTTTGGGGTCTTGTTGAGAAAGTTCTTACCTGTGCCTCTGTGTTGCAGTGTTGGACCTGTGCCCTCTTCATGGAGCCTCAAGGGCTCTGGTGTAATTTTCAAGTCCTTGATCCATCTTGAATTGACTTTTTTGCAGGGTGAGAAAGTGGGATTAATTTTTATTTTTCAATTTTACCAACACCATTTGTTGAACAGGCTCTATTCTTTCCAGTGTATGTTTTTTGCCACTTTGTCAAAAATCAATTAGCTGTGTATGGATTTGTTTCTGAGTATTCTATTCTGCTTCATTGGTGTATGTATCTATTTTTGTGCCAGTACCATGCTGTTTTTTTATTATGGCTTTGTAGTATAGTTTAAAGTCAGGTATTATGATTTCTACTGCATGGCCGGATATATACCCAAAAGATAGGAAACCAAACTATCAAACTAATGCACGTGTATCTATGTTCATAGCTGCACAATTCACAATTGCCAAACTATGGAACCGGCCAAGATGTCCATCAACAGATGAATGGATTACAAAATTATGGGATATGTACATAATTAAATTTTACTCAATCATAAAGAAAAACACAGTTAAATCATTTACATGGAAATTAATACAACTGGAGAACATTATGCTGTGAGATTAGTCAGTCACAAAAATAAGAAATAAGATGCTTCCCCTAATATGCAAAAGCTAGGGAGAAATGGGTCATAGGAGGAATTCTAGATGAAGAAGGGATACTAGAGATGGAGCAAATAAGATGACCTGAGGATGGGAGGGGGGAAGAGGAAATTTTTTAATGTTCATGATGTACATTAACAAACATATCAAAGTCAATCACTAAGCCAAACATTAGAAGGAGGGCGGGGGAGGAAATGGGGGTAATTGGGTGATGTGTGCCTCCACCAGTTTGTACTACATTAAGATATATGACTACAATGCACCAAAAAAGAGTTAAAAAACAAAAAAGATAAGAAGTATTTTAAAATATGCAAATTCTAACCACTAGGCTTAAAATTTCATTTTTAAAAAGTAAATATTTACAATTGTTTAATTTCATATGTACAGAAATTCTTCATTTTAATCCAATCTCACTTAGGGAAGCGAAATTAGTTAGTCACAAAAAGTAAAGTCAAATGCTCTCCCTATTATGCAGAAGCTAGGGAGAAAATGACTCATAGGAAGAACTCTAGATGAAGAAGGAGAAACCACAGATGAGCAAATAAGGTGACCTTACTGAGGGGATGTGAGGGGGGAAAAAGAAAAATTCCCTAGTATGCATGATGTCCATTCACAAACATATCAAATTCAATCACCAAGCCAAACATGAGCAGGAGCGATGGGGAAGGGATTGGGGTGGGAACTGGGGAAGGGCTAAATGAGTGATGTGTGCATGTATGCCTCCACCATCTTGTACCCCATTAAGATGTATGACTACAGTTGCACCAACCAATAAAAATTAAAATAAATAAAATAAAGATATGTAATACATTTTTATATTATATTACTTTAAATATATGATACATGTGTATATATTGTGCATATATATGGTGTATACAATACCTATATATAGTAGCTATATCATATGGTACACTGAAAGTAACATACATAATTAAAAGAATATATAATAAAAAAGTATTCAGTCTTAAAAACAGAATGTTCTGACAAATTCTAGGATATATATGAACTTTGAAGACATTATGCTATGTGAAATAAGCCAGTTTAAAATGGAAAATTATGCCTTTCAGATCCTGGGGGAAAGAAAAATGGAGAAGATAGTTTTCGTTTTACATGATGAAAAGAATTATGAATATGGACAGGCCTGGTGGTGCGTGCCTGTAATCACAGTACTTGGGAGACTGAGACATAAAGACTACAGATTCGAGATCAGGCTCAGCAACTAAGTGAGAACTTATTAAGAAGTTAACTTATATCAGCAACTTATTAAGAACCTGTTTCAAATTAAATAAATAAACTGGGCTGTAGTGTAGCTCAGAGGTAGAATCCCCCTG